>NC_140947.1:52791395-53391395 GCF_014529385.1 Adiantum capillus-veneris | reverse complement strand
TTAGGCTACAAAAGAACGCACACTAATGCAAACCAATCAAGCGAGCACATCTACAATGCCGATACTCATATGTAATTGATGTGGCATAGATCAGTTGATTGCCTAATGTCCAAATAATCCAAATGCACCGAAGATCACACCATTAAACTTGATTGAAGTTACCGAGGAGCCATCACAAAGTACACATGTGGTACCAGTAAACGTACTCACACGATCGATGCTCCAAAAACAAAATTATATTCTTGAGGAAAGAGACACGGCATCAATTGCCCAATGTCAGAAAAAGAAGAAAACACGAAGGAAGAGATCGCAAAAAGCAGCGAAGTCAGACCCCAGTTCAAAGACCAACATAGGGACTGGTGACGACCCCATATATATGAACGACGCTGAAGAAGATTTTGATTCAGGTGAAACCATGGAGACCAAAATGACCACTAAGATAGAAACCAACAAGGAAGATCTTCATGATCCACAATGGCGAGGATCCAAGAAGAAGATATGAACTTATCCAAACCCTATAGAGGAGATTAAGCGAGTCAAGCAATTAAGGAGTTTGGTAGAAGATATCCAAAGGGATCTAGAACCAGCACCTAGGCAGATCCAGATTACAGACACCGTGTTCCCTATGCAACAACAACCTTACCAAGTCCATAGACCCTTAGCCATACCTAGTGTCATCCAAGAAGAAAGTGACTTAAAGTCATGGGAAAGTGGGCGTACTCACTTCTTAATGGAAAGAATGTTTACAGAGGGACTACCCGATCCTATCGAAGAAATGGAGATCCCATCTTCCCCACATCAAGGGGCTGAAGTCCAAAAGGTGCCGTTAAACATTGCCAAATTGATGGATTTCATGTCTTCAGAATTTAGAACCACCATCATGTCCAAACTATATAAAGACCCTTAGCTAGTCTCAGCTCTTCGAGCCTTCCTCAATGGAGAACTAAAGTTTGGGCTACCACAATTTGCACAGATGGATGGAGCTGGGGAGATGCCAATAGAGGAGGAACACTTAGATCCACAACCCAACCTAGATGAGAACCTTGTTATAGAAATACATGTTAACAAGTTGGGACAATACTTTGAGGGTGATGAATCCAATGCGACCATACCAATCACTACTAAGGAATTAATTGTGAAGCGAATCCTTGATGGTGGCGTTGGGGTTAGCATTGTGACTAAAAATTGATGGGAAACTATGGGAAGACCTCACCTTGCGACCACAACCATAGTAGTGAAGATGGCCAATGGGTCTATTGTTAAACCTATTGGGATGCTAGAAGATCTCAAGATCAAGGTCTTTGGACATAAAATAAGGATTACCTTAATTGTTATGGATTTCTCCAAACACACTATGGCATTGGAGACGATCTTAGGATGTCCTTTCATGAGGGAAGCAAAAATGGTGCATGACTGGTCTAAAAAACATGTCTACTTGGAGTTCCAAAATTCTGTCATTCGAGTGGATCTTGTGACTCGTTGAGCACATCCTCTAGGAAACAGGTTTATAATTGAGCATAGATCTGAAACCACAGTTCACTTGGCCCCATTGCAGTATTGTTACACATGTAAAGCGGACACTGATGTTGGGGAAGATTCTCCTTATATGGATGTACTACCTGGGATGACTGAGTCAGACAATGTGGATTGGGTCCACCTAGCAACAACCATAGACACTTGGGGAAATAGGGGGACGACTTGGGTAACACCTGAGGGGGATAAAATGCCACCACTCGTACCCTTAAATATGCTAGAAGCAATGAATATAGCTTGTGATGACCTACAAGATGAAAGTTTGACTGGCATTGGAACCAATAGCGCCTCACAAGACTATAGCCCACACGATTTGGGGTCAGAATCATCAATTGAAATTGACTTTGAGGACGAAGAATCTGAATTAAATCTTAGTGCATATGTAGGGACAAACCATTCAGGGCCCAATGGTACCCCAGATGACAATCTGTCCAAGGGAGCAGAAGACACAAGAAGCGATTCATTTAGGTGACTCTTCATTAGAGATCTGTTGTAATTGAAAATTAGACAAGAAGAGTAAGAGATATAAGAGGCGACGATATTGAGCAAATGTGCGTGCTAGAATAAATGAAAAGAAATCTACCGCAGAATGGATTAATTATATAGGGGCATGTGATGCTCATTGAAAGTTGGTAGATAACTGGGGTGAATACCTTCAAAGTGTTATGTGGTGTAGCCCACAACCCATTGACATCGCACAACTAGAGGCTACAGAGAAGCCAAAGTTGGGCCGTAACATAAGGAGACGACAAAATCGAGAGTTAGCTCAACAGCAAAAGGAATCGGAAATGAAATCACAGTCCACAGAACAACAGGACCCCACAAACTTATACCCTGCACTTGAACATTTCAAATCCTACACCACAGAGGAACGTAAGGTTGTGTATACAAAGGCTCAAAGAAAACCTATCGATGGAAGCAATGGAGTCTATGATGGTCCAACGATAGTTAAGGAAATAGAGTTAGCAGACCCAGGAGAATAGTCCAAACCTATTTTGATTGCCCAAGATCTGACAGAGACTGAGGAGTGTGTACTTAAAGAAATTCTCAAAGAATTCAGGGATATATTTGCCTAGACATATCATGATATGAGAGGTGTTCCACCTTCCGTGGTGCAACACACAATCCCCATGAATAGCATGGCTAAACCAATTCATCAACGACCCTACCCAATGAATCCTAAATATGCAAAAATCGTTCAAGAAGAGATTGAAAAGCTTGTGGAATCCAGATTCATATACCCTATTGAGCACTCAGAATGGGTGTCTCCAATAGTGATTGTGCCAAAAAACAGTGGGAAACTCAAAGTGTGCGTGGATCTCAAGAAGGTCAATGCCGCCACTAGGAGGGACCATTACCCCTTGCCATATTCAGAACATGTGCTTGAAAGAGTTGCAGGAAAGGAAGCTTATAGCTTTTTAGATGAGTACTCTGGCTACAATCAAATCACAATTGCGCTAGAGGACTAAGCCAAAACAACCTTTATAACCGAATTTGGAGTGTTCGCATTTCGTGTTATGGCTTTTGGCTTAACCAATGCCCCTGCTACCTTTCAAAGATTAATAAACACTGCTTTTAGAGAATATTTGAGGGAGTTTTGTGAAGATTTCTTAGATGACCTTTGTGTTTATTCCTCTTGGAAAGAGCATCTATCATGCCTACAAAAAGTGTTTGAGAAGTGTAGATTGTATCGCATCTCCTTATACCCTTTCAAATTCCAATTTTGGGTTAAACATGGAGTCATTTTAGGGCATATAGTGTCCAAAAATGGGATTTCCATAGATGAGAGCAAAATTAAAGCCATTGCTGAATTGCCACCACTTACAAACTATAAAGGAGTTCAAAGGTTCATGGTCCATGTTGGTTATTACCTATGGTTTATTTTAAACTTTGCCGAGATAGCCCGTCCTTTGTACAAGCTTCTTATTGAGTTCCAATGGACTGCGGAGTGTGACCATGCTTATGAGTCATTGAAAAAGACCTTGACTAGAGCTCCTATTCTACAAGTGCCCGATTGAAATGTAATTTTCCATGTGCATATTGATGCATCGAACTTTGCTATTGGGTGTGTTCTAGCTCAACCAGGAGAACATAAACTGGACTACCCCATTAGCTTTGCAAGTCGTCAATTGAATGATGCAAAGAGAAACTGCACCACTACAGAGCGAGAAGGTTTAGGTATGATTTATGCAGTGAAGAAATTTCACTACTACCTTCTGGCCAACAAGTTTGTGTTCTATGTTGATCACCAAGCCTTGTTGTATCTAGTAAATAAACCTTGTTCCACATGAAGAATTACACGATGGTTGTTAATTCTCCTTGAGTTTGATTTTACCGTTGTGGAGAGACCTAGTAAAAGACATGTCATGGCGGATCATTTGTCTCGCATGGTGAAGCCCCTACTGGAGTCGATGATGAGTTGCCCGATACTTCTCTATTCCTAGTCGAAACCATACCTGAATGGAGTGAGAAGATTGTGAACTTTCTAGTTAATGGTTTTCCACCCAAGAGCTTCGTAAAGACATAGCTCAAAAACTGTTAAAAGAATGTGAACCTTACTCTCTCATTGGAGGAACTCTCTACAGGCTAGGGAAGGATAATATTCTTAGACATTCTGCCCGTGAGGATGAGTATTTATATATACTGCAAGAAGCCCACATGGGTATAGCCGGAGGACATTTCTCAGGGGAACTAACAGCTAGAAAGGTGTTGGAATCAGGCTATTGGTGGCCTACCTTATTCAAGGATGTATCACTTTTTGCAAAAGGATGTGATGGATGCCAATGTTACAAGATCACACAACGAAAGGATAGGATACCCTTACATCCTGTTAAAGTGACTCAACCATTTGAAAAATGGGGTTTGGACTTTGTAGTCCCAATTAGTCGGGAAGCTCGTAGCACTCAATCTCGATATATTATCGTTGCCACTGACTATGTGACAAAGTGGGCGGAAGCCAGGGCGACACGTAAGGCTGATGCAAGGTCAACTGCCAAGTTTCTCTTTGAGAACATTATTACAAGATTTGGTTGTCCCTTTGAGATTGTGAGTGACAATGGTACTCATTTTATAAATGGAATAATAAAAGAACTCACTACCAACTTTATGATAGCTCACCATAAGTCCACACCTTATTATTTACAAGCTCACCATAAGTCCACACCTTATGATAGCTCGCCATAAGTCCCAATGAGGCTAAAATTCCATTGCTGTGTAAAGAGCTGGAATAAAAAATTATGCATCAGGAAGATGAAATGGGCACTTTCCTTGCTAGTGTCAAGGATTTAAATGAGCAACTTATTGCTGCAGGTGAAGTCATTTCTGACAATTCCCTTGTGCAGACCGTTCTTGATTCTTTGTTGTACTTGATGTGGAAAGGGTCAATAATGAGTAGGCTAGCGGTATGCCAAAATGGTTGGTGCATAATTTGCGTGACAATAAATTGGATGCACCTTTGTCTAGCTGTATTCGCTAAGGTTCTTAACATGCATCTTATGCATGAGATTGTTATGATTTGGTTGTTTCTAGCTTGTGTGATGTAGAGGAACCTCTGTCTTTTGATGAAGCACACAATTCAAAAATTTGGATGGTTGCCATGCAATCAAAATATGATGTAGTTATAGAAAATGACACATGGACTTTATGTGATTTGCCTCTTGGGAAAAAGGCTATTGGTACAAAAGGGGTTTACAAGTTTTGAAATGTAAGTTGGATGGTGAGATTGATCGCTATAAGGCTCGACTTATTGTAAAAGGTTATGCACAAAAGAAAGGCAAAGATTATGAAAAGACTTTTGCTCCCACTTGTTGTATGACTAGTGTGCGTTTCCTATGTGCATTGGCAACTCAATTTGGACGGGATGTACATCAATCAGAGATTGTTACTGCTTTCTTGAATGGTGACATATTTGAGGAAGTTTCTATAACTTATCCTCATGCTTTTGTCAAGAAAGGACAAGAGGATAAAGTGTGAAAATGTAAGAAATCTTTGTATGGGTTGAAGTAGTCTCCTCGTGCTTGGTGTCAGAAAGCTGACACTCATTTAGTCAAACGAGGCTTTCGTAATAACAATCCAATCACTTTGTGTGTTAAGTGTGAGAGTCATGTACTTCTCATTGTTGTTCTATATGTGGATGATTTGTTGATCAATGGTCCAAATGAGGCACATGTTGCTGAATTTAAGGCTGATTTATATTCTACTTTCAAGATGAAAGATTTGGGATGTTGCATCATTACTTGGCCATACACTTTAAGTAGTGTGATGGTGGTATCGCCTTATGTTAGACACGTTACATAGAGACATTGCTATGTAAGTTTGGAATTGAGGACTACAAACCTATTGTCACTCCCATGGAAACAGGTTTGAAGTTGAGTCTTCATGATGTTGCTGACTGTGTTGATGTCACCCTTTACCAAACTGCTATTGGATGCATTATTTATGTATGCAATACAGGCCAAATATTTAGTTTGCAGTCTCACAGGTCAGCAGAATTTATGCATAGCCCAAGGCTAAGTATTGGCAGGCTCTCAAGAGGATCCTTCAATACATGAATGGCACTTTACATCTTGGGTTGTTTTATCCCAAGGGGGGATCATTGCCACCAGATTTACATGCATTTTCAGACTCAGATCGGGTTGGTTAAAGACATGCGAGTGTCCATGAGCGGTATTTGTTTCATACTCGGTAGTTCATGCATTTCATGGATGATCAAGAAGCAACCTACTGTGGCCACTTCTAGTTGTGAGGCTGAGTATAGGGCAGTCTTCACAGCTACGATTGAGTGTGCATGGCCCAGACGCCTTATGGATGATTTGGGTGTTGTAAAGGACACTGCCAACATCATCTACACTAACAATCAAAGCGCATTGGCATTGCAAGGAACCCAGTTATTCATGCTTGCACAAAGCACATTGAGGTGCATTATCACTATGCTACGGAGAGACTCTTAGTAGGAGAGATCAGCTTGGCTTATGTGCCAACACAGGAGAACCTTGCAGATCCATTAGGAAGAGAATGGGGTCTAGGCGTGCCTCTTTATTTGGCAGTTTAAGAGAGTCAAACCTTTAGTATTAAGAAAGCAATCAAAGAATAGTTTTTGAATTCAAATAGGTAAAACGACTAGTTTATTTGAATTCAAGTTTTCCCCCAAAATGAAATTCAAAATCTAGTGGGAAAAACCATATCATGTAGCATATCTATGGAAAGAGCTTGGTGTGTAGATTATAGATCTATAGTCTTCGCTCAAATAGGAGATAGTATGTAGAAGTTATGGAAGGCCAAAAACCATAAGTTGTCCCCTCCCCTCCCCCCCCCCCCCCCCCCCCCCCCCCCCCCCCCCCCCCCCCCCTTTTTTTTTGGGGGGGAAAAGTGCATCCTTTGACCACTCTTACACCGCACACCCACCATTCTTGCACACATGGCATGCACCTATTCATCAAAATGCTAATTACCTCCATAATTTCATGGCAAATAAAGAGGCCCTCCTAGACCCCATCCTCTTCCTAATGTTTTCACAAAGAAATTGTCTCGTGAGAAGTTCAAAGCTTTGAGCTTACTTCCTTTGTGGACTGATCATGTCCTCAAGGCATGAGACTTCCCCATACTCTTGTGCAATTTGAGTACTTACCAGGGCATAGGCCAAGATGAGCAAGCAAAACAATTCAAGCGAGTTAGATATAATAAAAAAGCCTTTGAGAGACTCCAAGAAAGAGAGATGTAGATGATACAATCTTAAAATACAAAAACAACAAAGGGAAGTTGAAGAGAAAGTTCAGAATAGGGTTGAGGAAATAACTTACTTAGTCAGTGTCATCAAAATTTAAAGAATCAAAACCAAGATTGGGAGGATTTGTGTTGGTAGAAAAAATATATGAACCAATCAATGTAGCCTTGGAAGACTTCCAAGCAGGACTAAAAGCGGGTCAAACACTAGAAACAAAATGGAAAAACTACCCAAAACCTCACATGGAAGCCACAAAACTTGAAGCTTATAAGAAGCTTGGTACAAATCACATAGCCAATGTTGGAAACACAAAAGCCAAAACTAGAAATCATAGGAAAACTATTTGAAAGAGAAACAAAACCAAAATTTGGAGAAACAAAGGATGTTAAAGAATCGAGGGAATCTTTAGTAAGGAATGACAAATCTGAATTAATAGTTCCAGATAGTAAGGAATGGCTAGATGAAGTTTCCTCAATAAAGGAAGATTGGACAAATCATCTATGGAAATAAGTAAGGGAATAAAGGACGGAAGCCTCACTTTGAAGTCGGCTCCAATTGAGGAAGTTTGCTTAGATCAACCACCCATGGAGTTGGTCGAACAATCTTTGTACGAAGATTAGTGATGAGATCAATTTGAAGAAGTACGAGCGGAAGTGCGACGCGAGAGAGAGTGCGAGAAGAAGAGCACGACGATATGGTGAACTCTCTCTAGTGTAATGTGTAGAGCATAGTGAGTTCTTATTAGGTTTTTACAAAAGAATATGTGTACATACTTGGCGGCCCGCCCACTTACCTAGGCGACCACATTGGGCTTTATACCCCAACAACCTCCCACTTAAAGTCCAATGTGGTACTTTAAGTGTGAGAGAAGCTACGATAACAAGCTAATATACAAGAGATGTAGAGAAGTGATGTACTACCCTACACCTAACTGCTTGCGAAAATGCGCAAAGCTCTCTAAGGGAAGTCCTTTTGTAAGTAGATCAGCAGGATTTTCTGTGGTGTGAACTTTGACAAGCTGAAGTTGCTTATCCTCGAGCATTTCCCTGATGAAATGATACTTCACATCCACATGCTTTGTCTTTGAGTGATAAACTGGATTGCGAGCCAATTGTATAGCACTTTGACTATCACAATATAACACAGGCATCTCTTCTTTGATTCCTAAATCTGTTACTAGTCGATTAAGCCAAATTGATTCTTTGCATGCCTTTGATGCTGCAACATATTCAGCCTCTGTAGTAGACTGAGTAACACAATCTTGTAATCTAGAATGCCATGATACTGCTCCACCAGCAAATGTAAAGACATACCCTGACGTAGACCTTCGGTTGTCTAAGTCACCTGCATAATCTGAGTCTGTAAAACCCTTTACACTTAGCTCCTGACTCCCATAGCATATACGCATACTCTTTGTAGCTTTCAGGTATCTCAGTATTCCTTTCACTGCCTCCCAATGTTTCTTGCTTGGGTTTGACATGTATCGACTTACTACTCCCACTGCAAATGCAATGTCTGGGCGAGTAGCAATCATTACATACATCAAACTACCCACTGCAGACGCATATGGAATCTTATCCATTTCAGCCCGTTCTTCCTCAGACACAGGACAATCTTGTTTGCTAAGTTTCACATATGGTGGCAATGGAACACTCAGTGCCTTTCCCTTCTCCATATTGAAACGTTGCAAAACCTTGTCAATATACTCTGTTTGAGATAACCAAATCAACTTCTTTGATCTGTCTCTCTTAATGCGCATACCAAGTATATGACTTGCCTCACCCATGTCTTTCATGTCAAACGATTTTGCCATCTTTGACTTCAAAGCTGAAATTTCTTCCAAGTGCTTGCCAGCAATCAACATGTCATCCACATACAAAATAAGGATCAGCCAACTGCCATCCTTAGCCTTCTTTGTATATAGACAATGATCGAACTCACTACGTTTGTAGCCTTGAGAAAGCATAAACTTGTGGACTTTATGGTACCATGCCCTCGGTGATTGTTTTAAGCCATAAAGACTCTTTAACAACTGGCATACCCAATCTTCCTTGCCTTTCTCAACAAACCCTTCTGGATGCTGCATGTAAATTTCCACATCTAAATCACCATGCAAGAACGCTGTCTTGACATCCATTTGGTGCAACACCAAATCTAATATGGCAACCAAAGCAAGAAAGCATCTCAATGTAGTCATCTTGACCACCGGAGAGAAGACTTCATCAAAGTCAATGCCTTGTTCTTGCTTAAAGCCCTTGGCAACAAGCCTTGCTTTGTACTTTGGCTGACTATCATGAGCGGTGATCTTATACCTGTAAACCCATTTACAGGGTAGAGCCTTTTTGCCCCGTGGTAATTTAACTAGCTTCCATGTCTGGTTTTTATGCAGAGCTGTCATCTCTGACTGCATGGCCAATTGCCAATTCCCGGAGTCCTTCATTTGCACTGCTTCCTTGTAACATGAAGGCTCATTGCAATCAGTCAACATGACATAGTTCATAGATGGAACAAACCTATCAGGAGGTCGCGTGACGCGTCCAGATCTATGCACAATAGGTGGCTCAGGCTCAGCCACAACCTGTGGTTCCACTCTATCCTGTCCTTGCTCCTCTTGAGCCCTGACATTTTGTCTTGCACGTGCAGGTCCATCTTCTTGGAAGACAACTCTTCTAATCTCCTCAACCCTCTCTGGTTTAGAATGATATTTGGATTCATTAAAGTGAACATCATTGCTGCGGAAAACCTTTCTGGATTCGGGATCCCAAAGTCTGTACCCCATCTCACCAGAATTACCATAGCCTAGAAAGATGCACTTTCTACTCTTTGGCTCAAGTTTGTTCCTAAATTCCTTTGGAACGTGAGTATATGCCTCACAACCAAAGACTCTGAGATGCTTGTATGAGGGCATTTTTCCTGACCATACCATCTCTGGCACTGAATCCTTCTGCAAAACCTTGCTAGGAGATCTATTTACAAGATGAACATCTGTTGATACAGCTTCAGCCCAAAACCCATTTGGCAGCTGTGCATTAGACAACATACTTCTGACCTTCTCTTGTATGGTCCTATTCATCCTCTCAGCAACACCATTTTGAGGAGGATTGTAAGGAGTAGTAAGTTCATGTTTTATACCTTTTGACTCACAAAAGTCCTGAAAGGCCTTTGAAACATACTCTCCATCATTGTCAATGCGTAAGCATTTAAGCTTCTTGCCACTCTGATTCTCCACAAGTGTCACAAACGTTTTGAAAACACTAAACACTTCATCCTTGTGCTTGAGAAAGTAAACCCATACTTTCCTCGAGTAATCATCTATAAATGTCATAAAGTAAGAAGCTCCCCCTAGAGATAGGTTAGGCATAGGTCCACACAAATCACTATGAACAAGTGCCAACTGTGTATCTCTTCTATTGCTTCTATGCTTATGTGGCTGCTGTGTTTGCTTACCATACAGACAATGTTCACAGAATTCAAAATCATTAAATGAAAAGCCAGGCAAATAACCAGAACGAGACAAGATTTCCATTCCCTTCTTGGACATATGTCCTAACCGGCTATGCCACAAAGAAACGTTCGGCTGCTCGGTTACATTGATTACATTTTTAGAGACATTTGATACATAAATCATGTAAAGTCCTCCAAACTTTACTCCATGTGCTACTGTCATAGAACCCTTGGATATCTTCCACATGTTTTGTCCAAAAGTGGAGACGTAGCCAGCATCATCAAGTAAACCTATGCTGATCAAGCTCTTTGTAATTGCGGGAACATGTCTCACATTCTTCAGCGTGAAAGAAGAGCCATTCTGAAACTTCAATTGAATATCTCCAACACCTAAGATCTCACATGTCTGCCCATTGCCTAGCCGAACATGATCTTTAGTGGTCACATAAGAGGTAAACCACTCCTTGTTTGGAGACACATGAAGTGATGCCCTTGAGTCTATAATCTAGTCACTCAATGCATTTCCATCAGATGCTGTAAGAAGAGCTGAGTCCATTGTATTCTTCAAGAAGTAGATGTCTCCTGACACTAGACTGTCATCCTCTGCAACAGTGTTTGTCACATTTATTTCTTGAATCTTCACTGAGGACTTGTTCTTCTCACCATGGTCTTCAGCTTTCTCTTTGCCTTTTTCTGCTTTCCATTCTCTGCAGTCTCTTTTCATGTGACCCTTCTTGCCACAATGGTAGCATTCTATGTCACTCTTGCCTTTAGCACTGTGGGACTTGCTACGAGACTGATTCCTCTTTCCACCTTTGTACTTTTCTTTGGTCCTTCCCCTGACAACTAAGGCTGTTCCTTTGCCTTTGTCCATTGTCTTTCTATTGGTTTCTTCAGTAAGCATACTTCCTGCTACACCTGCTATGTTCAAACCATCTGGAGGTGCAGAATTACTCAAAGCTGTGCGAAAAGTGTCCCAACTTTCCGGCAATGTGATCAACAGGAACATAGCTCTAACAGGTTCGTCAAACTTGACACCTTGAGCTGACAACTGACTATAGATTGTGTTGAATTCATTCAGATGATTGGACATAGGTGTCCCTTCTTTCATCTTCAAGTCAACAAGCTTCTTAAGCCAGTATACCTGTGAAGCTGCACTCTGCTTCTCATAAAGATCACTCAGCTTTAACCATGCTTGATAAGCCGACATCTCGTTTGCTACATTGAAGTAAACGCTTTCTGCCAAAGTCAGCATAATGGTAGAAAGTGCCAATTCATCCATTTCGCTCCATTCATCTTCGTCCATATCTTTTGGTTTTATCCCCTTGAGCTTTATAGGTTTTATCTGCTTCTTTTGTACAAACACGTGCCAAATCTGCTGCTTCCACAATGGGAAATTGGTTCCATCCAGCTTCTTGATATTGTAAAGAGCAGTGTCCTGTGATCCAGCCATAGCTACGCTTCATAGTGGTTTACTTTCCTGGGAAAAATTCGGCAGAGTTTCCCCTGTAAACTGACCTCTGAACCAATATCAACCTGTCAAATGAACCAAGAAAGCTTCAGATTCTGCATAAATTTCGGCAGAGTCTCCTTTGTAAAATGGCTCTGGTGTACTAAAAAACAGACCAAAAAACAGCTCAAAAAACACTGTCTCTCTGACACTGTAAGCTACGGGTAAACCTGTCCTGCACCTGTACTGTCTCTCACTGTTCTGTCACTGTCCTATAAGCATAGACTGCGATAATGCCTCAACGGCAGTAAAGCAAAGATGCAATCCCAACTGTCTAACTCACAGTCAATACATCCTAGCTGCCTATCTAAGGGTGCTCGAGGGATAGCTCCAAGACCTGTATCACCGAAAGGATCTCAACATTCGAGAATCCCCCAGCTCAATAAAACCTCACTCGACCCTCAACAAAGGATGCAGAAAATCTGACAGTACATAGACTTCCCACAAAGTCATACATCCACAAATTTCCCACTGTATGCTGTAACCGCTGCGGCGGTTGTTTGCTGCGTGACTCACATCCAGCAAACCCTCAACAGACATACATCATCTCTGACAATACATCCCATGTGGAAGTACCTGCAATGTCAGGATGAAATCTGAAATATCAAGCAACAAACACAAGCTACCTGATGAACTAGTGGATGTCGCCTACAGTCTGTGTGTAGATGCGCCCGTGTCGTATGTGACACGCCTCCAAGAACTGTGAGCCGTCCTTCGATGTGTAGACACACACAAATCAACACTCTGGGAGTGTCGATATCCTCAGCACCTGCAGTCGTAGGCCGAAAACCCCAAATTTGCAGAGTCGGATCTGCACCCGTCGAGACCACGTAGTCGAAAATGGCCTGCGTAGACCTTTGTCGAAGCCGAACGGTGGCCGAGATGACCTCAGAATGAATTTCTGAGAACACTAAGCCCTTCGGGCTTTCCCACAGGATTTGGGGCCGTGTCTTTGCCTGTCGAATTTCACTCCAATCTGAGCTGGTGACTCTAGCCTCCTGCAGTGCTGCCCCGAGCCTCGATCTGAGCTCTGATACCAGTTGAAGGAGTACGAGCTGAAGTGCGACGCGAGAGAGAGTGCGAGAAGAAGAGCATGATGATATGGTGAACTCGCTCTACTATAATGTGTAGAGCATAGTGAGTTATTATTAGGTTTTTACAAAAGAATATGTGTACATACCTGGCGGCCCGCCCACTTACCTGGGCGACCACATTGGGCTTTATACCCCAACACAATTAAGCCTATCAAAGGCTCGAAAATATAGATACTACCCTCATACTTGAGCAAAAATGAAGAAAAATCTTTGGTCTGTAAAACCACAAAACTGAATAGACCAAAGCACACTTTGGATGTGGAGAATTTTTAGTCAATCATGTCGTCTCACATTCAATGGACCATCACGTTGGGTGAACTATTGAAGATAAGACCACATCTATGGAGGGATATGCAAGGTTCCTTGGGAAAGATGGGCATAATGAGAATAACTCGTATTGCCTACCGTGTTATAGGGATGGTCAACAACTTACCACTAGCACTAGATTAGAGTGTTTGGCTGGAAGCTAGGTTAAAAAATGAAGAAAATGAAAACAAAGAAGAAGATGAAGATGAGCTGCCACCATTGCTTAGAAGATAAAAAAGGAAACTAGCTCAATCATCTCTAGTTGAGAGTGAGGAAGAGAGTGATGAAGGCCTGGTGGAGGAACTAGAAGAAAATGCCTTTGAAGAAAGTGAAGGTGATCCAAAAATAGAAGAAGAAAAGAAAAAAATGGCCAAAGGAAAGAAAAGGTTGAGGAGAGGCCGTTAAAGAGAGTTCACAAGCCAACCCTAGTCATTATTGAAGAGCCATCACACATGGTGGATATATTGAGAAGAGAGAGAGAGAGAGGCTTTTAAAAGAGAAAGGGGTCTGCAAGGAGACGTCAAGGAGTTTTGGCAACCAAACCCTTATATGAAGCTCAGAACAAAGAACCCACTCTATGGAAAGGATCCCCTTGCAGAACAAAAAAATATCTATCAAGAGGAGGAGCTGGAAAGGGGAAAGGAAGCAAAAGTTGGAAGATCTGATCTGCCAAAGACTCAATCGAGCGACGGGCCTCCGTCTCCCCTTACTGCAAATGTACCCTCTCCACCTCACATGGAAGCAAGTAGGTCTGAAGAGACCCCTCAAGAAGAAACTAAGCAAGAGGAGAAGATAGATCTAGTGCCAACAACATCAAGCACTGATGAAGCAGAAGAAGAAGAAGGAAAGATGGAAATGCATGTAGACATAGAGTAACAAAAGCTACACCAGAGCCTGCACCACAAGGGGAGAGTCAAGGAGATCTTAAAGCAGAAACCCCTAAAGAGGCACCTCCAACTCGGATGAAGGGAAGATGGAGCAAGAAACAAAGAGATGGAGCAGCAAGAGATGGCATGCACCTCTCAATTTACCAGCTTGCCAAACATAGAAGAGCATGCACAATTTGTGCATCACATAGTTGAGAAGATGAAAAATGCAGTATATGCTAAAGAAGAAAATGTCAAGCAGGTAGAGGCTACCGATGCACATCTCATTGCAAGGACTGATGTGGCAGATGCCTTTGTGGAAGAATACAGCAATCTGCACAAGCAAGCACAAGCAGAGACTTCTAGCTTGAAGAAGACTAGCACTCAACATCTGACAAAATTAGAAAACATGACTAAATTAGTAGAGCAGCTGATAACTGCAAGTGAAGGCCAAGAAAAGAGGTTACAAGGGATCAATGCCACTCTGTTGGACACTAATGTACATGCCCAATGGCTACAAACACAGTTAGAGGTAGCAAACCTCCAAGCATCCCACGCAAAAGATAGACTCAAGGATCAAAGTGAGCTGCTGAACAAAATCAAGACAAATCCGTAAGTCCTCACACTACAAGGATCGAATCTAGCATACCAAGCAATGAAGAAAAGAAATAAAGACTTAGAGATAGAGCTGAAGCTGGAGCAAATGTAGAAGAGAGAGATCTCACTCTCTTTTATGACAAAAAAGGAGAACTACCAAAAGTAGATAGCTGACCTACGCGGGCCTTAGTAGTAGCTCAAGAACAGTTAAAGGGCAAACAAAAGATACAAGAGGAAGATCTACCAAAATTAGTGATGACAAAATCCAACTATAGTGCCACAAGAATTCTTTATAATTGAGCTTTAGGCAGAACGAGGGCCCATTGATAGCTTAACTACTGAGGGAGAAAAAAATCTCAAAGTGAATATAGAGTTTGAGGCCAAAGATATCTAGAAAGAGGCCCTGGTTTGGGAACAACAGATCCTACATTCAGCTAATGTAGCTTAGGTCACTTCTAAGCAGATCACCAAAATCTAGCACCAGCAATCTCTCCCCTATCCATTAGTCAAATATGAAATTCTCAAGGTAAAAGAACGTCTTGTCAAAGATCAAGATGTGGATAATGCAGATCAACACCCGGCTTGGAGAATGTTCTCGCTGAAGAAACACCCAAAGTACCTCATCCTCTCACTCAAGCTCCATCAGACATTTGAAAGGATCCCACCTTCTATCCAGTGCCAAGAGTCTGCTATTGGGGAAGCCATCAACTCATTCTAAAGAAACATTCAACATGGCCAAATTACCCCACATTGTGTCCACCAAAAGGCAAAGCTTCCAAAGATTATATGGTATCGAGATCTTCAAGCAGATCCTAGATCTCACTTGCATTATGTTCATAAAGATAGCAAAGATGCTCCTTACGTGCATCCAAACCTTCTATCAAGAAGAGCAGAACAAATGCTCTGTGGATGGCTTTCCTCGAGGGCAACCAAGGGCTATTTTATGACTTGTCAGATCAACCGCCCGATGAAATCCTCTATGGATTTTATTCTAGAGTTATGTTCTGACCTTCTTACTACATGAAGACCTAAGAAGAGGCATTCTATATGGGGTTCTTTACTTCTAGATCCAAAATATTTGGCCCCGTGGTGGAAAATCTTCATGCCAGGTTTGTTGGCTACATAGCAATGGAGCTCAACACTCCCATTGACTTATAGTTCTTGGCCGAAGCTAACAAGAAGTTATGCATCAGGTACTATGATGCTTTGGATGCAATGAAGAAGAAAAGGAAAGCCCGCAAGCCTGATCACTACTCAATCCCCTTCTAGGAGAGGGGGGGGGGGGGGGGGGGGGATGTTAGCACATTGCTAACATCGAAGCCTATATATCTAGCCTATGATGTAATCTTTCATTATTTTGATCAATCTAGACCACTATAGCCCTAAGCCCTTGTAACTTTTTGATTTTTGGAGTAAATTTAAATAGTCATCTGATTATGAGCCAGACATAGTGGGGCTAAATGCTTCGAGATTGTAGGGGGCATTCTAGGTTGAAAATGGCTAGGATTAGTCTGCCCTGTAGATAATAAGTGCAATTTTGGGAAGTGGTCAAAAGGGGGATTTGAGGGTACTGGCATGTGTATTTAGGTGTTTTCTACCCATCTTATAAGCTTCATCTTGTTTGGACTTTGTTTGCTTGATAAACTGTTGAGATTTGTTTGTAGTGTCGTAGTTAGCAATTGCTGCATGGCATGCAATAGAGTGTAGATCTGATTAAGATATGGATTGAGTGTGTTTTTTGAGAGACTTAGAACCTCTCATAGCCTCCATGCACTAGTCAAGTTGGCTCCATCCCATGGTATGACATTTATGTTTGTGGTTCTCACTATCATTACTATAAGATAGCAAGGCTTGACATTCAGGGAGCCCCACAACTTATGCCTCTTTCTTCTCAAGAGATTTGGTATGGAATCTAGAATGTTTACCTCTAATGGAGATCAATATAAAAATTGATTAGCACTTGGACTTGCCTATGATACATAACAAAAGGTTGGCACCTTGTGTGTAAGTCCATGGGTACTTTTACTCTTCGCAAGTGGAGTAAATATCCTAAACCTAGTGCTGTTCTTTGGAAAAGAAGAATATCCTTTTATGAAGTATATTTGCTTAACTTAACACGATCGCTAAACTTATAACTCCTCAATCTGAGGAATGGTACAATGTGCCCAGTCATGGCTGCACATAACTACACCTAGATCCCATATTGCTACACATTACTTTTAGTTTGAGTAGCCAAACACGATCCTAGATATGATCAAATCTTGCTTCGAATTGAACATTTATAGTGTTCTAAAATAGTAATGTTAATGAGACAAACTCAAAATTATCCATATAACTCATGCTTGCTTGCAGCCATGTCAAAAGGTTCTAAAAGAGAAACACTTATGTGAAAAACTACACTACACACATGTATTTTCTTGCTGCAGTGAACATGAAGTTTGGTTTATACTTTGCCAAAAGTGTTACACTCATGACACATCATTCCACCTCATAGACATACGACAATATAATTTCTAAAAATAAAAAAGCAGAAGCACACTCTATACTTCCTCTTAGCCGTCGGACATACCTAGGCCACCATAGTCCATAAACTACCAAATGTGATCATACATATGATCAAATGTTATAAGTAAAGCTACACACTCATAGTGTCTTTGTATTAGATTGATGACTTCATAGAACATTTGTGATGTTGCACTTAAAGAAAAACAAGAAACGTTTAGCTCCACTTGTAGTCTATTGACCTACTTTGACAATTTTAGTAGTAAGCTGGTAATAAAAGATAAAACTGACACCTATCAAGAGAGCCTGAAAATCTTGCAAAATTCAAGTTGAGCACTTTTCGAAAAGAAACAATGATTGGAGTTATAACCTTGTGGAAATTGTGTCCTTATAGAAATTATAATGCTTGAAAAATCCATGGCATCTAATTTGGGAAGCTTTGGTTCATAAGTGTGTCTTGTGGAAATCGTGTCCCAGTAGAAAATATAATGCTTGAAAATTCCATGGCATCTAAATTGGGAAGCTTTGGTTCATAACCACACTTATTGATAGAAGAGATATCTGTTTCTTACATATCTAAATGAAAGAACTCAATCATAAATGAGTCATTGTTTTTCCATCAAAGAAGAAAAAATGTGTAGAAGAAGATATCCATATCCATAGGGAAAAATAAATGCCACTCAATATCATCATATCCTTGTTGCAACCTTGTGTTTGCCTTGCAAATTTGGTCCAATAATATTCTTCACCAAGTGTTGTGCTTTGTGGTGGAAGCAAAAAAGGAAACCCTTCATGTGTAGAGTTAAGTCCACCATGCTTGTAAACAATCAAGCCATGCTTGGTATCCTCCCTTAAAGCCCACTTACTTGGATGCCTTCACATAATCAATCCTTATTTCACTTACTATGATGACTAATTAAGCCTTTCTTGAAATGAAAATCCTTGATAATGAAAACCCCATTGATCTTTGATGGCTTTTCAACTTTCTAAAAGGCTATCACTTGCCTTGCAACTCAAAAACTTTACATACCTTTCCATGGCCCTTGCATGGGCTAGAAGCCTTGCTTCCCTTTCATCGGCTTTGCTTATTGCGCCTTCAGCTTGGGTATGACCGGTGTTATGTCATGGGAAAGCCTGCACTTTTCTTGGTATGTTGAAGTCAAATCGTACACATGCACACATGTGCATGCCTTTTTCTCATTGAAGTTATTGGCTAAGTCAAATGGGAAGGAGTCACATGCACTTTCTTGCGATTCAAATAGCACAAAAAGTTAAAGCACAACTTGTCTATCATAGAATGATGATCTAGTCAATCTCATGGATGCTTTTGTATACATCAGACTTGGAAATTATTCGGCTAAGTCGAATGGGAAGAAGTCACATGCTCTTTCATGTGATTAAAATAGCCCAAAAAATTAAAGCATAGTTTTTTTTTGTAGAATATTGATCTATTCCACCTTGTTGATGCCTCAAAATTCATCATACCTCTAGATGAAAATGAAATTTTCAACCATGTGTGTATAAACTAGCCCCGATCATGAGCACATGCACTTACATGCATCCTAGCATAGGCGAAGGAAGCACATCGAGAGACCTTCTATGATTGCTCCGCCTGTGTGACTGGTTGGTCAAGCCGTGCATATTGTGTAGAATTTTTCTGCAAATATTGAATGATTTTAAGAAATATAAGTCCTATATGCTAACTGCTCTTTGAAAGCATCGTGAACTCAATTTTTGACAAAAGCTCAAGTTACTTGAGCTTTGAAAGCCTCGATTCTATAAGAAATAACCCCTTGGAGGGAGTTTGGCCGAGAGATGGCCACATAAAAATACTGCAAAGGGTGCCCATAATGTGGAAGCTCTACTTCCATGGCAATAACAGGCGAGAGAGAGAGAGAGAGAGAGAGAGAGAGAGAGAGAGAGAGAGAGAGAGAGAGAGAGAGAGAGAGAGAGAGAGAGAGAGAGAGAGAGAGAGAGAGAGAGAGAGAGAGAGAGAGAGAGAGAGAGAGAGAGAGAGAGAGAGAGAGAGAGAGAGAGATGAAATCCTAGCATGCACTACAATTGCTGGTTTGTTGTGAAGATGCAAAAAAGCTCAAGAGCTCAAGCTCATAGTATTTGGTTCCATAAGCGCCACCTTTTGCACATGCCGACCCCCATTTTTGCTCCTTGCAATGCCCCTTTCCCACAGGTCCTCAACTCCTACTTCACCACATAAGCTCTCTTAAGAAAACATAGTAAGAAATGCAATTTTGTAGAAAGCTTGGTCATAAAATTGCCCAATGTTTCAAGAAGCTATCAAAGTAGTAAGAGAAGTAGCATGCTAATCTTGTAGCTCAAAGCAATGAGGAGATGGTACCTACAAGAGATGAGGAGCCAACGACCACTGATTCCTTTGCCATGTATACATTCAAATAGTTTGTTGTATTCCCAGGGTTTAGACACTACTCGTACATAGTAGTATGTGCTAAGACCACCCTTCCCATGTGCATCCAAAGAAACCCAAACACTTGGTCAGTAACCTAGTCTATATCTTGTTTATATTGAGGGGGTATTTTTGCAAATTCTTTGAGGGAGGATTTTTTATGGTTTTTCTCTAAAGGTCATATGCACTTTACAAAGACATATAGACTTCTGATCAGCCTTTGAGCCATGCGGTGTGGTGTCCTCTAAACTATGCATGATGTTCCTCTGAGCCAGGTTGAGGTGGCCATCTCTGATCCTATTGGGAGTATTGTTGCCATTTATCCACCTCTTTTACCTCTTTTTGAGAACTTGATCCATCATCTCAGTAGTAATCTCACATGTTAGTTTTCACCGAAGTGATCCTATTGGTCCTCTAGATTTGTTTTATCTCATACAACTTATATACATAACTCCACCTCCACTCGATTTAGTAATCTTGTACATCTAATATTTTTTAAACATCTAGTAGTCTTGTGCATCTAGTACATCCATAACATCTATGCAACAAGTACTAGCGTAATTCTAGTTTTTTTATGTTATATCCATTGTAGAAGGTGGGAACCGATGTTGCGTGCGTTTTGGACACCCCGATTTTTGTAAATTTGTACATATGTACATGATCTCCAATGTAAAAAGGCTGTGCGGACTTTATTTTTGTGGGTTTTTTTAGCTTGCTTGTAACAGACACATGTACATGAAGTGCAAGTTGCTAGTGTAGTGCCATTTGTCGGGTTGCATTGGGTGCTCGCAAGTGAGTTTTTTGAAGTGTCACTTGTATATTAATTAAACTCATGTAAAACAAACAAATTTTGATCAAATATCAAAAATTTATAGATGTATTCTTGTTGCACCTTTCTCATGCAATGTTTTCCCATTGATTAGCCTTTCTTATATGTAGTTAGGTCGTTGCAGCTTGCTGTTTGCACCAATTTTTCACATAGGATGCATAGATTTGAAATTTGTGGTATTCAAAATTTTGTTGAAGAAAATGTAAAGAATTTTTGAGGCTTGAAAGCATCCCTTTTCGAGTTGTAGTTTGGGAGATACAGTCTATTTCCCATAGGATGCAGGATATGATAGCCCACAGACAGTTTGGTGTATGGTAAATTGTGGAAGCGCTCTTGTTTGGTGGTATTCCTTCAATTCAAGATTGTGGTTTTGAAGAATTATTTGGTGAAGGGGGAATATATTTTCCTCAATTGCATTGGTTGGCATGTGCTATAAATTCATGCCAAGGAAAGGGCTTCCTAGTTTCCATGGTGGTCTTTTGGGTGGGTGTGTGCTTGTAAATTCCTGAGGGATCACTTACGTTTGGGTTGTGGTGTTGTGGAATTTATTTTGATACGTTAAGTGGTGCTAATATTGTGTCTTGAGTGCTATTGGGAGACATTGCTCTAGAGGTGCCCTTTGCTCTTGTTTTGCCCAACATCGGCTCTATGGATACCTTGCACAAGGGGTTACCTGAACGAGGTAGCAGTAGTTACTAGACACTGTGTAACTATGGGCCAATCAAACCCCAGTGCAAGAACCTATACATAGAACCCATCACTCCCATATTGGGTATTGAAACTTTTGTATCTATTGGAACTTTAGTCGGTAGACATCTAATAGAGCTTGTGAGCACTAAGTGGTGTACCACTTGTACTTTTGAACTTTGTACTTTTGAACCAATTTATGAATCTGAATCTGCATTTCTAGTTTTCTGAGTTCATGTCATCTAAAGTATTTCATTCCACTTTACTTGTTTCTTTGAATTCTCTATCTGGTCTTCTGAAGTTTGCTTCTGTTCATCCGATATGACCTGATATCTGGCATACGGCTATGAATTTCTAACTTTGGAATAATTATTGCCAAGTGACCAGCTCATTCCATTTTGGCAATCATAGTGGTGACTTAAAGCTCTTGACAAGAACCAATCTCCTACTTAGAATTTAGAGTCAATCAGCTATTCACAATGCCTCCACATCGTCCATTGAGAGGAAGGAGAGCTACTATAGTATTTGTTGAGAATGAGGATCATATTAGCACAATAGCAAGGAATTAGAATAGGGCTATGATAAAAACCAACAACACACTCAGGCTAAAGAAATTGATGCCAATTTAGGTAGAAGAGGGACCAAACAACATTGAGCCTCTTGACACTCAGCACACTCGTAAAGGAAACACTCTGAGAGACCTGGAAGATGCTCTCATTCACATGGCTCTTAGCATTCAGACAAGAAGGGCAAATCAAAAGTTCATATCTATGGCAGTGATGCCAACAAGCATTTAAATGAGCAAAATCACATGTAAAATGTTCAGAGACAGGAAAGATAGATTTCAAGCTCTTGCAAGCACACACGTGCACACGCACATGCACATGCACTTGCACTTGCACTTGCACTTGCACTTGCGCGCACACACACACACGCACACGCACACGCACACGCACACGCACACGCACACGCACACGCACACGCACACGCACACACACACACACACACACACACACAAATGGAGGCAAATCTAGTACTTCTATTTCTTCACTTACTCAAGATAAGAAGTCTATAAAATATAAAGGAAAAGGTATAGCATAAGAAAAAACTAATAAAAAGGTCATCAAAGACTAGTGAGTGAGTTGGATTGATAAGAAAGAAAGGGAGCAACTAGAATAAGAGGCCATTTATAGGATTATCTAGAAGGAGAACACTACCTCCAACACTCCTCAGTATCAAGTGATGGCCATAGCTATGCAATCACTAGCTCAAGTGAAATTTCCAAAAAAGAAGAAAGCTCCAAAAAAGAGGGAAGCAAAGCAAAAGAGATTAAGTCAGACCATATGGTTAAAAAATTTTGTACACAAAAAAATTCAAGCCTGGTAGCTGGCTCTGAATTTCTAACTCTAGAATAGTTATCAAGTGACCAACTCATCCATCCAATCTCATAGTTTTTTTTCCATCTAAATCTAGTTTCTCATATTCTCTAAAATCTAACATTTTCAAGGAATATGGAGACATAAGTGCAAAAAACTATTTTGCATTTTGACGTTTGTGGCATGATGCCAGGTGTTGATTCAAGCTGGTAGCATTATGAGACATGGTGAGGTGGGTAAACAAATTCTTGATGAGATTGTCTATCACTCTTTGTCAAGCCAAAAAAGTCACGCTTGACATTGATATGTGTATGGTAATTGTGATGTGGTTTTGAAAGCACACAAATATCTTGATGAGAATCCTCTCTAAGATATGGTCTTTGAAATCCATTGATTGTAGGATATGCCCCCTTTATAAACACATACATTTTTTGCGAGCTTCCTTTATGGGATATGTTATCTCTCAAACTGCATTAATGTCAGAAATGTAAGCAAAGGCTTCTTGAGAATGCAAAGCAATTTTTCTCTCCCTAGCCATTGGAAGAGCAAAAATAGGCTCAAGTGGAGATAGCATAGCGTCATCTATCTTATAAGCAAAGTATCATATTGCTTATGTTCGGTTTCTTGTTGAATCTGACTTCTTTTTACTCACTTTGTAACCTAAACTCTTAAGTTTAAATTCGTATTCTATGTTTAATTTCAGTGAAATAAGGGATTGATGATGAATTGAACAATTCAAAGCGTACAACATTGAGCCAATGAGATTTTCAATCTTATTGCCTTTGTAGTAGGATGGACCGCACACTCAACTATGGGGTAGGGCATGGATTTTGTTTCTTATAAATTTTGGAGAGGCATTGTGCCAACGCTCAAATTTGGCATTGCCATAAATTTTGGAGAGGCATTGTAGTTTCTCAAATGTGGCATGTGTAGAATTAGAAACATATTTGAGCTAACATCTTCCTCAATAGGTCAATGCTCTCCAATAAAGTATTAACTTACTATTTAAAAAAAAATGAGTAGGTTCCCCCAACTTTGTGTAGCAAAATCTTTGTGCAAAACCATGGAGATTCCAAATAAAATGTAAATGATGGACATATTGTGGAGAACTTGTGTGAAAGGAAGAGTTTGAAAGGTCGAGTGTATGCTTAATAACATATATAAAAACTAGAAAATTATAAAGGAAAGAGCCTCGTACTTTCTCAATTAGAGAATTTTCCAACTCTCTCTCTCTCTCTCTCTCACACACACACACACACACACACACACACACATACTCTCTCTCTCTCTCTCTCTCTCTCTCTCTCTCTCTCTCTCTCTCTCTCTCATTCTCTTAGGTTTTGCAAAACTCACACACATACTGTTGTGTGGGCATGTCCTATGCCCGGTCTACATTGTTAGTGTGCAACATCTCCTAGTTGTAGAAGCCTATGTGGAAGATAAGTTCACATGTGGCACACTATCCTAGATATTATGTACATGTCATCCTATATGTAAGATTTTTAGCATGGCTATGTGTAAGTCAAAGATCCCAGCCATATATCTATTCATGGATTATAAATAAAGCCTATGATGTACATATTTGATACTAAGGTATTATTTAGATTTTGGACCTTGAGTCTACTTTATTGAAATTGTGTACTTTTCTCTCTCCCCTCTCTCTCTCTCTCTCTCATCATGTAGCTATGGTCATATTTTCCTTCAAGCCTCCTTGAGCTCTTGCACCCACCACAGATCCTCATAGTTGGTATCAGAGCTGTCATCATGATGGCATTAGCATAAACCTTAATCTCTATCTCTTCTCTATGCTAGATTGGGCACACTATATACTTCATTGCAATAATCATGCCTACACTTGTTGATTTAATCAAGGTTTGGCATGTTCTTGGTAATCCCAATGAGCCATCACCCTCGCTTGGTTTATTCACTAGTGCTTGGTGTGATTAGATTTATGATTTCTTTGTTTTGAGTGCTTACATTGTACGTAAACCCTCTCATTTGTTGAGCCTGTAGATTTGGAATCATTGGAGTTTTTTTTAAAAAAAAATCTACACACATATACTTGTGTAGCCCATTACAAGAGCTTTCAATAGAGCCTATGCATGCCCAATTTGAGCTAGGTCTCAGAGATTAATGCTTTGATTAAATGGATGTGCTATGCCATGTTCACTCTCTGGTTTTTCTTTGCAGAGCATTAGAGCGAGTGAGCCACAATGTTTGTGTGTGTGTGTGTGTGTGTGTGTGTGTGTGTGTGTGTGTGTGTGTGTGTGGACAAACATTGAATGCTTGATTTGTTTTTCAAAGAGCAACTTCCACCCTTGGAGGCCCTACCAAAAAGCCTTCAAGACCACGTGAGAAAAATTCTCAATAACCAATTTTCTTTTTGAATTTTGAAAAGGGCCCAAGGAGGCACATGGCCTAAGACTCTCAAGATTCCCATTGCCCACCTAGCTATCCATGCATGCCCAAAAGCCTATTGGCACCTACTCGACCTGACCCCATTGCCCAAACTGCTACCCATCGACGTGCCCGCGCTGCCCAACTCTATAAGCTCACCATCCTAAGTAAGTATAGACAACAAAGCCTCGGGATCTTGCACTTAATTAAAGGCTACTAGGCCTTGTTCCCACCTGGTTTTTCCATTATTTGAAAGCCTTTTTTTTGGCGAGCATGAAGGCTCCTCTTCTTCAAAGGTCCTTTCCCATAGCATTCAAACCAAGTCAAGCTTCAAGAGCTACAAAAGTGCTAGCTGTTGGATTTTTGAAATCTTCCCAACGCATTCAACACAAATTTGATGATCAAAATAAATCC
Organism: Adiantum capillus-veneris; assembly: GCF_014529385.1. Lineage (NCBI taxonomy): Eukaryota > Viridiplantae > Streptophyta > Polypodiopsida > Polypodiales > Pteridaceae > Adiantum > Adiantum capillus-veneris. The sequence goes on along the minus strand of NC_140947.1, from coordinate 53,365,696 downwards.
AGGAAAACGATTGATTGAATTATCACAACACACAAAGAGAGCAACACAAGCAAGAATCAAAACACAAGATGCCATACTAGGAACCAACCATTCCCCTCAATCAATATGGTTGAGTATTTTCCTTCTGCCTCTTTATTCATCTCATGGAGCAGATGAATATATGAAAGATAAGAGAGCAAGAGATACGCAATTAAGAGAGTGTATGCCATGACTAATAAAGAAAATTAGCATAAAAGAGAGCAACACAAGCAAGAATCAAAACACAAGATGCCATACTAGGAACCAACCATCCCCCTCAATCAATATGGTTGAGTATTTTCCTTCTGCCTCTTTATTCATCTCATGGAACATATAAATTACAATGAGATGAATATATGAAAGATAAGAGAGCAAGAGATACGCAATTAAGAGAGTGTATGCCATGACTAATAAAGAAAATTAGCATAAAAGAGGGCAAAAGTGTATCTTGTGCAGGTTTGTGCTGATGGAGATTCTAATGGCTCTGTTGGCTTTGAAAGGGGGGTAAAACATTAGGTTGCCCGGTCAAGATGCTCTCAGAGAACTTGTCTTCCTTGTAAAGAGTCAAGAAGAAGATTCCTGCTAAAAAAGCATGGTGCGTACGAAGATGCAATTTCAAGATATTTTTTCTCTCTTCATGCATGCACCCCAACTTCTTATAGAAGTGGTTGCTTTTCACTTAAACTCTAAGAATAGTAAGTAAATGAGAGTTCTAATTACATTAATTCTTTTGAATAGTTTTTTTATAAGAGTAAAACATAAGCAAAATTGACAAATTGTTCAAAAGTAGTAATAGTGACAAGGCAGATCTCCACACGATATATATTGAATCAAGTAAAGTTCTCATAGAGAGGGAGCTTTCCATTGCTCATCATAATATCCTAAAAAGAGAAAACCAAAAAGGTAAATGGAATCCACATATTCAAATATCTATGAAACAGAAAGAGATGTTTGTTAGTGGGCCCTCTGAAACAAAGAGAGGAAGCGCATGACAATAGCGAAAAGCAATCACCTTTTACACTATTCAAAGTAAAACCCTCAATCAAGTATTGTTCTAAATGATGCACTGAATAGATATCAAAGGGCTAACCTTAGGTATTAAATACCACACACTAATATCCAGTAGGCAAACCTCAACATCAAATTACCACTAAATGAACTCTCAAAGGGAAACCCTCACGTATGAAATGCCACAGTCATCAACCAAAGGGAAAACCTCATGCAAAGAATAAAGACTTTCAGCTTTTAGAAGTTTGATATGCTTCCAGGATACTAGGATGAGAGCGAGAAAACCTCTATGGTATCCAGTTGGCGCTTTCAAGGCCATGCTTTTTATACTTAAGCAAATACTTGCAATGCAACATACCACTATGTGTCAAAGTATCTAGATGGTCTCAGGTATAAGGATTTCAAATCTTCTTATAAAAAAGGTGGATCATCAGTGATAGGGATTAAATACCACACACTAATATCCAGTAGGCAAACCTCAACATCAAATTATCACTAAATGAACTCTCAAAGGGAAACCCTCACGTATGAAATGCCACAGTCATCAACCAAAGGGAAAACCTCATGCAAAGAATAAAGACTTTCAGCTTTTAGAAGTTTGATATGCTTCCAGGATACTAGGATGAGAGCGAGAAAACCTTTATGGTATCCAGTTGGCGCTTTCAAGGCCATGCTTTTTATACTTAAGCAAATACTTGCAATGCAACATACCACTATGTGTCAAAGTATCTTGATGGTCTCAGGTACAAGGATTTCAAATCTTCTTATAAAAAAGGTGGATCATCAGTGATAGGGAGTGACGGTATAGAACGTTTGAAAAGACGAAGAAGACTTATGTGAAATGTGTTGTGAATTTTCCAAGAGCAAGTGGGTATGGAAAACAAAACAAACTCGCTCACACGATGTCTTTTCTAGGGAATCCACAAGCAAGCAATTTCAGTGACAACCAAAACAAAGCCCTCAATCAACATAACCAGTAGAATCACAACTTTTGTAGGTCACCATCAAACACAGAGCGTGTCTTCTACAATTACTAATGTTCGGACCATGCAGCTTCAAGGTGACCTCACTGTCAGCAACTACTAAACATATTGTTCAGCACCCCTCTCTTGCACAGCATTTTGTTTCCCCATGCATATCGTCCATCAGCATCATAGAGCTACACTATACGGCTATACATAGAACACATACTTTGTTCCCATGCACTCTAACACATGTTTGTCTGGGATGACTCACTCTAGGAAGGGAGAAATTTGTAGAAAGATTATCATTTGTATATATTATTATCATATTAATTCTTTTCTTTTCTTTTTCTTGAAAACAAGCTTTTCAGAGCCTTATAAACTCTTAGCCGACATAATCATGAGCCATACCGACACTATCTAATACCAGGTTAAGAATATGTATGCATGAAAGGTTACACTAATTTTGGATAATTTTTGGCCAACTAATAATAATTGTAAATCATTTTCTTTTACAAAAAAGCAAAAAACGATAGATAATCAACAAAAATTGATAAGTCGAGCCAGGAAAGTCGAAATTGACTTTTGAAAGCAAACGCCAAAACTTCAAAGCAAGGACTTCGAACATGGCAAATATGAAAAGATTCGGCACAAGATGGATTTTGAGCCAACTTCTAAAGGATCAAAACTGCAGATCAAACACCATTTGTCAACCGAACATCAGAATGAAGAACGGTTCGAACTGCTGGTGATATGAACAACAAGATATGATCAATGGAGGTAAGTATGAATGGGTCATTCTGGGTAGACTAGGAACATATAGTCACGAATACCTAAATTTACATTTCTTGTGAGCATGCTACAAACTCCTGGAGAAAGGAACATAAAAACGTGAGAGATTTTAACAAAAAAATACTTTTTTGTAAAAATATGCTGATGACGATATATACCTGTGATGATTCAACAATTTTAATCTTTTTGAAAGATCCTCCTTCATAATCTACAATAGCATTTGCATTATTTATCTTGAAATGGCCTTGAACACATGCAGTAATGACTTTTTTGTAAAACTCTTTTTTATGGTTTTGGAAGAATGTGTCGATTGCTTCGTTTATATCAAGGAGCTTCATGACTTAATCATTTATTACAGACGCATTCATACAAATCCCATCACTCTGAATTGTCCCAGCCAAGTATGGGATGGGCTTCACTCAAGTATTTTTGGAGCATCGCGTACAATATAATTTGGTTGTGTTGGTATTAGGCGTAGAGTAGAAACTATCTTGGACTCTGCAGCTACAACGTTCACATCCGATATAAAATGGATGGGTTGGAGGTGCAAAAATCAAACAACCATTCATCTGTACAAATAACAATGCTTCAAGCTTCACATATATATGTATATGTAGAGAAGTGTGCGTATATATGTACGTATCTTGTTTTTAAAAGTGTTTGAGTATAGTATGTAATACTGTAAATTACCTCTTAATATTTTCCAAAAATCGGCAACATTTTGTAAATGATGTTTACAGTCGTCGTCAGTAATAACAGGGACTGCAATCGAAGATGTGCGAAATTGCAAAGACCGTTTGCCTCTATATGAACTGGAGAACAAATTTTTGAGCACGAACATTGCGTACTTCTTATTGTTAAACTCACTTAAAATAGTGTTTTGATCTTCTTCACATCCTCTCATGAAGACAACCTTCATAAATATATTTTCCAGAGAACATCGATCAGGTATATATAATTTTGGCTCATCTCTGTATAAAATTGAATCTAGTACTTACATCATGCCGATCATATTCATTCACGCCATCTGCAAATTGTATATGGAAAATGGTTTTATCTTTGCCTGTAACTTCTGGCCCTCCATCTTGGATCACTACTGCAGAGATTATATCTTCTTTCTCAACATGTTCTGAAATATGAGTCAACTCAACAATTTTTGCATTCGAGAAGAACATAATTTCTATGTTCTTAACTGGGAGTTTCTGTTTCACTGTATTATTGTCAGGGACAATAATTACTAGAGCATGGATCAGAAAATTCTCTATCTTGATCCATGTTCGTTTTTGAATAATGGACTCAAATTTTTTTATCTGAGATTTATTAATTTCCAGTGTAATCGTTGTGAATCCTTCTTCATCGGCAAGGTCTGCTTGTAGGAACGGAGCCATGTTCGTGGAAGAAGCTTGGTCATATGTTTCGTATCTGTTAAGAACAAGCCCTTCAAAGACGGTACCAGATCTCATTTGTTCTGAGAAATCGTTGACCTTCATTGTAGGTGTGCTAATAGGAGCGTTCTATTTGCAAAGGAGGTTCAGTAGGTAAGTTCAAAGGAAAAATGAAAAAATAATTAGTACTATTTATCTTTTAAAATAAATGATTTGTATATACTACATGCATATATACTCTATACTATTTTTAAGTTACTAATTATTCTCAAATATTTTCTTTATATATATATATAATTATAATATTTATTATAAATAGTATGGTTGACTATGGGCTTTCTTTTAAACAATCTAATAAGTAAGTGCAAAATTTATCGTTTAGAAAAAAAGGTTTAAAAAAAAAAAAGTAAATTTATACCTGCTCGGCATTGACTGAGTCCATGGGTGAACTACTTTTTTTTTAAAGAATCTGCAAGCAAAATGAAAGAAGCAGAGGAAAACATAAGTTTTTTTTTTGAGAAATATACAAGCAAGGTAAAAGACGAAGATAACGTAAGTGCTAATTCAATGTAAAAGTATCTACAATTACAAAATGAGGTAGATATAATTCTTATTATGCAAAGAAAAATTCAGTAAATACTTTACATACATTTTTTTTTTAATGATAGTATAATGCATTCTGCATTATTGATTATAAAGAGTGTAGGTGGACCATATTATTTTGTTAAACACAGTATTGAACATAGTATTTGTGTAGCAAAAATTCTTTTTTCTTGTAAATATACATAATAATTAAGTATAACCGGTATGCAAATAACTTATGGCTCGTGTATATCTATGTAAAGCATGTATTATACTACTCCTACGTTCAAAGAGTAGTTTCAAAATAATATTTTAGTTGGATGTTATTTGTATATTAATTCATGCATGGTAATATGAATAATTAATCCTTTTTTTAAATAGTTATTTCATTGTTATATATAATAGAACTAAGTATATGGGTCGGTTAAATGTGACTAATATTTAAGAAATTAATCGTTTATGGATGTCCTTGCAAAAAAAAGACATATATTTTAAAATATGTAACGTTTTATTGCTATCTATAGTTTAAGTCTCGGATCTCTTGGATTGTTTCTATGGCATTAAGAACTTGTTTGCTTCTTTTTCTTCTTCTTTTCTCTCGATCTCTCTCTCTCTCTCTCTCTCTCTCTCTCTCTCTCTCTCTCTCTCTCTCTCTCTCTCTATATATATATATATATATATATATATATATATATATATATATATATATATATAATTTAGATACATATTCAACATGGTCTGGAAAGAAAATTGTTTGCAAGGAAGAAATACATTGTAAAAAGAAGTTTCCCATTCTTTTGTAATTAGCAATGGATTGAATCTATATATCTAATATATGTGTGAGAGGAATTGGTAGTATAGGCATAAGTCACTAGACAAAATACAACACAATGAAGATGGCTATATACAAATCGTCAAAAGTTTTTTTTTGAAAGTTGTAATTATTTCTAGCAAAATTTATTATGCTTATAGTTTATGTAATATTTAGAATATAAAGTATTAAATGTATATTATTCAGATTCAATAAACAATGTTAAATATATATTATATTTATAATATTATTTACTTTTTTACTTTATAATAATTTGAAGCAATACTCATTAATAATGTATCGACCACCGTGTTTTTCTAACTTACAGTTCGAAATAAATTCTTGGATTGTTGTAATCTAGTTTTCTTCTTTTATTGATACACTCTATTATGCACCTTTTTCTCTATCAAATGAATTTTCTTTTTATCATTTTAAGATACAACTATGTTATATTATACTGACATACAGAATAAAAGTGTTGGTTCTCTTGTAAATTTCAACGTGATGCATTATACAAGGGCATCCTATGGCTTTTTAGGACAAACGGATATACAAATAAATTTAGGAGCGCTGAAGTACAAGTGAAGAAGGAAGCCAGTCTTGGCTGGATTAAAATAAGATGATATGCCTCTATTATATAATGTTCTATTATTGTGAATTCAAGTCCAAAGCTCAAGTCCCAGATAGGTTTTTGAGTTTTTTTTGACATTGTTTCTATGATGTTAAGAATTCTCCTCGTTCTTCTTCTTCTTCTCTCTCTCTCTCTCTCTCTCTCTCTCTCTCTCTCTTTGATGCTTACAATTTGAAAGCATAAAGTATTATACAGACCATATTACTGTTGCATAATAAAAAGCAAAGTGCTACAAATGAAAAAAACTCAAAATTTTCACTTCAAACTGTTTAGATATATATATATATATATATATATATATATATATATATATATATAAAATTAGTTACATATTCAAGATGACTGTGAAAGGAAGTTTTTAACAAGGAAGAAATATAGGGTAAGGAGAAGCTTCCCAATTTTTGCAACTAGCTATGGGTTCCATGTTCTGAAATCTGTGTACAAAATCGCTTAATTTTTGTATACTCAGCTCTGCATCGGTAAGCCTATCATGCTTTTCATACCCTTCTTCAGTATTGGTTGTATCAGAGAGTGGAAGGCGGCGCATCTTATTGACGTAAGCTTGTCTTTCTGTGAGACGATCTATGAAAAACATAGAATCTTGATCAACCATTGCTTCTGATATTCGAGCATTGTCCCATACACATCTTGGTTTATAATAATGATCAAATCTTATATCCAAACCCAAGGGATTATTGGCAGTGATCTTTCCAAAATGCTCATGAAATAAATGTTGTGGCACACAAGTAAAGTTGAGTCGAAATGCATCTTGCTCCCAAATCTTGAAGATCACAATTGAACAGATTCCAAGCTTTTGATTCATCATCAAGGCTTTTTTTGCACGTATAGTATCCCTTGAAGGGTGCATCAGTAATTCATGGGCATCAATGTATAATATATCACACCCTATTATAATATTCCCTTGAGCAGTTTGTTCTTGTGCCCATTAAATATTCTGACAGAAGTTAGTTGAAGGTTCAATACGGAATTTTGGTTGACCATTCACGTAAGTTTCCCACGCAAGAAACGTATTTGGTACCAAATATTCAGTTGTTGTTGCATTCACTGATTTTTGGATGACTTCAACTCCACATCAACAGGATGCTGTCGTTTGGTATTGGGAAAATAATTTTTTTGCACATTCAAGAGGCAACTTACGTAAATATGCCATTATCTAGCTGTAACAAAGAAAGAAAAAATTAAGCTCAATGTTATATACCAATTTTTAAAAATGTCTTAAATTTCAAGAGTTATATATATATATATATACCTAGATGAATCCAGGATAAGCCCATATTCACCCTTGAAGGAAAGTGCAAGGTATAGACCCATGGGTAGTCACCCACAAGACGATATAACAATCAGCTCCATCATGCATAGTATCGACTAAATACCACGACATCCCCACTAACGTCGTCAGTGCCCAATAGTGGGTGTAGAACTAGGTACTAACATATGCTCCCCAACACAACACACACCACACGCACACACACATGAGCATACATCAACACAAAGTTCAGCGTACTGAGTTTCTGTCATGACTCCGGAGATCAAGGGCAGACTTAGCCATAATGAAGCCTAGCACTAAAAGAAGCATGAAATCGAAAAAAATTAGCACAAATGAGGTATAAGTTGATAGGGCATACGCACCACAAAAGATAGAAAGAATTAGCACAATATCAACTGGTCGTAACTCGGACGAAAACTTCACAATGTGAAGTCTGCATGTCGGCTATACGACTAAAAAATATACCTAGACGAATCCAGGATAAGCCCAGATTCACCCTTGAAGGAAAGTTCAAGGTATAGACCCATGGTAGTCACCCACAAGACGATATAACCATCAACTCCATCATGCATAGTATCGACTAAATACCATGACATCCCCACTAACGTCGTCAGTGCCCAATAGTGGGTGTAGAACTAGGTACATATGCTCCCCAACACAACACACACCACATGCACACACACATGAGCATACATCAACACAAAGTTCAGCGTACTGAGTTTCTGTCATGACTCCGGAGATCAAGGGCAGACTCAGCCATAATGAAGCCTAGCACTAAAAGAAGCATGAAATCAAAAAAATAGCACAAATGAGGTAGTTGATAGGGCATACACACCACAAAAGATAGAAAGAATTAGCACAATATCAACTGGTCATAACTTAAATATAGTCTAATTTAGTTAAGTTACTTAAATGTAGTCTAATTTAGTTAAGTTAAATAATTGAAAGGGAATTATTTGCTATAGTTTATTAATTATAACCATTACTATAATGAGAACAAAGATAAAAGAATGCATGGGAAATGGTACTTTTTTATTTTCAAATTATAAAATGATTTGAAAGATACATATACGTACTAGAGTCTTGATTTTCTAAATGTGTAATTTCAAGCAAGATTCTGTACGCTGATAACCGTTATAGCTTTGGATATATATATATATATATGCATATTTTTATATTAAAGCTCTAATCGTATATTATTGTAAAATACAACCATGAGATATATATACTAGCCAAATCTAGAAAATGATTGATTTAATAATATTGTATAGATATTCTATCAACAAATACTAACTGTAAAAATAAAAGCTTAAAATGTAAAAGATCAATTTAATAATATCATATAATTTTTTTTAAAAATGAGTACGAGTCATAGAGATAAAAGCTCATATAGAAAGACCAAACAATGTCTTTTTCTAACTTTTATAAATACAAACTAGCAAAAAAAGAATCAACAAATAAATACAAACACGATATTAATGTCAAGTGCAAAAATGTAAAGCATACCATACCATGTTCTTTCAAAAAATTGCTATGTTATCGAACGTCATAAAGGTATTAAAATAAACAATTGTTGTATCGGTAATTTCATATATTATGTCTTTTACGAATAACCTACATACAAAAATAGGAGAAGTTGGTCTAAATTAATCAGATCTTTAAAAAAAAAAACTTGTCAACTGTATAATTTGTACATTATTCGGGATATGGGTTCCATAATACAAACTATCTAAACATCAATTATAAATAACAATTATTTTGTTTTTTTGGAGTAGTTTTTGGTAGCTTCTTCAACAGTGTTCTCGTCACTGCGTCTTCTGGTTCAAAACTCGGGGGAAAGTCTTGAACTATTACCTCTTCTGAATCATGTACATCAATATATTCTTTTGTTCTTCTCTTGCTCCGCCAAGCACTTTCTGTATTCGCTGTTGAGAGCAACAAAGTTTCTGTACTTGCTTGTGCATAACTATCACTAATTGGGGAAATGAATACTGGAGTCGAGGCATTTGAAGGAGCAACTGGATTACTTGACTCCATTTATAATTGTTCTTTTGAAAATCTTCTGAAAAACATCATGCATATGTATGTTAATTAATAAATATTAAAAAAGTTAAAGAACTGAGCAATTGATCTGTACATTTACTATTATACTCTAATAGTAAATAGTCTATTTAAAAGCATGTGTTTTTGAAATGCACGATTTTATTTCAATACCAACAGTAGATATGGAGAGAGAGAGAGAGAGAGAGAGAGAGAGAGAGAGAGAGAGAGAGAGAGAGAGAGAGAGAGAGAGAGAGAGAGAGAGAGAGAGAGAGAGAGAGAGAGAGAGAGAGAGAGAGAGAGAGAGAGAAAGTGTAACTATACTTGATATACATATTGTAAGAATTCAATATTGTTTAGTATATGGAGAAAATATTTTTTATTATTACTCTATTATACTTCACACGTTTTAAAAAAAATCATAGTATTAGATTATATATAATCAAAAAATATTTTTTACACGTATGTATAAATATCAATTCTTATACAAACGTATTAAAATTATATTAAATGGTGATCTAATTAATTTTTTAAAAATCAATTATGAATTTTTTTTATAATCTATACTTTTAAGTGCTTAATAATATATAATGTAAGCTTGTTTTTAATATACAATTGCATGTAAAATTCATTACAATATATAATTCTTTATAATATTTTTTTATAAAATTACGAACTGAGGTAAAGGCTTGTAAAATGTACATTCGTTATTATTCAAAAAAAGACCAAGTAATGAAGAATCTATACACTGTGTACTTTTTTATAGAAATAATTATTAAGAAATTACTTATTGAGAAGTCAAAATCGATGCAGGTTGAGCTGGTAATTTTGAAAAAAAAAGGCAAATCTTTCTATTCATAGTTCGATCGCAGACAAGCATCTACATCTACATAGAGATTGTACTGATGAGCATTTTGTAACATAGTAAATAACTCGTACAATCTAGGCCTTTCCAGTGGGTTTGTACGAGTACATCGTTCTGCAAATTCATACAAAGCTCTTATAAATACATTTTTTGGTTCGTTGCCCTCAGGTAAAACAAACTTCAAAAGCCTAAGAAGAATTTTGCCAAAGGAATAAATTTCAGCTCCTAGGCTATAAACTGCTGGTTTATAACTAAAAAATTCGGGAGTGACCCATGGATAACGCTTTTTGTATTCTTCGACGATCTCTGTTCTATTGTCTGGCAACGGTTTGTGCGTTTTCTTTGTACTAATGCTCGTACTTTTTTCCCAATTCGAAATGCCTACATAAACGTCTTCTGTTTTCTCTGAGAAATGCAGGTAAATATTCTGTAGCTGCAAGTCATTGTGCAAATAGCCGTTCAAATGTATGTAGCTTATGGTCTATTCCAGTCCATTAATAATGTCGAATATATGTGCCTTGAAACGCTCTTTTGTACCAATCTTCTGGGAAATACTGACATAATGCTTAGGTGGTGTAGTAGTACTTCCTAAAGCTCATAACCATGTCCTATTTGTGAGTGCAAGTCCATTCCAGAAAGGGTATATCACAATGGACTCTTCTTCACTACGACAGAGACCAAGCAGCAATATAATACCATTATGGATTATAGATACGCTTGTAGATTTAGAGGCTGCTTGCAATTCTAGCGTAGAAGTATTTTCCACGGGAGTAAAATTTTTTGTTGTATATGTATTTTCCTTAAACAATTGATCTAGAATTTTGCACTTATAAGAGTAAGTACCATAGCCATGCTGAATCTGCTGTGAGTCTTCATAAAAATGAATTTGTCGACGATGCAATAAGGTAAGTTGCACGTATTGAGATGGTTCTCCACCATGATTAATTTTTTGGGTTGTACATTGTCTATATGTACATACTTTCGTTTTCCTTTTGCTGCTTGAAATTTTTTGTACAACTGCTCTATTTTTTCTACTTTCAATACAGTAGAACTATCTTCGCGATCTTTTTGTTCTAATTGCAAAAACGATCTTTTAAATTCAACAAGGCCTCTGATTATTTCATTAACACTAGGTTGGTAACCTAACAGGACATAAAAGTGTCCTTTCAAGGTTTTGAAAAAAACCTCCAAAACCATAGTAGTGTTGGAATTAGGGTTGCAGAGAAACACACACAGCTTGGAGAAGACGAAGGAAGCTCAAGGCACACAATAGAGAGTATATTACTTAGTGTGCAATGGAAAGATAGATAGCCCTAGAGTGATGGACGTATATACAATGCACGGGGGAAAAAACCTCCTAAAGAGGGAAAAAATGCCCCGGCGGTCCTAGTGTGTTCACACACATCACTACCACATGTATATGGTAACAAATCCCCCCTGGAGTGATGCGGTGAACGAGAGCTGGCACATGAGTAAAGGGAAGTGCCATGCCCTGAGGACAGGATCAGTCCACAAAGGGGAGTAAGCCCAAAGCTTTGCGGAAAGCTTCAAGCTTCTCACGAGACAATGCCTTTGTGAAAAGATCTGCAAGGTTGTCCTGTGTTGGCACATAAGCGAAGCTGATCTCTCCCGCTGAGAGCCTTTCCCTGACATAGTGGTAATGCACCTCAATGTGCTTTGTGCGAGCATGAAAAACTGGGTTCCTCGCAACTGCCAATGCGCTCTGACTGTCAGTGTAGATAGTGTTGGCAGTGTCCTGTCCAACACCCAAGTCAGCCATAAGGCGTCTGAGCCATACACACTCAACCGTAGCTGTGAAGACTGCCCTGTACTCAGCCTCACAACTCGAAGTGGCCACAGTAGGTTGCTTCTTGCTCAACCATGATATACATGAACTGCCAAGCATGAAACAAAAACCACTTGTGGACACTCGCGTGTCAAAACAACCAGCCCAATCTGAGTCCGAAAAAGCATGTAAGTCTGGCGGCAATGATCCCCCCTTGGGATAAAACAAGCCAAGATGTAAAGTGCCACTAAGGTAGCGGAAAATCCTCTTGACAGCCTGCCAATGCTTAGACCCTGGGCTATGCATAAATCTGCTGACCTGCGAGACTGCAAACTGAATATCTAGCCTCGTGTTGCATACATAAATGAGGCAACCAACAGCAGTTTGGTAAAGAGTGACATCAGCAGGATCGCCAGCATCATGTAGACTCAACTTCAAACCTGTTTCCATGGGAGTGGCAATAGGTTTGCAATCCTCAAGTCCAAACTTACATAGCAATGTCTCTATGTAACTTTTCTGACACAAGGCAATACCACCATCACACTGCTTAAACTGTATACCCAAGTAATGATGCAACAGCCCCAAATCTTTCATCTTGAAAGTAGCATTCAAATCAGCCTTAAATTCAGCAATATGTCTCTCATTTGGTCCAGTGATCAACAAATCATCAACATAAAGAACCACAATGAGAAATACATCATCCTCACGCTTTACATACAATGTGCTTTCTGTTGGACTGTTACGAAAGCCTCGTTTAACCAAATGAGTGTCAGCTTTCTCATACCAAGCACGAGGAGATTGCTTCAACCCATACAAAGCCTTCTTACATTTGCACACTTTGTCCTCTTGTCCTTTTATGACAAAACCGCGAGGCTGCGTTACATAAACTTCCTCAAATATGTCACCATTCAAGAAAGCAGTAACAATGTCTGATTGATGTACATCCCAACCAAAATGAGCTGCCAATGCACATAGAAAACGCACAGTAGTCATACGACAAGTGGGAGCAAAAGTCTCTTCATAATCTATGCCTTTTTGTTGTGCATAACCCTTTGCAACAAGTCGAGCCTTATGGCGATCGATCTCACCATCCGGCTTGCGTTTCAACTTGTAAACCCACTTCGTACCAATGGCCTTTTTGCCAGGAGGCAATTCACATAAAGTCCATGTGTCATTCTCTATAAGTGCATCATATTCTGATTTCATGGCAGCAATCCAATTTTCTGAATTCTGTGCTTCATCAAAAGACAGAGGCTCCTCAACATCATGTAAACTAGACACAGCCAAAGCATAACAATCTGATGCATAAGATGCATGGCGAGAGCCTGAACGAGTACGACTAGATAAAGGTGCATCCAATTTACTGTCACGCAAAGTGTGCACCAGCCATTTTGGCATACCTCTAGCCTGCTCATTTTCAGCCCTTTCCTCATCAAGTACATCATGTACATCTGCATCAGTAATAGGCTGTTCTAAAACATTTTCAGAAACCCCCATAGGCTGTACATTTGCCTCATTGGAACTTACATTCGTATTTCCACCACTGAAAAGAGGCAACAAAGTGTCATAAATGTCCTGTGAGCTTACATTACTGTCTCTAGTACATGACAGCAAGGGTTGAACAGAATCTTCCACAAACACTACATCCCGTGAAACCAAAATACGTTTTGTTTGCGGGTGATACAACCTGTAACCTTTGCTTTCAGCACTATAACCAACAAAAATACATTTGACAACCTTATCATCCAATTTTCTGCGCTGCACTTGTGGCACCAAAGCATATGCCAAACAACCAAAAACACGCATGTGCTCAATAGAAGGTTTTCTATCATGCCATGCTTCATATGGAGTAATAGACTGCAAAGCTTTCGTAGGACACCTGTTAAGTACATAAGTGGCACACATGATGGCCTCAAGCCAAAAAGAATGCGGTAAAGCTTGACTTTTGACCATACATCGTGCCATTTCCGTTAGTGACCTGTTTTTCCTCTCAGCAACACCATTTTGCTGAGGTGTATAAGGCACTGTACATTGGTGTTTTATCCCACGACTAGCCAGAAATGCATTAAATTCATGAGACATATACTCCCCCCCTCGATCGGAACGGAGGGTGCCCATAGTACATTTTGAGACATTTTCAGCCATAGCCAAAAATTGTTTGAAGCACATAAAAACTTCGGACTTTGCTTTAAGCGGAAATACCCATGCATGCCTGGAGTAATCATCAATGAAAGTCACGAAGTACAGGTAATTGCCCAAGGACGGAGTTTGCATGGGCCCACAAACATCACTATGCACAAGCTGCAACCTGCATGTGGCCCTAACTGAACCATCCTTTGGAAACTTAGAACGCTGCATTTTACCCAGAATACAGCCTTCACAAACATGTTTGATAGGTGCTTCAAGAGGCGGCAAAGAAGCAACCATATCAGATTTCTGCAAACGCAGCAAACTGGCAAAATTCAGATGACCAAAACGTGCATGCCAAAGTTTTGCATCTGAAATAGCCCTTGAATCTGCAACAGCATTTGCAAAATTTTGTCCACACTTGTCATACAAAGTGAGCTTATACAGCCCACGGCACAAAAGCCCAGATGCAACAATTTCATCACCAAAACTGAGATCATGAACTGTACATCTGTCATCCACAAATTTGACTACAAGTCCAAGTCTAGCAAGTGCGGATACAGACAATAGATTCTTCTTGATCCCAGGTACATAAAGTGCATCAACAAGTGTGAAGGAACTGCCATTAGCAGCAGTGAGCACAATCTTTCCAACTCCCTGAACTGGATAAGAGGCGTTGTTGGCACAAGTGACTGAATTCCCATGAGGGACAGACTCGAGAGAGGTAAACAATTCACGATGTGAGGTAATGTGCTTTGTAGCACCACTGTCGAAATACCACACATGTGAATCTGCAGCAACTGACAAGCATGCATCATGGACAGCAGGATTGTAAGTGCACTCTGCGCTAAAAGCCCATTCTGCATCAACATCAGCATCAAAATCTCCTTTCACAGAAGACTCAACAATGGCTGCATTTGTAGTGGAACCAGCATTTGCAGTGGAACCACCCTCTTTCTTCTTAGCCTCTTTGGCCTTCAACTTAGGACACGACTTGATCAAGTGATCATTGGCTTTACAATAATGGCAACGCATCTTCTTTTTGCCCTTATCACCAGAATTTCCAGACGAAGTGCTGCCAGCAGAAGCATTAGGAACAGAATTTTTGCCACTCGCAGCAGAACCATAAGAAGTGGCTGCATTACTGTTACCACCCTTTCTTTGAGAAGCAATAAAAGCCTGTTCAACTGCACGCTGCCTAGTCCTGTTTTTTCTAGAAAGTGACTCTTGCAACAGCAATGTGCATAATGCATCAAACTTGACAACTTCAGGATTTCCTTGGGTCATCAGTCTCCAAGTACTAGCAAAAGTCTGGTAGGAATCTGGTAAGGCATCAAGAACAGTCTGCACAAGGGAACTGTCAGAAATGACTTCACCTGCAGAAATGAGTTGCTCATTGATATCCTTGACACTAGCAAGGAAAGTGTCCATATCATCCTCCTCATGCATAATCTTCGACTCTAGCTCTTTACGCAGCAAAGCAATTTTAGCCTCATTGCGGCTTGCATAAAGACCTGCTAGAATATCCCAAGCCTGTTTTGCAGATTTTGCTGAACGGATGTGAGGAATAATGGTGCGCTTCACAGACAACGCAATCAATGCATGAGCCTGCGCATCCTTAACATCCCAACGAGCTTGTTCTGCTGTAGGCAAAACAACTCTAACAGCTGCAATCCTTGCAGCAAGACCTGCAACATCCTCAATATCGCCTACATCTTCAGAACCAGGACGTACATCAATGCCCTGCACAATGTTCCAGACACCTTTTGACACAAGAACGTGTTGCATCATATAAGCCCACATAGGGTAGTTGTCCCCATCCAACCTGTCCTCAGCAGCAAACATCTTGAACACATCTGTGTTGTTGTTGTCAGCCATGGTAAATGCTGCACCTGATGTGAAAACTGCCCGAAAATAGGAGAAATGGAGCGGGAACAACTTGTGCTATATAGCACAAACCGTAGAAGACTATAAGGCACCTGTTATGCAGAAAACGGCACTGACAGAAAATCTGCACAAAATGACGAAATAGCCTGTGCAGTACTGCCCGTAGTGGAAACGGAGGCCGAAATGAGCCCAAATCAAAATTCTGAGCAGACCGAGCTCTTCGAGTTCCCCCAAAATATTTGTCGACCTGCGAACGCTTGCCAAAGCTCACTGAAATCGGAGAAAGTGAGCAGGCGTGTGCTGGAGCAGCTGGCGACTAAGCCCGGGAGGACGTGACCTGCACTGATACCAATTGTTGGAATTAGGGTTGCAGAGAAACACACACAGCTTGGAGAAGACGAAGGAAGCTCAAGGCACACAATAGAGAGTATATTACTTAGTGTGCAATGGAAAGATAGATAGCCCTAGAGTGATGGGCGTATATACAATGCACGGGGGAAAAAACCTCCTAAAGAGGGAAAAAATGCCCCGGCGGTCCTAGTGTGTTCACACACATCACTACCACATGTATATGGTAACAAGTAGATCAACTCATTTTGTAAAATCCTTTCATGAGGTTATAGTTCAAGGCCTACTACACATGTAAAAAATAAGAAACTTGTAAAATTTCTCATCTTTTGGTCACACCAAGCCTCCAAAGTTGATGGACCAGTACATTTTCATCAAAACAATAATTTCTTACGTTTTGTTGCATAAAAATAATATTAGGGATTTTTGTAGGACTTGAGATAAATTCCCTAGTTAAATTCAATGGGTTGGTGATCAGAACATATGATTGCTTCTCACTCACTATTTTTGTTTTTCCAAAAGAAATAGGTACAAAAAAGTTGAATTTTTACCATTCTGCAAACCTATCATCAAAGTTTCTATAGCGACGCTCAATACAAATAATATATGCATGTTCTCTTAGTTCCCTATTGTTCTTTAGGTTCATAAGGAGCCATGAAGCATGTAAAAAGAATATTACATCTCTTACCAAGGGGAATCTTGGGGACAAAGATGAAGTGCTAAATATAGCAAACATGAAAAAACTTGGTTCAACATTATGAGTTGTAGAATCCCATAGAAACTATTCAGTATCTAGCCAAATTTGATCCTTATGACTAGGTATGGTTACTACCTACAAAATGCATGTAGTTGTCATAAGAAACTAACAATATTGAAAAAGCTATACTTGATATACTAGAATGTTTCGTTTTCTTCTATAATTGAAAAAATCAACCATCGTTGTCTACTATGAAAAATAGGGTATTAGGTGCCCCAAAACTCAAGGAATATTAGCTTTATGTTACAATATGCGACATAGAAAATCAAAACTGCATTTGGATATCATGAAAGCCACCAAAAAAATCATAGAAGAGCTAAAATTGGCTAAAAAACAGGATTTGACAATTTTTGTAATTTGGTCATAACTTACAACTTTAACATTTATTTCTCCCTAGAAGCATCAGGACATGTTGAGGACTACTTAAGATAGTTCTCTAGCATTATAGACCTCACAAACATGAATTCTAGAGTGGTATAGTTGCAAAAAGTTGAAAAAAGCCAAAAACAGGACCCATTTTTTCACACAGTTTAGGTTGTGAAATGTTGTGCAAGGACAAGGTTAAAGATGGAATTGATATTCCAAAAAAATGTCGAGTTTTTTTCAGCTCATGAGACAACTTTCTAGATAGATAGCACCTCAAAATGCATTTTGAAACTCTTGACATAATTCAAGGAAAATGGTCACTTAACAGGACATAAAAATATCCCAGGACATAAAAGTGTCCCATTACCAACCTAGTGTTAAGAAAAGGTTTTGAAGAAAAAAATTTATTGCAATGTTCAAAATAAGGCCATGCGGCTTTCAAACTAGTAGCACTTGCTTCTTGCAATATTGCTAATAACTCTTGTAGATCAGCACGAGTAGGATCAAAATAAATTTTAAGCTCTTGGTCAGTGAAAGCCAAGCATCTTCTAACGATTGTAGCCACCAAACACCAGCGCTCGTCTTTATCTAAACCCCTCTTTCTCTTGAAATCTCCATGATATACATTAAAATAATGACAGTTATGTTCAGCATTAAAGAAGAGAGTGAATATTAGTTAACAATCATAAACAAAGAAATCAATGCAAAATCACGACATGTTCTAGTATATTGATTTGCAGTTTTTTGCTCTTACTAATATTATTTTTAAAAAATAAGCATAACTGAATCTAATAAATTATAGGTAGTTTAATGAAAGCTATTAATAGGTATATTTTTATATAAGTATTTAGTGAAAAATATTTTTGTATTTTTAAACAATTATATATATCTTTCTATATTTTCAAATCAATATAAATAGGTAGTAGTTCAAAATGTCAAAGTATGTAAAATTTATTCCATTGTTTAGAAAAAACTAATCTATCCAAAAGAAATGAAAATGCAATAAATTATTGTAAAACAAAATTATTTTCAAATACAACAGTTCATACTACAATACATGGTTAACTAATTACTTACAATCAATTATTATAAAAGAAAATTAGTCATATACAAACATAGAAGTCAGTAATAGAGATCAAGTTTCTCGAGCATGAACTAAGTATACTACAAATCATTCGAAGACAAAATAAACATATTATTTTGTACTCATTTACTTGATTACAATCACATTATATGAAAAGTTGAACAGTAGAAAATATATCTCCTATCTATAAAAAAATTGTTTTGTGTTTCATTACTTGTCTGTAACCCATTAGTATCAAAATTTAGCCAATAAAGAACTTGTTTGTTCATCTTCTAAAGTATATGTCTCTTAAGTATAAATCAAATATATTATAAACCGTTGTAAGACAAAATTACTATACCATTTTGTACTCCATTAATCTACCCTATTAATCAATCGAACTAATTAGCATAGAAATCTGATCAATGAAAAACTTTGTTCTTATATGTAAATATGAATTTTTTTTAAGGACAGGTTATTTCTTAAAATGCATACAATGCAAATGATTATAACAATTTTCTAAGCAAGATAAACAAATCCTATACAGAAATATAAGCATACATTCAAGTGGAGTAGGAACATATTTCTTATTCACGAAAAAAATACAACTATGAATTGTACACGGACCAATTATTAAATTATAAAAAAAAGGCTTTTAAATACGACAATCCAAACCGTATTATCGATCGTTTTGTGTTTCATTACTTGTCTGTAACCCATTAGTATCAAAATTTAGCCAATAAAGAACTTGTTTTGCCATCTTCTAGAGTATATGTCTCTTAAGTATAAATCAAATATATTATAAACCGTTGTAAGACAAAATTATTATATCATTTTGTACTCCATTATTCTACTCTATTAATCAATTGGGGCTAATTAGCATAGAAATCTCATCAATGGAAAACTTTGTTCTTATGTGTAAATATGATTTTTTTAAGGACGTGTTATTTCTTAAAATGCATACAATGCAAATGATTATAATGATTTTCTAAGCAAGATAAACAAATCCTATACAGAAATATAAGCATACATTCAAATGGAACAGGAACATACTTTTTATTCATGAAAAAAATACAAGTATGAAATGTACACGGACCAATCATTAAATTATCGAAACACAAAACGACTTTTAAATACAACAATCCAAACCGTATTCTCGATCATGGTTAGTAAACATGAAAATTTGATCAATCAAAATAATTTTTTGAACAAGATAAATAAAGTCTACATAAAGACATAAGCATATATTCAAGCAAGATAGAAATATATTTTTCTATCCAAACAAAAGAATATGACTAGGAATTATATGTGGGTCAATCATTGAATTATTAAATATCAAAATCATTAAATTCTCAATAGACAAAAAAACTGTTAAATATGACAATTTACACTGCACTACTTGATTGTGACCAACGAGCATAAAAAGTTGATAAAGAAACCTCTTAAATACACATATAAAACTTCATGAACTATCTTTTTTTTAATACAAAATATAATTCTTGTTAAATGAATTCTCAAACGCAGCATAAAAAATCCTAAACAAAAATATCATCATTATTACAAAAACTTAACTGCTGACATTTACAAATCAATATCATAAATTCTACTATTATTTCCAGTATGTACAACATTAAAAAAAAAAAGTTCTAAATTTATATAATTTAACATGAGTATGAAGCATATAAATTATTGATAAGATTAAATATAATACTTTATTTACTTTGAAGAAACACTACCAAGTCTTAAAGAGAAGACACTAGCGTGTATTCAAGTAGGGAGTTTTGTATTTCTTTTGTACTACTCTGTCTTTGAAAGACGTAAGAGTGTACTTACATGTAACTTTTTTATTTAATTTTTATTGGAACACAACCAAGTCTTTAAGAAAAGACGATGGTGTGTATTTAAACATAGACTTATTTTCTATTTTTCCTGCACAAATACGTCCTGAGAGGACAACAAAGTGCAAAAAAAAAAAAACTAGAACTGAGTATGTCCTAAATCAAAATTTGCTTCATATATGATTTGGAGTATCATTTTTTTAGTATATCTATTTCTTATAATTCGATTTCAACATTATTTCTTTTTTATTTGCATGGCTATATTCTCGGAATATCATATCAAGACAAATTTACAAGATTTTTTAAAAGGAAATCAAACATATTATAAACAAAAAATCTAATACTTTCTAGAAACAAACATATATACTAGAAGGGCTACTAATTTGGTCTCTCAAAAATACCCCTGCATACCATTAAAAAATTTAAACCCAATGAAAAGAGCACCAAATATTTGACTAATGAATCTTACAGCGGAAGAAGCTTCAATCATCTAAGCTTCAACACATTAAACAAACACACACAAGCAACGACACTTGTGGACAAAATACAAAACAAAAGACCTACAAAGAACAAAGGCAATCATTCAAATCAATCATCTTCAATAGGTCCAAGTATAATTAGGTCTGATTGTCAATGGCTATCTCCAATATTTGGTTTGGTCTTTAGCTAAGAAAGCACTGTGTAATCGTGTAGTGAGTTACTAGGAACACTTACCACTATGTCAGTTCCGCTTGTCAATAGTGATGGCTGAAATCTGAGGGCACTAAAAGCTAACCTATGGGATAGCTTCTAGGACTTGATGATGGTTGAAAGGTAAGGGTCTAAAGACTAAAACTTGATGGTTGGTCTGACGCTACTCATAAGGCTGATTTGAATGATGGTACTTCTTAAGATCAGCTCAACGTAAGTTGATTTGAGGACTCAATACTGAGACTGAAGGATTGCTTGCAATGGCCAAATACTGGTGCTGATTCTAGAGTTGAAGTACTTACAAAACGCAAGGTGAGTGATGAGCCAAATATGGTGCTGAATACGAAGCAAGTGAAAAACACTGCTCTTGGCTGTTTACAAACAAAACGCAAGCAAGAGGCGATAGTATAAGGAGATCTCGTACTTTGTCATCAAAATTGGTCTTCACCGATCGAAGTTGACTTATGTTAGTAATGACTTAAATACGGTGTTGAACTGTCGCTGTAAGACTGGCTGATCCTGAAGCAGAAATGCTAGCTGAACATAGACTGGAAGCACAGATATAGAGGAGCATATGATAGCGCTCACGAAAGGGAAGGGAAGTAGGTGGAGAACACTACTTTTGGCTGCTTGAAGATGACACACAAACAAGTTATGACATATCTAATGGTTGATTGCCATGGCGAAAAGCACAAGGCACAATATGATGATATCACACAATGAAGACTTCAAGTAGTATCCCTCACTACCAATGCCAAAGTGGTATTTACTTCTAATTGTATGCCACAACTATACAACCTGATTCTAAATGCTGATGAACGCAAGTATCCTCAAAGTGACAAAACTGAAGGGGAATAACACCAACCTATGAGATAGCTTCTAGAACTTGATGATGGCTGAAATCTGAGGGTATTAAAAGCTGACCTATGGGATAGCTTCTAGGACTTGATGATGGTTGAAATCTAAGGATACTAAAGGCTAAAACTTGATGGCTGATCTAACGCTACTCCTAAGGCTGGTTTGAATGATGATACTGCTAAAGATAAACTCAAAGTAAGTTGATTTGAGGACTCAATACTGAGACTGAAGGACTGTTTGCAATGGCCAAATATTGGTGCTGATTCTAGAGTTGAACCACTTACAAAACGCAAGGTGAGTGATGAGCCAAATATGGTGTTAAATACGAAGCAAGTGAAAAACACTGCTCCTGGCTGTTTACAAATGAAACGCAAGCAAGTTATGGTGGCGAATACATTGCAAAGCTCAAATGCGAACTCCGGTTGCAATCGTACATGATTGTAGCATAAGAGAGGCCATTACTTTGCATCGATAGAACAATCCACAGATTTTTCACACATTTCTTGCGAATGAAAAACCATGCAAGCCCACTTCCAACACAAGCCTCGTAGAAGCTGAGTATCAAAAAAGAGCAAGCAATACATAGTTCCACAAGCCTACAAGAGCTAGACAGAATCCCCTCAAAGATGCCATCTATGACCTGTTGCTTGCAACACATTTTGGGGCTAATACCGATCTTGATTTTAAAACTCTTGATGGTTATACTCACTGATAAAGGTATCGAAGCAGGTAACGATCAATTGTGTTCTGGTACTGTGCATTACTCTAGGTCACTCTCGATGTTTTTCAGTTTTTGGGCCTTTCTCCTGTGGAGCTGGCTCGGACCTCGCCTCGCTAGCCTCTTCATTGTGATCTAGTACTTCACCAATTCATTACAGGCTGTAGGAAACATTGAGGTATATTGTGGTATTTATGAGCTGACCTGCTGTAAGACCTCACTACAAAAAAGGTGGCAATGAAGATGTCCATGCACTAGTGCAAGGGCAGACTATAAAATAGAGGCTACTGAACGATATTGCTCATGCATGGTCGGTTCGAGAGCCCGGTGCAATCTTCGACCTTCCAGCTAGATTAGGGTCCATATACAAGAGATAGACTTAGGATAGACTAGGTGATCAGGAAGCAAGTGGGTTTTTAGTTAGGTTCGACTACCCATCTCTGTCATCTTCTTTTGCGTTTTCTTTGCTCACAAAAGTAAGCCAGACAATATGTTGGGCGAGTGAACCTTGGGATTTCATTTGGCGAAATGCCAAGAGATAACATAATCCTCCGTTGATAGGACTCACCACCAGGTTCTGCTTCTGCTTTGAATTTCTTGCGTTTGTACTCTTTCTTCTTACCTGACCTAGGAAACGGTTTCCTGCTGGCAACTTCTATATGTAAGGCTTCCTTTGCTACGTCTGTACATGAGGGCCGAGTATCACAAAAGAGCAAGCAATACATAGTTTCACAAACCTACAAGAACTAGACAGTGTACTAAAAGATGAAATATGATGGCTGATCTCGTTCCAGGAGTAGTGTTCTCCACCTACTTCCCTTCCCTTGCTTGGGCGCCATCATATGCTCCTTTGTATCTGTTTTTTCAGTCTATATTTAGCTAGCATTTTTGCATCAAGATCAGCCAGCCTTAGATCAACAGTTCAACACCGTATTTAAGTCATTAATAACATAAGTGTTGGAATTAGGGTTGCAAAGAAACGCACAGCTTGGAGAAGATGAAGGAAGCTCAAGCACACAATAGAGAGTGTGTTACTTAGTGTGAAATGGAAAGATAGATAGCCCTAAAGTGATGGACGTATATACAATGCACGGGGGAAGAAACCTCCTAAAGAGGGAAAAAATGCCCCGGCGGTCCTAGTGTGTTCACACACATCACTACCACATGTATATGGTAACAAATCCCCCCTGGAGTGATGCGGTGAACGGGAGCTGGCACATGAGTAAAGGGAAGTGCCATGCCCTAAGGACATGATCAGTCCACAAAGGGGAGTAAGCCCAAAGCTTTGCGCAAAAGTTTCAAGCTTCTCACGAGACAATGCCTTTGTGAAAAGATCTGCAAGGTTGTCCTGTGTTGGCACATAAGCCAAGCTAATCTCTCCTACTGAGAGCCTCTCCCTGACATAGTGGTAATGCACCTCAATGTGCTTTGTGCGAGCATGAAAAATTGGGTTCCTCGCAACTGCCAATGCGCTGTGACTGTCAGTGTAGATAGTGTTGGCAGTGTCCTGTCCAACACCCAAATCAGCCATAAGGCATCTGAGCCATACACACTCAACCGTAGCTGTGAAGATTGCCCTGTACTCAGCCTCACAACTTGAAGTGGCTACAATAGGTTGCTTCTTGCTCAACCATGATATACATGAACTGCCAAGCATGAAACAAAAACCACTTGTGGACACTCGCGTGTCAAAACAACCAGCCCAATCTGAGTCCGAAAAAGCATGTAAGTCTGGCGGCAATGATCCCCCCTTGGGATAAAACAAGCCAAGATGTAAAGTGCCACTAAGGTAGCGGAAAATCCTCTTGACAACCTACCAATGCTTAGACCCTGGGCTATGCATAAATCTGCTAACCTGTGAGACTGTAAACTGAATATCCGGCCTCGCGTTGCATACATAAATGAGGCAGCCAACAACAGTTTGCTAAAGAGTGACATCAGCAGGATCGCCAACATCATGTAGACTCAACTTCAAACCTGTTTCCATGGGAGTGGCAATAGGTTTGCAATCCTCAAGTCCAAACTTACATAGCAATGTCTCTATGTAACTTTTCTGACACAAGGCAATACCACCATCACACTGCTTAAACTGTATACCCAAGTAATGATGCAACAGCCCCAACTCTTTCATCTTGAAAGTAGCATTCAAATCAACCTTAAATGCAACAATATGTCTCTCATTTGGTCCAATGATCAGCAAATCATCGACATAAAGAACCACAATGAGAAGTACATCACCCTCACGCTTTACATACAATGTGCTTTCTGTTGGACTATTACGAAAGCTTTGTTTGACCAAATGAGTGTCAGCTTTCTCATACCAAGCACGAGGAGATTGCTTCAACCCATACAAAGCCTTCTTACATCTTCACACTTTGTCCTCTTGTCCTTTTATGACAAAACCGCGAGGCTGCGTTACATAAACTTCCTCAAATATGTCACCATTCAAGAAAGCACTAACAACATCTGATTGATGTACATCCCAACCAAAATGAGCTGCTAATGCACATAGAAAACGCACAGTAGTCATACGAAAATTGGGAGAAAAAGTTTCTTCATAATCTATGCCTTTCTGCTGTGCATAACCCTTTGCAACAAGTCGAGGCTTATGGCGATCGATCTCACCATCCGGCTTGCGTTTCAACTTGTAAACCCACTTCGTACCAATGGCCTTTTTGCCGGGAGGCAAATCACATAAAGTCCATGTGTCATTTTCTATAAGTGCATCATACTCTGATTGCATGGCAGCCATCCAATTTTTTGAATTTTGTGCTTCATCAAAAGACAGAGGCTCCTCAACATCATGTAAGCTAGACACAGCCAAAGCATAACAATCTGATGCATAAGATGCATGGCGAGAGCCTGAACGAGTACGACTAGACAAAGGTGCATCCAATTTACTGTCACGCAAAGTGTGCACCGGCCATTTTGGCATACCTCTAGCCTGCTCATTTTCAGCCCTTTCCTCATCAAGTACATCATGTACATCTGCATCAGTAATAGGTTGATCTAAAACATTTTTAGAAACCCCCATAGGCTGCACATTTGCCTCATTCGAACTTACATTCGTATTTACACCACTTAAAAGAGGCAACAAAGTGTCCTAAATGTCCTGTGAGCTTACATTACTGTCTCTAGTACATGACAGCAAGGGCTGAACAGAATCTTCCACAAACACTACATCCCATGAAACTAGAATACGTTTTGTTTGCGGATGATACAACCTGTAACCTTTGCTTTCAGCACTATAACCAACAAAAATACATTTGACAGCGTTATCATCCAATTTTCTGCGCTGCACTTGTGGCACCAAAGCATATGCCAAACAGTCGAAATCACGCATGTGCTCGATAGAAGGCTTTCTATCATGCGATGCTTCATATGGAGTAATAGATTGCAAAGCTTTCGTAGGACACCTATTTAGTACATAAGTGGCACACATGATGGCCTCAAGCAAAAAAGAATGCGGCAAAGCTTGACTTTTGACCATACATTGTGCCATTTCCGTCAGTGACCTGTTTTTCCTCTCAGCAACACCATTTTGCTGAGGTGTATAAGGCACTGTACATTGGTGTTTTATCTCACGACTAGCTAGAAATGCATTAAATTCATGAGACATATACTCCCCCCCTCGATCGGAACGGAGGGTGCCCATAGTACATTTCAAGACATTTTCAGCCATAGCCAGAAATTGTTTGAAGCACATAAAAACTTCGGACTTCGCTTTAAGCGGAAATACCCATGCATGCGTGGAGTAATCATCAATGAAAGTCACGAAGTAAAGGTAATTGCCCAAGGACGGAGTTTACATGGGCCCACAAACATCACTATGCACAAGCTGCAACCTGCATGTGGCCCGAACTGAACCATCCTTTGGAAACTTAGAACGCTACATCTTACCCAGAATACAGCCTTCACAAACATGTTTGACAGGTGCTTCAAGAGGTGGCAAAGAAGCAACCATATTAGTTTTTTGTAAACGCAGCAAACTGGCAAAATTCAGATGACCAAAACGTGCATGCCAAAGTTTTGCATTTGAAATAGCCCTTGAATCTGCAACAGCATTTGCAAAATTTTATCCACACTTGTCATACAAAGTGAGTTTATATAGCCCACGGCACAAAAGGCCAGATGCAACGATTTCATCACCAAAACTGAGATCATCAACTGTACATCTGTCATCCATAAATTTGACTACAAGTCCAAGTCTAGCAAGAGTGAATACAGACAAGAGATTTTCTTCTTGATCCCAGGTACATAAAGTGCATCAACAAGTGTGAAAGAACTTTCATTTGTAGCAGTAAGCACAATCTTTCCAACTCCCTGAACCGGATAAGAGGCATTGTTGACACAAGTGACTGAATTCCCATGTGGGACAGACTCGAGAGAGGTAAACAATTCACGATGTGAGGTAATGTGCTTTGTAGCACCACTGTCAAAATACCACACATGTGAATCTGCAGCAACTGACAAGCATGCATCATGGACAGCAGGATTGTAAGTGCACTCTGTACTAAAAGCCCATTCTGCATCAACATCAGCATGACAGTCTCCTTTCACAGCAGACTCAACAATGGCTGCATTTGTAGTGGAACCAGCATTTGCAGTGGAACCACCCTCTTTATTCTTAGCCTCTTTGGCCTTCAACTTAGGACACGACTTGATCAAGTGATCATTAGCTTTACAATAATGGCAACGCATCTTCTTTTTGCCCTTATCACCAGAATTGCCAGACGAAGTGATGCCAGCAAAAGCATTATGAATAGAATTTTTGCCACTCGCAGCAGAACCATAAGAAGTGGCTGCATTGTTGTTACCACCCTTTCTTTGAGAAGCAATAAAAGCCTGTTCAACTGCACGCTGTATAGTCCTATTTTTTCTAGAAAGTGACTCTTGAAACAAAAATGTGCATGATGCATCAAACTTGACAACTTCAGGATTTCCTTGGGTCATCAGTCTCCAGGTACTAGCAAAAGTCTGGTAGGAATCTGGTAAGGCATCAAGAACAGTCTGCAAAAGGGAACTGTCTGAAATGACTTCTCCTACAGAAATAAGTTGCTCATTGATAACCTTGACACTAGCAAGGAAAGTGTCCATATCATCTTCCTCATGCATAATCTTCGACTCCAGCTCTTTACACAGCAAAACAATTTTAGACTCATTGCGACTTGCATAAAGACCAGCCAAAATATCCCAAGCCTGTTTTGCAGATTTTGCTGAACAGATGTGAGGAACAATGGTGCGCTTCACAGACAATGCAATCAATGCATGACCTTGCGCATCCTTAACATCCGAATGAGCTTGTTCTGCCGTAGGCAAAACAAATCTAATAGCAGCAATCCTTGCAGCAAGACCTGCAACATCCTCAACATCACCTACATCCTTAGAACCAAGACGTACATCAATGCCCTGCACAATGTTCCAGACACCCTTTGACACAAGATCATGTTGCATCATATAAGCCCACATAGGGTAGTTGTCCCCATCCAACCTGTCCTCAGCAGCAAACATCTTGAACACATCTGTGTTGTTGTTGTCAGCCATGGTAAATGCTGCACCTGATGTGAAAACTGCCCAAAAATAGGAGAAATGGAGCGGGAACAACACGTGCTATATAGCACAAACCGTAGAAGACTATAAGGCACCTGTTATGCAGAAAACGACACTGACAGAGATTCTGCACAAAATGATGAAATAGCCTGTGCAGTACTACCTGTAGTGGCAATGGAGGCCGAAATGAGCCCAAATCAAAAATTGGAGAAAGTGAACAGGGTGTACTGGAGCAGCTAGCGACTAAGCCCGGGAGGACGCAACCTGCTCTGATACCAATTGTTGGAATTAGGGTTGCTGAGAAATGCACACAGCTTGGAGAAGATGAAGGAAGCTCAAGGCACACAATAGAGAGTGTGTTACTTAGTGTGCAATGGAAAGGTAGATAGCCCTAGAGTGATGGGCGTATACACAATGCACGGGGGAAAAAACCTCCTAAAGATGGAAAAAATGCCCCGGTGGTCCTAGTGTATTCACACACATCATTACCACATGTATATGGTAACAATAAGTCAACTTCGATCAGTGAAGACCAATTTCGATGACAAAGTACGAGCTCGCCTAGCATATTGCTTGGCTCACTTTCGTGAACAAAGAAAACACAGAAGAAGATGACAGAGATAGGTAGTCGAACCTAACTAAAACCCGCTCGCTTCCTGATAACCTAGTCTATCTCTTGTATATGGACCCGATACTGAGCACCAAAACCACTACCTGAGTCTCCTAATCTAGCTAGAAGATCAAAGATTGCACCGAGCTCTCGAACCGACCATGCATGAGCAATATTGTTCAGTAGCCTCTATTCTATAGTCTACCCTTGCACTAGTGCATGGACATCTTCATTGCCACCTTTTTTGTAGTGAGATCTTACAGCAGGTCAGCTCATAAATACCACAATATACCTCAACGTTCAATACAGCCTGTAATGAATTTGGTGAAGTACTAGATCACAATGAAGAGGCTAGTGAGGCGAGGTTACAACTACACAACGTCGTAACGGAAGTAGGTGGAGAACACTACTCCTAGCTGCTTGAAGATGAAACACAAGCAAGTTATGACATATCTAATGGTTGATTGCTATGGCGGAAAGCACAAGGCACAGTATGATGATATCACACAATGAAGACTTCAAGGATCCCTCACTACCATTGCCAAAGTGGTATTTACTTCTAATTGTATGTCACAACTACACAACGTCATTCTAAATGTTGATGAACACAATAAATGTTGATGAATGCAAGTATCCTCAAAGTGACAAAACTGAAGGGGAATAACACCAACCTATAGGATAGATTCCACGACTTGATGATGGTGGCTGAAATCTGAGGGTACTAAAGGCTGACCTATGGAATAGCTTCTAGGACTTGATGATGGCTGAAATCAAAGGGTGCTAAGCTCTAAAACTTGATGGATGATCTGACACTACTTCTAGGGCTGATTTGGATGATGATACTACTAATGATCATCTTAAAATAGGTTGATTTGAGGACTCAATACTGGGATTGAAGGACTGCTTGCAATGGTCAAATGTTGGTGCTGATTCTAGAGTTGAAGCACTTGCAAAATGCAAAGTGAGTGATGAGCCAAATATGATACTAAATACGAAGCAAGTGAAGAACACTGCTCCTGGCTATTTACAAATGAAACGCAAACAAGTTATGACCGAATACATTGAAAAGCTCAGATGCAAACTCCGGTTGCAATCATACATGATTGTAGCATAAGAGAATCCATCACTTTGCATTGATAAAACAATCCACAGGTTTTTCAAACATTTCTTATGAACGGAAAACCGTGCAAGCCCACTTCCAGCACAAGCCTCATAGAAGCCGAGTATTACAAGAGCAACCAATACATAGTTCACAAACATACAAGAGCTGGACAGAATCCCTTCGAAAATGCCATCTAAGACTTGTTGCCTGCAACATATTTTGGCGCTAATACTGGTCTTGATTTTAAAACTCTTGATGGTTATACTCACTAATAAAGATATCGTAGCAGATAAGGATCAATTGTGTTCTGGTATTATGCATTACTCTAGGTCACTCTCGGTGTTTTCCAGTTTTTGGCCCTTCTCCTGAGGAGTTGGCTCGGACCTCGCCTCGCTAGCCTCTTCATTTTGTGATCCAGCGCTTTGCCAATTCATTATAGGCTGTAGGGAGCGTTGAGGTATATTGTGCTATTTATGGGGTGACCTGCTGTAAGATCTCGCTACAGAAAAGGTGACAATGAAGACGTCCATGCACTAGTGCAAGGGCAGGCTGTAAAATAGAGGCTACTGAACGATATTGCTCATGTATGCTCGGTTCGAGAGCCCGATGCACTTTTCAACCTTCAGGCTAGATTAGGAGACTCAAGTAGTGGTTTTGGTGCTCAGCATCGAGGCCACACACAAGGGGTAGACTTAGGGTAGACTACGTGAGCAGGGAGCGAGCGGACTTTAGTTAGGTTCGACTACCCACATCTGTCATCTTCTTTTGCGTTTTCTTTCTTCCTAGTTCGCATTTTGTTTTTGTTTTTGTTTAGTAGCAGTATAATTAGCTTATGGTTTTGGTGATGTCTCATGCTTACGTTCAGGTTGCAATTGCGACCTATGTACGTCCATATGCTTTATTATCTAGCTTGCTTTTCAAGGACAGATTCGGCCTAGAGCAGATTACAGGTCACAGGTTGTGATTCGAGAAGTGGAACTTGAAAAACCTTGCTTCCATACTTCTGTCATCACGAGTAGGTTCACTTGTGCTCATTTGGTTACCATTTCGTTACCATATTGACCATATCGGCGTTTTTAGTATTTTTAGTGTTTTTTTTGCAGAAAATCGCCTAGAGTACACACAGAGCTTCAAGAGTGATTGAAAGCGCGAAAGTTGGGAGTTATGGTTCTCGCACTCGCAGTAGGATCTAGGAATTGAGCCCTACTCATTTGGTTATCAACGAATGACCATCGCAATGTCCATAGCGCTTTGATGCCGAAAATTGTGTATGACACAATTTCAGTCATGTATAGAGATTCAGAGTGGGGAATTCAAGAATTTTGCTTTGTGTACTTGCATATACATTAGGAAAGATCATCTGAAGATTTTGGTTGCATTTGGAGTGGAATTTTTTGAGCTAGCCCATTGGCTGTGTTTTTCGACGAAGTAAAAACGGAAAGCTTAGCTTTGCGTGAAAGAAGTATCCAAACAAGTTTTGCAGGGTGTCATTGGAGAACTAGAGAGTAGGGGACAATACATAGTTCCATAAACCTACATTAACTAGACAGCGTACTAAAAGATGAAATGTGATGGCTGATCTCATTCTACTTCTACGATTGATGTGTCTGATGGTACTACTAGAGATTAGCTGAAATTAGACTGATTTGAGGGCTGAATACTAAGGCTGAAGGACTGCTTTTGATGACAGAATATTGGTGCTAATTCTACAGTTGAAGTACTTGCAAAACGCAAGGTAAGTCATGGATTAAATACGATGTTGAATTGTTGCTCTAAGGCTGGCTGATCTTGATGCAAAAATGCTAGCTGAACATAGACTGGTAAACAGATACAAAGGAGCATATGATGGCGCCCAAGCAAGGGAAGGGAAGTAGATGGAGAACACTACTCCCAGCAGCTTGAAGATGAAACGCAAGCGAGTTATGACATATCTAATGGTTGATTGCTATGGCGGAAAGCACAAGGCACAGTATGATGATATCACACAATGAAGACTTCAAGGGTCCCCCACTACCATTTCCAAAGTGGTATTTACTTCTAATTGTATGTCACAACTATACAACATCGTAAAGGAAGTAGGTGGAGAACACTACTCCCAGCTGCTTGAAGATGAAATGCAAGCAAGTTATGACATATCTTATGGTTGATTGCTATGGCGGAAAGCACAAGGCACAGTATTATGATATCACACAATGAAGACATCAAGGGTCCCTCACTACCATTGCCAAAGTGGTATTGACTTCTAATTGTATGTCACAACTACACAACATCATACTAAATGCTGATGAACACAGTAAATGCTGATGAATGCAAGTATCCTCAAAGTGACAAAACTGAAGGGGAATAACACCAACCTATCGGATAGCTTCTAGGACTTGATGATGGATGAAATCTGAGGGTACTATAGGCTGACCTATGGAATAGCTTCTAGGACTTGATGATGGCTGAAATCGAAGGGTGCTAAACGCTAAAACTTGATGGTTGATCTGACACTACTTCTAGGACTGATTTGGATGATGATACTGCTAAAGATCAGCTTAAAATAGGTTGACTTGAGGACTCAATACTGAGACTGAAGGACTGCTTGCAATGGCCAAATGCTGGTGCTGATTCTAGAGTTGAAGCACTTGCAAAACGCAAAGTGAGTGATGAGCCAAATATGGTGCTAAATACGAAGCAAGTGAAAAATTGCTCCTGGCTGTTTACAAATGAAACGCAAACAAGTTATGGCGGTGAATACATTGCAAAGCTCAGATGCGAACTCCGGTTGCAATCATACATGATTGTAGCATGAGAGAGTCCATCACTTTGCACTGATAAAGCAATCCACAGCTTTTTCACACATTTCTTGCGAACGGAAAACCATGCAAGCACATTTCTAGCACAAGCCTCATAGAAGCTGAGTATTACAAAAGAGCAAGTAATACATAGTTCACAAACGTACAAGAGCTAGACAGAATCCCTTCAAAAATGCCATCTATGACCTGTTGCCTTCAACACATTTTGGCGCTAATACTGATCTTGATTTTAAATTTCTTAATGGTTATACTCACTAATAAAGATATTGAGGTAGATAAGGATCATTTGTGTTCTGGTACTATGCATTACTCTAGGTCACTCTCGGCGTTTTCCAGTTTTTGGCCCTTCTCCTGCGGAGTTGGATCGACCTCGCCTCACTAGCCTCTTGATTGCGATCCAGCGCTTTGCCAATTCATTGTAGGTTGTAGGGAACATTGAGGTATACTGTGGTATTTATGGGGTGACCTACTGCAAGATCTCACTACAAAAAAGGTGACAATGAAGACGTCCATGCACTAGTGCAAGGGCAGATTGTAAAATAGAGGCTACTGAATGATATTGCTCATGTATGCTCGGTTCGAGAGCCCGGTGCACTCTTCGACCTTCCAGCTAGATTAGGAGACTCAAGTAGTGGTTTTGGTGCTAAGCATCGAGGCCACACACAAGGGGTAGACTTAGGGTAGACTAGGTGAGCAGGGAGCGAGCAGATTTTAGTTAGGTTCGACAACCCATCTCTGTCATCTTCTTTTGCGTTTTCTTTCTTCCTAGTTCGCATTTTGTTTTTGTTTTTGTTGAGTAGCAGGCTTATGCTTTTGGTGATGTCTCATGCTTGCGTTCAAGTTGCAATTGCGATGTATGTACGTCCATATGCTTTGTTATCTAGCTTGCTTTTTAGGGAGACAGGTTCGGCCTAGAGCAGATTACAGGTCACAGGTTGTGATTCGAGAAGTGGAACTTGAAAAAGCTAGCTCTCATACTTTCGTCATCACGAGTAGGTTGACTTGTGCTCATTTGGTTACCATTTCATTAGCATATTGACCATATCAGCGTTTTTAGTATTTTTAGCTTTTTTTTTTTTTTTTTTTTGCAGAAAATTGCCTAGAGCACACACAGAGCTTCAGGAGCAATTGAAAGCGCGGAAGTTGGGAGCTCCGGTTCTCACACTCGCAGTAGCATCTAGGAATTGAGCCCTACTCATTTGGTTATCAGCGAATGACCATCGCAATGTCCATAGCTCTTTGATGGCGGAAATTGTGTATTACACAATTTCAGTCATGTATAGAGATTCAAAGTGGGGAATCCAAGAATTTTGCTTTGTGTACTTGCATATACATTAGGAAAGATCATCTGAAGATTTTGGTTGCATTTGGAGTGGAATTTTTTGAGCTAGCCCATTGTCTGCGTTTTTCGATGAAGTAAAAACGGAAAGCTTGGCTTTGCGTGAAAGAAGTATCCAAACAAGTTTTGCAGGGTGTCATTGGAGAACTAGAGAGTAGGGGACAATACATAGTTCCACAAAGCTACAAGAACTAGACAGTGTATTAAAAGATGAAATCTTATGGCTGATCTCGTTCTACTTCTATGACTGATGTGTATGATAGTACTACTAGAGATCAGCTGAGATTAGATTGATTTGAGGGCTACTGAGGCTAAAGGACTGCTTGTGATAGCAGAATATTGGTGCTAATTCTACAGCTGAAGCACTTGCAAAACGCAAGGTAAGTCATGGGTTAAATACGGTGTTGAACTGTTGCTCTAAGACTGAAAATGCTAGCTAAACATAGACTGAAAAACAGATACAAAGGAGCATATGATGGCGCCCAGGCAAGGGAAGGGAAGTAGGTGGAGAACATGAAGGGGATCGGGGAGCACCACAGACGGAGAGTGAGAGAGAGAGAAGGAGACACACACACGATGTGGGTGGGGAGACTCCAAAGAGTGAGCAGCCCCCTATACACTTATGCTATGTATAAGGTATACAAGTCAGTGGGCGCCCATACTCTGGGCGGCCGGGCAAGGCACAGGCGCCTATACCCCAACAACCTCCCACTTAAAGGCGACTGTGCCTTTAAGCAAGAGAACCTAGTCTAAAGACTACAAAAGGCGAGAGAAAACCGCTCTCAACCGATACCCACTGGCTGGCTGTGATCGTGTGTATCCGGCTGTCCTGCTCCTGTGTAAGTCCATACACCACTAGACGTACCGCACACGTATTGCAAGTATGTACGCAATACCTGCATATCTCCCTCGTGCACTATGCCATCATCAGTCAACAAACGACTGACAATCCCAACTACATATGCTCCCACTGCAGCTGCGATATCCAGTCTCAAGATCAGCATCTCATA
Organism: Adiantum capillus-veneris; assembly: GCF_014529385.1. Classification (NCBI taxonomy): domain Eukaryota; kingdom Viridiplantae; phylum Streptophyta; class Polypodiopsida; order Polypodiales; family Pteridaceae; genus Adiantum; species Adiantum capillus-veneris. Next base: position 53,330,467 of record NC_140947.1, on the reverse strand, counting down.
CATGAGACCACTGAATGCCGATGCAATGCTAGCGGGCCCTGCTAGCTCTATGGAGCATGCATCAACATATATATCCCTGGCAATAGGCATCTCTGACTGACAAGGCGTGTCAGCCACATGCATCTCCTGACTGTCCGCAAAAGACGCATCAACCTGTCGTGCAACCTCAGAGCAAACTAGCTGCTCTAGGTGTCTGCTCACTGTCGAGCATAGAAAGGAATGATTGCATAATCGCTGACGTCTCAGCCTCCTCTGCAATCATCCACTGCAAACATGACCACTCAATCTGCTGTGACTCACTAGAGCTCTCATGCTCTAACTCCGTATGCATAGACTCTTGCACAACGTCCTCCTGTTGTGACTCACTAGAGCAAGACCGCTCTACCTGTCTATCCTGCATAGAAGTATCTCGCACAACTGACTCTCTGCTTTGCTCAGTCACTAGCAAAGCATGCATTTCTGACTCTGTCACCTCTCTGTGTGACTGCTCAAGTCGTGCCCCAATTGTGTGCACAATGAGCTCACTACTCTGCACTCCATGCAAAGCATCCTGCAACCCACAAGCAAAAGAGACTCGCCTGCTCTCTTGCTGTCTACCTGGCTGCGTGATCACAGAGACAACACCGTCTCTCGCGTGATCCACATGCAATGGGTAACCTGTACCACTCCTGGCACCTCTCGCAATCACTAGCGAACCCAAATGCATCACAAAATCTCGCTCTCGTAGCAAAATCTGACATCCACTATCCCGTAACTGTCTGACTGAGATCAAATCCCGTCTCAGATCTGGCACATAACGCACATGACGCAGGGTAAATCTCATACCACTGGGCAAGGACAAACATACGTCTCCTGTACCCTCAATGTCATACATAGCACCATCAGCCATGTGCACACAACCAAGTCTCCCACTAGAAAACGTGCTAAACCACTCACGATGCGACGTGACATGGAAAGTAGCATCTGAATCTAGTAACCAATGTGAAGACAATGTGCAATCCGATATGCAATCCGTAGACATAAGATCGTCTGAAGACAAGCTAGATGTAAATGTGACATCGCCATCACAAGCATACTCAGTAACCACCGTACTGATCTCACTAGCATTTGTCATGCCCAAATCTGCATCACGCATCTGTCGCCTCCGTTGTCTCAAACGCCTGAAACATCGACGCCTAATGTGCCCTCTATGTCCACAATGCCAACATGTCAAGTCTCTATGCCGTCGAGACTTGCGTGTGGGACCAATCTCTCCCATGGACATAGAAGTGGGACTAGACTCCCCTGTAGACATGGATGTCGCGTACATAGCATGTAAACTCTGCCATAAAGCATGAGTTGTAGTCTCCCTCGAGACCTGCCAGTAAACAGACTCAATCAGATGCAAATGAATTGTAGACATGGCTAACTCATCAAGATCATGCCAATCATCATCACTCATAGACTTGGGCTTCGCCGATAAACCACGCAAGGGTTTATCCTGCCCCAAATCTGTCAATGCAACAAGCATATGTTCCTTCCAAGCAACAAAATCTGCACCATCAAACTGTGTCAGACCATAACGCTGGAAGTCAAATGAAAAATCAGCCATAATGCTCGCAAAAGAGCAACCAACAATGAGTAGCAAATGTCAACCAAATCAGCCCTAAACTGACTTGAATCGCATCAACAAAAGTCTGCAAATATGGCTGCAAATCAGCCCCAAAACAGCCCCAAAATTCAGCTCTTAAACAACTGCATAAACGAGTCACAAACGTGTCCCAGATCAGCCTACAACTGAGCCATACATGGACACCTGCAAAGAGGAAACAATGGCTGAAAATTCAGCGCCCAAATAAGCCCTCAAACCTGCCTGTAAACTTGTAAACCTGTAGCTGAAACCTGCTGAAAAAACCTCAAGCCATTAGTGCTCGAATCCGGCTACCTAGCTCGTAGCCACACAAGCATACATCACAATACTCACTCCTGTGAGTGTGCCAAGATAACTGTACGCCTGTCAAACCCGTGAGCTAATCACCAAGCCCACACTGTGCGGTATCGATGCATACACACGCACAAATCTCCCACCTGCAGAGAACACCGCACACAAATGCTGAGTGCAACCCGCAATCTCTACCTAGATCGCATGAATGATGCACATAAAACTCCTGGGAAAATTTCGCCAGAGTTTCGTCAGTAAAACGGCCACAAAACCAGTAACCAAACTGACTGCACGCTCAAAACCATGAGCAATCAAAGCGCGTCAAATCACACTCCAAATGCATGCACCAATCTCCACACTTTGCATACATCATTGCAAACACCTGCAAATCTAGTACACAAATATCTGCTCTACCTGTGACTGCCAAAAAACATGCTCGAGGCATACATTGCCGAGCTCAAAATGCAATCACATTAGTCTCCCTGAGCATCAAACCACATAAGGCATACATCGTATCCTCCCACCTGTGAGGAAACTTGCAGCAAATATCACTCTCACATCTGAGAGCAAACCATGTGTGGAATCCTCGACACACAATAAACAACTGCTGCTGCTGCAGAAAATTCAGCGTTCAGAATTTTAAAATTCTGATATGATGAGCGCGTTCGGAGCATGCCAAAACCCCAAGGTAGACTCCTGGATCATATGTATCCGAGTCCGGGTGTGAAAGCTATGCCAAAAACAGTGTTTTTGGGACCCGAGAGTGCACAAATAAACTTGCTGCTGTACCTGCTGTAATTCAAAGCATAATTTCAGCAAATAGACATCACCATCGCGTCCGGAGCGTGCCAAAACCCTGACCTAGACTCCTGGATCATGTAGATCTGACTCTGTATGACGGAGCTACGCAAAAAACTACGTTTTAGAGCCCGAAAATGGCAAAAAACGAGCTGCACACAGTCTTGAACCTGCTCCTGCTCCACTCTGCGTGATGCAATGTCCTCTCAATGCAAGCTCCAACACAAGAGCTCTGCCACAACAGCATCCAAGCACTCGAATGTCAAGCTCTCCTCCGCCGAGCACTTCTCTAACGAACTCCACTGAGCTCAAAAGCTCCTCTCACCAAGGAAGCCGCAACCGCCTCCTCGACCAAGCTTGACCACATCAAGCTCCTAAGCTCCAAAGACAATGCTCCTCAAGCTAAAATCGCTCTCCGTGAAACTCCACGATCGAACTCCACCGTCGAGAGCGAGCGAGCTATCGCCTCGAAGCTCTCAAAGCCGTCGTGCTCTCCGCGGTGACCATAGCTCTGATACCAATTGAAGGGGATCGGGGAGCACCACAGACGGAGAGTGAGAGAGAGAGAAGGAGACACACACACGATGTGGGTGGGGAGACTCCAAAGAGTGAGCAGCCCCCTATACACTTATGCTATGTATAAGGTATACAAGTCAGTGGGCGCCCATACTCCGGGCGGCCGGGCAAGGCACAGGCGCCTATACCCCAACAGAACACTACTCCTAGCTGCTTGAAGATGAAACACAAGCAAGTTATGACATATCTAATGGTTGATTGCTATGGCGGAAAGTACAAGGCACAGTATGATGATATCACACAATAAAGACTTCAAGGGTCCCTCACTACCATTGCCAAAGTGGTGTTTACTTCTAATTGTATGTCACAACTATACAACATCATACTAAATGCTTGTGAGCATAGTAAATGCCGATGAACGCAAGTATCCTCAAAGTAACAAAACTGAAGGGGAATAACACCAACCTATGGGATAGCTTCTAGGACTTGATGATGGCTGAAATCTGAGGGTACTAAAGGCTGACCTATGGGATAGCTTCTAGGACATATGATGGCTGAAATCGAAGGGTACTAAAGGCTAAAACTTGATGGCTGATCTGATGCTATTTCTAGGGCTGATTTGGATAATGATATTGCTAAAGATCAGCTCAAAATAGGTTGATTTGAGAACTCAATACTGAGACTGAAGGGCTGTTTGCAATGGCCAAATGCTGGTGCTGATTCTAGAGTTGAAGCACTTGCAAAACGCAAAGTGAGTGATGAGCCAAATACGGTGCTAAATACGAAGCAAGTGAAAAACACTACTCCTGACTGTTTACAAATGGAACGCAAGCAAGTTATGGCGGCGGGTACATTGAGAAGCTCAGATGCAAATTCCGGGTGCAATCATACATGATTGTAGCATGAGAGAGTCCGTCACTTTGCACTGGTAAAACAGTCCACAGCTTTTTCACACATTTCTTGCGAACGGAAAACCATGCAAGCCCACTTCCAGCATAAGCCTCATAGAAGCTGAGTATCGCAAAAGAGCAAGCAATACATAGTCGACTTCCAGCACAAGCCTCATAGAAGCTGAGTATCACAAAAGAGCAAGCAATACATAGTTCCACAAACGTACAAGAGCTAGACAGGATCCCCTCGAAAATGCCGTCTATGACCTGTTGCCCGCAATACAATTTGGCTATAATACTGATCTTGATTTTAAAACTAATGATGGTTATACTCACTAATAAAGATATCGAAGCAGATAAGGATCAATTGTATTCTGGTACTATGCATTACTGTAGGTCACTCTCGGCGTTTTCCAGTTTTTGGCCCTTCTCCTGCAGAGTTGGCTCGGACTTCACCTCGCTAGTCTCTTCACTGTGATCTAGTGCTTTGCCAATTCATTATAGGATGTAGGGAACGTTGGGATATAGTGTGGTATTTATGGGGTGGCCTGCTGTAAGATCTCGCTACAAAAAAGGTGAAAATGAAGACGTCCATGCACTAGTGCAAGGACAGACTGCAGAATAGAGGCTATTGAACGAGATTGCTCATGTATGGTCGATTCGAGAGCCTGATGCACTCTTCGACCTTCCAGCTAGATTAGGAGATTCAAGTAGTGGTTTTGGTGCTCAGCATCAAGGCCACACACAAGGGGTAGACTTAGGGTAGGCTAGGTGAGCAGGGAGCGAGCGGATTTTAGTTAGGTTTGACTACCCATCTCTCTCATCTTCTTTTGCATTTTCTTTGTTCCTAGTTCACATTTTGTTTTTGTTTTTGTTTAGTAGCAATATAATTAGCTTATTGTCTTGTTGGTGTCTCATGCTTACGTTCAGGTTGCAGTTGCGAGCTGTGTATGTCCGTATGCTTTGTTACCTAGCTTGCTTTTCAGGGACAGATTCGGCCTAGAGCACATTACAGGTCACAGGTTGTGATTCGAGAAGTGGAACTTAAAAAATCTTGCTTCCATATTTCCGTCACACGAGTAGGTTGACTTGTGCTCATTTGGTTACCATTTCGTTATCGTATTGACCATATCGGCGTTGTTAGTATTTTTTAGCGTTTTTTTTAAACAGAAAATCGCCTAGAACACACACAGAGCTTCAGGAGTCGTTGAAAACGCAAAAGTTGGGAGTTCCGGTTCTCACACTCACAACAACATCTAGGAATTAAGCCCTATTCATTTGGCTATCAGCGAATGACCATCGCAATGTCCATAGCGCTTTGATGCCGGAAATTGTCTACGATACAATTTCAGTCATGTCTAGAGATTCAAAGTGGGGAATTCAAGAATTTTGCTTTGTGTACTTGCATATACATTAGCAAATGTCATCTGAAGGTTTTGGTTGCCTTTTGAGAATTTTTTTTTGTGCTAGCCCATTGTCTACGTTTTTTGACGAAGTAAAGACGGAAAGCTTGGCTTTGCGCAGAAGAAGTATCCAAGCAAGTTCTGCAGGGTGTCATTGGAGAACCAGAGAGTAGGGGAATCATCAGAGACCACCAGCCAATGAAAACTGACAAGTGACACCCATAACGTGGATTTGGCGCACGAAATACAACAGGCTTATCTTATAAACCAGGGCTGAAAATGCAGCTTTCAACAAGGCTGACAATAGAAAATAACGGAGTATCGAATTGCCACAAAGAGGCTAGCGAGGCTAGATCCAAGCAGTCCGACGAGGAAAGGGTTGAAAACTAAAAATGCCAGGGCTGTTTTACGGAGATGGAAAACGCTAGGACTGGTCTGGAGGTGCAAGGGGAAAAGTACTGGGACTGAATGCTACTGCTGAAAACTCAAGCTGATCTAAATAAGCACTCCAAGGAGCTACTGCAGAGCACACTAGCTGATCTAGAGCAAAATATCAGGGCTGGTCTCCTACTCCACCAAAATTACCAAAGGCAACATCATACTCCCATGAAGCAAGAAATCTCTCTCAACTAAACCCAATAAGCGTTATTACACATGCTAGCCCAAAATATTGGTAGATATATTTCAATGCCATACACTGCCTCACATTACAAGCATTAACTCCATTAACTTTACTTTACATTATTAGACAAGTGACATGAGTTTCATGCACGGACAACAAATTCGAAACGTTGACCACATCCCGATTTCTCAAAACATGTGATCAGCAATCAAACCAAGAGTATAACTACGCACCTTACTGCAAATAACCTCGTCCGCTTTCCTTTCAGATACTTGCAAAGAGCTGCATAGAAAATAGTTAAACGATGTAGACAAATTTGACTTCTTTCAATAACGAAAAAATACATTGCTTTGACAGGAAGATGTATGGTTTAAAATAGCCCCAATGCCCAAAAAAACCTAAGTTCAGTGAAAATCTTTTGCTTTACAGTAATAAATCAAGAGTGGAAATGGAGATGCCTTTCCATTCTAGTCAGAGCAGTCATTCTTACTTAATACTTAACCCTACACCCGAACAAAACTCTGATTCAAGATTCGTGCCCCAAAATTTCCTGAATTTGGTGGATCTTACATCGTCATTACATTTGCATAAAGTTTCTAGAGTGGCATCTGTTCGTCGGAACTAATTAAGTATCAACTAAACAAATCAGAATGCATAGTAAGATTTCAAGAGCTCGTCATTTGCCCTCTCATTACCAGCGTAAAAAACCATACACACAAGACAGCGACAGAACAATCAACTCTAGGTTCCAAAAAAGCTCTAAAATGAGACTATGAAACAGTCATTGCCATGAATCTAGAATGATACACTTACACAGGACACACGTTCACGGTGCAGGTTGTCTCTCTCTTTCTCTCTGTCTCTCTCTCTCTCTCATAGCCTCAACCTCAACGCCAGGTTGTCTTCTTGTTGCTGCGCAATCAGTCTGTTACAACTACTGGAGCTAGTCAAATGTAGGGAATCCTGTATCAATTCCAGTATGCACTGTATGCTTACTCGACGCTTTAACTTCTCCAGCGGTTCTCAGCTTGTCATGATTGAGGTTGAACAAGGCCATACATAGAAGGGCATGCATCTCTTTGTCCAGATGTTAATGGAAGCGGCGAGCTCAGATGACTGTCGAGCTTCAAACATGTGTAACTTTCATGGAAAGGGATGGATTTAAATTCAAGCACGTGAACATTGTGCCTACGGATCGGAGAAGGAACACATTTTGACTCAAGCTACCAAAAAATTGATCGAGCTTCTTATGATCTGCAACCTGCTAGAAATTGATTGAGCCTCTTATGATCCTCGAGACAATGCAGGTGAGATGGGTATGGTCGGATGCGGTATGCATAAGCCAATCAGACAAGGAGAAAAAGGATCATGAAGTAGAGCATGTGGGCAATCACTACCAGAAAAGCAGGGATTTGCTATGTGCTGCAACATGGCAAGGGGGTTTGAGCTTTTGCCAAGCCTGATGAGGAAATCGCTTCAGATGCTTCAAGTTTTGAGTGTGCAGATCGTGCTTCTTGCACACCACCCTGGTTCATCAGGGGGTTCTTCCCCCTTGGGTCACTCACTTTCATCCAGATCTATCTTTAGAACGATGCCTCTGCACAATTGCAGGCATAATGTTGGTCGATACAAACAGTAGCGGGTGTTTTTGTTGCACGCGTGAGACCACTACCATCTCATTTCTTTTACGACAGTGCTTATCACAACATGCACATGTTCACGTTTCTCGGTACGAAAACTGCTCAAATCAATTAGTACAGAGAGGGAAACTTTTGTGTCTACTTGCTCCACACTTTACAGAAGTTCCAGGAAAAAGCCATTAGTACTTTGTGGATGACTTGGGTTATTCCTTCTTACTCATGCTAAAATTCCAGATACCAAAGGCCCTTGAGAAGGAATTGATGGCTGAAACAGAATTTGAGCTCACAAAACAAACAGGGATTAACCGATCGATCCGGAGATTTCCTGGTGCTTCCCGAAATGGTTAGTAGATCCAATTAGTAATGCACAACCTGCTCACAATTTTCGTGAGTCTTTCTATTTTTGACCATTTGCATCAGTATGTATTTGCAGTTGCAAGGAATCTACAACTTGTCGTATGGGAAATTTTGCAACGGGATTGTTCAAACGCAGAAGATAGAATGCTGTCGGTGTTGAAGCTGTTGGGAGTGGAGAATGCCTTTCAAGTGAGGACAGGCAAGTCTTTAAATGCCCAGCTGCTACAGTTGGCCAGGCGCCTAGGAGACAAAAGGAGTACAGAATATGAAAGAAAATTGCTGGTATACTTGACCGTGGTAGATGGGCTCGGGAATGCAATACCAGACATGTCATGGATGCCTCGTTTTGAGATACAAGAGGGCTCCTGGCAAGAAGGTGCACGGATTCTAGTTCCTAGATACTGCAGAGTTGATGTGAATTATAATGAGTTGGAGCCGGAACTGACTTATTGTGACGTAAGTGACAGGGGAATGCTTTGTCTTTTCAAGCCTTGTCTTCAAGAACGGAGTCCTACTAAATTCGCCTCTTTAACATGTCCAGCAAGCAAAAGACAGGCCGTCTGACTCAGCCAGTCAAAAGCTCCAGGGGCTGAATGTGTTGGGCAAGTATGAAGTGGGCAAGAATATTCACGAGCTTGAAAGCTCGGGTGATTCGATCATCAAAAGAATGTTCGAATCAGACGTTCAAATTGGAAATGTGTTAATTGATTTTTATGCAAAGTATCAGTATTTGTGGGGAGCATATTCCATTTTTCATAACATGATCGCCCATGATGTTGTTTCCTGGGATGTAATCATAACCAGCACTGTAGAAAATGGGAGTTGTCTGGCTGCCCTCAAGTTTCACAAGAAGATGGCAAGGGAGGTCACTTTCCCTAATAAAGTAATCTTCTTGGCCGGCCTGGGAGCATGTGCCTACACATGCACAACAGTAGAAGACAGGTGGACACACAGAATGATCGTGAAGAGCAGACCGACACCACAGTGAACGCTTCAAGGAATGACACCTATGAGGGAGAAGACCTGCTGCTCCAAATACAATAACACAAGTACGAGGGCCAATATTGTCAAAAACCCGCTCACATTCTAGAGAGGGCAATGGATATAACTGGAGGCTGACAAGGCTAGAGAGTCTGAAAACAAGTGCAAGATCTAGAATCATTTTTGGAAGCAAGATCAAAGACTTCTATTGCAGCCAACCAAGGTAGTACCGTTGTCTCTTGGAACACATACCTAGACGAATTCGAGAAATGCCCAGATTTATCCAATAAAGAAAAGTGCAGTTATAAGCTCATTGTAGTCAACTACTACAAGACTATATGACCATCAACTCTATTATCCATAGTGTCAACCAAATACTATGACAACCAACTAATGTCATCAATACCCAATAGTGGGTGCAGAACTAAGCATGAATCAACACGCAACACTTGGGATGCCAAATGGGTGTTTCCTTAATGATTAATTCAGCTTCTGCTTGGAGTTGCTTCCTAATGGGGCCATGGTTTCTTTATAGCAACGCTAGCCCTTACCAGCAAAGTGTTGCATCAAGTGGACGGTCAAACACTCCCTGTCAATTCTAATTATAACTCCATGGGTAGGGAGTGGCAGCCCTTTCGTGGATATACAGAAAATCTTCGTTTTATTGAGGTCTTTGTGGGGGGCCTGTCACCTTCTGTAGGGTGAGGTAGACATTTTTAAATTTGAGTTGTGGTTGATTGTGTCCATTTTCTAGTCACTTTTAAGTTGGAAGGGAAACACCGCAATACTACAGATGATTTGAAGAACTGTTCTAAAGCCCAGTCGAGGAAGCTATAGTCATGAGTACTCATGCTAGTCGCCACATCCAATCTAGAGGATTTGTATTTGTTACATTTGTTAAAGAAGCATCATGCATTGCTACAGTTAGACAACATTATCTAATCATCTATGTCAAAAAAGTATGTTCTGAGTCTATCCTGAGTTCATTTATCTCTTTTGAATTGTAGAAGAGCATGTTCTGAGTCTATACTGAGCCCATCAAGAGGAAATTTATCTCTTCTGAACATTCAAAGTCTGTTTTTCTTATACCTTTTTTGTTGGTTTCCGACCAATTAAAACCTCTGCCATTCTACAGGTAGAAACCGAAGCTGCCTTACAACCCCCCAAAAGAGCAAATGAGGACATGCTTGACATCCACTCCTAGACTGCTCTCACATGCGTAGGATACAACCAAGGCTGCATCAGTTGTAGTATCATGTCAAAGGGCAAGCCATTTATTGTACTTAAAGATGAAGCTGCTACCTCTACAAATGACACTGTGAATACTTCTTTGAGCCATCCAAGTCCATGCCACCAACCATGGCTACCTGTGCTCAAAATGTAGCTACCTACATCAGTTGAACAAAAGCTATCGGGAGAACAAAAGCCTGTTTTTTATCCAATTCTCAGTTTTGCTGAGTTGATGAACTGTACATAGGCTGAGCAAACTCAAAAAATTCAATGACCACCCAACATTATAATGATATAGAGTCTAATGGCATCTATTTACAGGGAGGATGAAGAGGCGGAAACTTTTTGGAGATTGACCTGTCAACTTTAACTCAATTGGGGCCTGCAAGGGAGACTAAGGCTTCTCTCTCTTCCTATTCTCAGAATTCCCTCTAGCCTCCCTTCCCATCACAAGTTATCACTGAGCAGTCTTTTCAAGGTATTTCAAACATTCAGACTGCCGTCTTCTCCTTTATCCACTAGCTCTTGTGAAAATGCATGGCCTACACAATTTCTCCACCATCATTTCAAGAAAACCTTCCACTTATTCTCTTGCCAATAGCAGCCCTTTCCCTAGTACAACAATCTGGACAATCAGTCCCAAGCAAAAGAAATCCAAACAATGAGGAGTCAGCGCTACACTACATACATACATACAGATAGATGTTAAAGATTCATCACAACAGTAATAAAAACTTAACTGTAGGCGTGAATATTGCAGAGCTTCAAAAAATCCCACTTCTCTCTCTCTCTCTCTCTCACTCTCTCTCTCTCTCTCACACACACACACACACACACACACACACACACACACACACACACACACACACACACACACACACACACACACACACACTTCTACACCAAGTAAACGAACCTGTAAATAACATAGATGATGAGAGAGACAGAGAGACACCTCTTCAAAATCGTACGATCCCTTCCTCCCTCTCACAACCTCGCTATCAACTGCAACAGAGAAAAAGTGTACACACACACACACACACACACACAATCAAATTTCCACGCTCAAAATGCACCCGAACCACCAAACAAAAATAGAAATTTCATGCATGCCCTCCACCCAAAAAGAAAAAAAAAGGTGAAAGCTCACTTTGGCATTCTAAAAGAATAAAATGGAAGAAAAGTGACCCATCAACAACTAAACAATAGAAGATTTCAATCATTCACATGAAAAGGTAGGTCCAATCACTTCATGTTGAAAATAATATAAGATGAGCAAGGACAAAAAAAAATAAAGAAGGCAAAGTCTTAAAAAGCCTTGTAAGGCTATGAAATGAAAGGGACCCATTTGACAAACTCCATCAATATTTAAGATGGGTCTCCATCGTTGGCACTGAAAACATTGGAAGGATGCCTAACTCAGCTCAACACTAAGGCTTCTTTTAGAAATCCAAAAACCTTACTCGGCCACTCCCCATTGGCGTAATACCCTATGGCCATGTTAGCAAAAATTCTCTGTATAGTCCCTGCCTTACGGCAGTTGCCAACAAAAGAAGGGACCGTTGGATGAGATAAGAGCCCATGCGCATTTACAACAGCTACAAATAATTACCTCCAGTTTTGTGACGTCCGCACTAGTGCCTTCAAGCTTCTTCTACAAACGAACAGACAAACATTGTGAGAAATTGAATTTAACCTCAAAATGAGAAGATAGCCTCTCAGAGACAAGTGCGGCCCCACTATTCCCATGTTATCCACTATTTACTTGCTCTCTGATCCTCTCTTTCCCTGTAAAGTCTTAGCATGAAGAAACTATGCTTTCATCCCCACGGCCTCGCTACAGTGTTTGATGGGTACTTTCCTTTCCCAAATTGATGCAGCTATAGCGGAGCTACGTTTCGACTACATCCAAAACTTGGCGTCCCCAGATTTTGTATCTCTATCCCCATTATCAATTGTGCTACTAATAACTACTTTTGCAACATGGTTGCGACGACTTGAAGCCATTCTTAGCAAGTGAGAGTAAGTTGGCGCGACAGGGAGCATGTGATCAAAGCAAGGCAGGGACATGATGGTAGCTATGGTGGGTTGCAAATGCAACAAGTACAACAAGTGCCAAGGTCATTGCATCCCATCGTACTGCTCGCCATCATTAGAGGTAGGCAACAACAGGCAAGAGGAAGGTGAATGAGTACAATAGAACGACACTTCCACGCAACCATCAGATAAAGAAGACATTGAGAGCCGCCCAGCAGATCGTGGCCACTAAGAAAAATTACATCCAGTTGCAATGGGAGACGGACGTCATGGATTTGCTAAGCATGTTGGCACCCTTTCCCTCACGGCTAACCTCAAGAGCTTTGTCAATGGGAGCTTTGTAGTGCTTAATTGATGTACACAACTTCTGTAGTTGATTTGTTAAAGCTGTAGGTGTAAGGAAATTTTGTTTTTTGAAAGTTGTGTGCAGACTATAAGTCATTAACGCTATACTTGTCAAAGTACACGTAGATGCTGCAAATGTCTATGGAAGAGAAAGGAGCAAAGGACATGGGAAGATCAATTAACTATATTAGGGAAGCTTAGCAACTACATGTAGGGGGCTTAAGTGGAGGTGAAGGAGGAGAGGGACAAAGAGGGTTATGCAGAGATTGATTATGATCTCACATTCTTAACATTAGGTTTGGGAAGACCGACTTCTGATGTGTCTTCTTAATTTGAGGGTCGACCCAGGTCTCCTACGATTAGTGTTAAGAGAGAGAGAGAGAGAGAGAGAGAGAGAGAGAGAGAGAGAGAGAGAGAGAGAGAGAGAGAGAGAGATAGATAGATTTTATTATCGTCCTCGGAGGTCAAATATGACCTATGGGACCAAAGTTACATGTGATGTAGTATATGTACGGCTGATGAGTGACTCTCGATGCTCCAAAATTGTAGTGATGAGAGTCGCAATGGAGAGCCCACACTTTGGCTGGGAGAGGAAAGTGTGTAGGTCTAAGTTATGGCTGAAAATGTGAGAGAAGCAAGTTCGGATGTGATCAAAAGCTGAGCACTCTAGTAGTGTGTGGTACTCAGACTCTCGAACTTGCAGTGAGCATAATGTGCACAATCGATTTGACTCTTCTCCATTGACCCAACGCCCTATCTCGCATCGAAGGAAATGGGAGCTAAGCCGAATTGCTGCGATAGTGCGTATCGCGGACAAGGGAATAGGCTCAAGCATGTAAGTGTGAGTACGGTTTCCTCTCTCAGCGAAGAACATGGTTTTGTAGTTGGGGGCAATATAGGTGGTGTAATGTATGAAGCGTGACCCACCGGATTTCTCCCAAGATGTAATACATTGGTGTTGTAGAAAAGCTTCATTCACTTGAGAGTCGATTGAAGCATCATGTAGCAAGTGTAATGCATCCCATCTCCCAAACCACTTCTTTATGTCTTGCATCCATCCCGTGCTCAAGATCTTGCTTTTATGTGTCTTTTGAACTTTTTTGCTTGCTTCCCATGCAATTGTAGGAAGTCGATGTGAGGGGTTTTGACGCATCTTTATCATGTACTCCACAACCCTTTCCATGCCCATAACCTCAATTAGAAGAGATCCCGACTCAAGAAGTAGGAGCATATATGGTGTTTGCGTCTTAACTTGGAGAAAGTTTGTAAGAAAACGCTTTTGGACATTCTCAAACTCTTTCCAAGTAGACTTTGAGATGCTCCCACCCCACACTTCAACTCCATAAAGAAGAACCGGTGTCACCAATGCATCAAAAAGATACTTCTTGAGAACCCAACACTTGATGTTTCCCGCATTACACATGTTCTCAAATGCATAATATGCTCTCTTTCCCGCTTCCAAACGACGCATAGCACATTCATGCCACTTGTGATTGGATGGAACCTCAAGGCCAAGGTACTTAAAGCTCTCAACAACTTCAAGTGTCTCGTTGTTGTACACAATGCATGGCTTCTCCTTATGGTTGGTTTTCACAAGCATAACCTTTGTTTTGGATTCATTTACAATCAGCCCACTATGCAAGCAAAAGTTCTCAAGGACAACCATAAGCTTTTGTGCATCTTCTAAAGTGTGTGCTAGAAGCACTACATCATCCGCATACAACAAAATCATGATTACCGCATTGCAAATAGTGACCTCTTCAATGCTTTCTTCTTGCATAAAGTCAAGTACCATTTGTTCCAATTGATCGATGCATAGACCAAAGAGAGTTGGTGACAATGGACATCCTTGTTTAACCCCAATAGTGCTTACAAAAATTTATGAAATTTCTCTTCCCATGCGCAATTGACAAATCACATTCTCATAGATTCGAGAAACCGCAAGCATAAACTCACTTGGCACTTGGAGTTCTTCCATCCTTCTCCACAAATTGTTACGTGGAATCATATCAAAGGCTTTCTTAAAGTCCACAAAACAACAATACAATCGCTTGCCTTTCAACCGACTTTCCTCCATGAGAACACGAAGAGTGACAAGATGATCAATGGTGCTATGGCATCGACGAAAACCCGCTTGCCCCTTTGCACGCTTGTCATTCTCTTCAGCCCAATCACTCAATTTCATCTCCATTATGCACCCAAATAACTTTGCCATAAGAGACCCAATCATTATAGTCTGGTAGTTGCTTACATTCTTTACATCCCCTCCTTTATGCAAAGGCTTAACCCAATTAGTACTCCAATCATAAGGCATACCATGTTGAAGTGCAAGGTTGAACATATCACACATCCACTCATGGGTAAAATCTCCCGTTCATTTGATCATCTTCGGCTTGATACCTTGAAGATCTCCCGCTTTGCGAGTGGCCAACTTTTCAAGCCCACCGCATACATCCTCAATAGTAAAAAAAGACGGCATACATGGGAGTGAACCATAAAATGGCATTTTTTCAGTATTTTCTTGCTCATATAATTGCCTACAATGTGTGTACATATCCACTAGAATCAAGTTACCAAAATTTTCAACCCTCTTGCCTCTCATTTTTCTCCAAAATCTTCCACATGCATGTGCCTTTTCTTGGACTTGAAATTCTTGTTGCTTTACTTCCCATCTTCTTCTCTTCTTTTGAATCAATGCCTTGTATGTATGCAAATGACTTTGATAGTTGTCTTTGTCCATAGTTGCATCAAGCTTTATCAAGGACTTTCGAGCATCTTGACATTCTTTATCAAACCACCTTTTGCGTGATCTATCTTTGTTGATACCATGGAGATGCTTTATGGCAAAACATTCTTCCGCACAAGAACAAATAGCTTTCTTGAAAGCTTCCCATTTAGTTTCCAATGGTGCATCACATTGAAGCTTTGTCATCCATAATTTTTGCTCAACCATTTCAATGTACATTGGTGCCCGTTTGAAATCCATACATAGTGATAACTTCTCTTTCCTTTGGCTGAGATTATCATGCTTAGTTGCTTCTCCACATGAAAGGTCAATACATAAGGTGCAATGGTCGGATTCCGGGGTCCATTGACCAAACATAAAACTCTTTATGCGATACATGATGGCTTCAGAGAGTAGCATATAGTCAATCACACTATCCCCATTATGTCTTCTACATGTAAATCCATTGGTTCCACTCCACAAAGATACACCATTGGCAATGAGCATACCCGTGCTATTACACATGTGTAAAAGTAACTTTCCATAGTGATCCGGCTCTTTCTCATCCATTGAAGTACGATCATACAAGTGAACTTCCTCCAACTCTCTTGAAATGTATGGCATATCAAATTGTTGAGTATCATGTTGCAATGTTTTTGTGCGAGCATTCATATCCCCAAATACAATAACATCACCTTCACCTTTGAAATAAGCAATGTCCTCTTCCAAATCAGAAAATGGTTGATCTCTATCCATACAAGCATAAAAGGGAGAATCATGATGAGGAATGTAGCAACCGGCTACAAAAATGGGTGCTCTTTTTGGTGTCATAATTTTCAGCCATACATAACGTTTGTACTTGTCATCTTTCACAATTGATACAAAATCTTCCAATCCTTTCTTAACCATACATGCTAACCCTCCTTGTCCTCTTCGTTGCTTGAGATTCTTTGACCACATCAATGAATTTACATTGTAATCCTCCAAGCTGTTAATCCTTTGTGTATCATGCTCCCAAGTTTCAACAAGAAGTACAACATCAGCTTTGCTTGTTAGTTCATCAATGCCAACCCCCGCATTCCATGGGTATCCATTACAATTCCAAAAGCATATTTTCAATTGTAACTCGGTCTCATAGGTCACGCATCCCTATTTGCTTGAGAGGCTTGCCTCCTCCTTGGGCACATTTTCTTCATGAGAGATTTCCTTGTTTTTATTATTCTTTTCCTCATATGCCTTGCGACGCATATTTTGTTGCTTAATAGTGCAATCTTCACATACAAAACATTTTGTATTCCTCAAATAGATCCAACTATTATCAAGGATAATCTTTCGCTTGGTCTCATCCGGCATGGTGCATACAATTGGCCGTTCTCCCGAGCGAGGAGCTCCTTGCTTCCCCACTCTATGTGCTCCATAGACCATAACTCCGGACATGCCAAAGTGGGTTTTGAAGAAATCTTCAATAACAATGGCAAGAGAAGGAGGTGTCTCTAACTTCTCTTCGGGAATTCCACGAATAACAATGTTCTTGGAACGTCGCTCCCGTTCCTTCAACTCCTCCACATCTACATTCTCAACATTCTTTGTTTGAACCATAGCTTGCATGAGTGAGGAATTAGAAACCACATTGCTACCACATACATCAGCCCAAGACTTGTTTGTGCATACATTTTTCATGTCGCATACATCCCGGCTCATAGTGTCAAATTTCTCCTCTTTCAATACATGGTCATGCTCTACTTTGCTCATCCGCTCCTTCAAAGCATTCAAGTCCACAAGAGAGCGTTTACATTCCTTGACTTCCTCTTCAAGTTGCATCAAACGTGTTGTTTGCATCTCAAGTGTCCTCTTGAGATTCTCATTCTCAACCACAAGTACCCTTAGTGTGCCATTCTCCATTGTAAGTGCTCGTAAGTCTTCGCCTTGTTTGTTTACGGTCTCTTGCAATGATACCAAGTACGCCATGATCATGGTTTCCGATGTCGTTGGTTGGGTGGTTGTGTTGCTATCTCCACACTTAGGAGATTTTGGATCATTTTCCACAATGGCTGTGGACCTTGTTGAAGAAGAAGAATCCTTGTGAGTGCCGGAAGACATTGTATGTAAAATAGGAGATGAGAATCAATTTTGTTGAACCTGTTCACTTCGGAAATGCTGCTACAGAAACGCCTTCCATAACTTTGAAAATTTTTGTCTTTACATCAATGTGTAGAGGACTTCGTGCTCTTCGATTGAGGCTATAGATCACCCAAATCGGAGTTCGGATGAAGAAGTTATGATCAAAAGAGTGGACTGCTGTCTACTAGGTCAAAAAATGGCTGCACTGAGAGAGAGAGAGAGAGAGAGAGAGAGAGAGAGAGAGAGAGAGAGAGAGAGAGAGAGAGTTTTAAGGGTCATCCAAGTATGAGATGAGAAGTAGAATCAGCTCAGAGTAGGAAGTTCTATGGAGGTATCGGGCAATGGCACTGCTCGCTCTTCCCTATTCTCTGCACAAAGAAGGGCCTTATCGTGTTGACACTTTCAACTTCTTTGCAGAAATCATTTTGGATATAGACCACATCCATACGTTTGTATTTCTCTCAACAATGATCGTCGCCCATGTCGGACCTCAGCCTCCAACTAAGTGCTTTGCTCAACCCTCAAGATGACCCCATTGTAAAGGAGACTCTCAAGGAGCTGCTTGCTTTCTTGGGACGTGTTTGTAGGAGTTTTTTGATTGGATCTGTATGAGGATAAATGTCTAAAGGTGATGGCCATGTGAAAGATGTCAAGGATGTCGAAGTTCAAGATGAAACTCCTAAAGAGATACAATAAGGTGGAGGGGCCAATACTATGGCATCATATTAAAAGGGAGCGGATTCTTCCACCTGAGAGGAAGAGGCCAAGTCACCTACATTTTCACCTTCACTCCAATGTGATAAACCATAGACAAAAAGATCTCCTCCCACCTTTGCTGTGAGTGACAGACCTCGTTTGCAAAACTACAACAATAAAATAGTGTGGCAAGCGAGGGCTAGTGATAACACACTATTGAACTCATGATCCCGCGTACTCAATCATGGCACTTACCGGTCTGCCTACTTCAGGCACACGATGCCTACTCTTAAATGTGTCATTACTGGGGATAATATGCAACGTAGTTGGGGGCCGCTCTAATACTGGCCTCCTTACCTTAGAGTAAATACCATTAAGGAACGCTTTTAATGCCTGGGTGTGGATGTGGGTGTGGGTGTGGGTGTGGTTATTGACTAATTGTAT
Source organism: Adiantum capillus-veneris (assembly GCF_014529385.1). Classification (NCBI taxonomy): domain Eukaryota; kingdom Viridiplantae; phylum Streptophyta; class Polypodiopsida; order Polypodiales; family Pteridaceae; genus Adiantum; species Adiantum capillus-veneris. The sequence continues at coordinate 53,311,741 of NC_140947.1, read as the reverse complement.
AAAGATTGCTCATGCTCACACTAGCTCCACTTTAGGAAATGGGTTCCCATGATTGCTAAAGAAAAAGGAGAGACATTATTGAGAGTTGGAATGAAATATTACATTAATTGCATCTTCAAAATGCTAAAATGACCTTATGAGACCGAAGCGTTACACCATGGTGAATGTGATACGAGGTTTAGAGAGAGAGAGAGAGAGAGAGAGAGAGAGAGAGAGAGAGAGAGAGAGAGAGAGAGAGAGAGATCTGTTATGAGAATGCTTTATGTTTTACAGGCAATGGAGTGCCACCCACCCCTGTTGGAAGACCCACCCCTCCATTGCATGTAAAGCATAAAGCATTCTCACAATAGATCTCTCTCTCTCTCTCTCTCTCTCTCTCTCTCTCTCTCTCTCTCTCTCTCTCAGGCAGTACTCAGAAAAAACCTAGGTTTAGTGCTATCCCACCTACAAATTTATACCTAAACCTTAAATTTGAACACGAGAAAGCCTACAAATTTTCCCTCTAATATTTATTAGATGTAGGTTTTTCAAGATTCTTGGGAAAAGTTCCTTTTAAGCACAAGAGCACACACATGAAACTAGAAATTTTGATGTCATAGGAACAATCCAAAGTTTCCTCAAAGATCTATATGAGTCTTGAGGAATCGATGTTCGACTATCAAAATGTAGGGCAAGTGAGAGTGCAACTCGATGAGAAAGATGATCAAGGGCGTGAGGAGAATTGTGCCAATAGTAGTGCATAACGCAATCACCATCATTCCAAAACCTTTAAACGTCTCATTGATGGGCACCAATGCATTTGGTACCACCATCTTGGCCCCTATCAAAGCTAGCTACCGCTTCAATGCTTGCGCAATTAAGCTTGAAAGTAGAAAGGCTACAAATGCCAGCACCTCAAAGAGTACAATGTGTCTTGCTGTGTTGGACAATGGGGTGCAAGGATCATTGGTGCTTGATGCCACTAGGCTTATGATGTTGTTGCTAAATTCCATGCCTAAGAAGACCACACCCGAGAAAAGGGAGTTGGCATTGACAATAGCATCAAGTGTACTCACATGCAAGATTGAATCTGATGTGTCTAGAGATATCAAAGACTTTGGCATCCCCACCACACCTAATATATGATGGGGAGGAGATGGGAGCACAACGGAAGAAGAATACGCACGCACACACTCACACTCACACACACACACCACCATAGCCACACACAGGTTGAAGGGGGAGATCCAACGTACTGTATGCCCCCTTTCTTTCTTCTCTTATCTTATGCACTAAGGCACAATAGACATTGTACTTAGTGTTAGTGGCTCACACAAGTGTATAGCAGTACACTTAGGGTTAGTGGCAGTTAGTGATGGGCGGTCGGCCACATGGCCATTAAACCTAACATTCTCCCACTTGATGGCCAATGTGGGAGACTATAAAAATGGAAGAGCACCACTGTTCACCCAATGCCCATCAACTTATGACAGTGTTGAAACTGATGGCTGGAGAGACTCTTAGTGAGTGCATCCATTGTGTTCTTTGATGTAGGAATCTTACTAGGCTCTTGTTTGCCAGGCATTCGCAACTGAAGTGATAGCGCACATCAATGTGTTTCATTCTGGAATGAAACACTGGATTGTTAGCCAAGGCAATAGCACTTTGACTGTCACAATGAAGAACTGGTGTACACTGCTCCAATCCAAGATCTTTCACTAAGCGAGCAAGCCAAATAGCTTCTTTGCATGCTTCACTCAATGCAACATACTTTGCCTCTGTGGTAGAAATGGATGTACAATCTTGAAGAACATATCTCCAAGAAATAGCAGAACCAACAAATGTGTAAATCCAACTTGTTGTTGATTTACGACTGTCAACACAGCTAGTCACTGTCTACAAATCCCTGAATGGATGATTCTCCACGACCATAGCATAACTGTCTATCTGCAGTGCCACTCAAGTATCTGAGAATCAACTTGACAGCATCCCAATGCTTTTTACCAAGGTTAGACATAAATCTGCTGACAACTCCCACTGCATGTGCAATGTCAGGTCTTGTAGCCACCATGGCATACATGAGACTACCACAAGCTGAAGCATAAGGAATTTTAGCCATCGCAGCTTTTTCCTCAACAGATTTGGGACAATTGTTCTTGCTAAGTTTCAAATATGCAGGCAATGGAGTTCTCAAGGCCTTCCCCTTCTGCGTGTTGAAACGATCAAGAACCTTGTGCACATACTCTTTTTGAGAAAGGTACAACAACCTCTTCTTACGATCATGAGTAATGCGCATACTCAAAATGTGATTGGCTTCACCCAAATCTTTCATGTCAAATTGACTTTTCTGCTTGGTTTTCAAGTCAGCAATGTCCTTCTTAGAATGACCAGCAATAAGCATGTCATCTACATAAAGGATAAGCATAATAAGCTGTCCATTTGGTTGTCTTTTCATGTAAAGACATGGATCCTCATTACTGCGCTTATAGCCTAGGGAACGCATAAATGCATCAAACTTTTGATACCGTTGTCTGGACGATTGCTTCAAGCCATAGAGACTTTTCAGAAGCTTACAGACCAAATATTCCTTGCCCTTGAGCACAAACCCTTCAGGTTGCTACATATAAATCTCTTCCTCAAGATCACCATGTAAGAAAGCTGTAATGACATCCATTTGATCAAGCTCCATATCTTCAGTGGCAACCAAAGCAAGCAACATTCTTAGTGTCATCATCTTTACCACTGGAGAAAATATTTTCTGGAAATCTACACCATATTCTTGCTTGAAACCTTTGGCCACTAAACGAGCTTTGTAATTCTCAACATTGGATGCAATCTTCTTCTTGTAAACCCATTTACAAGGCAAAGCTTTCCTACCTTTTGGCAATGGAACGAGTTCCCATGTTTTGTTCTTTGCAATACTGGATAGCTCCCTCTTCATAGCATGTTCCCACTGAACCTTATCATTGGCTAGCATAGCCTCTTTGTAACAAGAAGGCTCACCACTATCTGTCAGCAACACTAAGTCCATGCCTGGAACAAACCGTTCTGGCGGATGTGAGACTCTTTGAGATCTCCTCCGCTGATCAAAGCTTGTACTAGCCTGTGTAGTAATTGGCTCTGGAGCTATCTGTACAGGAGGTGATACATCAGAAAATGTCACTTTCTGGAATTCAACCTCTTTCGTTGGCTGCCTATGCATCTTGGTCTCATTGAAGACAACATCACTGCTACGGATTACTGATCAACTTTCCGGATCCCATAAACGATAGCCAAATTGACCATCTACACCATAGCCAATAAAGATGCATTTCCTGGACTTAGGGTCAAGCTTAGCACGCAACCCCTTGGGTACATGTGCATAAGCTTAGTAGCCAAATGTATGGAGTTTTTCATAAGACAACTTATGTCCTGACCATAACTCCAAAGGTACATGAAACTGTAATGAAGCATGTGGTGATCAATTGATCAAATACACAACAGTGTATAATGCTTCAGCCCAAAACGCTTGCGGTAAATTAGCCTGTGATAGCATAGACATAATCCTCTCTTGGATGGTCCTATTCATTCGTTCGGCAACACCATTTTATGCAGGGGTATAAGGAGCTGTAAACTTGCGCTTTATTCCCCTACTTGAACAGAAGTCTGCAAACTCTTTGGAGACATATTCTCCACCATTGTCTGAGCGTAAAGCTTTCAACTTATGTTCAGACTGAGTTTCCACACTAGATAAAAACTTTTTGAAACAAGAAAAAGTCTCATCTTTAGACTTCATGGCATAAACCCAAACATGTCGTGTTGCATCATGAATGTAACATAATAAGACGCACCACCATGGGATTTAGAAGCAATGGCCCACATAAATCACTATGCACAAGCTCTAAGGGCTTTCTTTCTTTGTCAAAAGACTGTGTACGATGTGCTCGTGTTTGCTTACCATATTGACAGTGTTCACAAAAGGGAAATCAGAAAATGATAAAGACGGTAAGTAGCCCAAACGAGAAAGAGTTTCCATTACCTTCTTTGACATATGACCTAACTGGCTATGCCACAAAGCAACAGTTGGCAGCTCGGTTACAGAAAGAACATTGTTCTTGTCAGATACATAAAGAGGATAAAGTGTACCAACTTTAGAACCATGGGCTAAAATAAGATGACCTTTCGCAATACGCCAAGAGTGCTGATGAAAAGTGACTTTGTAACCCAAGTCATCAAGACGTCCAACCGAAATCAAATTTCGTGTCAAAGTTGAAACATGACGCACATTATGTATGGTAAACCTCACCCCATTTGCCATAACCATAGCAATATCACCTATGCCCACAATGTCACAAGAGTAGCTGTCACCTAGCATAACAGTGCCAATGGTTTCCTCATATGTAGTAAACCAATGCCTATGAGCGGTGACATGCAACGAAGCACCCGAATCAAGAATCCATGTATGGGAAACTTCACCACTAACAAGTAGCTCTGCTGGCATAGAACTCTTCAAAGATAGAGTTTCTTGTGCATCATAAAATACATCATTATTTTCAGTCAACATATTGATGTCTTGTGTATCACAATCATCTTGCAGTATGTTCAGTTCTTCAATCTTAACCAAACTCTTTGGTTTCTCCTCTTTATCATCATTGTCTTTGCCGTTGCCTTTACCTTTGTCACGCTTGATGAATCCTAGCCTTCGTAGCTTCAGAGCCTTAGGTGTGGCCTCTGGCTTCAACTCAATTTTGTGTTGAAAAAAATCTACTCCACGCACATCGGTGTAGTCTTTAGCAAAAAGCCTAGGAAATTTCCTTAGCACACATTTGAACTCCTCTCTTTAGTCCTTTGTAAGTGTTGTAGACAACATACCTTCTAACATTCCTTCATCTTGGACATTTTGGTTCTCTTGGGAACCTACCTCTTCCAAACCTGGGCAAGAGGTCTCTTGGTTGTTTGGATTAAACCTTACCCCCATGACTTCAATGGAAGACTCCTCTTCAGTAATGCTACCACTACTTTCTCCTTCTGAAGTGCTATCGGTCTAGCCTTCCTCCGTCTCACTTTGAGATGACTCTTCATGGAGCTCCTCTTGGCGTTGCTCCTTCATGTCAAAGACAACCTTCTTATGATTTTCATTCCTGCAAATTAGCTTTCCACTCTCCCAATCCTGCAAAGCTCACATTTTCATTAGCCATGGTCTTCCTAGGATAAATGGATAACCACTTCCCTTGGTCGACATAACATAAAAATCCACCGCCTTCTTAATGCCAAAGGCCTCTACAAAGACATTTTTACAAATGCCTACACACCTAGCCTTGCTATTGTTTGCCATCTTGACTTTGATTTCGGGTGTCTCATGGATGTGCATGCCTAGTCTTTGCATGAGTCCTTCTGTCATGATGCAAATTTGTGCAGCCCCATCCACTAGACCTTTCCTAACCAATCTCCCTTTTATGTAACAATCTAGCACAGGTGTAATGTCCTCATTCAGTTTAGCTTGTGCAATTTTTACAACAGGCACACTCTCTTTTACCTTTCTCCTAGTGATAACTGCCCTTGTTAAATCCCTCCTAACTTGTGGACATAATGCAACAAATTGAGGCCATGAGATATCAGGACTCTTACCTCTCATGTCTTCCAACAGGTTGTATGGAGCCATACCATGTCCAAGAGGGAAGTCTTGGAGGTTGATACGACGTTGAGTCCTCTTAGCTTCCTTGGTCTCCTTTGCCTTCTTTTCTCGTCCATGGTCACTTTGTGATGTGACACCTTCTTTCTCTTTACCTTTTCCTCGGCCACGCTTAATGCCATTTGCTTCCATGTCAACCTCATTTGAGTTTGTCACCTCTACCACATGCACATTTGGGTCTGGCAAAGGTGGAACTCCTTCCACTCCTTGTGGAGGTGGTCTTGCTCCATTTGGCCTTTGTAGAAGCCGTGGTTGCTGACTAGTTCCTTCACCTGCATTCATCACTGGGTAATTCAAGTTAGGTCTCCCTGGCTCCCCACGGGGCCAAGAAAAATTATACATCCCATGTCCAGACTCTTCGCAATTCCAACATTGTAAGATTCTCCTAGGTCGTGGCGGATCTCGCTCTTTTGACTTCTTTGCTTGTCCCTTTGGACCTACAGCTTGTGCAAGGTGAATTTACAGGCTGCTTAAGGATTCATTTAACTTCTCAATCACTTCCGCCGTTACCTCAGGAAGCTCCCTAGATGTTGATGTTTGTGACTTACCTTTGGGTTTCAGACCTTCTATTGGAACCTCTCCCCTTAAGCACTTGAGTTTTCTATATTTCTCAACAGCCCTAGTTTCAGCTGCATCAAAGGTAGCAGGTGAACCCGCCTCAACTTTTACCTTAAGGTCAGGAAAAAGTCCGGCTATGAACCTCTCCTTCTTTAGGAACTCTGCACCATCACCAGGGTTAGCAACATTTCTCACCCATATAGCCCAAAGACGTAGAAACTCTTCCTTGTACAAGTAGTAGTCATCTAAGTCTTTTTGCTTATGAGAAACAATGTCTTGCCATAGCTTTTGAGTGTTTTGGGGATCAAAGAAGTATTTCTTGAAACGATTCAAAACTTCCGTGTAATTCCCCTTAACTTCCTCAGGCAAAGAGTCAAACCAAGTGCTAGCATCTTTCCTAAGGACTACCTCAAACATTTCTACACGTTCCTGATTAGTTACTATCCTCTTGATACGGCAAGACATTTTGAAATTTGCTAAAAATAATTCTGCATCCTCCCTAGGATCTCCAAAGAACAAGGGGTAACCACTCATTTTCCTAGTTGTATCAATGTTGTTGGTTTTACTCAAAAATTTCTTTTTTTAAAAATATTTTTTGTGTTGCAAAATCAAATTTCAAAGTAGAATGAAAATATAAACGTCAAAGCTTAGATCATAGCGAATCAATGGCAAAATGAACGGATTGACTGAGGCATTGATAGCCGCTACTTGACTAGGTTCAAACATACGACGGAAAACACGTTGAAATTGTAACTTTGTGCCAACTATTACATGCACGTCTTGTCTAGCCAAAGGAATGAATGTACGATACAAGTCCTCTTGATTCATTACCCTAGCTAAAACAAGATAAACACATGTACATCAAAAGAGACATTATAGTCTACAAGTGGGAGTATAATAGGATTTGGAGATTGTAGAATATCTCTTAATGCTTCGGCACCAAAGAGGAATACAATACGTTGTTGGAAAAAGATTTTTCTATCAATGCGAACTTTTATCCTAATCCCTTGCACCCAATGAAACTGATGAAATTGAATTGCATGAGCAGGATTAGGAGGTGGTGGATTGTTCATGTAAACACAACTAGTTTTTGAAGACTTACCTTGTGTATGCTAACACAACTGCTCGTCCTCAGTGGGGGCACCAAAATTGAGGCAGTCCGGGGCGGGCAACAAGAAAGGCGACCTCTATACACCCCTCAAGGCTCCCGTGCTGCTCAATTGGGGCTCGGGAAACCACAAGCACAACAAAACAACAAACCCACATCCAAACCCAAATAAGATAGGGGCACCACCTAGTTATGGTGTGCGAACTAGGACGCAAGAGAGATTTTGGCACAACCAAGAACATACACCACACAACACACACAAGCAACTTCACACCAAGACACACATGAAATGGACCAGAGAGAGCTAGAGCAAAGGTAAGAAAGAGAGGAAAGGATCTTGCGTAATACCTTATTTGTGATTTGCAAATGGATATGGTTCGTTATGATGCTATCGTAGAACTTGTACAAAACTCACTTAATACTTAGTGATTCCTAAACATTGCCAAAACACGCACACACTGTGTTAGGGTGTGGGAGAACTCTCACCACAATACCCTCTTACAATGGAAAAAAAACTGGCAATGAAAAACACACTAAAACACTTTCTAAAATCAAGATCAACCAATAAAAACTCAAAATACACAAGTCACCTTGAATTCACCAAACCGTATTGCACAAATGGAAGGACGAAGATTTGAACGTGGAATCACGCCTTTGATGCACTAAACCTCAATTTATTGATGATGAAGGAGCATATACAATAGTGGTTTTGAGATTTGTGGAACTCATGCTCTCTCACTTGCAATGTGTAGCTTGAAGGCTTCTCTCACACCAAGAGTGAAGCTCACAAGTGGTTGCTACACCTAAGTCTCTCCTCACGCATAGAGTGTTGGGGTGCTTTGTGAGATTTTGGAGGTTGTTTTACAAGAAGGAGAGGGGCCTATTTATAGGTTGGAGACCCCTCATTAAGATTATTGGAAATCCTAATTTACAAGCTAATAAATCAGGATTATGATTTTTTTGAATATCAAAACATTGCGGGCCTTCTTTGTCTGCTTGAGTCATGGGTGTGGGCTCAAAAGAGAGCATTATTGATGGTAGATAAGGTGAAAGTAAGTTTTAAGGAAGAGAGAGAGAGAGAGAGAGAGAGAGAGAGAGAGAGAGAGAGAGAGAGAGAGAGAGAGAGAGAGAGAGAGAGTTACTATGCACATGTCTTGAGGTGAGGTGTCTTTTATGGTTAGGTCAATGACTATTTTGTGTTAGTATGTTAATGGTGGTTAGTGTTAGTAATCACTAGAAAGTTAATGATGAATTTATAATGGGTAGAATGAGGTGGATGGTTGAAGTAAGATGGTTGAATGAAGTGAGAAAATCCTTGTGATGGTGAAGCTTGAAGAAGTTTTGGACTTACTTGTGTCGGTTCTCAAAATGACTATCGATCTTCTTCTTCGTCTTCCCTTCTTTACGCCACAGCCGCCAAGGTTGATTATCGTGATGAAAATGGTAATTCCGTTGATGAGATCTCTTGATTTGCAGAGGTTAAGCATGGTACACATGCTGAATTTATGTATATATATAAGGGTTAAGATGGAATTGTACTTTGGAGATAATAGAGAGAGGCATAGAGATGGTGTATGTACATGTGGAGCTCATATGAGAGCTATGAAAGTAAGTGGAGAGGTTAATGGTGAAGAAGGTGAGGGAAACCATTGAAGGTGCAGGTTTGAGTGAGGGATTGAGAGCAATGTGTGTGTGTGTGTGTAGAAGTGTGGAAAGAGGTGAGAGAAGACTATGGGCTACTTGTGAGAAAAGTGGGCAGACTAGGGTCCACTCAAAAAATCATATCTCACCGTTGGTAGCTCCAAAAATGATGAAAAAATTTGAGGTGATTATTCAGAGCATGGGATACATTTTCTCTTTTGACCACCGCTCCAATTCGGAGTGGATTTGGAAATTAAAAATCCCACCAAAAGACCTGTTGTTTCTTCACAAAAAGTCTTCAGTGGCCCCCTCCTTTGTTGAATTTGTACAATGCATCCAAGAGTGAGCCCCTCCTTTGTCATATCATAATACAAAGCATCCAAGTTTCCCTTGACACATGCATGGAGGAGGATTATTGGTGAATAAAGAAATATATACATGGTGGGACTAGTGTATGGACTATTGATGGACTTTAGCTCAATGAGCACATGGTGTTAGAATAATGAGTAAAAATAATAATAAAAATATAGAGGAGTTATGGATATGGAAAGATATTGAAATCATATGATATGGTCCCTCTTTGAATTATTTTGGGTGAAAGAGGAAAAGGTATGCAAGTAAATAATATAATAAACGTGAACAATGAGTAGAAATCAATTTTTTGTTTTCACGAGGGTGAGGGTGAAAATGTGGGAGTGATTTGTATAAAGGAAAAATATAAAGTTAGAGTATGTACATATTGACAAAAAATATACTTATGGTGTAAGAGGATGAAAGAAGGTGTACATAGGTTTAATAAAACACACACCTAAGTAGAAATATTTAAATAAAATACCAAAATAATTATAAAAAATCCCTATATTTAGGCCATATATACAATGAAATATTTACACACAAAGAGGCCATAATATAGTTTTATTTTTTTATTTTTTTATTTTTTTGGCTCAAATAGCCCAGTGACTAGCTAATTGAGGGTTTTTTAAGAAAATATGGGAAAAGTCCCCTAACTCACACACGCCTATGTACAATGAAAAGGTAAGAATAGGCACAGTGTTTAGGTGATTTTGGTAGGGTGGGATAACTCACTATGGCAATTACGGAGAGCCGAAAAAGGGCTATCATTTGCCCTCCCCCAGGATGATGGTATATTCATGTACCATCATAGAGCATCTTTTCCAAAGAGAGTGCTTCAGAGTCCTTGACGAGATCTTCATTTTTTGGCCCCTCAGAATTTTGGCTGGAGTTACACTCATGCTTCATGTAACAATACTTACATGAGAGAGCGGCCTCTTGACAGATCTCTGGTAGATCCTTTGGTAGAAGGCGACTCAAATAGGGCTTCAAGCGATAACCATTTACCTTCCTAGAGTGCTCTTTCCCATTCAAGTCCATAAGTTGATAGTAACTTGAATTGAAAGCCTTCTTAACTATGTATGGCCCCTGCCATCTAGTTTCAAATTTGGCATCAAAACGATTGTCAAGTCGATTGTCATACCTTAGCACAAGCTCTCCTTCCTTGATGCCTTTGTCCTACAGTTTCTTGTCGAGCTTTTCTTTCGCTTGTGTGGCTTTCCTCTTGTAACACTCGTAAGCTTCTTCTCTTTTCCACTCAAGCTCCACTAACATAAGAAGTCGATCCATCCATACCTCTTGATCATCTTGTGCACCTTTGCCATGAAGCCGCATTGTTGGAATGTTGAGCTCGATAGGCTGCAAAGCCTCTTGACCATAGACCAAGTGAAATGGTGTGAACTCCGTGGCTTCCCTATATGTGGTTCGATATGCCCACAAGGCACCATCCAAGAAGTCATCCCATAATTTTGTCTTGTTTTGCACCATCTTTCTAATGATTCCTGCAATGACACCATTAGCCTTCTCCACCAAACCATTTGACTGTGGATAGTATGGTGTGCTATGACGATGAAGAATGTGAAGCTCTTCACAAACTTCTGTGAGCAAGCCCTTCCTAAACCCTGGACCATTATCCGAAACAATCTCTAGAGGTGTGCCGAATCTACAACAAATGTTAGTGTAGACAAACTTGCTCGCTGTTTTCCCATTTACCCTTGCCACACTTTGAGCCTCTACCCACCTAGTCATGTAGTCCACAGCCACTAGAATGTAGAGTTTACCATTTTTTGTCCTAGACAGAGGACACATAGCATCAATGCCCCATTTTTCAAACAGACCATTTGCAAGGACTAACTGTCGTGGACCATGTAACAGATGTTTGTTTCCATTAATCTGACAATTGTGGCAGCTTTTACACCAATGTTGAACATCCACATGCAGACTTGGCCAAACATAGCCCGCAAGCAAAATCTTCTTCACAGTTAATTCTTTGGCAAAATGACCACCACATGCCTCTTCATGCAAACCCTTTAGAATGGCTGGAATTTCCTCGATAGTTGGTACTCTTCTGCACACTTGATCCTTCCCTCTTTGATAGAGGGAGACTTCTAGGAAGAGATAGAAACTTGCCTTCTTCATGAGTCTCCTTTTCTGAGCTTTATTGAAGTCTTGTGGAAACTCGCCCTCCAAAATGTAGCCAATAATGGGAGCCAATGACTCCAACCCTTGGTATCTCGGTTGCTTGAAAACTGCTGCCACCATGATGACCTGCACTTCTTTCTCAACTCATGTAACTGCTTGTTGTGCAAGTAAATCGGCATCTTCTTTTTGTTTCCTAGGAATATGATACAGTTGCACTTCTTCAAACTGATTAAACATCCTACGAATGGCATGAACTTTTGTCCTTAAGCTTTCATTCTTGCATGCCCAAATGCCTAAAATTTGTTTAACAATGAGAAGTGCATCTCCTTTTACCATGAGACGTTGTATCCCTTGGCCAATGCACATCTTCAAACCATGAAGTAGTGTGTCGTATTCTGATTCATTGTTGCTAGTTGAACCTGGTAGATTGACCTTCTCTTTCATGACCACCTCCCCACTTGGGTTGAGCAACACTAGCCCTCCCCCTGCTTTCCCTGTTGCTCGTCAAAAAGCTCCATCAAAGAACAAGGTAAAAGCATTAGGAATACTTTTTGGTGGTGGCAATGGTAGGGTCTTTACTTGAGGCACCTTAATTTCCTTCTCATGTACCCTATAAGTGAGAATCCCTGCCAATTGTGCACGCACACTATCTTCTACCTTGAAAGAGTATTGGAACTCTTGCAACTCTATAATCCACTTTGAGATCCTAGTACTACAATTCATTTGAGATGACACCCAAGGGAACAAATTTTCTGCAGTGAGGATTACAAAAGGTTTTGGTAGCAGGTAGGATCTAAACTTTCTCACCGCAAACATGAGAGAAAGCATCATGAGTTCTGCTTCTGTGTAGCTTCTCTCCAAGGCATTCATGACCCTACTAGCAAAGTAGATGGGTCGCATCCTGGTACTATTAGGATCTTGTTGTAATAAAACTGCACCAATTGTTTCCTTCCCAACACTAGAGCTAACAAAGAATGTGTACTCCCAACAAGGAGGCATGAGTGTTGGTAGCTCTGACAAAATGACTTTAATGTTACAAAAGTACTCTTCAAGCTCATTAGACCATGAACATTCTACTTGTTGTGTCAACTTTTGCAAAGGGTGAAGTAACTCCGAGGCTAAGTGAATGAAGCGTGACATATACTTCACCTTTTGAATGAATGAGATGACCTCCTTAAGACTCTTTGGTGATGGTAGCTTAATGAGAGCTTTTGCCTTTGCTGGATCCACCTCAATACCTTTATAGGAAACCTTGTGACCAAGCAAGATCACTTCATCCTCACCTATGTGACACTTGTCGGGGTTGAGCTGACCTCCCATGTCATAGAGCTTCTTTAAACCTTCTTCTACCCTTTGTAGATGCAATGATTTTGAGCTATAAATGCAAAAATCATCAATGAACACCCTAATTGACCTTCCAAAGAATGCTTGAAACACCATGTTAATGAAACGTTGGAATGTTGCAGGAGCATTTGTCAGACCAAATGGCATGACTCTAAAAGCATAACAACCCCAAGGAGTGATAAAGGTTGTTTTCAATTGATCTTCCAATGCGATACTTATTTGAAAGTAACCTGAGTAGCCATCACACACAGTGTACTTCTCATAACCAGCTACCTCATTTAGTATCTCATCTTGAAATGGCAGGGGAAAGTGATCTCTTTTTGTTGCCTCATTGAGTGGACGGTAATCCACACACACCCTCCACTTGCCGTTCTTCTTAGGAGTGACAACAACGGGAGAGACCGACTCCGAATTCTCCACTAGATAAATGAAACCTGCTGCTAGAAGCTTTCTTACCTCCTTGAGTAAAGCCTGCTCCTTGATGAATCCTAGCCTTCGTAGCTTCGGAGCCTTAGGTGTGGCCTCTGGCTTCAACTCAATTTTGTGTTGAACAACATCTACTCCACGCACATCCGTGTAGTCTTTAGCAAAAAGCCTAGGAAATTTCCTTAGCACACATTTGAACTCCTCTCTTTCGTCCTTTGTAACTGTTGTAGACAACATACCTTCTAACATTCCTTCATCTTGGACATTTTGGTTCTCTTGGGAACCTACCTCTTCCAAACCTGGGCAAGAGGTCTCTTGGTTGTTTGGATTAAACCTTACCCCCATGACTTCAATGGAAGACTCCTCTTCAGTAATGCTGCCGCTACTTTCTCCTTCTGAAGTGCTATCGGTCCAACCTTCCTCCGTCTCACTTTGAGATGATTCTTCATGGAGCTCCTTTTGGCGTTGCTCCTTCATGTCAAAGACAAACTTCTTATTATTGTCATTCCTGTAAATTAGCTTTCCACTCTACCAATCCTACAAAGCTCGCATTTTCATTAGCCATGGTCTTCCTAGGATAAATGGATAACCACTTCCCTTGGTCGACATAGCATAAAAATCCACCGCCTTCTTAATGCCAAAGGCCTCTACAAAGACATTTTTACAAATGCCTACACACCTAGCCTTGCTATTGTTTGCCATCTTGACTTTGATTTCGGGTGTCTCATGGATGTGCATGCCTAGTCTTTGCATGAGTCCTTCTGTCATGATGCAAATTTGTGCATCCCCATCCACTAGACCTTTCCTAACCAATCTCCCTTTTATGTAACAATCTAGCACAGGTGTAATGTCCTCATTTATTTCAGCTTGTGCAATTTTTTCAACAGGCACACTCTCTTTTACCTTTGTCCTAGTGATAACTTCCCTTGTTAAATCCCTCCTAAATTGTGGACATAATGCAACAAATTGAGGCCATGAGATATCATGACCCTTACCTTTCATGTCTTCCAACAGGTTGTATGGAGCCATACCATGTCCAAGAGGGAAGTCTTGGAGGTTGATACGACGTCGAGTCCTCTTAGCTTCCTTGGTCTCCTTTGCCTTCTTTTCTCGTCCATGGTCACTTTGTGATGTGACACCTTCTTTCTCTTTACCTTTTCCTCGGCCACGCTTAATGCCATTTGCTTCCATGTCAACCTCATTTGAGTTTGTCACCTCTACCACATGCACATTTGGGTCTGGCAAAGGTGGAACTCCTTCCACTCCTTGTGGAGGTGGTCTTGCTTCATTTGGCCTTTGTAGAAGCCGTGGTTGCTGACTAGTTCCTTCACCTGCATTCATCACTGGGTAATTCAAGTTAGGTCTCCCTGGCTCCCCACGGGGCCAAGGACAATTATACATCCCATGTCCAAACTCTCCGCAACTCCAACATTGTAAGACTCTCCTAGGTCGTGGTGGATCTCGCTGTTCTGACTTCTTTGCTTGTCCCTTTGGACCTACAGCTTGTGCAAGGTGAATTGACAGGCTGCTTAAGGATTCATTTAACTTCTCAATCACTTCCGCCGTTACCTCAGGAAGCTCCCTAGATGTTGATGTTTGTGACTTACCTTTGGGTTTCAGACCTTCTATTGGAACCTCTCCCCTTAAGCAGTTGAGTTTTCTATATTTCTCAGCAGCCCTACTTTCAACTCCATCAAAGGTAGCAGGTGCACCCACCTCAACTTTTACCTTAAGGTCAGGAAAGAGTCCGGCTATGAACCTCCCCTTCTTTAGGAACTCTGCACCATCACCAGGGTTAGCAACATTTCTCACCCATTCAGCCCAAAGACGTAGAAACTCTTGCTTGTACAAGTAGTAGTCATCTAAGTCTTTTTGCTTATGAGAAACAATGTCTTGCCATAGCTTTTGAGTGTTTTGGGGATCAAAGAAGTATTTCTTGAAACGATTCAACACTTCCATGTAATTCCCCTTAACTTCCTCAGGCAAAGAGTCAAACCAAGTGCTAGCATCTTTCCTAAGGACTACCTCAAACATTTCTACATGTTCCTGATCAGTTACTATCCTCTTGATACGGCAAGACATTTTGAAATTTGCTAAAAATAATTCTGCATCCTCCCAAGGATCTCCAAAGAACAAGGGGTAACCACTCATTTTCCTAGTTGTATCCATGTTGCTGGTTTTACTCAAAATTTTCTTTTTTTAAAAATATTTTTTGTGTTGCAAAATCAAATTTCAAAGTAGAATGAAAATATAAACGTCAAAGCTTAGATCATAGCGAATCAATGGCAAAATGAACGGATTGACTGAGGCATTGATAGCCGCTACTTGACTAGGTTCAAACATACGACGGAAAACACGTTGAAATTGTAACTTTGTGCCAACTATTACATGCACGTCTTGTCTAGCCAAAGGAATGAATGTACGATACAAGTCCTCTTGATTCATTACCCTAGCTGAAACAAGATAAACACATGTACATCAAAAGAGACATTATAGTCTACAAGTGGGAGTATAATAGGATTTGGAGATGGTAGAATATCTCTTAATGCTTCGGCACCAAAGAGGAATACAATACGTTGTTGGAAAAAGATTTTTCTATCAATGCGAACTTTTATCCTAATCCCTTGCACCCAATGAAACTGATGAAATTGAATTGCATGAGCAGGATTAGGAGGCGGTGGATTGTTCATGTAAACAGAACTAGTTTTTGAAGACTTACCTTGTGTATGCTAACACAACCGCTCGTCCTAAGTGGGGGCACCAAAATTGAGGCGGTCCGGGGCGGGCAACAAGAAAGGCGACCTCTAAACACCCCTCAAGGCTCCCGTGCTGCTCAATTGGGGCTGGGGCAACCACAAGCACAACAAAACAACAAACCCACATCCAAACCCAAATAAGATAGGGGCACCACCTAGTTATGGTATGCAAACTAGGACGCAAGAGAGATTTTGGCACAACCAAGAAGATGCACCAGACAACACACACAAGCAACCTCACACCAAGACACACATGAAATGGACCAGAGAGAGCTAGAGCAAAGGGAAGAAAGAGAGGAAAGGATCTTGCGTAATACCTTATTTGTGACTTGCAAATGGAGATGGTTCGTTATGATGCTATCGTAGAACTTGTACAAAACTCACTCAATGCTTAGTGATTGCTAAACATTGCCAAAACACACACACACACTCTCTTAGGGTGTGGGAGACCTCTCACCACAATACTCTCTTACAATGGACAAAAAACTGGCAATGAAAAACACACTAAAACAATTTGTAAAATAAAGATCAACCGATAAAAACTCAAAATACACAAGTCACCTTGAATTCACCAAACCGTATTGCACAAATGGAAGGACGAAGATTTGAACGTCGAATCACGCCTTTGATGCACCAAACCTCAATTTATTGATGATGAAGGAGCATATACAATAGTGGTTTTGAGATTTGTGGAACTCACGCTCTCTCACTTGCAATGTGTAGCTTGAAGGCTTCTCTCACACCAAGAGTGAAGCTCACAAGTGGTTGCTACACCTAAGTCTCTCCTCACGCATAGAGTGTTGGGGTGCTATGTGAGATGTTGGAGGTTGTTTTACAAGAAGGAGAGGGGCCTATTTATAGGTTGGAGACCCCTCATTCAGATTACAAGCTTGGAAATCCTAATTTACAAGCTAACAAATAAGAATTATGATTTTTTTGAATATCAAAACATTGCGGGCCTTCTTTGTCTGCTTGAGTCATGGGTGTGGGCTCAAAAGAGAGCATTATTGATGATAGATAAGGTGAAAGTAAGTTTTAAGGAAGGGGAGAGAGAGAGAGAGAGAGAGAGAGAGAGAGAGAGAGAGAGAGAGAGAGAGAGTTACTATGCACATGTCTTGAGGTGAGGTGTCTTTTATGGTTAGGTCAATGACTATTTTGTGTTAGTATAATAGTGGTGGTTAGTGTTAATAATCACTAGAAAGTTAATGATGAATTTACAATGGGTAGAATGAGGTGGATGGTTGAAGTAAGATGGTTGAATGAAGTGAGAAAATCCTTGTGATGGTGAAGCTTGAAGAAGTTTTGGACTTACTTGTGTAGGTTCTCAAAATGACTATCGATCTTCTTCTTCGTCTTCCCTTCTTTATGCCACCGCCGCCAAGGTTGATTATCGTGATGAAAATGGTAATTCCGTTGATGAGATCTCTTGATTTGCAGAGGTTAAGCATGGTACACATGCTGAATTTATGTATATATATAAGGGTTAAGATGGAATTGTACTTTGGAGATAATAGAGAGAGGCATAGAGATGGTGTATGTACATGTGGAGCTCATATGAGAGCTATGGAAGTAAGTGGAGAGGTTAATGGTGAAGAAGGTGAGGGAAACCATTGAAGGTGCAGGTTTGAGTGAGGGATTGAGAGGAATGTGTGTGTGTGTGTGTGTAGAAGTGTGGAAAGAGGTGAGAGAAGACTATGGGCTACTTGTGAGAAAAGTGGGCAGACTGGGGTCCACTCAAAAAATCATATCTAACCGTTGGTAGCTCCAAAAATCATGAAAAAATTTGAGGTGATTATTCAGAGCATGGGCTACATTTTCTCTTTTGACCACCGCTCCAATTCGGAGTGGAGATGGAAATTAAAAATCCCACCAAAAGACCTGTTTTTTCTTCACAAAAAGTCTTCAGTGGCCCCCTCCTTTGTTGAATTTGTACAATGCATCCAAGAGTGAGGCCCTCCTTTGTCATATCATAATACAAAGCATCCAAGTTGCCCTTGACACATGCATGGAGGAGGATTATTGGTGAATAAAGAAATATATACATGGTGGGACTAGTGTATGGACTATTGATGGACTTTAGCTCAATGAGCACATGGTGTTAGAATAATGAGTAAAAATAATAATAAAAATATGGAGGAGTTATGGATATGGAAAGATATTGGAATCATATGATATGGTCCCTCTTTGAATTATTTTGGGTGAAAGAGGAAAAGGTATGCAAGTAAATAATATAATAAACGTGAACAATGAGTAGAAATCAATTTTTTGTTTTCACGAGGGTGAGGGTGAAAATGTGGGAGTGATGTGTATAAAGGAAAAATATAAGGTTAGAGTATGTACATATTGACAAAAAATATACTTATGGTGTAAGAGGATGAAAGAAGGTGTACATAGGTTTAATAAAACACACACCTAAGTAGAAATATTTAAATAAAATACCAAAATAATTATAAAAAATCTCTATATTTAGGCCATATATACAATAAAATATTTACACACAAAGAGGCCATAATATACTTTTATTTTTTTGGCTCAACTAGCCCAATGACTAGCTAATTGAGGGTTTTTTAAGAAAATATGGAAAAAGTTCCCTAACTCACACACGCCTATGTACAATGAAAAGGTAAGAATAGCCACAGTGTTTAGGTGATTTTGGTAGGGTGGGATAACTCACTATGGCAATAACGGAGAGCCGAAAAACGGCTATCATTTGCCCTCCCCTAGGATGATGGTATATTCATGTACCATCATAGAGCATCTTTTCCAAAGAGAGTGCTTCAGAGTCCTTGACGAGATCTTCATTTTTTGGCCCCTCAGAATTTTGGCTGGAGTTACACTCATGCTTCATGTAAGAATACTTACATGAGAGAGCGGCCTCTTGACAGATCTTTGGTAGATCCTTTGGTAGAAGGCGACTCAAATAGGGCTTCAAGCGATAACCATTTACCTTCCTAGAGTGCTCTTTCCCATTCAAGTCCATAAGTTGATAGTAACTTGAATTGAAAGCCTTCTTAACTATGTATGGCCCCTGCCATCTAGTTTCAAATTTGGCATCAAAACGATTGTCAAGTCGATTGTCATACCTTAGCACAAGCTCTCCTTCCTTGATGCCTTTGTCCTTCAGTTTCTTGTCGAGCTTTTCTTTCGCTTGTGTGGCTTTCCTCTTGTAACACTCGTAAGCTTCTTCTCTTTTCCACTCAAGCTCCACTAACATAAGAAGTCGATCCATCCATACCTCTTGATCATCTTGTGCACCTTTGCCATGAAGCCGCATTGTTGGAATGTTGAGCTCGATAGGCTGCAAAGCCTCTTGACCATAGACCAAGTGAAATGGTGTGAACTCCGTGGCTTCCCTATATGTGGTTCGATATGCCCACAAGGCACCATCCAAGAAGTCATCCCATAATTTTGTCTTGTTTTGCACCATCTTTCTAATGATTCCTGCAATGACACCATTAGCCTTCTCCACCAAACCATTTGACTGTGGGTAGTATGGTGTGCTATGAGATGTAGAATGTGAAGCTCTTCACAAACTTCTGTGAGCAAGCCCTTCCTAAACCCTGGACCATTATCCGAAACAATCTCTAGAGGTGTGCCAAATCTACAACAAATATTAATGTAGACAAACTTGCTCGCTGCTTTCCCATTTACCCTTGCCACACTTTGAGCCTCTACCCACCTAGTCATGTAGTCCACAACCACTAGAATGTAGAGTTTACCATTTTCTGTCCTAGGCAGAGGACCCATAGCATCAATGCCCCATTTTTCAAACGGACCATTTGCAAGGACTAACTGTCGAGAACCATGTAACAGATGTTTGTTTCCATTAATCTGACAATTGTGGCAGCTTTTACACCAATGTTGAACATCCACATGCAGACTTGGCCAAACATAGCCCGCAAGCAAAATCTTCTTCACAGTTAATTCTTGGGCAAAATGACCACCACATGCCTCTTCATGCAAACCCTTTAGAATGGCTGGAATTTCCTCGATAGTTGGTACTCTTCTGCACACTTGATCCTTCCCTCTTTGATAGAGGGAGCCTTCTAGGAAGAGATAGAAACTTGCCTTCTTCATGAGTTTCCTTTTCTGAGCTTTAGTGAAGTCTTGTGGAAACTCGCCCTCCAAAATGTAGCCAATAATGGGAGCCAATGACTCCAACCCTTGGTATCTCGGTTGCTTGAAAACTGTTGCCACCATGATGACCTGCACTTCTTTCTCAACACATGTAACTGCTTGTTGTGCAAGTAAATCGGCATCTTCATTTTGTTTCCTAGGAATATGATACAGTTGCACTTCTTCAAACTGATTAAACATCCTACGAATGGCATGAACTTTTGTCCTTAAGCTTTCATTCTTGCATGCCCAAATGCCTAAAATTTGTTTAACAATGAGAAGTGCATCTCCTTTTACCATGAGACGTTGTATCCCTTGGCCAATGCACATCTTCAAACCATGAAGTAGTGTGTCGTATTCTGCTTCATTGTTGCTAGTTGAACCTGGTAGATTGACCTTCTCTTTCATGACCACCTCCCCACTTAGGTTGAGCAACACTAGCCCTCCCCCTGCTTTCCCTGTGGCTCGTCGAAAAGCTCCATCAAAGAACAAGGTAAAAGCATTAGGAATAGTTTTTGGTGGTGGCAATGGTAGGGTCTTTACTTGAGGCACCTTAATTTCCTTCTCATGTACCCTATAAGTGAGAATCCCTGTCAATTGTGCACGCACACTATCTTCTACCTTGAAAGAGTATTGGAACTCTTGCAACTCTATAATCCACTTTGAGATCCTAGTACTAAGATTCATTTGAGATGACACCCAAGGGAACAAATTTTCTGCAGTGAGGATTACAAAAGGTTTTGGTAGCAGGTAGGATCTAAACTTTCTCACCGCAAACATGAGAGAAAGCATCATGAGTTCTGCTTCTGTGTAGCTTCTCTCCAAGGCATTCATGACCCTACTAGCAAAGTAGATGGGTCGCATCCTGGTACTATGGGGATCTTGTTGTAATAAAGATGCACCAATTGTTTCCTTCCCAACACTAGAGCTAACAAAGAATGTGTACTCCCAACAAGGAGGCATGAGTGTTGGTAGCTCTGACAAAATGACTTTAATGTTACAAAAGTACTCTTCAAGCTCATTAGACCATGCAAATTCTACTTGTTGTGTCAACTTTTGCAAAGGGTGAAGTAACTCCGAGGCTAAGTGAATGAAGCGTGACATATACTTCACCTTTTGAATGAATGAGATGACCTCCTTAAGACTCTTTGGTGATGGTAGCTCAATGAGAGCTTTTGCCTTTGCTGGATCCACCTCAATACCTTTATAGGAAACCTTGTGACCAAGCAAGATCACTTCATCCTCACCTATGTGACACTTGTCGGGGTTGAGCTGACCTCCCATGTCATAGAGCTTCTTTAAACCTTCTTCTACCCTTTGTAGATGCAATGATTTTGAGCTATAAATGCAAAAATCATCAATGAACACCCTAATTGACCTTCCAAAGAATGCTTGAAACACCATGTTAATGAAACGTTGGAATGTTGCAGGAGCATTTGTCAGACCAAATGGCATGACTCTAAAAGCATAACAACCCCAAGGAGTGATAAAGGTTGTTTTCAATTGATCTTCCAATGCGATACTTATTTGAAAGTAACCTGAGTAGCCATCACACACAATGTACTTCTCATAACCAGCTACCTCATTTAGTATCTCATCTTGAAATGGGAGGGGAAAGTGATCTCTTTTTGTTGCCTCATTGAGTGGACGGTAATCCACACACACCCTCCACTTGCCGTTCTTCTTAGGAGGGACAACAACGGGAGAGACCCACTCCGAATTCTCCACTGGATAAATGAAACCTGTTGCTAGAAGCTTTCTTACCTCCTTGAGTAAAGCCTGCTCCTTGATGAATCCTAGCCTTCGTAGCTTCTGAGCCTTAGGTGTGGCCTCTGGCTTCAACTCAATTTTGTGTTGAACAACATCTACTCCACGCACATCCGTGTAGTCTTTAGCAAAAAGCCTAGGAAATTTCATTAGCACACATTTGAACTCCTCTCTTTCGTCCTTTGTAAGTGTTGTAGACAACATACCTTCTAACATTCCTTCATCTTGGACATTTTGGTTCTCTTGGGAACCTACCTCTTCCAAACCTGGGCAAGAGGTCTCTTGGTTGTTTGGATTAAACCTTACCCCCATGACTTCAATGGAAGACTCCTCTTCAGTAATGCTGCCGCTACTTTCTCCTTCTGAAGTGCTATCGGTCTAGCCTTCCTCCGTCTCACTTTGAGATGATTCTTCATGGAGCTCCTCTTGGCGTTGCTCCTTCATGTCAAAGACAACCTTCTTATGATTGTCATTCCTGCAAATTAGCTTTTCACTCTCCCAATCCTGCAAAGCTCGCATTTTCATTAGCCATGGTCTTCCTAGGATAAATGGATAACCACTTCCCTTGGTCGACATAGCATAAAAATCCACCGCCTTCTTAATGCCAAAGGCCTCTACAAAGACATTTTTACAAATGCCTACACACCTAGCCTTGCTATTGTTTGCCATCTTGACTTTGATTTCGGGTGTCTCATGGATGTGCATGCTTAGTCTTTGCATGAGTCCTTCTGTCATGATGCAAATTTGTGCAGCCCCATCCACTAGACCTTTCCTAACCAATCTCCCTTTTATGTAACAATCTAGCACAGGTGTAATGTCCTCATTCATTTCAGCTTGTGCAATTTTTTCAACAAGCACACTCTCTTTTACCTTTCTCCTAGTGATAACTTCCCTTGTTAAATCCCTCCTAAATTGTGGACATAATGCAACAAATTGAGGCCATGAGATATCATGACCCTTACCTCTCATGTCTTCCATCAGGTTGTATGGAGCCATACCATCTCCAAGAGGGAAGTCTTGGAGGTTGATACGACGTGGAGTTCGCTTAGCTTCCTTGGTCTCCTTTGCCTTCTTTTCTCGTCCATGGTCACTTTGTGATGTGACACCTTCTTTCTCTTTACCTTTTCCTCGGCCACGCTTAATGCCATTTGCTTCCATGTCAACCTCATTTGAGTTTGTCACCTCTACCACATGCACATTTGGGTCTGGCAAAGGTGGAACTCCTTCCACTCCTTGTGGAGGTGGTCTTGCTCCATTTGGCCTTTGTAGAAGACGTGGTTGCTGACTAGTTCCTTCACCTGCATTCATCACTGGGCAATTCAAGTTAGGTCTCCCTGGTTCTCCACGGGGCCAAGGACAATTATACATCCCATGTCCAGACTCTCCGCAATTCCAACATTGTAAGACTCTCCTAGGTAGGTTGGAATCCAGACTCATTTTCCTAGTTGTATCCATGTTGCTTGTTTTACTCAAAAATTTCTTTTATTTTTTATTTTTTGTGTTGCAAAATCAAATTTCATAGTAGAATGAAAATATAAACGTCAAAGCTTAGATCATAGCGAATCAATGGCAAAATGAACGGATTGACTGAGGCATTTATAGCCGCTACTTGACTAGGTTCAAACATACGACGGAAAACACGTTGAAATTGTAACTTTGTGCCAACTATTACATGCATGTCTTGTCTAGCCAAAGGAATGAATGTACGATACAAGTCCTCTTGATTCATTACCCTAGCTAAAACAAGATAAACACATGTACATCAAAAGAGACATTATAGTCTACAAGTGGGAGTATAATAGGATTTGGAGATGGTAGAATATCTCTTAATGCTTCGGCACCAAAGAGGAATACAATACGTTGTTGGAAAAAGATTTTTCTATCAATGCGAATTTTTATCCTAATCCCTTGCACCCAATGAAACTGATGAAATTGAATTGCATGAGCAGGATTAGGAGGCGGTGGATTGTTCATGTAAACAGAACTAGTTTTTGAAGACTTACCTTGTGTATGCTAACACAACCGCTCGTCCTCAGTGGGGGCACCAAAATTGAGGCGGTCCGGGGCGGGCAACAAGAAAGGCGACCTCTAAATACCTCTCAAGGCTCCCGCGCTGCTCAATTGGGGCTGGGGCAACCACAAGCACAATACCCTCTCACAATGGACAAAAAACTCGCAATGAAAAACACACAAAACAGTTTCTAAAATCAAGATCAACCGATAAAAACTCAAAATACACAAGTCACCTTGAATTCACCAAACCGTATTGCACAAATGGAAGGACGAAGATTTGAACTTCGAATCACGCCTTTGATGCACCAAACCTCAATTTATTGATGATGAATGAGCATATACAATAGTGATTTTGAGATTTGTGGAACTCACGCTCTCTCACTTGCAATGTGTAGCTTGAAGGATTCTCTCACACCAAGAGTGAAGCTCACAAGTGGTTGCTTGAGTAATGGGTTGCGGGCCTTCTTTGTCTGCTTGAGTAATGGGTGTGGGCTCAAAAGAGAGCATTATTGATGGTAGATAAGGTGAAAGTAAGTTTTAAGGAAGGGGGGAGAGAGAGAGAGAGAGAGAGAGAGAGAGAGAGAGAGAGAGAGAGAGAGAGAGTTACTATGCACATGTCTTGAGGTGAGGTGTCTTTTATGGTTAGGTCAATGACTATTTTGTGTTAGTATGTTAGTGGTGGCTAGTAATAGTAATCACTAGAAAGTTAATGATGAATTTACAATGGGTAGAATGAGGTGGATGGTTGAAGTAAGATGGTTGAATTAAGTGAGAAAATCCTTGTGATGGTGAAGCTTGAAGAAGTTTTGGACTTACTTGTGTAGGTTCTCAAAATGACTATCGATCTTCTTCTTCGTCTTCGCTTCTTTACGCCACCACCGCCAAGATTGATTATCGTGATGAAAATGGTAATTCCATTGATGAGATATCTTGATTTGCATAGTTTAAGCATGGTACACATGCTGAATTTATGTATATATATAAGGGTTAAGATGGAATTGTACTTTGGAGATAATAGAGAGAGGCATAGAGATGGTGTATGTACATGTGGAGCTCATATGAGAGCTATGAAAGTAAGTGGAGAGGTTAATGGTGAAGAAGGTGAGGGAAACCATTGAAGGTACAGGATTGAGTGAGGGATTGAGAGGAATGTGTGTGTGTGTGTGTAGAAGTGTGGAAAGAGGTGAGAGAAGACTATGGGCTACTTGTGAGAAAAGTGGGCAGACTGGGGTCCACTCAAAAAATCATATCTCACCGCTGGTAGCTCCAAAAATCATGAAAAAAATTGAGGTGATTATTCAGAGCGTGGGCTACATTGTATCTTTGGAACACCGCTCCAAGTTCGGAGTGGAGATAGATATTAAAAATCCCACCAAAAGACCTGATTTTCCTTCGCAAAAAGTCTTCAGTGGCCCCCTCCTTTGTTGAATTTGTACAATGCATCCAAGAGTGAGGCCCTCCTTTGTCATATCATAATACAAAGCATCCAAGTTGCCCTTGACACATGCATGAAGGAGGATTATTGGTGAATAAAGAAATATATACATGGTGGGACTAGTGTATGGACTATTGATGGACTTTAGCTCAATGAGCACATGGTGTTATAATAATGAGTAAAAATAATAATAAAAATATGGAGGAGTTATGGATATGGAAAGATATTGGAATCATATGATATGGTCTCTCTTTGAATTATTTTGGGTGAAAGAGGAAAAGGTATGCAAGTAAATAATATAATAAACGTGAACAATGAGTAGAAATCAATTTTTTGTTTTCACGAGGGTGAGGGTGAAAATGTGGGAGTGATGTGTATAAAGGAAAAATATAAGGTTAGAGTATATACATATTGACAAAAAATATACTTATGGTGTAAGAGGATGAAAGAAGGTGTACATAGGTTTAATAAAACACACACCTAAGTAGAAATATTTAAATAAAATACCAAAATAATTATAAAAAATCCCTATATTTAGGCCATATATACAATGAAATATTTACACACAAAGAGGCCATAATATACTTTTATTTTTTTGGCTCAACTAGCCCAATGACTAGCTAATTGAGGGTTTTTTAAGAAAATATGGAAAAAGTTCCCTAACTCACACACGCCTATGTACAATGAAAAGGTAAGAATAGCCACAGTGTTTAGGTGATTTTGGTATGGTGGGATAACTCACTATGGCAATTACGGAGAGCCGAAAAACGGCTATCACCATAGCCTTGCGATGCATTTCCTCTGATAAAAGAGAACTAGTGACATCAATGTACACTAGCATACCAATTGGAGTAGAGTTACTGATAGCTGTGCAAAAGGTATCCCATGAGGGTGGCAACGAACAAAGTAAGAAGATTGCCTTCATCTCGTCATCAATATTGATCCGTTGTGCACGAATCTGAGCAAATAGAGAATCAAAGTCATTAATATGACTGGCAACACTGGCTGACTCCTTCATGCGAAGGTTAAACAGTTTTCGCAACATGAAAACCTTATTACTTGCCGTATCCTTTTCATAAGGGTTGCATAACTTTTGCCATAAAGCATAGGTAAATTCACATTCTAGCATTGAAAAGTACACTGACTCAGCAAGGTGCAATCTAATAGTAGATCTGCATAGCTCATCAAGCTCCTCCCACTGAAACTGAGTCAAATTCATCTCTTCAGTCCGTGTCGCATAAATAATAGGCAATTTCTATTTCTTTTGGACAAGCACATCTTGCATCTGATTCTTCCAGAGCTGAAAATTAGTTCCATCAAACTTCTTTATGTCATAAATGTCATGGTCTTTGCTAGTAGACATGGTGACAAAACTACCAAAAGATTCTGGGAAAATTTTGGCAGAGTCTCCTTTGTATTTGGGACTATGTCAACCAAAATACAAGACAAAATGACCAAGTATGTCACTCACAAAGCATAGAAGAGAGCAATGCCTCTCAAAAGCACATTGTATAGAGACCAACTGAGGCACATAAACAGTCAAACTGACCATAGACCGTCAACTCGACGTCAAAAGCACCTATACCACTCTATACATATCCTATGGTGAGGCCTCGTAAGGGATGCTCCAGCTACCTGTATCACCAAAGGTATCTCCACATTTGAGAATACCCCAGCTCAATGAAAACCTCACGCTATCGACCCTCAACAACGTAGTTTATGGAGCAAAAAACGTATAGCCAAGTCTCAGAAATGGCCGGGACTGCCGTACTAGCCAAAAGATGGCTCCACAAAAGCGTACAATGGCAGTATCCACAAAGACGTACAAGGCTGTCAAGACGCTCAAATATGCGTCAAAAGCATGTGCCTGAAACTAAACATCCATGCGCGGAGTCAATCCACTCTCAAAAGAGCTCAAACATTGTCAAAAGTGTCAACATATGCATGTACGCATAAACAACTGCTCCCACTAGAACCATAATATCGCAAGCACTGAAACCTGTAGCCTATACCTGTAACTGTAGTCGAAGAAGACAATGTTTTCAATCTCCCACTCTATGTGTGTGTATGAGGCCACTCCGAAAGAGGCTACACACTCCTGAATGAGACATGGGCTCTCGTAGATGGAAGAGACTGCAACAATGGTACCTGTAACTAGCTATGGAAGCACTGCAACACAAACTACCACAAGAGGGCTGAAAATTTCAGCTCTTGAACTGTAGCTCGAATGGGGTTTCTGATGGCTCGAATGGCTCCGAAAGGGGGGAGGAAACCTGATGGAAACGCTCTCGGGAAGCTGAACTTGCCAATGGCGAAATCGGAATCCTGTTTGCACTCTTGAAAGTGTGCGCGCGCGTGAAAACGATTTCGGGAATGAAACCGCTCTGATACCAGATGATGGGGAGGAGCTGGGAGCACAACGGAAGAAGAATACGCACGCCCACACTCACACACACACCACCATAGCCACACACAGGTTGAAGGGGGAGAGCCAACGTACTGTATGCCCCCTTTCTTTCTTCTCTTATCTTATGCACTAAGGCACAATACTTAGTGTTAGTGGCTCACACAAGTGTATAGTTGTACACTTAGGGTTAGCGGCAGTTAGTGATGGGCGGTCAGCCACATGGCCATTAAACCTAACAATATAGATCTACAATTTGCCTGTCACATGAACCATGAAAAATGCAAATTAGTGACTGCAAAAGATTATGAGCATGAAAGAGGGAGGTCAAAGAGATGTCAATCTACCAAAACACAATACCACACATCCATAAGTAGTTATATGTGTGTGGCATTGTTTGTACACACACATTCACTATGTCACACTTCCACATTTCAGACCATAACACCGGCGACATGCTCCAAGTTGCAGCTTGCACACACCTATGGGTTTGGTTGGACTAAGGTGCAGTAGTTTGCATGCCCCGCAATTACTCATCCTAGAATAGTGGCAACCTCCCACGATAGAAAATTAAGAGATAAAGACTTGTAGAGTGGAGAAAGAGAGAGAGAATAGAGAGAAAAATTGGGGAAGGAGAAAGATAGAAAGAGGGAGAATATAGAGATGAAAAGAAAGGGATAAAGAGAAATAAATAGAGATATAAAAAACTAGAGAAAAAGCATAAAAGTATGTTAGCGGGTCGCCACGAAAAATGTCTGCGGCATACTATCAGGCACACTAACATAATGTCAATACTGGAGGAAGTGACTCAGATGGGACACGGAGACTCTTTAAGGTTGTCAATCTCAAGAACTGAACGTAACAAGCAAACACACCAACTCATCAAGCAAATCACTACTCAATGATCAAGGAAAATTTCTTATGCTCTTTCTCACAGCTCTAGGTCATCATGCCATTTTGGCACTCGAACGGACAACGAAACTTTAGGAGGAGGTCTAGGACACCTAGGGGCACTATCTTACCAAGTCTGTCACAATCCGACAAGGTACCAAAATCACGATCCATCATGAAAAAGGTTCTGGAAAAGGTCAGAACCTTAATAAAACTGACAACCCCTGACAATGCTTACACTTGAATGAAAGAACAAAGAGAGAGGAAGACAATGCAAGTTTGGAAATTGAAAACGGATTACCCAATCATTAGAAAAGTTGATTACAAGTTGGAGAAGCTTAGTAGCTTGAGCGTACGTTTTGTAGAGCTCCCTCTTCTTCAAAAGATAAACCTTCGTTTACATTAAAGTTATTGACCTTCATACCTAAGGCTTTCTAAATGGCCAATGCACGGTTCACATGGACCTTTAAAAATATCATGTTAGCATCACAACTCAGGGAATCGACCTGCTACTCTAAAATCAAGATTTACACAGAGTATTACTACACTAGCTCAGGAAAATAATAGTGTACAAATGTGATGTGCGGCTATGTGTTTGGCCAGGTGGACGCCCATCGGTCAATCTGCTAACATTACCCCCTTTGTAGCTCATGTCGCCCATTGACATGACCATGTGCAAACTTGTTATGAGGATTGTCTTGAGCCTTGTCTTCAAGGTTAGTCTTTAGCATTGTATACTTTGTCGTTGATGACGTTCCCCCCTTCCTTGAGTGATTCATATCTGCTGTGTTTTGGTTAATAAGGATATGTGCTTTTATTTTTGAGGAAATTTTTCATCTTGTTGCTTATTCTCCTTGTTTTTGCTAGTGTTGGCCTTGAAGATGGCTTTTGATGTTCTTGCCTTTGTCATTGACTTGATGATGGACCCGCTCTTGGGATTTTGCAATACTTCACAAACTTCAGTATTGTTGAGCTCCTTATGTTTGTTGGTGAGAGATTTCTTGCTAAAGTTGTCATTGTTTGTTCGTTGTCATTGTATGCCATTCTTTGACTTTCCATTGCTTGTTGAAGCTTGAGCAAATGTAAGATTTTCTCTTGATAAGTATGCTGGGATTTGCAGATGTAGCTCCAAGTTGTTATTGAATGATTTGGGTAGCCATTTCCCTATTGATGATGTAGAAAAAAAATATACAAGAAGAAGAAGATGATGGTTTCTAAATTAGGGTCTAAAACCTAGATAATCAAAAGAAAATACCCGGTGGGGAAAAAGTGCCCTTGGTATACGCTCTTATTGGAGTTGATAAATTCCACTTGAAGTACCTGTCATGCAAGGTGAATGATTAGGAGAAGCAACAAAAGAGTACCTAGTGCAAGTGTCAATTATGGGACACTCTATATGCATATAAATTTTTTTCAAACAAAAGCATGCAATGTAAGATGGAGTTGATGGGTGCTTCAAGGAACAAATGTAGGACATGTGACATCAAAAGACGTATCAATAGCTTCCACTTTTCCAAGGGTTTTTGATATAGATGCTTCTCTATTAATACTTCACTGTGCTTTATGTGTGAGTACCTTTTGGACTTCCTCCTTCATGAGCTTATGCTCACCTATACCAACATGAGCAATGATCATAAATATGCTCAACTCTTCCAGCTTGAGCAATACCTAGAATAGCTAAGATGCTTAGACCACAAAGAATATTGCTTGAAGCTTTGGGACTAACGTCTATCTCATTTAGTGGCTTAGTTGTTTGAATCTGACTTTTATGCCATGTATTTTTAATGGTGACTTGGACATAGTTGTTCAAGGCCAAAAACCAAATTCCATAAGTTCTTGGAAATTTATGCCTCTTTCATTGTGTTGGTCTCTATGGATGCCGCCCTTTTGTCCAATAAGTAGACTTATTTTGGCTTCTCTTGACTCGCTTATTGTATGTTGACACTGCTTTGTGAAACATGTTCCATGGTTGTAGTGATTGGTGGAGCCTTTGCTTTATCTTCCATGAGAAGCGGTCGAATTTGTATGTGGGTTCTTTGTGATTGAGTTTCCATGAGAACCCACCTTGTTGATGGTCGTTGTGTGATCGTCTTTGGCATTTTCTCTTTTGCTTTGGTCTAATAGAGACTAGGCTTCGGTATCCATATCTAATTGTTTTCGTTGTAGAAGCCTTGATATTGGAGTAGATGATGAGGTATCCATCTAGAGATTATAGCACCCTCGATTGTGATTGGCTTTTGTTGGCTCTTGGTTCTCATTGCTTGCCTTTGGGTAGAAGCTTGTGCTACATGATTTCTCTTGGTTGTTCTAGATTAAGCTATAACTTTTGGTAACCATATTTGAGTGATACCTTTGTAAAATCCTTGTGCTTCGAGTAGTTTACTAGAATCATCTGCTGTTGCACCTGTCTTTGATGGGTACATTTGTTGAAGTCTGACTTTGATACCCATACCTGCTGCATTGCTTGTTGCTTTGAAGGTCTTTTGCCCTTTGTTGTTGTTCTTTCTCCTCGTTGAAGTGCTTGTTTTTAGTTGATAGCTCAACCTTCTCTTTGTAGTACTTATTTCTTGAGGTGAGTAGATCCATGCTGTTATTTGAGGCTTTTTGGCCCAAACATTAATGTTTCTTGGGAAGTAGCCTTGAGGAGTGATTAACTCATTTGATGCTATCCATGTTGTCACCTTTTGTTGTTGAGGTTAAACCCGTGCTTGATGTATCCAAACTGGGTCGTTGACTTTGATGTGCTCTTTGGACACCAGTGCTTGGTTAACTCTCTTCGGCTTCTTCTGGATGCTTTCTTACACGGGAAGTTTCCTAGAGGCTCGTTGAAGGTAAAGTCATCTTGCAAGGTTGATTGAATTAAGTGGTTGCTTTAGATTTACCTTTCCTTGTGATGGTTGGTTGTTTCTTGTTTCCATGTTCTTGAATTTTTCTGGGGCTTTTGGTGTTGTTGTTGAAGCTTTTCCTTGTGGTTGAAAGAAGATGTTCCTCCAGCTTTCTGTCAGGATCATACTCTCTTTGATGTTGTGGGAGTTTATTATGTAGAATGTATCCTTAAACTCTCCAATACTCAATTTGAGTACGGCTTCTGCCATGCCAAAGCTAGGAATCGGTATTTTGGAAGTTGTGTACACTATCTCCTCTAGCTCGGTGATTGGCGGCTTTCCTATCATTACCCAAGTTCCATAGGACATTAGATTCTTTATCACTTTTGGATCTATCACAACTGAACATGTGATAGTAAGTCCTATTTCTCCACACATACTAAAGTTGATCGTTGTAGGAGACAATTGATCTTCTTCCTTATCCTCGTTGTTCTTTTAATCTTGCGTTTATTGGACACTTGACATTAAACTTGAATTTTTTTTCTTCATTTGCTCTTTTTTTGGAGTCGGCTTCTTTGAAACAACTTTTGTTGATTCTTTAGGTATGTCAATGATGAAATATTTTTGTGGTTGCTCTACTTCCTTTGTTTGCACTTTGGCATCATGCTCCATGATGTAGCTATTTGTCTCACTTT
Organism: Adiantum capillus-veneris; assembly: GCF_014529385.1. NCBI lineage: Eukaryota > Viridiplantae > Streptophyta > Polypodiopsida > Polypodiales > Pteridaceae > Adiantum > Adiantum capillus-veneris. The sequence goes on along the minus strand of NC_140947.1, from coordinate 53,279,619 downwards.
TTCTGCTTTCACACTCACAAAGCTCATTAGGTTCCTTCAACACCTTTATCGTAAATAAGGGAGTTATTTCATAGCCACTTGAAAGTTTGTCTTTGGCATCATTCCCTAAATTTTTGCTCCTCGAATCATGGTATTCATCCTCATCATCATGTGGAAGATCTCGCACAGAAGCTTCATCCACTATTTGTTTGCACTCGCTTTTTTGTTCAATCTCAATTGTTTTTGAAGTGTTTTTTATTTCATGGACTACATATTTAAAAATACTTAATAAAAGAACCAATAAGAATTAAGATCTCTAGAAGACCATTGGACAATCTCCCAAGGGGTCCAATGAGCATTCAGTAACCCAATGGCTTGCCTGATTCCCATTGACCAGAAAGAAAAGGGGTCCAATGAGAGTTTAGTTGCATTCAATAATTACCTAAAGCTCTCACAAAAGGGGAAAGGGGGACACATGTCAAAAGGCTATCACTTATGCTTCTTTATACTCATTGGCTAAGCCTGGAAAGGGCCAATAGGGTGTGAGCATGAGAAAATAGTAAGAGGGATCAACCAAGAGAGAGGGGGGGACTGATTTTTCAAAGGCATTATCACTTACACACTCACACAATCTCATGTGTGGAGCAAGAAGACTCTCTCTCCCGTTCTCAAGCTTTAATGGAAAGCTTATCACCCACTCCAAGCTTGTGAGAAGGGAGGCCTACACCAACCACTCTTGGCTTTGTGATGCAATCCAACCAAGAGCCAAGCTTCAATGCATGCTCATCTCCTCTACCATGGTAATTACTAAGCTAAGCTATGCTAATATGAGTGATTATTTGAGGAGATTTACATCTTTCTCGTAAGACTATTCCTTCTTCCTCTCAATCTACTCTCATACCCCGCTAGCTCTCACCATCTTCGAAGGTGTGTGAGGTCTTGCGTTTGAGACCATGAGGGAATTGATGTTGTGTTTCATAAGTGTTTTGTTTAGTGCTTGAAGTTTCCATCTTCATTGCACTAGCTAGTATTGAAGGAACACAAAGAATTGTATTGTAAAATGTCTCTCTTGATGGGAGAAACCATAATAAAAAAGCCTTTTGGAAGGGGGACTCACTCCATGTAAATCCGGTCCTCAACTGTTGTCAATAGCTTAATTTCTCTCTCTTTTGAAGTATTGTTCATGCTATCTAACTAGGTGTTATACTTTTTGTTGCTCTCTCCACCCAAGCACTCTTGTCGTTCTCATTAGGAATCTATTCTAATGAAATGCTCACTATGCTCATGCTATCTTCCACTGAACACAAGTTACTAGGCCAATTAAATGTTACATACTTGTTTCTAAGTTGGTGGTGTAGCCAATGGTTGTTCTTGTTTAGTGAGGATGGTCTTTGAACCATACTCTTGATTGGCTATGAACACGAGCGTATTCTCATCCATGCAATACTGGTTTCTTGTGGGTTGTGGCACATGTGTTGGCTGAGCGTAGTTGGCTACCACTCTACCATTGTTCAAAAGAGGCGGTTGTTGCCCTAGCATTTGTTGTGGTTTAGGCTGAGTGTTACACCATGGGGTGGGATGATCCCCTCCACAACTATCACACCTCCTCAATTGAGGTTGTCATACATTCAGGTTCTAGCTGTATCCTTGGTTTATTCTTCTAACCACCTCCTTGACTACTGGATCAATGCTCGATTCCGTAAGAGTTTGAAAATATCACTTTTTTTTGGCTTCGCTCTCCGGAGATGAGGCATTACTAATTGCATTTCCACCATCTTCAGTCACCTCTCCGTAGGCTTTACAATTGTCAACTAGATATAGAGCTTCTCTAGTGACTTGCTCAAACATTGTGCATGTTTTCAAATGCAGGTCCTTTTTGAGAGTCTCATTTCTCAAGCCCTCAATGAAGATAACTGGCGAACTCTCATCTTGTGGTTACTCTCGTGCAGGACATATCTCAATGTATTGTTTGAAGCGAAGCAAAACTTCCTTCACTCTCTCGTTTGCTTTTTGTTTGTAAGCGTAGATATGTGATACCTTTCTAGGTCAATTGCGTAGATACCTTTCTAGGTCAATTGGATCGACAAGTTTGTACTCTTGTCCATATTTATCTACCATCAAAACTTGCACTCCGTGGGCATCTATATACGTGAATGCATAGAGATTCTTATGGTCGGCCAACTCTCTCGCATTGGGTTCTACGCACTTATAGAAGGTATATGACTCTCTATTTTTAAACCCATATAATCTCTCATGAGTATAATTCGTCAAAATTCTCATGGATTTTTTGGTTCTGATGAGTCCCATATTCCGTTTGTTGATTCTACGCACTGGGTTCTACGCACTTATAAGACTCTCTTTTTCTTTATTGTGCACAAAAATCAAGTACTATGCATGCTTAGATAAAGTTTGTGGAGATGACGTCTCCTAAACACTAGTATGGAAGATTGATAGGACTAATGTGCAAACATGCTTGCGGCAGCTTAGGCTCTCAAGCGTCAAATGGACTAGTCATCCATTCTGGAACGATGTTATAGGGTAACATAGGGATCCTCTACCCGCTAGAAAAAGGACTAATGAATATGCTTTATCTTCTCTACCCCATAGTCGAGGACGACTATGATTTCAAGCGAGAGGTAATGTCATAATAACTAATATCTAATTCTCCTAGATGATTTTATCATGTTAAACTGATATTTAATATGGGGAAGTGCCAGGGGAGAAAAAGCTAGAATATTGGTTAAGCTGGCAGATTGGCCACAGTAGGGATCCAAAGAAAGGAAAATAGGGATCCAAAGGGTGGGGGGGACCATCTGCAAAAGAGAAATGTGCAATAATGGGCTTTAAAGACCCTACGGTTCAGCCCATTAAAACTTCCAAAATGCTAAGGTTGTGTCCAGATCATCACTAGGAAAATTGGATGCTTTGTGTGTGTACCAAAAAAGTCTTCATTAATCCTACAAAGGAGGGGGGGAGCCCAGGAAGTAGGGGATGAGAGAGAAACATACACACACACACACACACACACACACACACACACACACACACACACACACACACACACACTCACAAGCTCTTTTACACAAAGGGAATGAGGGACACATGTCAGCTCCCTACCCCAGATGCCCACAAAGTGTACTCAAATTCTATTGGATGGCCATGGAGGTGGACCAATGAGAATTAGGCTAGAGTAAATCTAGTTTATTTAAAAACACTTAATAAAAGAACCAATAATAATTAAGCTCTCTAGAAGACTATTGGACAGTTTTCCGAGGGTCCAATGAGCATTCAACAACCCAATGGATTTCCTGATTCCTATTGGCTAGGAGACAAAGGGGTCCAATGAGAGTTTAGCTGCATTAATTAATTACCTAAAGCTCTCACAAAAGGGGAAAGGGGGACACATGTCAGAAGGCTATCACTTATGCTTCTTAGTACTCATTGGCTAAGCCTAGAAAGGGCCAATAGGGTGTGAGCATGAGCAAATAGCAAGAGGGGTCGACCAAGAGAGAGAGGGGGCTGATTTTTCAAAGGCATTATCACTTACACACTCACACAATCTCATGTGTGGAGCAAGAAGACTCTCTCTCCCGTTCTCAAGCTTTAATGGAAAGCTTATCACCTACTCCAAGCTTGCGAGAAGGGAGGCCTACACCAAGAACTCTTGGATTTGTGATGAAAATCCAACCAATATCCAAGCTTCAATGCATGCTCATCTCCTCTACCATGCTAATTACTAAGCTAAGCTATGCTAATATGAGTGAAGGAGATGTACATAATTCTCGTAAGACTATTCCTTCTTCCTCTCAATCTACTCTCATACCCCGCTAGCTCTCACCATCTTCGAAGGTGTGTGAGGTCTTGCGTTTGAGACCATGAGGGAATTGATGTTGTGTTTAATAAGTGTTTTGTTTAGTGCTTGAAGTTTCCATCTTCATTGCACTAGCTAGTATTGAAGGAACACAAAGAATTGTATTGTAAAATGTCTCTCTTGATGGGAGAAACCATAATAAAAAAGCCTTTTGGAAGGGGGACTCACTCCATGTAAATCCGGTCCTCAACTGTTGTCAATAGCTTAATTTCTCTCTCTTTTGAAGTATTGTTCATGCTATCTAACTAGGTGTTATACTTTTTGTTGCTCTCTCCACCCAAGCGCTCTTGTTATTCTCATTAGGAATTTATTCTAATGAAATGCTCACTATGTTCTTGCTATTTTCCGCTACACACAAGTTACTAGGCCATTAAATGTTACATTGGTATCATATCACAAGGTTTCTCTTTTCTTGCTCAAGAAGGGAGGCCCTCAAGCTAGCTATAAATGGTTGGTATTATTTATTGCATGTGAGTAAGTAGAATAGGGATTTTACAGGCTTGTAGTGCGCCTGCGTTCATGCAGATAAGGGGGAATCACCGTCGGGAGCCATGGTCCTAATAGTGGACTCCTACGGGGCTTGCCTATGGTTTAACCACTATCGAGCTATTAGAAGCTAGACAGGAGCCGGTGTTGTTTTGGTGTTGAGCGACCCTCTCTTTTATTCCTTGCAATTTATGATGTTCAAGCCACTGGTATAGTAGCTTGAGTGCTTTTTCTAAAGGGGTAAAGAGGAGTAGCAACTAGGGCTTGAAGTGCCAAAGTACACCTAAAAAGTTTACACCTAAAAGTTGTTAGAATGGCTGACAATTGTTAGAATGAGCAGGCTCCTATGCTTGTTAACTACCTTGTTTCTAGGCTTCAACAAGCCATGGGCAATCCATCTCTCCAAAGTGAAGTGCAATGACAGCTTCATGCTCATGGGATTCTCCAAGCTCCCCATCATGACGAGAGAGCACCTAGAAAGCCTCCTTCTGAAACTTCCAAAAGAGGCCTCTCTCCGATTCCCGAAGAAGAAGAGGATCCATACGAAGGGCTCAAAAATTTTCTCTTGATGACACATCTCCTACTCAAAGGAGAACTCAAGAGCCTCCACTGGAGGAACGAGAAAGAAGTGAGTCTCCTGCCACCTCGGCGGAGATGGCTCCACTAAGACGGCGGGCTAAACGCTCTCCATCACGTTTAAAATGTAGAAGACCATCACACTTCTCCACACCAAAATTCAAAGAGGGATGACAAAAAGCAAGAGAATAAAAAGATGAGAAAGATAACACCATCTTCTTCATCCTCTTCATCTTATTAAAGTGATGGTGAAGACAAAGAAGATCAAGGCAAGAAAAAGGCGAGAAAGAGGTCACCCTCTTCTCCATCTTCCTCAAATTCTTCATCTTCTAAAGAAAGTGATGGTGCAACCTTTGAACCATCAAAAAGAAGAGGCCATAGGAAATCCTATTCCGCGAGGAAGAGGTCGTCCAAGCTCAAGAAGTTCAAAGAAGGAGAAAAGAGCATCTCTTTCCTTACCTAGGATGGCACCTTTGGTGCTATGGACAAAGTCTTGGTCTTTATCCAACAATGCAATGCGGCGTTTGGAGATGAGGGCTTCACGGAGTCCTCTAAGCTACACCATGTAGCTATGCATTTTCAAAAGTCCACCAGGCAATGGTGGTCTAGCCTACGGGCCAACAATGAAGCTCCTCAAACATGGAAAACTTTAAGAGCTTCCATTATGAAGCAGTTTTTGGCCACCAATGCCAAAGACAAAGTACTCACCGAATGGTGAAGCTTAAAGCTCTCTCCCTACGAATCCATTCACAAATATGTAGACAAGTTTTGGGACCTACAACTCAAAGCCACTGTCTTCAAAAAGTTGGATTTTGGAGAGAAAAAGCAAAAATTTTGTGTGGGATTAACTTGAGAAATGGCATAGCATGTCAACTCCCAAAGGCCATTCACCATATCGGCGGTTATACATCATACTATGGTGGCTTCTCAAATCAATTTCCAAACAGGGGCTAAAAGAAATTCTAAGCCCACGGAAAACAAGGGTTCCAATGAGCCTGAGGGGAAGGACAATGTCCAAAAGTCTCCTAAGGGCAATTCCAACAACGCTAAGGATAAAGGAGTTTACAAAGGCAAAAACAAACTCTCTCCTGAAGAGCTTGAGCGTTGTTGGAAGGATAACTGTTGTTTCAAGTGCGGCGAGCAAGGGCATGTGTACCGCGCTTGTCCCCAAAAGAACACCCGCCATGAACCTCCTAGAGCTACCTTGGTCGAAATCCAAGAGGAGGAAACTCACCACAAAGGATCTCCTCTATGCCATGCTTGGGGAAAGGTAAGAGAACATGATGTTTTTATTCTCTCTGACCTTGGTTCTACTCATAATTTCATATCCGCAAAGTTGGCCACCAAGCTAGGCATCCAAGCCTATGAGATGGGAGATGTCCTACCCGCATTCGGTGATTTCAAGGGGCAAGGAGCTTCAGTCACTCCCTTAATCGAGAAATTGAGGCTCCATGTCCAAAGCTATGTGGACAAAGAGGACTTCTTTATCTCTCCTCTCAAGCATGAGGATGTAATCCTAGGGGCACCATGGTTTGATCGCATGGCTGCCAATGTTAAATTCCCTGAAAGGAGAATCTTCTTTAGGTTTAGGGAAAAGGATATGTACATAGATGCTAAGCAAATGGGTAACACCATACCCATTGTACATACGCAAGCTTTCAATAAGTCAATAAAGAGCTCTATCTCCGTGTACATGATTTTTGTTGAAGATTCTCAAAATGAACCTAATGCTTTAACAAAAGAAAATAGAAACAATCACAAAGAATTAGAGTTATCCAATTTTCTCAAGGGTTTTCAAGATGTCTTTATTGACGACATCCCTTGTGAGCTACCTCCTAAACGAGGCAATGATGACCATGCAATTGAACTTCTTCCAGGAAGTTCACGGCCTAACAAACTTCCTTATAGAGTTTCTCAAGCTCAACAAGAGGAGATTATGCGGCAAGTGCATGAGTTAGTTGAGAAGGGCATGGTTAGGCCTAGCTCATCTCTACTTTACTCACTTGTGCTATTAGTGCAAAAGAAAGACAACACATATTGTATGTGTGGAGACTATAGAGCACCAAATAGGATCACTATCAAGAATAGGTTTCCCGTTCCACGGGTAGAAGACCTATTTGATAAGCTACAAGGATCCACCTACTTCAGTAGGATTGACCTAGAAAGTGGCTATCATCAAATAAGGATAGTTGATCAAGAAATTGTAAAGACCTATTTGATAAGCTACAAGGGTCCACCTACTTCGGTAGGATTGACCTAGAAAGTGGCTATCATCAAATAAGGATAGTTGATCAAGACATTGTAAAGACCGCATTTCACACTACGTTTGGCCTTTATGAATACATTGTCATGCCTTTTGGCTTGACCAATGCACTAGTCACATTCACCCGCTTGATGGAGAAGCTATTTAGGCTTCACCGAACCTTTACTGGAGTGTTCTTTGATGATATCCTCATCTACTCTAATTCATTAGACGAACACAAGCAACACCTCTAGGTAATATTTCAAGTTCTAAGAGAGAATAAACTTTATGTTAATCGAAAGAAAAGTGAATTTTTCTTGCAAGAGATTCAGTATTTAGGTCACATTATCTCTCAAGATGGCATCCAAATGGATCCATCAAAGTTAAAGGTAATAAAAGGATGGCCTAAACCAAGGAATCTTCATGAACTAAGAAGCTTTATAGGTATGTGTGCATACTATAGATGCTTCATAGAAAAGTTCTCACTAATAGCAGGACCATTAGATGACCTAAGAAAGAAAAACGTTAGGTATACATGGTCTGTCAAGGAGGACAATGCTTTCAAAAAACTTAAAGAAAATCTTATCTCTCAACCTGTGCTTACATTGCCGGACCTCTCAAAGCCATTTGAGGTCCAATGCGACGCTTGTGATGATTGCCTTGGAGCTGTTTTGCTCCAAGAAGGCCACACCATAGACAATGAAAGTCGAAGGCTCGACTTGTGGAGCAAGCTCTAGGCATATATGAAAAGGAACTCCTCGCAGTTCTACATGCCTTAGACTCATGGAAGCACTATTTATTGGGGACTCCTTTCATTCTGCGAACGGATTACCAAAGTCTTAAGTACTTCATGACGTAGACCAAGCTCTCCGACAAACAAATGAGGTGGGCAAATTTCCTTTTGCAATTTCATTTTCATATTGCTCACATTGCTTGCAAGCATAATCAAGTAGCCGATGCACTCCCAAGATGACCGAGAGTGAATGCGGTTTCTATAGCAACTCACAATGATCTATCTTCTATGATAGATGAGTATGCTATTGATCTTGATTATAGAGATGTAATTTCAGCCCCTTGCACTAGGGAAGAAAGAGGAACCATTTACTTTACAAGATAATTATCTTCTCTATGGCAATAGACTATGCATTACTAACTCACCACGTGAGAAAGTAATGTATGAATCTCATGCTCCTCCTTATGTGGGGAATAGAGGGATTCAGTCTACCCTAAAGGGAATTGAAACATATTTCCATTGGCCTACCAAGAGTATGTTTCTAAATATGTGGTATGCCAAAAGAAGACGAAGTTTGATAGAGGAAAGCAACTTGGATTGCCTTAACCTTTTCCAATCCCTAATTAACCATGGGAGAGCATATCCATAGATTTTATCTTTGGATTGCCTAGGTCTATCCATGGGAATACGGAAATATGGACGATAGTAGACAGGTTCAGTAAACAAGCTCATTTTATACCTGTCAAAGACACTATCAAAGCCCATCAAATGGCAACCCTCGTCATTTCACAAATCTTCAAATACCATGGCTTGCCAATGCCCATAGTGTCAGATAGAGGTCCTAGAATGATCAGTAATTTCTGGAAGGGTCTCTTTGAGAATTTAGGGACAAGCCTAAATTTCTCTTCGGCCTATTGCCCACAAACCGATGGCCAAAGTGAAATAGCTAACCTAACAATTCTTGATCTACTAAAAGCCTATGTAACGGAAGTAGATCAAAGATCCCAATGGGAGAAGTACTTACCCTTAGTGGAGTATGCCTACAATAACACTATACATACTTCCACGGGAAAAGAACCTTTTGAGGTAATTGAGGGAGGATCAAAAAGTTCCCTGCTACTTAAGGTACACGGGAAGATCTTTGCTGCAGATGAGTATAGCCGAGACCTACAAGAATCTTTCCAAAAGATTAAGGATGCTATCTCTATCTCACAACAAATGCAAAAGGCTACTGCTCACAAGCACAAAAGAGCCCAAGCCTTTAAAGAAAATGATTGGGTCTTACTAAAATTTCGCAAGGCTCAATTAAGGCACACCACGAGCAATAATTCTACGGGACACCAAAAGTACTATGCTAAGTTAGCAAAAAGGTACTATGGTCTCTTCCAGATTCTTAGGCCAATCAATGAGATGGCCTATCAACTCAAGTTGCCCAACCATTGGCTCATACACAATGCTTTTCATGTGAGCCTACCAAAGCCTTACAAAGGAGATCCACCACAAGAACCAACTATTGAAGACCCATCGGAGATCAAGGACCAAGAAGAGGTGCTACAGCCCGAGTCCACTCTCCGACATGAAGACAAGGTATTAAGAGGTGGTAAGACTATCCGACGATATCTTATTAAGTTTAATAATAAGCAAATGTACAAATGTTAAAAATGAACAAATTTTTTGTCTTATAAGACTCTCTTTTTCTTTATTGTGCACAAATGTGAAGTAGTATGCATGCTTAGATGAAGTTTGCGGAGATGACATCTCCCGAACACCAAGTAGAGCTTGTTACTCTACTATGGAAGATTGATAGGACTAATGTAGAAACATGCTTGCGGCAGCTTAGGCTCTCAAGCGCCAAATGGACTAGTCATCCATTCTGGAACGATGCCATAGGGTAACATAGGGATCCTCTACCCACTAAGAAAAGGACTAGTGAATATGCTTTATCTTCTCTACTCCATAGTCGAGGACAACTATGATTTCAAGAGAGAGGTAATGTCATAAAAACTAATATCTAATTCTCCTAAATGATTTTCTCATGTTAAACTGATCATTTAATAGGGAAAGTACCATGGGAGAAAAAGCTGAAATATTGGTTAAGCTGGGAGACCGGCCACAGTGGGGATCCAAAGGAGGGAAAATAGGGATCCAAAGGGGGGGGCCATTTGCAAAAGAGCAATGTGTTGTTAGGAAATATGATGTAGCCAAGTAGATAACTGAGTAGATTAATTAATGGAGAGAGATAATTTTCACACACAAGAGATTGTAGAGTAGAGAGAGAGAGAGAGAGAGAGAGAGTTCACACGATACGTGGTTCACCCAATGTGGGCTACGTCCACGGGAAAGCAACGACTTAATGGCTTTACTACTTCAAAACAAGAAGTAGGTTTCAAAGGGATTATACCCTTACTAGCCCTCCCACCTTGCTTCACTCTCACCACCTCACACCCACCTTGTTGCATCAACTTCATACTATGAAATGTGTGTAGAAATGGCCTCCTTTTATAGGCCAAAAGGGCTACCCTCTCTCATGAAAGGCAGCCATGTGTAGCCGCCGTTGTGTAGATAAGTCCAATTGGCCCATGTGTTGCTGCCCTTGAGAAGAGAGGTCCGCTTTTGAATTTGGCCACCAGACACTAGCCATTGACTTTCGACCACCGGCCACAGGCCAACCGACACGGCCAACCGACCGATCGTTTTTTGACCACTTTTTGGCCGCCGTCCGGCCATAATATTCCAACAAAAAGGAATATTTTGGCATGAAAATTTTGGGCGTGAGACTGGGCGTGAAAATTTTGGTTTCTAACGAGTGATTTTTATTTCCGAGGAGTGATTTTTCTTCATGCACGAGGGCTTCTCCTCATAACGGGGGTCTTACAAATGTGCGTTTTTAATACAAAAAATTACAAGGGGTAAATCAGGCTCCATACTTATCAATCTTCCACTTGGAGACTGATCTCCGAACTAAACCTGTGTGACTGCTTTCCATACTAGCTTCTTATCCTTGAATGCCAATTGAAGATGAGCAAAAGCTTAACTTCTCCTTGTTGACCACCATTGTAAACATGTCTGCAGGATTTTCACTTGTATGCACCTTGCTAGCTTTAGCTATCCCTCTTCCAAAAGAGTGCGTATGAAGCGATATCTCACCTCAATGTGATTTTTCCTTGAATGAAAGGTTGAGTTCTTTGCAAGATGGATAGCGCTTTGGCTATCACTGTATAAGACACAATTGTCTTGTTTGAATCCAAGCTCTTCTAAGAATCTGTGAAGCCACAAACTTTCTTTGCTTGCCTCCGTCATTGCTACATACTCTGCTTCCGTGGTAGAAAGTGAGACCACTTTTTGCAGCTTTGAAGCCCAACTTACTGTTGTGGCTCCAATCGTGAAGACATAGCCAGTAGTGCTCCTTTGAGTATCTTTGTCACCAGACATATCTGCATCAGCATACCCTTCTAGAAAAATATTGGTTTCTCCAAAATACAAAGCATTTGTTGTTGTCCCTTTTAGATACCTAAGTATACACTTCACAGCTTGCTAGTGCTCTTTACCTGGGTTGTCCATGAACCTACTTACAACTCCCACTGCATGTGCAATGTTTGGCCTTGTCCAAACCATAGCATACATTAGAGAACCTACTGCTGTAGCATATGGAACTTTAGACATATTGTCTATCTCCTCTTGTATCTTTGGACACATATCCTTGGTTAGTTTAAAGTGACCAGCCAAAGGTGTAGAAATCGTTTTTGCATTTTTCATTGCAAACCTTTCTAGTACCTTATTGATGTAATCCTCTTGAGATAGCTTTATTGTCTTCTTCATCATGTCCCTTGATATCTTCATACCAAGTATCCTCTTTGCAACACCTAAATGTTTCATTGAAAAAGATTTAGACAACTCCTCTTTTAGGTCTTTGATGTCCTGCATGTTAGCACTTGCAATCAGCATGTCATCAACATACAACAATAGGATGATGAACTTCCCATCTCCCAAATTCTTCGTTAGACGCAGTGATTCGAGTTGCATCTTGTGAATCTATGATCCAACATCCATCGATCGAACTTCAAGTACCATTGTCTTGATGCTTGCTTTAAACCATACAAGCTCTTTTTTAATCTACAAACCATTTTTTCCTTACCTTTTACTTCATACCCCTTTGGTTGAAGCATGTAAATTTCCTCCTCTAAGTCACCATGAGGGAATGCCCTTTTTACATCCATTTGATCAAGATTTAGATCATGAGCAGCCACAAGGCTTAAGACAGGCCTAATTGAGTTCATTTTTACAAGAGGAGAAAATATTTCATTGAAGTCAATACCTTTCTTTTGAGAAAACCCTTTTACCACAATCCTAGACTTGTACATTTTCTTCCCACCTTCTTCTTCCTTCAGCTTATACACCCATTTGTTCTGAAGTGCCCGCTTACCTGTAGGCAACTCAACCAACTCCCATTTTTGATTGCGATGTAATGAGTCCATATCCACTTGCATGCTCTTCACCCATTCTTCTTTGGATTTGTGTTGCATAGTTTCTTCGTATGATTCCGGCTCTCCAGAATCTAAGATCAAGAGATGGTTGAAGGAAGGAACAAACCTTTTTGGAGGTCTACTTGCTCTTGTGGATCTTCGGGGAATAGGTTGAGGCTCCTCATTTGGTTGACGTTGTTACACATTGTCACCGTTTGTAGTCCTTGAGTCTTCACCGTCCTCAAGCTCCATGTACTCATCACCTGTTTCTTTGTTTGTTTTCTTTCCAAGTAATCTTTGTATATTTTGTTCGTTAAAAATTACATCCCTACTCCTAAAGATTTTACCATCTTCAGGATTCCATAGGCGATACCCAAAGTCACCTTCTCCATAGCCAATGAACAAACACTTTTTGGACTTTGCATCTAGCTTTGACCTTAGGCTTCTATCTATGTGCATGAAAGCCTCTCACCCAAACACTTTGAGAAATGAATAGTTCACCAGTTTACCTGTCCACACCTCCTCTAGAACTCCCCCATCCAATGCCATTGAGGGTGACCGGTTGATTAAGTACACAATTGTACTTACAGCTTCCGCCCAAAGCTCAAGCGGTAGGCGTGAAAATTTTAGTTTTCGGTGAGTGATTTTTCTTCACGCATGATGGCTTCTCCTCATAATGGGGGCCTTACAAATGTGCATTTTAATACAGAAAATTACAAGGGGTAAATCAGGCTCCATACTTATCACGTGCAACAATGGACTTCGAAGACCCTAAGGTTCAGCCCATTAACACTAGGTTGGTAATGGGACACTTTTATGTCCTGGGACACTTTTATGTCCTGTTAAGTGACCATTTTCCTTGAATTATATCAAGAGTTTCAAAATGGATTTTGAGGTGCTATCTGTCTAGAAAGTTGTCCCATGAGCTGAAAAAAACTCGACATTTTTTTGGAATATCAATTCCATCTTTAACCTTGTCCTTGCACAACATTTCACAACCTAAACTGTGTGAAAAAACGGGTCCTGTTTTTGGCTTTTTTCAACTTTTTGCAACTATACCACTCTAGAATTCATGTTTGTGAGGTCTATAATGCTAGAGAACTATCTTTAGTAATTCTCAACATGTCCTGATGCTTCTAGGGAGAAATAAATGTTAAAGTTGTAATTTATGACCAAATTACAAAATTGTCAAATCCTATTTTTTCAGCCAATTTTAGCTCTTCTATGATTTTTTTGGTGGCTTTCATGATATTCAAATGCAGTTTTGATTTTCTATGTCGCATATTGTAACATAAAGCTAATATTCCTTGAGTTTTGGGACACCTAATACCCTATTTTTCATAGTAGACAACGATGGTTGATTTTTCCAATTATAGAAGAAAACGAAACATTCTAGGATATCAAGTATAGCTTTTTCAATATTGTTAGTTTCTTGTGACAACTACATGCATTTTGTAGGTAGTAACCATATTAGTCATAAGGATCAAATTTGGCTAGATACTGAATACTTTCTATGGGATTCTACAACTCATAATGTTGAACCCAGTTTTTTCATGTTTGCTGTATTTAGCACTTCATCTTTGTCTCCAAGATTCCCCTTGGTAAGAGATGTATTATTCTTTGACATGCTCCATGGCTCCTTATGAACCTAAAGGACAATATGGAACTAAGAAAACATGCATATATTATTTGTATTGAGCGTGGCTATAGAAACTTTGATGATAGGTCTGCATAATGGTAAAAATTCAACTTTTTGGTACCTATTTCTTTTGGCAAAACAAAAAATAGTGAGTGAGAAGCAATCATATGTTCTGATCCCCAACCCATTGAAGTTAACTAGGGAATTTATCTCAAGCACTACAAAAATCCCTAATCTTATTTTTATGCAACAAAACGTAAGAAATGACTGTTTTGATGAAAATGTACTGGTCCATCAACTTTGGAGGCTTGGTGTGACCAAAAGATGAGAAATTTTTACAAGTTTCTTATTTTTTCCATGTGTAGTAGGCCTTGAACTATAACCTCATGAAAGGATTTTACAAAATGAGTGGATCTACTATGGTTTTGGAGGTTTTTTTCAAAACCCTGAAAGGACACTTTTATGTCCTGTTAGGTTACCAACCTAGTATTAAGACTTCCAAAATGCTAAGGTTCCAAAATTCAAAGGTTGTGTCCAATGGTCAAGCTTAGGAAATTTGGATGCTTTGTATGTGTGTAAAAAAGTCTTCCGAAGTCCTATAGAGGAGGGGGACGAGCCCAAGAAGTAGGGGTGAGAGAGAAATACACACACACACACACTCACAAGCTTCCTTTACACATAAGGGAAAAGAGGGACACATGTAAGCTCTTTAGGCCAGATGTCCACAAGGTGTACTCAATTCCTATTGGATGGCCATGGATGTGGACAAATGAGAATTAAGCTAGAGTAAATTTAGTTTAATTAATTTAAAAACTTGTTTCTAAGTTGGTGGTGTAGCCAATGGTTGTTCTTGTCTAGTGAGGATGGTCTTTGAACCATACTCTTGATTGGCTATGAACACGAGCGTAATCTCATCCATGCAATACCGGTTTCTTGTGGGTTGTGGCACATGTGTTGCTGAGCGTAGTTGACTAGCACTCTACCATTGTTCAAAAGAGGCGGTTGTTGCCCTAGCATTTGTTGTGGTTTAGGCTGAGTGCTACACCATGGGGTGGGATGATCCCCTACACAACTATCACACCTCCTCAATTGAGGTTGTCGTACATTCAGGTTCTAGTTGTATCCTTGGTTTATTCTTCTAACCACCTCCTCGACCACTTGATCAATGATCAATTCCGTAAGAGTTTGAAAATGTCACTTTTTTGTGGGTTCGCTCTTCGGAGATGAGGCATTACTAATTGCATTTCCACCATCTTCACTCACCTCTCCGTAGGTTTTACAATTGTCAACTAGATATAGAGCTTCTCTAGTGACTTGCTCAAACATTGTGCATGTTTTCAAATGCAGGTCCTTTTTGAGAGTCTCATTTCTCAAGCCCTCAATGAAGATGACTGACGACCTCTCATCTTGTGGTTACTCTCGTGCAGGACATATCTCAATGTATTGTTTAAAGCGAAGCAAAACTTCCTTCAGTCTCTCGTTCACTTTTTGTTTGTAAGCGTAGATATGTGATATCCTGTTGTGCTTGATTCCCCTTTTTGAGAACTCCTCTATGAATTATTGCAAGAGTTGTACTATGTTTGGAAAATCATGTATGTTTAGTGGTTGGAACCAAGTCAAGGTTGTTCCTCCCAATGTCAACGCAAATCCCTCATACTATGTTTAAAAATTGCAATTTGTTCAGCTTTCAAAACTTGTTCGAAGAGTGAGACATGAGCATATGGATCCTTGACCCATTGTACTTTGTTTTGGCACATTGGGCCACTTGATATGGTCTTAGTCGTTGTGGTCCAGTCACCAATCTAACCAATTCGTGGTTTCTTGGAAAGACGTCTCTCGTTCTCTCTTCTCGTCTTGGAAAAAATCCTGGTGGAATCCTCTCTGATGCGTGCTCTGACATTGTTTTTGGCTGAAAGTAAGTAGAGATGGGAATACCCTTGTATGTATACCTTTCTAGGTCAATTGGATCGACAAGTTTGTACTCTTGTCCATATTTATCTACCATCAAAACTTGCACTCCATGGGCATCTGTATACGTGAATGCATAGAGATTCTTATGGTCAGCTAACTCTCTCGCATTGGGTTCTATGCACTTATAGAAGGTATATGACTCTCTATTTTTGAACCTATACAATCTCTCATGAGCATAATTCGTCAAAATTCTCATGGCTTTTTCGGTTCTGATGAATTTCACATTCGGTTTGTTGATCAGAGGATGCCTCTTGTCTAGGTCTTCCTCGATTCTCACTGTCGAAGGCATTGCAATGTTTCTTGCATTCTCCATGTCTCGGAGTGGAGAAGAAAACCTTGGTGGTTGATGATTTGTCATGATTAAGGCTCACTCCAGGACACATGAACTTTGGCTTGTATCTTGGACTCCAGAGGGTATTTTTAGCTCAAACTTGAGGTTTGGGATGTTCTCAAGTATGTCTACAAGATCATCAACTCAAAACACCCCACTATGCAGAGGTACATGGATCGTGATCCATGACCCTTGTCAAGTTTTCACTCCAAATTTTGACACTTTGTAGACAAGGTCATATGCAGGCTTTGTACCAATTTTCACCAAATTCTGAGGTTTGAGGACATGGATCACGATCCCTGTTCAACTACATCTAGACTTGATCTCTTAGTAGCTTGTTAACACTATGTCCACAAGCTAAATCTTAAATCTTTCGAATTTGAAATTGGTTTGATAGGTCAAATTGCCAACACTAGATCTGCATTGCGCTTTTCTGTCTGTCAGCTGTTTTGATGTCTTTTGACCCAAATTTGCTAATGTTTTTCCAAAATTGGAATTGGGGATATGTTTTGTTATGTATGCACTACTGATTTGGAAAATTTTACGTCAAGTTGTCACTATGGGAACATGGATCGCAATCCATGTTTGGAACCAAATTGACTTTTCTTGGTACCATCAGAATCAACACGACTAGTAGGTCCTATGGCATCAAATTTTTTTGAAAACGGACCTCTGGATTTAAAATTAGGTCAATTTTGGCACTTTGTCAGAATGCTTGACAGTTCTGGGCTTTTAAATTTGCTTTGACATCCAAATTCAATTTTAAAAAGACCATTAAACTCCCTATGATGGGCTCTAGCTAGGGTACAAGTTTGGTCTCAGTTTGTGACAAGGGGACATGGATTGCGATCCATGTATCCTTGTCTCAGAAGGTGATGAAACTTGACACACAACTTGTCCTTGGTCTCCTGAAGCTAGATGTATGGTTTTTGTGTGATTTGGTTAAGTAAAAGTCATTCCCTAGGTATGTTTTAGGGTTTCCACCTTGAACTATTTTTGACATTTTTGACTCAAATTTTAAACTTTTTTTGTTGGAATTAGGTTTGCAGAGAAACACACACAGCTTGGAGAAGACGAAGGAAGCTCAAGGCACACAATAGAGAGTGTGTTACTTAGTGTGCAACGGAAAGATAGATAGCCCTAGAGTGATGGGCTTATATACAATGCACGGGGGGGAAAACCTCCTAAAGAGGAAAAAATGCCCTGGCGGTCCTAGTTTGTTCACACACATCACTACCACATGTATATGGTAACAAATCCCCCCTGGAGTGATGCGGTGAACAAGAGCTGGCACATGAGTAAAGGGAAGTGCCATGCCCTAAGGACATGATTAATCCACAAAGGGGAGTAAGCCCAAATCTTTGCGGAAAGCTTCAAGATTCTCACGTGACAATGCCTTTGTGAAAAGATCTGCAAGGTTGTCCTGTGTTGGCACATAAGCCAAGCTGATCTCTCCTGCTGAGAGCCTCTCCCTGACATAGTGGTAATGCACCTCAATGTGCTTTGTGAGAGCATGAAAAACTGGGTTCCTCGCAACTGCCAATGCGCTCTGACTGTCAGTGTAGATAGTGTTGGCAGTGTCCTGTCCAACACCCAAATCAGCCATAATGCGTCTGAGCCATACACACTCAAACGTAGCTGTGAAGACTGCCGTGTACTCAGCCTCACAACTTGAAGTGGCCACAGTAGGTTGCTTCTTGCTCAACCATGATATACATGAACTGCCAAGCACGAAACAAAAACCACTTGTGGACACTCTTGTGTCAAAACAACCAGCCCAATCTGAGTGCGAAAAAGCATGTAAGTCTCGCGGCATTGATCCCCCCTTGGGATAAAACAAGCCAAGATGTAAAGTACCACTAAGGTAGAGGAAAATCCTCTTGACAGCCTGCCAATGCTTAGACCCTAGGCTATGCATAAATCTGCTGACCTGTGAGACTGCAAACTGAATATCCGGCCTTGTGTTGCATACATAAATGAGGCAGCCAACAACAGTTTGATAAAGAGTGACATTAGCAGGATTGCCAGCATCATGTAGACTCAACTTCAAACTTGTTTCCATGGGAGTGGCAATAGGTTTGCAATCCTCAAGTCCAAACTTACATAGCAATGTCTCTATGTAACTTTTCTGACACAAGGCAATACCACCATCACACTGCTTAAGCTGTATACCCAAGTAATGATGCAACAGCCCCAAATCTTTCATCTTGAAAGTAGCATTCAAATCAGCCTTAAATTCAGCAATATGTCTCTCATTTGGTCCAATGATCAGCATATCATCAACATAAAGAACCACAGCCTTGTTTGACCAAATGAGTGTCAGCTTTCTCATACCAAGCACGAGGAGACATACAAAGCCTTCTTACATCTGCACACTTTGTCCTCTTATGACAAAACCGCGAGGCTGCGTTACATAAACTTCCTCAAATATATCACCATTCAAGAAAGCAGTAACAACGTCTGATTGATGTACATCCCAACCAAAATGAGCAGCCAATGCACGTAGAAAACGCACAGTAGTCATACAACAAGTGGGAGCAAAAGTCTCTTCATAATCTATGCCTTTTTGCTGTGCATAACCCTTTGCAACAAGTTGAGCCTTATGGCGATCGATCTCACCATCCGGCTTGCGTTTCAACTTGTAAACCCACTTCGTACCAATGGCCTTTTTGCCAGGAGGCAAATCACATAAAGTCCATGTATCATTTTCTATAAGTGCATCATATTCTGATTGCATGGCAGCCATCCAATTTTCTGAATTCTGTGCTTCATCCACAGATAGAGGCTCCTCAACATCATGTAAGCTAGACACAGCCAAAGCATAACAATCTGATGCATAAGATGCATGGCGAGAGCCTGAACGAGTACAACTAGACAAAGGTGCATCCAATTTACTGTCACGCAAAGTGTGCACCAGCCATTTTGGCATACCTCTAGCCTGCTCATTTTCAGCCCTTTCCTCATCAAGTACATCATGTACATTTGCATCAGTAAATAGGCTGATTCAAAACATTTTCAGAAACCCCCATAGGCTGTACATTTGCCTCATTGGAACTTACATTCGTATTTCCACCACTGAAAAGAGGCAACAAAGTGTCGTAAATGTCCTGTGAGCTTACATTACTGTCTCTAGTACATGACAGCAAGGGCTGAACAAAATCTTCCACAAACACTACATCCCGTGAAACCAGAATACGTTCTGTTTGCGGATGATACAACATGTAACCTTTGCTTTCAGCACTATAACCAACAAAAATACATTTGACAGCCTTATCATCCAATTTTCTTCGCTGCACTTGTGGCCCCAAAGCATATGCCAAACAACCAAAAACATGCATGTGCTCAATAGAAGGCTTTCTATCATGCCATGCTTCATATGGAGTAATAGACTGCAAAGATTTCGTAGGACATCTGTTAAGTACATAAGTGGCACACATGATGGCCTCAAGCCAAAAAGAATGGAGCAAAGCTTGTCTTTTGACCATACATCGTGCCATTTCCGTAAGTGACCAGTTTTTCCTCTCAGCAACACCATTTTGCTGAGGTGTATAAGGCACTGTACATTCGTGTTTTATCCCACAACTAGCCAGAAATGCATTAAATTCATGAGACATACATTCCCCCCCTCGATCGGAACGGAGGGTGCCCATAGTACATTTCGAGACATTTTCAACCATAGCCAGAAATAGTTTGAAGCACATAAAAACTTCGGACTTCGCTTTAAGCGGAAATACCCATGCATGCTTGTAGTAACCATCAATGAAAGTCACGAAGTACAGGTAATTGTCCAAGGACGGAGTTTGCATGGGCCCACAAACATCACTATGCACAAGCTACAACCTGCATGTCGCCTGAACTGAATCATCCTTCGGAAACTTAGAACGCTGCATCTTACCCAAAATACAGCCTTCACAAACATGTTTGACAGGTGCTTCAAGAGGCGGCAAAGAAGCAACCATATCAGATTTCTGCAAACGCAGCAAATTGGCAAAATTCAGATGACCAAAACGTGCATGCCAAAGTTTTGCATCTGAAATAGCCCTTGAATCTGCAACAGCATTTGCAAAATTTTGTCCACACTTGTCATACAAAGTGAGCTTATACAGCCCACGACACAAAAGGCTAGATGCAACAATTTCATCACCAAAACTGAGATCATGAACTGTACATCTGTCATCCACAAATTTAACTACAAGTCCAAGTCTACCAAGTGCGGATACAGACAAGAGATTCTTCTTGATCCCAGGTACATAAAGTGTATCAACAAATGTGAAAGAATTACCATTAGCAGCAGTAAGCACAATCTTTCCAACTCCCTAACTGGATAAGAGGCATTGTTGGCACAAGTGACTGAATTTCCATGAGGGATAGACTCGAGAGAGGTAAACAATTCACGATGTGAGGTAATGTGCTTTGTAGCACCACTGTTGAAATACCACACATGTGAATCTGTAGCAATTGACAAGCATGCATCATGGACAACTGGATTGTAAGTGCACTCTGCACTAAAAGCCCATTCTGCATCAACATCAGCATTACAGTCTCCTTTTACAGAAGACTCAACAACGGCTGCATTTGTAGTGGAACCAGCATTTGCAGTGGAACCACCCTCTTTCTTCTTAGCCTCTTTGGCCTTCAACTTAGGACACGACTTGATCAAGTGATCATTGGCTTTACAATAATGGCAACGCATCTTCTTTTTGCCCTTGTCACTAGAATTTCCAGACGAATTGCTGCCAGCAGAAGCATTAGGAACAGAATTTTTGCCACTCGTAGCAAAACCATAAGAAGTGGCTGCATTACTGTTACCACCCTTTCTTTGAGAAGCAATAAAAGCCTGTTCAACTGCACACTGCCTAGTCCTGTTTTTTCTGGAAAGTGACTCTTGCAACAGCAATGTGCATAATGCATCAAACTTGACAACTTCTGGATTTCCTTGGGTCATAAGTCTCCAAGTACTAGCAAAAGTCTGGTAAGAATCTCGTAATGCATCAAGAAGAGTCTGGACAAGGGAACTGTCTGAAATGACTTCTCCTGCAGAAATAAGTTGCTCATTGATATCCTTGACACTAGCAAGGAAAGTGTCCATATCATCTTCCTCATGCATAATCTTCGACTCCAGCTCTTTACGCAACAAAGCAATTTTAGCCTCATTGCGGCTTGCATAAAGACCTGCTAGAATATCCCAAGCCTGTTTTGCAGATTTTGCTGAATGGATGTGAGGAACAATGGTGCGCTTCACAGACAACACAATCAATGCATGAGCCTGCGCATCCTTAACATCCCAACGAGCTTGTTCTGCCGTAGGCAAAACAACTCTAACAGCTGCAATCCTTGCAGCAAGACCTGCAACATCCTCAACATCGCCTACATCCTCAGAACCAGGACGTACATCAATGCCTTGCACAATGTTCCAGACACCCTTTTGACACAAGAACATGTTGCATCATATAAGCCCACATAGGGTAGTTGTCCCCATCCAACCTGTCCTCAGCAGCAGCAAACATCTTGAACACATCTATGTTGTTGTTGTCAGCCATGGTAAATACTGCACCTGATGTGAAAACTGCATGAAAATAGGAGAAACGGAGCGGGAACAACCTGTGCTATATAGCACAAACCGTAGAAGACTATAAGGCACCTGTTATGCAGAAAAAGGCACTGACAAAAATTCTGCAAAAAATTACGAAATAGCCTGTGCAGTACTGCGTGTAGTGGAAACGGAGGCCGAAATGAGCCCAAATCAAAAATCTGAGTAGACCAAGCTCTACGAGCTTGTCCGAAGTATTTGTCGACCTGCGAACGCTTGCCAAAGCTCACTGAAATCGGAGAAAGTGAGCAGGCGTGTGCTGGAGCAGCTGGCGACTAAGCCCGGGAGGACGCAACCTACTCTGATACCAATTGTTGGAATTAGGGTTGCAGAGAAACACACATAGCTTGGAGAAGACGAAGGAAGCTCAAGGTACACAGTAGAGAGTGTGTTACTTAGTGTGCAATGGAAAGATAGATAGCCCTACAGTGATGGGCGTATATACAATGCACGGGGAAAAAACCTCCTAAAGAGGGGAAAAATGCCCCGGCGGTCCTAGTTTGTTCACACACATCAATACCACATGTATATGGTAACATTTTTAACAAACCTCCTTTGGGGACTTTTGTTCGCAATAGTCTCTGCTACATGTTGATATAGTTTTTGTCCAAAACTTCACATGGGGGTCATGGATCCCGATCCATGTTCCACCACTTTTGGATCTGAAATTTGGTGTGCTGATAGACTATGATGTTTGTAGCTTGCTCCATATTTTTTTTGAAAATTTGGATCAATTTTGACCAACCAAAAGTGAATTCTACAATCTGATGTGGCGATTTTGAGAATGTTCTAATTTTGACTCTTTTGACCACTTTTTTCAACTTTTTTGCAAATGGTTTTTTTGGGAAAAGTGTTTGTCTAGTCTCAACTACCTACTACCAAAATCTTAGCCAAAAATCTTAATGGGGGGTCATGGATCGCAATCGCGATCCATGTTCCATCAGATTTGAACACTAATTTTGGCTTGCTAATTAGTGGCAGTATTAATAATCTACTCCACCACTTCTTTTTAATTTGGACAACTTTTTGTCAGTCAAAGCAAGTTTTTTGTCTGCCCTGCGATTTTTGACTAGTTTCTACGTTTGGCTATCTGACCCTCTTTTTTGAGGTTTTTACTATGGTGCCTTTTGGGAAAGTTGATCCAAATGGTAACAACTATCTACTGGTCAAAGCTTAGCTCTAGATGGTCAATGGGGACACAAATTGTGATCCATGTTTAACCACATCTGAACATAAAATTTGGTCAATAGTATGTCTGCACTCTGTAAATATCAAATTTTCACTTCGTTTTGAATTTGGATCCCAAAAACTTGAAAAATCTCAAATTTTATGTCTAAAATGCGTGTTTTTCTGTTTTTTTCCCTATCAGCTAATTTTGATGTGATTTTGAGTTTTTCTTTCAAGCAAACTTCATCAGAGCAATGTCCCACTGATGCTCACTGTCATTGATCACTTCTTTTTTCTTGCAAAAATGTTCTCTGGGGGACATGGATCGCGATCCATGTTCCTTCACAAAATTTGGCAAGACTTATGGTTGTTTTGCCAAAATATAGTTTTCAACAATTTTTGCCTTTATCTTTTAGCCCAAAGTTGATGGTGGTAGTTTCTACTTATCCTACTCGTAAGTACTAAAATGAAACATGAAACAAAAACAAATATAACGGTACAAAATAAAATCAAAACGAAAAACGATTCAACACTTTGCAAGCATAAAGAAAATCAAAGGATGAAATGCTTTTGGATAACTCACTCACAACCCTCTTTACCTCTCGAGAATAGGTCTAGCAAATCCTCGACTCGTAGACTCTACCAAGCACTAAAACCCACATCTAGCTGCTTCACTGATAAGGTGTAAATGGAATGGAAAGAAAAATCTTTGAAAATTAACGCTCTAAATATGCACTAGGTCACTCACCATCTAAGGATCATTCCCTAGGAATGGCACCAATGTTAGCGGGTAACCGTGACGGATGTCTGTAGCATAGCTATTTGACACTAACATAATGTCAATACTCTAGGAACTGACTTGGTTGGGGCACAGAGAATCTTTGAGGTTTTCAATCTCAAGAAGTGAACCTAACATGCAAAGACACCAACTCAAGAAGCAAATCATTACTCA
The DNA here is from genome assembly GCF_014529385.1 of Adiantum capillus-veneris. NCBI lineage: Eukaryota > Viridiplantae > Streptophyta > Polypodiopsida > Polypodiales > Pteridaceae > Adiantum > Adiantum capillus-veneris. Next base: position 53,255,619 of record NC_140947.1, on the reverse strand, counting down.
ATCATAAGGGAAATCTGCCTATGTCCTTTCTCACCGCTCTAGGTCATTATGTCATAATAACCAATATCTAATTCTCCTAAATAAATTTCTCATGTTAAACTGATCATTTAATATGGGGAAGTGCCAGGGGAGAAAAAGTGTTAAGCTGGCAAACCGACCACAGTAGGGATACAAAGGAGGGAAAATAGGGATCCAAAGGGGGGGGCATCTGCAAAAGAGCAATGTCCAATAATGGAATTTAAAGACCCTATGGTTCATCCCATTAAGACTTCCAAAATGATAAGGTTCCAAATTTCAAAGATTGTGTCCAAAGGTCATTACTAGAGAAATTGTATGCTTTGTGTGTGTACCAAAAAAGTCTTCATGAATCCTACAAAGGAGGGGGCGAGACCTGGAAGTAGGGGATGAGAGAGAAACACACACACACACACACACACACACTCACAAGCTCCTTTACACAAAGGGAATGAGGGACACATGTCAGCTCCCTAGCCTAGATGCCCACAAGCTGTACTCAAATCCTATTGGATGGCCATGGAGGTGGACCAATGAGAATTAGGCTAGAGTAAATCTAGTTTAATTAATTAAAAAACAATTAATAAAAGAACCAATAAGAATTAAGCTCTCTAGAAGACTATTGGACAATCTCCCAAGGGGTCCAATGAGCATTCAGCAGCCCAATGGCTTGCCCGATTCTTATTGGCCAGGAGACAAAGGGGTCCAATGAGAGTTTAGTTGCATTAATTAATTACCTAAAGCTCTCACAAAAGGGGAAAGGGGAACACATGTCAGAAGGCTATCACTTATGCTACTTAACTTTCATTGGCTAAGCTGGGAGAGGTCCAATGAGGTGCTGGCAAGAGCAAATAGCAAGAGGGGTCGACCAAGAGAGAGAGGGGACTGAATTTTACAAGGCATTATTGCATACACACTCACACTAACTCATGTGTGAAACAAGAAGACTCTCTCTCTCTCTCTCTCTCTCTCTCTCTCTCTCTCTCTCTCTCTCTCTCTCTCTCTCCTTCTCAAGCTTTAATTAAAATCTTATCACCTACTCCAAGCTTGTGAGAAGGTGTTGGGATTAAAGCCCAAGTGGCCTCTTATACGGATATGGCCGGTCGCCCGCCTAACTCACTTATCACTAACTCTTTGTATATACTCACTTATACTTTTGTGGATAATAAGGTTTTGGGAGATAACCCTTCAAATAGAATTCTCTGCGTACTGTATAAGGTCTTTGTGCATCTCTGTGTGTGAGAGAGTCGATCCACGCTTCGCTCCGCGACTTCAATTGGTATCAGAGCTTGGTTTAGTGCGTATTTGCGTAATCGCGCGCGTGCGCACTTTTCCGGCAGATTCTGGATCGGAAGCTTCAAATTTCACACTCAGCGTTCCGGGAGCTAGTTCTGGGCAGTTTGCTGAGCCATCTGTGAGGGTCGTGTGTGAGGTTTTTTGAAGCCGAACACTAGGGGCTGGGTTACCCAGTGTGAGGTGGATTAGGTTGCTGGAGTTCCCCTCTACACGCATCCTCTTCGGCGACTTTTATCCCATAGGATGTATGACTTTGTGTAGACACTGGATTGCATCTTATGCGTCAGGCTGTTGAGGCATTGTTCAGGGTTCAGTCTTGAGACAGATACAGGTTCTGTCATCGCCTAGACAGAAGACAGTGCATGCTTACAGGATAACATATTACAGATATTTTCATATTTGTCACTGGTCAACTATTTATGATTGTTTTTGAGCTATCTTTTGGTTCTCAGAGCTCAGTTTACAGGGGAGACTCTGTCAAAATTTTTCCAAAATACTGACAGTTCCTGAGGAAAGGTGTTCAGCTTGTTGTTTGCAGCTTGTTTACTGTTTACTGTGTACAGAGGCCACTTTACAGGGGAAACTCTACCGGATTTTTCCGAGGAGTAAACAATTTGGCAGATATGGCATCTTCTCAAAGTGAGACTCTTTACAACATAACGAAGCTGGATGGCACAAACTTTCCATTCTGGAAGAAGCAGATTTGGCAGGTTTTGGTGCAGAAAAAACAAGTGAAGCCACTGAAGCTCAAAGGGGAGAGACCAGAAGGTATGGCTAACGATGAGTGGGAAGAGCTTAACGAGTTAGCTTGTTCCACAATCATGCTGACTGCAATCGACTTAAACTTTAAACTGCCATAACTTCTTCACCTTGGCTCCAACCGACGAGCCGTAAAGACAGGCCAGTAGAGCACATCAAGCACTACAGTTTTAGATCATAATATCCCATCTGTGTTCATTTCAAGCATAATCATTTTTGGCATCATTAAGGCATCTGTTGGCCCTTTTAAGCCGCATCTGGCATATATTAATCATTAAACTGGACCTGTTAACAAGCCCTGATCACTGACCATTAAATGTGTAGGCTTCAAAGAAGCTTAGCTTGCATTTCTCTGCTCTTTTTCTCATCATGGCAGCGGAGCTGCACGACAGCGGCGGGACTAGTCATCGTGTGGAAACAGGTACCGCAATTGAAAAGAGATGAAGCGTTTGGAAATGTGGTCGACAAGCACATTTCATTGGGCTGGGTGGATTCTCATAGAGCTCCATACGATGGCAAACTTCCACGCTTGCCTCTATATTGACTTCTTTCAAACCCCGCCATCCGTACGCATGATGACCATGTGGCCGATTTGGAACTCTCCATTGCAAACAAAAGCTACCAACCAACCATGGCAAGATTTATTGTTAGTGAACGGATTCCTGGGGAGGATCACAAACAATTTTCTCGTCGTGGTCACGCTTCGAGGAATCTTGCAATGTCATATGATTTGAATGAGGAGCTTTGTCAAATCCCGGAGCTTAGTCACATGGACGAGAGGTACTTTGTGGTTAGGGATGGTAATCACAGATTGGAGGCATGGATGCGGTGGATGAACGAGAATGACATCCCAATTGAGAAGGCACCAAAGGTGGACTGCGTTCTAGTTGATTTTCAACCCATGAGATAGCGGAGTTTCTATTGTTTTTGGGAATGATCAATAGGTAAGCCCAACTTTTTTTGTGTGAATGTAAATGCATCTTATTTTTTAACTATGTAAATTACAATCGAGTGTTAAACAGGGCCACGAGGGTTTCAGTGCCTCACACAACTGCTCATGATATTTTCATGATGAGAAAGCTAGGGTTGGCGGACCCTACTTCACTTTTGCAAAAATTCTCCGAAAGAGCGCGTTTGGCAGCAGAAAGGGCTTTGAATTTTAGAGGTCCAAACAAGTCAAAGTGACTAAAATTGCCAATGGCTGTCCTTGCGCAACTCATTTGGAAGGTATGCTTTAAACCAATGCTAAATGAGAATATGTTTTGATTGTGAAATTTTATTATGTGTATTTTGATTGAGTCCTTGGCAAATGATAGGAAGAGTTTGATCATAAATTTAATAGTAAAACGGAAGGGCTGCCATCAAAAGGGAGTTTTGACTACGAGTTGGCACCTGACGCATACGAGGAAAGCATCAATCTAGCGCTATGTCAAACGGAGCAATATTTTACACGCAAAGGGCTTGAGATAGCCACCATTGCAAATCCAGAGAATGGCAATGATTTTTTCTAGAAATGTATATCATTTATAGGTTGGGGCGAGAAGACCACAAAAATGACACCCTCGAGAGTGGCAGAGGTTGCACGTGCACACATTGGCCCGAAAGAGTAAGTAAATGTCATTTAAATCATTCGATATATTTCTCTTTTTATTATGTAGCAATGAAAAATAAGTCTCGCTTTTCCTTTGCTAGGAAGTGCGGCTTGCTTGATTTGCTCCAAGGCGATGATGCATCCTTGAAGGAGAATGGCATAGGGTTGGTGGAGAAGGCCTAGATCCAGTGGCTTTGATATCACGTGTATTGGTGGCAATTGGAAAGGTTAGATTTAGTGATTATGTGCACCAGCTAGCAATTTGTTGATAATCTAACTTGTGACTTATTATTTGCTACAGGAGAGTGCTTGAGATGGTCAAGAAAATGGAGGCCGAGAATCATGATGTTGCTATCCAACACGAGAAGGCTGAAGGTAGGCATGGTTTCACACTTGCTCACATATCACTGGCATACAGACGCAAGCACTTTGACAAGGCCTTCAAGAAGTGGAGTGCTCGGATCAAGTCCACACAGGATCTCGGTGAGCAACCCCACTTTGCTTGCACGGCACGACGCTTGTTGTATAGGTTTCTGGGCACCAACCTATCGGAGGATGACGTGCAAATATTGCATGAAGGGGGGTATCAAGTGGAGCTCAACAAAGAAGTAATATCTAATGTAACGTTGTTTGCTCTTGCACAAAATATGACCAACTCTCCTTTCAAGTCAAAAGATACATCTACTCCTGAAGGCAGTGCAAGACCACATTGCGAGATGGTGTGCTTGTACGATATCGGACTTCCATTTTTGAGGATGCTGCTCGCAAGATCAGTTTAGCACTAGCCCTGAGAGCGAAGATCGTAGAAGAGATATGTGCAGCAGATGGTGTTAATGAGGTCTTCAAAGTAGAGACCAAAAGTGAAGATGGTCATGTCGGGATGTACAAAGTTTGTATTTGCAACCAGCCATCATGCACATGTTCAGACTTCATGGAAAGGGTGTCAAAGCAAAAACTATATCTTGCATGTAAACATTTGTATTTTATTTATCTGCGTGTGCTAGGGTTAAGCCAAAATGAGAATATGTTTATCCATCAACCAATCCTGGCAGATGCTGATATCTTCAGGGCTCCGAGCCGAAGCCGAACCTATCCAGGCATGGATGCATAGCATTTGTCAATTCTCACTTTTTCTTAGTATGCTTCACAAAATGGACAATTGTACTAGTTTCTAATTTTATCTTATGATGGCCACATTTTGGACATTCATTTGCAGTTTTTTTTCAAATTTGAGAACTGGTTGTTTATGTGTCAAATCGTGTATAAAGTAATATAATATTTTCACAATGGCTATAAATTGCATAGCTTGAATTATTTTTGTGAAAGCGTCCAGTAGCTTCCGTAGCACACCTCTCTTACTTTTCACGATGTCCGACGATCTTGAGAATAAAATCAAGTCTGGGATGCCATGGAAGCCATTCCCAACGGAGAGGCGTTGTATGGAGCCGACTGGTTTAGGGAGGCTCTAAAGGCAACAATCAATGTGTATCGCCTCTATCAATGTTGCAAGGAACTCAATATGCGGAGCTTACTCAGCTTGAACGAGAAGGGACAATTTGCTTTCTCTTGCTGGAAGAAGATTGGGCTCATCACAGAGGAGGATGAGGAGGAAATGACGCAACAGCTAGGAAACGTGGTGAATCTTCTTTTGCCACTCAAAGGCAGCACATCTACTCCTAAAACCGGGCCTTCCAGAAAATGACCGCTTCTTGCCTATGTAATGCAAGTGCAATAAAATGTAACTTTCTATTATTAATGGGTGTTCTTGTTTTAAGTACCCTTGTCTCTGTTGTTTTTGAAACAATTTTTTTAGCTCGTATATCTTTGTCTATGTCTCAACCTCCCTAATACCTCTCTCTCTCTCTCTCTCTCTCTCTCTCTCTCTCTCTCTCTCTCTCTCTCTCTCAGAGATAGAGATATGAAAAGGACGAAAGAGTCCACAAGGAGGAAGAGAGAACCTTTTTAGGAATCTGCTCACATGATTCCTAAAAAGTGCTCACCAAAAATTGCTCGCCTGGAAATATCCCCCGCAAATGGGTAACACCATACCCATTGTACATACACAAGCTTTCAATAAGTGAATAAAGAGCTCTATTTCCGTGTACATGATTATTGTTAAAGAATCTCAAAATGAACCTAATGCTTTAGCAAAAAAAATATAAACAATCACAAGGAATTAGAGTTATTCAATTTTCTCAAGGGGTTTCACAATGTCTTTATTGACGACATCCCTTGTGAGCTACCTCCTAAACGAGGCAATGATGACCATGCAATCGAACTTCTTCCAGGAATTTCACCGCCTCATAAACCTCCTTATAGAGTTTCTCAAGCTCAACAAGAGGAGATTATGCGGCGAGTGCATGAGTTAGTTGAGAAGGGCATGGTTAGGCCTAGCTCATCTCAAATTTTTCTCACCTGTGCTATTACTGCAAAAGAAAGATGGCACATATCGTATGTGTGTCGATTATAGAGCATTAAATAGGATCACTATCAAAAATAGGTTTCCCGTTCCACGGGTAGAAGACCTATTTGATAAGCTACAAGGGTCCACCTACTTTAGTAGGATTGACGTAAAAAGTGGCTATCATCAAATAAGGATAGTTGATCAAGACATTGTAAAGACCACATTTCACACTACGTTTGGTCTTTTCGAATACATAGTCATGCCTTTTGGCTTGACCAATGCACCAGGCACATTCAACCGCTTGATTGAGAAGCTGTTCAAGCCTCACCGAACCTTTACTGGAGTGTTCTTTGATGATATCGTCATCTACTCTAATTCATTAGACGAACACAAGCAACACCTCCAGGTAATATTTCAAGTTCTAAGAGAGAATAAAATTTATTTTAATCGAAAGAAAGTGAATTTTTCTTGCAACAAATTCAATATTTAGGTCACATTATCTCTCAAGATGTCATCCAAATGGATCCATCAAAGTTAGAGGTAATAAAAGGATGGCCTAAACCAAGGAATCTTCATGAACTAAGAAGCTTTATAGGTATGTGAGCATACTATAGACGCTTCATAGAAAAGTTCTCACTAATAGCATGAACATTACATGACCTAACAAAGAAAAACTTTAGGTATACATGGTCTACCAAGGAGAACAATGCTTTTGAAAAGCTTATCTCTCAACCTGTGCTTACACTATCGGATCTCTCAAAGCCATTTGAGTTAATGTGACGCTTGTGGTGATTGCCTTGGAGTTGTTTTTCTCCAAGAAGGGCACGCCATAGCCTATGAAAGTCGAAGCCTCGACCCTGTTGAGCAAGCACTAGGCATATATGAAAAGGAACTCCTCGCAATCCTACATGCCTTAGACTCATGGAAGCACTACTTATTGGGGACTCCTTTCATCTGCGAACGGATCACCAAAGTCTTAAGTACTTCATGACACAGACCAAGCTCTTCGACAAACAAATGAGGTGGGAAAATGTTCTTTCGGAATTCATTTTCATATGTTGGCAAGCATAATCAAGTACCCGATGCACTCTCAAGACGGCCAAGAGTGAATGTGATTTCCATAGCAACTCACAATTATCTATCTTCTATGATAGATGAGTATGCTATTGATCCCGATTTTAAAGATGTGATTTTAGCCCTTGCACTAGGGAAGAAAGAGGAACCATTTACTTTACAAGATGGTTATCTTCTCTATGGCAATAGACTATGCATTACTAACTCACTACGTGAGAAAGTAATGTATGAATCTCATGCTCCTCCTTATGCGGTGCATAGAGGGATTCAGTCTACCCTAAAGGGGATTGAAACATATTTCTATTGGCCTACCATGAAAGCAAACATACAAGAGTATGTTTCTAAATGTGTGGTATGCCAAAAGACAAAGTTTGATAGAGGGAGGCAACTTGGATTGCTTCAACCTTTGCCAATCCCTAATTCACCATGGGAGAGCATATCTATGGATTTTATCTTTGGATTGCCTAAGTCTATCCATGGGAATACGGGAATATGGACGATAGCAGACAGGTTCTGTAAACAAACTCATTTTATACCTGTCAAAAAGACTATCAAATCCCATCAAATGGCAACCTCTTCATTTCACAAATCTTCAAGTACCATGGCTTGCCAAAGTCCATAGTGTCGGATAAAGATCCTAGAATGACCAGTAATTTCTGGAAGGGTCTCTTTGAGAATTTAGAGACAAGGCTAAACTTCTCTTCAGCTTATCACCCCCAAACGGATGGCCAAAGTGAAATAGCTAACCTAATAGTTCTTGATCTACTAAAAGCCTATGTAACGGAAGTAGATCAAAGGTCCCAATGGGAGAAGTACTTACCCTTAGTGGAGTATGCCTACACTAATACTATACATACTTCCACGACACAAGCACCTTTTGAGGTAATTGAGGGAAGATCAAAAAGTCCCGTGCTACTCAAAGTACATGGGAAGATCTTCGCTGCAGACGAATATAACCGAGACCTACAAGAATCTTTCCAAAAGATTAAGGATGCTCTCTCAATCTCACAGCAAAGGCAAAAGGTTGCTGCTGATAAGTAGGGAAGAGTCCAAGCCTTTAAAGAAAATGATTGGGTCTTACTTAAAATTCCCAAGGCTCGATTAAGGCATATGACGCGCAAGAATCCTACGGGAACCAAAAGTACTATGCTAAGTTAGCAAAAAGATACTATGGTCCCTTCCAGATTCTTAGGCCAATCAATGAGATGGCCTATCAACTCAAGTTTCCCAGCCATTGGCTCATACACAATGCTTTCCATGTGAGCCTACTAAAGCCTTACAAAGGAGAGCCACCTCAAGAACCAATTATTGAAGACCCACCGGAGATCGAGGACCAAGAAGAGGTGTTGCAGCCCGAGTCTATTCTCCAATATGAAGACAAGGTACTAAGAGGCAGTAAGACTATCCGACGATATCTTATTAAGTTTAAGAATTATCCTTTTGAAGATTCTAGATGGGTGCAAGGCATTCAATTAAAGGATAACCTAAACCTTGTCCATGCTTACAATGCTTCCCTAGAGTAAGAAAATGTACAAATGTTTAAAATAAACAAAGTTTTTTTCTTATAAGACTCTCTTTTTCTTTATTGTGCACAAAATTGAAGTAGTATGCATGCTTAGATCAAGTTTGCGGAGATGACGTCTCCCAAACACCAAGTAGAGCTTGTCACTCTACTATGGAAAATTGATAGGATAATGTGCAGACATGCTTGTGGCAGCTTAGGCTCTCAAGTGCCAAATGGACTAGTCATCCATTCTAGAACGATGTCGTAGGGTAACATAGGGATCCTCTACCCGCTAGAAAAAGGACTAATGAATATGCTTTATCTTCTCTACCCCATAGTCGAGGACGACTATGATTTCAAGAGAGAGGTAATTTCATAATAACTAATATTTAATTCTCCTAGATGATTTTCTCATGTTAAATTGATCATTTAATATGGGGAAGTGCCAGGGGAAAAAAAGCTAGAATATTGGTTAAGCTGGCAGACCGCCGGCCATAGTAGGGATCCAAAGGAGAGAGAATAGGGATCCAAAGGGGGGGCCATCTGGAAAAGAGCAATGTGCAACAATGGGCTTTAAAGACGCTACGGGTCATCCCATTAGGACTTCCACAATGCTAAGGTTGTGTCCAAAGATCATCACTAGGGAAATTGGATGCTTTGCGTGTATACCAAAAAACTCTTCATTAATCCTACAAAGGAGGGGGCGAGCCCTGGAAGTAGGGGATGAGAGAGAAACACACACACACACACACACACACACACACACACACACACACACACACACACACACACACACACACACACTCACAAGCTCCTATCACAAAGGGAATGAGGGACACATGTCAGCTCCCTAGCCCAGATGCCCACAAGGTGTACTCCAATCCTATTGGATTGCCATGGAGGTGGACCAATGAGAATTAGGCTATAGTAAATCTAGTTTATTAATTTAAAAACACTTAATAAAAGAACCAATAATAATTAAGCTCTCTAGAAGACTATTGGACAGTCTCCCAAGGGGCCCAATGAGCATTCAACAACCCAATGGCTTGCTTGATTCCTATTGACCAGGAGACAAAGGGGTCCAATGAGAGTTTAGTTGCATTAATTAATTATCTAAAGCTCTCACAAAAGGGGAAAGGGGGACACATGTCAGAAGGCTATCACTTATGCTACTTAACTTTCATTGGCTAAGCTGGGAGAGGTCCAAGGAGGTGCTAGCAAGAGCAAATAGCAAGAGGGGTCGACCAAGAGAGAGGAGGGGCTGAATTTTACAAGGCATTATTGCATACACACTCACACTAACTTATGTGTGAAGCAAGAAGACTCTCTCTCTCTCTCTCTCTCTCTCTCTCTCTCTCTCTCTCTCTCCCCCCTTCTCAAGCTTTAATGGAAAGCTTATCACCTACTCCAAGCTTGTGAGAAGGGAGGCCTACACCAACAACTCTTGGCTTTATGATGCAAATCCAACCAAGAGCCAAGCTTCAACATGTGCTCATCTCCTCTACCATGCTAATTACTAAGCTAAACCATGCTAATATGAGTGATTACCATGCTAATATGAGTGATTATGTAAGGAGATGTACATCTTTCTTGTAAGACTACTCCTTCTTCCTCTCAATCTACTCTCATACCCTGCTAGCTCTCATCATCTTCGAAGGTGTGTGAGGTCTTGGGTCTGAGACCGTGAGGGAATTGATGTTGTGTTTAATAAGTGTTTTGCTTAGTGCTTGAAGTTTTCATCTTCATTGCACTAGCTAGTATTGAAGGAACACAAGGAATTGTATTGTAAAATGTCTCTCTTGATGGGAGAAACCATAATACAAAGCCTTTTGGAGGGGGGACCGGCTCCATGTAAATCCGGTCCTCAACTGTTGTCAATAGCTTAATTTCTCTCTCTTTTGAAGTATTGTTCATGCTATCTAACTAGGTGTTATACTTTTTGTTGCTCTCTCCACCCAAGCACTCTTGTTATTTTCATTAGGAATCTATTCTAATGAAATGCTCACTATGTTCATGCTATTTTCCGCTACACACAAGTTACTAGGCCATTAAATGTTACACATCACGTCATTTTGGCACTCGAATGGACTCGAAATGCAACGAAACTTTAGGAGGTCTAGGACACATAGGGGCACTACCCTACCAAGTTTGGTCGCAATCCAATAAGGTACTAAAATCACGATCCATCATGAAAAAGGTCTTGAAAAGTTCAACAGAACATACCAAAAATGTCTCCCTATGGTATAAGAACACTCTCCCACGGTCAAAACGCCAAAAAACAGTGATTTAAGCACTCAAATCTGATTATTAGACTTACTAACGCGTAGTCGCGAATCTCAACAAAACTGACAATGCTTAGACTTGAATGAAAGAGCAAAGAGAGAGGAACACAATGCAAGTTTCAAAATTGAAAAGAGACTGCCCAATCATTAGAAAAGTTGATTACAAGTTGGAGCAGCTTAGTAGCTTGGGCGTACGTTTTGTAGAGCTTCCTCTTATTCAAAAGATAAGCCTTCTTTCACATTAAAGTTATTGATTTTTATCCTACGACTTTCTAAATGGCTAGTGGCCAATTCACATGGACCTTTACAAATGTCATGACAACATTACAACTCAGGGAATCGACCTACTACTCTGGAATCAAGATTTACACAGAGTATTACTACACTCACTTGAGAAAATAATAGAGTACAAATGTGATGTCCGGCTACGTGTCTGGTCAGGTGGGCGCTCGTTCGGTTAATCCGCTAACAAAGTATAATGATGTATGAATATGAGTGTGAGGGAGAATGTGTGACGACATATGGGTGTTCTCTGAGAGAGAGAAGGAGAAGAAGAAGAAGAGTATTTTAACGTCATAGGAAAGTATCCCAAGAGACCTTAAAGATCTATCCGACGAAGAGAGAGAGAGAGAGAGAGAGAGAGAGAGAGAGAGAGAGAGAGAGAGATGAACTGAAATGTTAAGTTAACGTCTCTAAAGGCTAAAATGACCTATGAGACGCTATGTATAATGGCCGGTTTGGAGGACCTCCGACCTTGCGACTTCCTGTTCGTGTCTCTCTCTCTCTCTCTCTTACGCTCTCTCTCTCGTCGAAGTGGGACAAACTATCCAATACTTAGAATATGGTTACATGGTATCCACTTTGTCCAAATTCATGCACCAATTAGCATGGATGAAGAAGCTCTAAATCCAAATATTAGCATTTATGTTTGCATTTGATAAATTTTTACATTATAAAAAAAGTGGCATGAATGAATATGAAATTATGCGACAAATGCATTTTTTGTGAGCTATGACAAATCCAAGTCTTATAAAAACCATATAGGCTATGTCATGGTAAGAGCGAGCGAGATCCGTCGAAGGCAAGTCATGCGAGCTAGTATATAATATGTGTGTGTGTGTGTGTGTGTGAGAGAGAGAGAGAGAGAGAGAGAGAGAGAGAGTGTATATATATTTCACCTTAGAGAAGGAGAAGTTTTAACGTCGTAGGAATGATCCCTAGAGATTCTTCGTCACAAGCAGGGCAAGGTACGGGTGGGATCTTCGAGATGCATTTCTTCTGCAGAAGGGGTTCCAAACGGGCTGGATGTTTGCATAAGAGCGAGCTCTTCATTTTGCGACATAGCCTTTTTACCACGTCGCTTGCAGGTAAGTTCATTTCTTCTCTCTGTCCCTCTGTGTGTGTGTGTGTGTGTGTGAGAGAGAGAGAGAGAGAGAGAGAGAGAGAGAGAGAGAGAGAGATGGATATGCACGACATGTTATATGTATGACTGCAGAATCATTGCTTGTCCACATACGCACAAGGATTGGTGTATATGGATGATGTTAACATACCTCTGATGAAGTTGTTTTTGCTGGTTCCATTCAGAAGTTCGGTTGTAGCGCAAGACTTGTGCTGTCTGCTAAGCATGTACATGGTTTGAAAGTTCTACACTGTGTGCGCGTGCACGTGTGCGACATAGATTATTGTACCGTAGATTTGGTCTTTGACACTTTGACTTCATTTTGTAGGCATGGCAGGCACAGCCGAGCAGTTTGTGGATGCAGATGATATGATTTCTAGCCCATATAATGATGCCTTGCATCCAAGCAGCTTGGACAGCCCTGTTTATTGGTGTCGTACATGTAACATTCATGTGGTACCAAGGGGAGGGAGAGTGATAGCTTGCCCTGAATGTGAAGGTGAAAATATTCTCCCCCTAGGGAATTTGGGTTCATCACCAACTGCCCTTGGCTTGAGGTATCGAGGGCGGCAGAGGGTGGCTTCTGAGTTGGATCTATCGAGGCGAGTAGTTTTCTGGTTGAATTCGAAGAAAGCCTTCGTTTATTTGTTCAAATAGCTCTTGCTTGTTGTCGACGCAAAATTTTGTGTTAATGCTGCTTGTGTCGGTGTCAGTTTGCCATCAATGAGGTCCGACTTTCTCATGCCCACAATTGGCTGATGACAGGCTAGGAGAAGGAAACGACAACAATTGGCATTTAAGCCGCCCGTCATTGTCAGATGTGCTAATGGGTCATAACGCTTCAAGATCAAATAATGCATTGATTATGCCCACAGCAAGGATACCCCTGTTTGGAACATCGGGTCATGATTGGGAAGATGTTTCTAATCAAAGGTCATTATTAAGCAACGATGGCCATGAGCAGGACAGGCGACTTGGTTATCAGACTTCAGTAGAGGGCAGAAACAGCCCGTTTCTTATTAGGCCATGGGGTGCCCACAGTCTGCCGATCCATACAAGGATTCCACCGGAGCCTACTTGGCAACAGTTTATGCAGGAGATGCTTCAATCCATCCTAAGAAGAGGGGACCGTGCAATCTCTGTCCAGACATATGACCATGTCTCAGATCCAGGGGATTATATGGATGATTCTCGCGGCTTTGATCGCTTGTTATCTGAGCTGGCAGATAATGACAATGACAATCATGGCCCTCCGCCTGCTGCGAAATCTGCAGTCCGGAAGCTGCGCTTCATTGCCATCGAGCAACAACATATTGATGATGATTCGGCAACATGTCCTGTCTGCAAAGATCGCATGGAGTTGGGTGAAATGGCCAAAGAGCTCCCATGCCAACATCTTTATCATGAGTCCTGCATCTTGCCTTGGTTAGATTTCCGCAATAGCTGCCCTGTTTGTCGGTTTGAGCTGCCAACTGATGATCCCGACTACGAGGCCCGCAAGCATGCGGTCACAAGCAATACTCGAAGCATGATTGGGCAAGAAAGGCATGAGGCTAATGATACTGGTTTGCAAGTGGATGGGGCCGATGAGAACATGAGGTTTTATCCCAATCTTGGAGTGGAAGAAATTCAAGAAGAGTTTGAGGCACATCCAGTTGAGCAAAGTCGACGCTACGAGGGCTGGAGACGTGGTTGGCTCTGGCTTGCAGCAAGGCCTTTGCTTAGTCTTGTGGGAATTGTCCTGGCTTTTACCTTGGGACATCGGCTCATTGTGGGCCAAGAGTCCACTGGCAACCAACTTGTGGCGGAGTTCTCGAGTAATCCAGCACCCGACATAGTGGGAGATGATTTTTACAACTGTCCATAAACAAGCACCCCCTCAGTCAGACATGGAGGAAGCTGGGGAAAAAAATGTTGTGTTAATGAGAAAACTGAATGTGTGATTTTTAGCTCTTGATGGTTCCTTTTATCTCAGAATATATATATAAATATACATATATATATGTACACATCTATGCCTATATCTATATTTCTTAAATGGCTTCAAAAGAAATAAAGTCAACAAGAAAAGAAGACTAGGGAAAGGTTAAAAAAGTACGCAAAATAAAGAAACACACTCAATTTACTTTTGCATTTTAGATGTTTTGAAAGGTTTTCTGTAATCTTGAAATTGTATGGGCCTTAGTGCTTTCAAATTTATTTGGCTTAGAGCATAAAGTTTATAGGCATTCTCTCTCTCTCTCTCTCTCTCTCTCTCTCTCTCTCTCTCTCTATGAGGATGTGGTCTTGGTCTTTGCAAGGATTGAGCATGTGGATGTGGTAATCAGTCTGATTTGGGATCTTGTATGAGTGACATACTAATGCCTTATAGCGTAATTTCCTTTGCCAAGAAAGATCATGGATTCTTTTTCAAGACCTACGGGTTGTGGGTTCAAATCCCCCATTGTTTCACACTCTAGAGGGACACCTTGTGCTCACCCCGTGTTCACGTTGCTAGGCCTCTTCAAGTGCATCCTCCTCCCGGGTGGGTCACCCGGGGAGGAGGTTCCTAGTTGGTTGTTACGAGTTCTCTCCGTTGTTCCCAGCATGTGGTGCATCAATTAGGTGGCCATGGTGATGCCTACATGTGGCTCTTGCCCGACCATGTAACATGGCTAATATTTGAAAGGGATAAGCTTCCTCCCTCTGTGGACCCTCTAGTGTGTAGAAAAAAATAAAATTAAAAATTTGAATACATGGGCTTGTTTCTCTTGCTCTCATGCTGTGGTCTTGTGACATCAACCCGAACAGAAGGATAGACAATGCCATTGTGCTTAGCTCTTAGAGAGTGTTTGATGTGCTCCATATCTCTACAAAAAGTATGTTTCTGTCCAACAAACAGAAAGATGGGAGAGAGCAAAGTGCATGTGTTAAAGGAGAAAAGAGAGGTTTGTGTGCTTGTTGCTTGGTAAAACCCAAATCATTTTTAAATCCATGTATGTTTAAATTATGTGTAGAACAATTCATATGACAACCATTTTCATGCCATGGTATTTACAACGTCCTCTAGCTCAACCTCCACCTCCTTGCCACATGGCATGTAGTGCATTTCACCTGTGGGTTGTGCCATAAAGTCTCCCATAAGCAATCCCTCCATAGCCGCATGTAGTTTTTTTGTATGTGATGCCACTTGAGAGGGCTTCATATGATAATTGCCTCCTCTCCTTATGCCCATGCTTTCTCTTTATATGATGATTGCCTCCTCACCTCCACCACACCTCTCTCTCTCTCTCTCTCTCTCTCTCTCTCTCTCTCTCTCTCTCTCTCTCTCTCTCTCGTTTGGAGGATAGGTCACACACTCGTTCGACTAAAAATCTTTAAATTTGAGCCAGCCCCAAATCCTTCTTGCAAAATTTGAGGTGGCCAATTTTAGGTTTGGATAAAGCGAACCTACCTTTTTGCGAGGCTTGAGTGGGAGTTGGGCTAGTGGGAGGGGTGGGGTGATAATATATGGGGAAACAAAGCTTTCAAATTGTAGGAATATTCCCAACAATGGGCCTCAAAGATCCATGCAACGAGACATGAACTTGAGACATGGTACTCAAAAGAGAGAAGCAGGTGGAACCTATTGCGCCAATACATAGCCTATATCTGTAGCCGTTGATAAGATACAAAGATTTGATACTTTCCCGTGGCCTAAAGGAGCTAGCTTGGTTAGTTGAGTCTTGGTTCTTCTGTGACCCGGGTCATGGGTTCAAAGGCGGCCAAGGGACCTTGTGCGTTCATAAGGACGTTGGTATCGATTCGCATGGGATGTGTGCGATTTACTAAAAGAACAAGTGATAAAATCACAAGGCCTGCCAGGCATGATAAAAATTTCTTTTTGACATCCAATTTTTCAAGCCCCCTTTCATATGCTTTGTGTAATGCAATCAACTTATATAATTGGCCATATATAACATTAACTTAAAGATATAAATACAAAAAATGACAGACAATTTTGAGATTGTTTTGATAGACAAAATAGCCCCTGACAAAAAAAGTAGGCGTCAATTTTAGGCATTGATCTGAGGGTAGATCCCACTTTAAAATCACTACATCTCTAAGCTTTAAAAAAAAAACATAAGCGTGCACATAGAATTGAATTAAAAAAGCACCCTTAAGCTCTACACCCTAAGCTTTAGATCCCTATGCTTTACACCCCACTTTAAAAACTCTACATTTTTAAGCTCTAGAACCCTTTTTACAAATTTAAAACGGTAGATCCCTAAGTTGTAAATCCCACTTTAAAAGCTTTAAAGTTCTAAGTCCTAAAACTCTAGCGTCTCGGGGTGACCCTCCCCCTACTTGTGGATCCATATAACATTTTTGCTTTCTTTAATTCAAAGTTTTACCTTCTAATAAAAAAGAAACTCTAGGTCCTCATTGGATCATCGGAGACCTTACTTTAAAAGTTCTACATCTTTAAGTTCTAACTTAGCTTTAAAATCTTTAAAAATAAAAATAAAAAATCTTTAAAGGTTAAAGCCCTAAATGATAAATTCCTTCCATAAAGTTTTAACTAACAAAAATGACAACTTTAATCTATTGCCTCAAGTTTCAAGGGGTGAACCAAATTCTCAAAATGAAAAGGTGGGTAACACAAATTTCAAAATGAAAAGGTGACTCTTAGGATTTGTGGAGCCTCTAAGGCTTTATCATTTAACATGTAAGGCTGTCAAAGTTTCATGTTTCCAAAGGCATTGGGCAACCCAAAATCTTTTCCTTGATATATGAGAGTTCATTTCATATTTCAAAACTCAAGACATGCCCATCATTAAATTTACACAATTCATTTCAATGAATACCCACTATCTTATTTCAACCAATCAACATTTTTGACATGTCAAAAAATGCTTAAAAATACAACTCAACCTTTTTTCTATTTTAGTCAGCAAAAAGGGAAGTGATCTCTATAACCTTTGCCCTTTGGGCAGGCCAAAAAGATACAAAGAGTTGATACTTTTCCGTAGGCTAAACTTTGTGCTTTACAAGGAAAGGGTTTGGGCCTTGGTTGAAGATGGGACGTGGTTTTTGTTCTATCCTTGGGTTGCCTTCTCGTTCATCTTGGTGTGCTTCATCTCATTCATCATGGTAGTCACCTCTGCTATTTGGCTGTTGGCACATCTCGTGATGCCTTGATTACAAAAGGCCATCCCTCTTGTTGTTTTGGGGGCTGTAAGCTCACGCTGGCGCCAGCTCTGGCCACCGTCGTTGAGGGCTTTGCTACGTCATTGGGCTACTTCCTCTGTCTACGTGCTTGGAGTAGGCCTGCGCTACACATCTCAAGAGTTCACCTGCGATTTTGAGGGTACAATCGGTTGTTTCACTGTCTGCAAGAGCCTCGCTTGGAAAAAAGGCTCCTGAGATGTAGGTGACAAAGCCAATGGGCATAGCTTGGCTGCTTTGGTGTTGTGGCTATTATGACTTACCTCAACATCATGAGCTTCTCTGAGGGAGGCACGACATACCTAGCTAGGTATGCAGTGTCTCCCGAGCAGAAGCTAATGATGTTATGCATTGTATGAAAAACATTGAAAAAGGCTCTCTTTTCCTACACGAGAAAAGTTCTAAATCTTCTTGTGTGTGTTCAAGCGGGATGTCTAGACGAGGCAATGGTGGAGGCGGTGCATGAAGACAAAAATTGGGTGATTTAGAAATCTCTTTCTGAGTAGTCACCTGGGCATGAGGAGTCTTTCCCAAAGTGCATACTCTGCCCGAGTTGTTATTATCATATATAGTCCACACTCTAGACAGTGGAAGCGTGCATTGCGTATGTTTACCTGCCATTAATACCCCGCCAACACCACTAACTGCCACATATAATGGAATGTCACAGCCGCAGACATAGGCTTTGCATTGTGCCAATACATAGCTCTATGTATTTGCATGCCTATTGTGTGATGTCGATGTCAAGGTGGTGGTTGTAATGCTGCATAAAACTTGTGCAGCTTCACATTTTCAAATTGTTCCTTCATCGTTGAGACACGATGAGGTGTGACTTGGTATCAAGCAAAATATGAGTGGAGATTTATATACTTTGCTTGATAATTTTGAAGGGTGTTGGATAGAATTGTCAACGGCTATGCAATTGGTCAATGAGGAGTACTTCAATTAAGCAAATTTACGGCATGTTTGCATCCAAGAAAGGTGGTATCCGAGAGTGTAGAGAATTGCAATGATGTTGTGATGATTGCTTGGACAAAGAACTTCAAGATGAAGAAGTAGATAGAGCAGGGTGCATTAGGGTAAATGAAGAAGAAGATAGAGCAAGATGCATTAGGGTACGATGTGGTGGCCTCCACACAACCACAAAATATACTTGACAAAGCCAAAGCAGAGAATCAAGCTAATAGAGGTATGGTAGTCATTCCACAATAATGTGTACATATTGTATAGGATTTTTTTGAACAAATGGAGGAATTGAAGCTGAGTGTTATGGATCGAGGGAAACTTAGGGTTGGAAGAGGCATAGCTACACCTTTCCTAGGGTTTCCTTTGAGGGTGGGCAATCTCATTGATGTTCTTCCTTTTGTTGATGCTCTTATAGAGAAGAAGATGCAAGTTCAAGCATACAATCATGGTGGGGCTCATGTATGTGTTATGACGGAATTTGTTACGAGGGAAATATGTGTGATCGAAGTGTTGCTAGATCAAATGTGCACATGAGGATGCTAATCATGCAAAGGCTAGGTGCTTGAGCGTACCTCAAAATGTGAAGGTAAAGTTATGAGAATTGAGTGTCTTGTTGACATTTTTGTGATGAAAGTAGGAGATATTTGGGGAGGTTGTTGCTATTTGCCATGTGATTAAGCAGGACTAGGGAAACGACATGTTCATCTTGCTTAATAAAGAGAACGGGTGACAAGTGATAGTGGATATGAATAACAAAGAGAGCCATTTTCATCCAATGGTAGCTAAAAACAACAAAGATTCAATATAAGCTATGATTATGAGATGGAGACCGTCTATGATGAAATCTATACATGTATAAAAGAAGAGAAGAGTGATGATGATCTTTTGAAGATTGATGCATATCTATTAGGAGTTTCAATAGACAAATGCGGTATATGTGTGTAATATGTTGTGAGAAGATTCGATTGATCAACCATGAGGAAGAGAATGGGGTCTAGGAGGGCCTCTTTATTTGGCGGTTTAAGGAAGTCAAACCTTTAGTATTAAGAAAGTAATCAAAGGTCAACTTTTGAATTCAAACAAGAAAAACAGCCGGTTTGTTGGAATTCAAATGTTCCCCCCAAAATGGGATTTAAAATATAGCGGGAAAACTATATCATGTAGCACATATATGGAAAGATCTCAATGCGTAGATTGCAGATTTATTATCTTTGCTCAAATCGGAGATCATATGCGGGATCTATATAAGGCCAAAAATCATAAAATTATCTATCTTCTTTTTGGGAGAAAAAGTGCATCCTTTGACCACTCTTACACATCTCTTACACTCCCACCATTCTTGCACACATAGCATACACCTATTCGTCAAAATGTTAATCACATCCATATGCTCATGGCAAATAAAAAGGCCCTCTTAGAATCCATCCTCTTCCTAAAGAAAGAGAAGCTTATGTGTAATTATGCGCATCTTATCCAAGCCTATTTGCAATGGAGTACACAAATTTGCGAGGAGCCAAAGGGATGGAGCACATGATTCTACTCAAGAAGGGTGCAAACATAAGGCTCAAGGAGGAAAGTTTATGTGTAATTATGTGTATCTTATCCAAATGCATTTGCAATAGAATACACAAATTTGCGAGGAGCCAAAGGGGTGGAGCACACGATTCTACTCAAGAAAAGTGCAAACATAAGACACAAAAGTTGGACTGGTTGTTGGGAGAGAAACAAAAGTAGTGAGCCCTTAATCATGTGTAAACTTGAAAATATGTGTGTTTTCTTTCATCATAAAATTTCTAAGTCAAAATTATTATTTTTGAGTATATTTGTAATTTTTTATTTTTCTCAATACAAGTCTAGAATAAAGAAATAAATAAGTAGGAGTGTCAGAATTAAATTTTGACTTCAAACACTAAATATCCAAACTCAATGGAGTGGATGAAAAAGTTTGGATTGATTTTGAAGATATGTTCGAATGGCCTAACTAGCATTGGACTCAATCTAAAGCTATTAATAGTAAAGGACCTATGGGTCCTGGAATCCAATTTTCTTTTGACTTGAGGATACATTACAAGAACTATTAATACTACCTGGGTCCACGCTGCTCCTTTAAACGGAATCTCGACAGATCCCTTTCTCCCTCCATCCCCAAAACAGGTAAAAAAGCCTCTCTCTCTCTCTCTCTCTCCTCTCTCTTCCCTCGGCGGTCGCGCGATGTCCTTTGCCATCGCTGCCCTGTGAGGCCCGCCTGCACACCAGCTCCTCAGCTGCCCCCCCCCCCCCCCCCCCCCCCCTTCTTTTGAACAGGACCTCCTTGAGGTCTCCTCCATGCTCGACCCAGCATAGCATAGCATCGTACAACCCAACTTGTTGTTTGCTGATCTGGAGAAAAACAATGGCTTCTCTGCCTTTAGTCCAAGCCCTGTTCACCTGCCTTCGCCGGCGGCTGGCACATCCTGGAACGTCTTGCGACCAGCAATCGGACTTGCATACCACCATTGCCCCCTTCCCCTGGCGTTGCTTCGTGTGCTCTTGGGCAGCATCATTGTTTGCACACCTGGGTTGATGGCAGCAATGCAATGCGTATCTGCACTTCTCCCTACGGATGGCGATTGGATTCCAAGAAGGGCGAAAAAACCTTCGCGTCTTCTCCAGACAGCAACGCAGAAAATTCACACTCTCTCTCTCTCTCTCTCTCTCTCTCTCTCTCTCTCTCTCACAGGACAGGTCTTGAATTCAATTCTCCTCGTCGGCTAGACCTTTAAGGTCTCTTGGATAGTTTCCTACGACGTTAAAAGTGTCTTCTTCTTCTTCTTCCACCTGGCAGGTCCCCTTTTTTTCGCTCACAGCCACAAAGAGCAATCGTTCCAGAATTGCACCAAATGCTACCTGTGTGACCTTCTTGGATCCTTACAACCATTGTTCAAGAAAAATGTGTCTCAGCTTAATATCGTGCCGTTTTCAGGGCGAGGGGAAAAGGGAAAATTCCACTCCAAAATAGAAAAAAATAGTATGTAAACCTAAAGAATAGACCTAATTTTCTACAATTTCCTCTTGGCAAATTCAAGAAACGGAATTTTGTATGTTTTTGCATACAAGTAGTCGCTCCAAGTGCTCCAGGTGTCAAGCGAGACTTCAACTCCTCAATTTTGCAGGACTTCGAGCTCCTCTAACCACTTGGTGGGACAAGGCTCTAAAACACTTAGCTTTACTTTTAATCCCTTGAAACAAAGGTATCTCCTTGGATTCTAAGAAAATTAATGAATGCAAAATTGGGAGGTCCTAGTGAAATGTCAATTTTTGGGTAGAAAAACATTTGCACCGGCCACGCTAATGGATCAAATTGGATCAAATTTGAACCGAGTCATCCCCATAGGGTATAGAACCAATGTATAGGCCAAAATTCCAATTTCACTCTCAGTTTCTAGATCTAACCGTAGTAGGCGTGGCTAGCAGTGGGGGCAATATGGAAAAAGTGGGTTCAAGTTTTTTGACAATATCATGTAGGGGGTATGTGGAGAAGATGGGCTAGCTTAGAATTGTCTCCTTGTTTGGTTGATTTCTAGTGCTGAATGTTTAGTGCACAGGATTTGTGAGGCCTTTGACTTGGGGAGTTCACTAAAGTATATGTAACATAGCACCTGTGTTCAACAGAAGGGATTTTATATTCTTGTAAAGTTACAGAAACATGTGTAGATAAAGCCTATAAGGAATACTTTTAATCCATTATGGTTAACGCACATGATTTAGGAAAATTTTACATAGTGAATCTTTGAACACAAAGAAAACGGGGGGGGGGGGGGGGGGGGGGGGGGGGGGGGGGGGGGTGGGTGGCTTTCACTTAATCTAAAAGAAATCTGATATCTTGGGGTGTAGACAAGGCCATATAATAAAAAAGAAATGGTGGCCACAAGGGCGTGCAACGGAGCCATCCAAAACTACTGGATGGGCCATCTGCGTGCCCTTGTGGTAACCCTTTTGCATAATTAGGCTATTGTTGCACTCCAAGACCCTGGAAAAGGTGAGATGAACCTAAAATTTAACTTTTCAAGCACATTATGCCTTCCTTCAACTCAACTTACTAGTTCCTTGCACCAAAAGGCCAAATCACATTGGACAATATAAAAATCTAGTCTCATGTTGCATTATCATCTGGTTTCATCAAATATTAACATTTTTTCTATCCTAAGGGGCAAACAAAGCTAGAAAATGCAAAACAAAGGGTGGCCACAAGGGCGCGCAGATGCGCCATCCAAAACTGCTAGATGGGCCACCTGCACGCCCTTGTGGACACTCTTTTTTTGCATTTTCTAGCTTTGTTTACCCCTTAGGATAGCAAAAATGTTAATATTTGATTTAAATTTAACTCTTCATGGCCCCTTAGGACAACAAAAATGTTAATATTTAAATTTAACTCTTCATGGCCAGAAGCACTTAACTTAAAACACATGGATGAACCGAAAAGCCAAATGATTATGGAGAAAGTAGAGACAACTCTTAATCATGTTGTCATTGCAAAGTCATCTGAAATGATGTGAGCCTCTACAGCTTCTTGAATAGTCTCCAACGCTATTGCTTGCATCCTATATTGATTTCCATAGCTTTGAAGCACCTCATTTATAGTGTGAGCATATTTTTGATGCATGGCCATGATTCAAGTGTTAAGTATTAAAATTTTAGGCTGTTTTCAACAGCTTCTAGCTTCCAGTCGGCTTTGAATCTGTCTGAGCTTGTCTCACATGAGTTTGTTCATCTCGTTGCGCTCTTCGACCATTGTGTGATGCAAAAATATCATATCCAAAAGTCAACGTGCAAGTTGGCAATTTCTAAAAAAATGATTACTTTTTTCTTAATCTACGGGCTCCAACGAGCATTAAAAGCATGGAATCTGAAAATACTTAAAGAACCAATGTTTTTTATTGTGTTAAGGACTGTATTTCCTACATACAAAACTTTCCCAAAATCTTGTCCTAACACCTTCAAATGTGGCTTCCAAGGAGTGCACTCAGTCAAAATTTGAAGCTGAAGGAAAACAATCAGAATGAACTGCTAGATTATGTACAAAATTTAAAATAACCAAAATTTTGTTCAAAAGAAAGTTATGCTAAAAATTTGAAAATAGGTCCCCCTTGGACTTCCCACAATGATAGAAGTCAAAGGGTTCAAGGAGAGGTATGGTGTCACAAGTGCATGGTAGGAATCTCATCGAGGTTTATTCCGTCAAGATCTCTTGTACTTTATCATGTCTTCTCATCTACAATCTTACCAAACGAAAACAAACTTACACTTTAAATGACTACGAATCTTATTTAACTTATCAAACAATCTAAAATATGGTAGACCTAGAGTGCTCTTACACATGAACAAACAAAAAAGTCCAAACTTCTTCTCATAAGTGCGGTCGTAGAGTCTTACATCCATTCCATGACATGGTATGCTCATGGGTGACCTATCACATAAAAATATCTTTGGTGGGGGTGCCTCATGTTAGGAAAGGGTGTGTTGTTGATGAGAAGCTGTTGTATTGTCCTACTAGGGATCTCTCCATGTTAGCATAATGATTTTTGGTGTAGTGGGAGCCACATTGCTTGATGAGAGCTTTGTGCCACCGTAAAAGCTTCATGTTATGCCAGTTCCTTGAGCCATTCTTGCAAACAATGCCACTCAACTAGCATAGTAAGAGGCCACCTTGTATCATGACGCATTAGAGACATTTTCTTCAAACAAAAACATGTATGAATTCAACATTTGCAAGTTGTATAATAAAGACACTTGCTAAGTATATGCTGTACAAATTTGCAAGTATTTTCATCCAACTAGGAATAAAAAATCCTAAAATATACATTAGGATGAGATTACCCACCTCTAATATGCATGGGTTTGAAGATCCTACCTGCAAGATGTAACAAAGAAGGCTGTTTTTTTAAAAAAGTGGTGACACTTGACCTCTCGAACCTGCAACCTTTCACTATTTATGCACAAAAGTAACCTTTGTGCTAAGCACTACAAAAAAAATAGAGGCAACACCTTAGACTTCAAAGTATATGATAAGAAGAACACAACCAAAAGTAAGAAGTACATTGTTACCTTGCACCAAGGGGTGTCTCTTTCAAATATGTGATGGTATTGGCAAGCTTCATAATGTATACATCCTTTTCCTACAATCGTTGTTGGAGAGTTTCATCCTCCCTCTTCAAAGAGGCAATACTTTCTTGTAATGCCACTGTTTTGAGCTGAAGAGCTTGACATTCATGCATCCACAAATGCAAAGAATCACTTGCACCCATACGCAACCAATTGAAATAGCCTAACAAGCCTACTTCTCCCCTCCCAAGATATTAAAGAACCATCACATTTGTCTCACCGACAGTACGACGTTCTTGGGATGACCTCTACACGTGCGGCCTTCGGTGCAAACACCGCAGACAAGCAAATATGTACACTTTTGTTGTGTAGAGTACATGGTGGTGGAGGCATACGATTTGTGATATCTTTGAGCACCATGGCAGCTGTAGCGTGAGGAAGCAAAGAATGAAAAGAAAGAGGGGGGAGGGAGAGGGAGGAACATGGAAGGAGAGAAAGGGGCAGGGGGGGAGAGGGAGAAAGAGGGGGGGAGGAGGAGAGAAGGGGACAGAGAGGGAGAGGAGGGAGGAGGAGAAGAGAACAAAGGTTTTTTTTTTGAAAAAGTGGACTTTTAGTGCTTGTAGGTTAAAAAAACTCAAAAAATGATTTTTTGATATGTATATATGTTGGAGGGGAGTTTTAAGTAAAAAATAAGTAGAAATAACTTTTGTGAAAAAAAGTCAGATTTTGGCTCTTAGTGACCTAGGTTTTTGATGATATGGCCACACCCCTTTACTCCCTTCACTTTCCAAAAGCTAGAGGGAGAAAGTGAACTCTTAGGTCCACATCCTAAATGTGTCTACAAAAAAGGCTAGAAAAGCCTACCTAAAACTAGCTTTTTGAATGCCCTTGTCCCCTTAATCCTACACAACATTAACCTTAATCCCTAAAAATTAGGATTCCTTACAAGGCCCATGCAAAGTCCATATTTCCCCTTATGTCTCACATCACCACACAAACATAAAAAAAGCTCAATCTTGTGTATTTCTCTATTCCAACCTATGCTTCTGACTCTCTCTTGCACTCCCCTAGTGATACTTGGACAAATCCAACAAATGTGTGTGTGTGTGTGTACACACCCACACACATAGTGTGTGTGTGTGCATGCTTTGCTCAATCTTGTGAGCTCCTATAGATCTATCCAATGCTATCAAGCTTCAAGATCCTTTCACTTTCTCCCTTTCTAGGTCCCAAATTCCCTCTAGATCTCCTTGATTCTCCAAGATTCCATGCCTGTTTGGGAGGCTTGTGCATGCATCGAGAACTATGAGCTCCAAGATCCGATCGATCTCCTCTGGGTGCAACCAATCATTGTCAGGTCTGCGTCGAAGCGATGCAATTTGGCACTGCCAAGCATTGAGCTCCGTTGCCATTGAGGGAGCACCACTGACCATCATGATTGTTGCCACTGTTCTAATATGAAATTGTGAGTGCGTTGTGCATGGATGTGTGTGTGCACGGTGCAATGTGGTACGTGTGGGAAAGGGGAGAATCAAGAGAAGCATTGTGTGGTGGAGAAACCTCCAAGACGTGAGAGGAGATTCTTATTCTTTTAGGTATAAGGAGAGTAAGGAATGGATGGACAGTGTACGGGTAGTCAACTACCTATGTTACCTCAACATTCTTCAAGCACTCTTTTAATTAGAAAGAACTATGTGAGTGTCTACTTTGCTTAACAAGTTGCTTAATTTGTAACATATCATTTTCAACCAATTACCATAAAATATTCAAAATAATGGAAACCCACGCATATGGAATACCCAAGGGTTGGAAAAGTCTCATTACATCGCCAGCAATTTCTACTTCAGATGCACATAGCATGGTGGCTCTTAAGACTAAGGAAAATTGTTTAAAAGAGATTTTTGAATGGTTCTATCACAAAATCCTTCATCTCATATAGCAAAAGCAAGTATTCATCTCTTCAATAATAGCACATGAAATCAAGCATGTGCTAAAAGAGATTTTTTAATGGTTCTATCATGAAATACTTCATCTCATGTAGCAAAAGCAAGTATTAATCTCTTCAATAATAGCACATGCAATCAAGCATTTAAACAATCATAGGCATTAAAAAACTCAACTGCTCATGAAGGACAATGAAAGTGGAGGGAGATAATGGATTATGTGAACCATAGGTGGAGCAAGGGACTCTAAGTGTTTAACACAACATGTACAAGTCACATTATTATAGGAACACTAATTTGTGTTTCAACTTATTGAAATGGTTCACATACATCTTAAGGAACTTTGTCCTTATATCAAATCATTAAGTATTTTTCATACTTTAAGAGTTCATTTGGGTTGTGTTTTCCTAATGAAATCACTAATTGCTATGTATGCATAGTAATAGACTGCACAACCACCTATATACCCAGGATAGTATCCAAAACATTCTCTCACAAAAACATTGTTGATGAGGATAACTTTGTCTATATTCTATGACAACATTGGTTCACCCAAGAAGCATGAGAGGTTTTCAAGGAAAATGTTGGAGTAGTCCCCTCTTGTGACATTCTATTGTGAAATAATAGGATGGGTGTCTTGCAAAGTTTTGCAAGATATAGTTCTAGGGCTACATTATTCCATGATACTATCTTGTACGATGATGGAGAAAGTCATCCTTGTCAGCAATCCATGACTACAAACACAAAGAAAAATCGAAGGTACATCCATTACATGATACTCTCTGGTCTGATGATGCAAAAAGTCATCCTTGTCAGCAATCTAGGACTGCAAACACAAAGACAAATGAGAGAGAGAGAGAGAGAGAGAGAGAGAGAGAGAGAGAGAGAGAGGGAGAGAGGGGGAGGGTTTGGTTCCTTACCATGCGTATCTAATCTTGCATCCACATTAAATTTCATTCCTCCATAGGTCCACCGACCCACGACCCCATTTCCAGATGCTTTCTACTTCTTGAATGTAGCTTGAGTATGTGGAATACTTGGAAGTTGGCCTCATCAGGAGCATCTCTTTATACTGTTTTATCTTCTCAAAGTAGAGTTTGAGGCACTTCAATGGGTTATTGGAGCTTTCCATTACCTCACTATCACTACTATCTTTAGAAATAAATCCATGGGGCATTGATGATGATTCGCCCTTTTGAACCTGCACCTCAAAGCTCTCTCTTCCATGCTTCATGAAATCATTTTATTGAGCTAGAAGATCATTAGGATTGAAGGGTACCTTGAAGATAGAGGATACCTTGAGAAATTTATCAAAAGATTCAAAGATACTCCAATGTATAAAATTGTTTCATTGATGACTATGGGCTCTTCTACAACAAGTGCCTCTTTCCCCCCCTGCTTTTCTACCATACTTTTGGTCGTTGGTTCCCTATCAAAAGTAGAGAGATCCATGTCATTATTTTTTGAGGTCTGCAAATGGATCTGAGGGGTACAGTCTACAAGGTCTTCCTCAATTGCACAAGGTTCTAAGTCCACCTTTGAAGCATCCACATTTAAGCTTCTGGCAAGATCCTTGCCAGAAGCCTCTCGTAGCATCCATAATGACCTTAGACTCAAACTCAAGGGCCTCTCCACTAATAAATATAAATAAATAAATAAATAAATATATACATACATACATATATATATATATATATATATATATGTATATAACGCATGAAGAAGACTACTTTTCTTGTTGATACATCCATGCATGTTGTAGGTAAAAAATGGACTACTACTTTCTTTCCTTCTAACCTTTCCTCCTATGGTATACACAAATGTATCCGTTTAATGTTGTTTCATCTACATGTTGTTGATAAAAATGCTATCTATAAATTTGATAAGAAGGAAAACAACATTATGAAAAATTATCTTTTCTTGGGCTAAGCATGGCTTTGTAACCCCTTTTCCTCTTACTTCTTGAAAGAACAATGGTAACTAATGCATGCTTTTCTCCTCCCAGGGTATCTTTATATAGCCCTTGGCCTAGAGACCATGAACTGCATGCTTAGCCTAGGGCTATAGCCCACTGGTCCTACCATTTCTGTTACATTACTCCCTTGGAAAAGTGGTGCCATCCGTCGCGAAAACAAAAGTGGCTTATTTGAACAAAAGTGGTGTATTTGCTCTCGAGAACACTAATGTTTTCCTACTTGAACTGTATCATGATAATTAAGAATATGAGTATTGTCCTGCGGTTGAGTGGGGGACTCAATGGAATCAACAAAATCATCTTGGTTGATGATGTTGTTTTCTCTTTATAGTGTTTACATTAACGACTTACATAAAAACCCACATGACAATGAGAGTGTGCATACCAAATCTCTA
The DNA here is from genome assembly GCF_014529385.1 of Adiantum capillus-veneris. Lineage (NCBI taxonomy): Eukaryota > Viridiplantae > Streptophyta > Polypodiopsida > Polypodiales > Pteridaceae > Adiantum > Adiantum capillus-veneris. The sequence continues at coordinate 53,226,745 of NC_140947.1, read as the reverse complement.
ATTCACTTGGGTGTTTGGAATGGGCTACAACACCTAAGAGGTAAATAAATGAATGACCAATTTTCATTCTTTCTGAAGGTTTTGGAAGACATATGCATACCGCTTCTCAACGTTTTGTGAAAGTGACATGCCGACTTTTCTCATCAGCATGGTTCTTGTATCTATATTGGGGTTCTCAAACATTTTGATGAGTACCTATTAGCATATCCATATGCTCTTAAATAAAGTCCTCAAATTATTGATTTTTCTCAGTAGATACCAAAATAGGGAGATAATCTAGCCAATTGGATCGCTTCTTGACACATGCTCATATCATATCCTCTAGAATTTCACGTGTCTGTCCACCTATGGATGAACTGTAGTACTGATATTGATTTTGTTTCCAACTATTTCAAGAATAGCTCTCAAGAAGGGATTATTAAACATGGGATTAAAAACACTCAGCTTGGCAATCTATATAACCTCTATAGATTGGCTACATCCCACATGGTGAACTCTTGGAGTTTTGATGGTGGACTTGATTGAACTTTGTAAGATGGTTGGTAGACCTAGAGAAAAATCCATAGAGGTACAATACTTGATGTAATAAAAGCTATAAAATGCATGAATTTGCATGTCATGATACATATGTCTTTCCTAAAACTAGGTCCTATAACACCTAGTGTGCATGCATTAGTAGAAAACTATCCGTGCTTGCATTTCCATGATTGAAGTATTGGGTGCTTGTTACCAATGTTGTTGGCTTAGTTTATCCTCATAGCATACATGAAGCTTGATGAAATAGATGTATACATAGATCTTACACAAAGAGCTAAATCCTCCCCAGCTTGAACCATAGCCAAAATAGGCTATATTGACAATTACTAATTAGCCTTGCTAAAAGGTTTGAACCAAAATAAAATGTGAACATCATGCCTTGCTATGTGCATGATAGGTATGCAAAATTGTAGCCTAAAAATTTGAAACCACCATTTGTAACGTTGTTTAGTAATATTAAAAGGTCTTACCAGTATTCAATAATTTTGGGCCACTGAAATTATTTACGATACCGCATGCTTGAAGTGGTCTAATAAACGGATTTGACTAGCACAAAGGGACTCTTTCACAACAAATAATTAAGAAAAGGGTGCCAATTTTAGTCCCAAAGACACATTTCTCCACACGTGGAACATGTCTCATTCACGGATGTCCATAATTGTGACCCCCATCAAGTAGAGAAGTACTTGTGTGTGGAGGTGAATGAGCACTCAATGACAAGAGTGTTGAAGATGATGAAACAGGAAACAGAAGGAAGACAGCAACTCAGAGTAGGAAGAAGATGGAGAAGGAGAAGACACAGAGCTTGTGTACGAGATCTCTGTAGTCTCTCTCTCTGTATTGGAATAATAATTGTGTATACAAACTCAGAGCTACAAAGCTTATATGAAACCCTAAGAGATAAGGTGTCCTTTCACACCAGATGTCCAGGGGGAAAAACCCAGTGGGAGAAAAGTGCCCCTGGTGAAGCGCGTATACACACTAACACTACTACATGTCTACAAATCCCCCCTGTAGTGATAGTGTGAATCCGTACAAGGTAGCAGATCATCATGTGTATGAGAGTAAGCCCAAAGCTTTTCGGAAAGCTTCAAACTTTTCTCGTGATAATGCCTTCGTAAATAGATCTGCAATGTTATCCTGTGTAGGACAGTAAGTTAGTGTGATCTCCCCTGCATGTAGCCTTTCCCTGACATAGTGGTAGTGAACCTCTATGTGCTTTGTTCTTGCATGAAATACTGGATTCCTTGCAACTGCCATAGCACTCTGACTGTCAGTGAAAATGGTAGTGGGTGCCTGCTGACACTCACAAAGATCTGCCAATAACCTGCGTATCCATACACAATCAACTGTTGCCGTGAAAGCTGCCCTGTACTCAGCTTCACAAGTTGATGTAGCCACTGTGGGTTGCTTCTTGCTTAGCCAAGATATACATGCATTTCCCAAGAAAAAACAATTGCCACTTGTGGAATGTCGTGTGTCAAAATCACCAGCCCAATCTGAATCGCTGTAACCAAGAAGCTGCATAGAACTGTGCTTTCCATACATATCCCCCCTTGGAAAGAACATGGCAAGATTAGGGGTACCTGAAAGGTAACGAAGTATGCGCTTCACAGCGTGCCAATGATGCATACCTGGGCTGTGCATAAATCTGCTTGCTTGTGAAACCCCAAATTGAATGTCTGGACGAGTGTTGCCTGCCAAATATATCAAGCAACCAACGGCTGCTGCATAAGTATGTACATCAAAAGGTTCTCCAGCATCATGCATGCTCAACTTTGATCCAGTTTCTACGGGTGTAGAGATTGGCTTACAATTTTGCATACCAAACTTGTCCAAAATTTTATGCAAATATTTTGCCTGCAACATGTATATGCCATCCTCTGATTGCACAAACTGAATACCCAAGTAATAATGTAGCAAACCAAGATCAGACATCTCAAAGGTTTTTCTCAAAGCATCTTTAAACGCTTCAATTTCATCTGCACTATTGCCTGTAAGAAGCATATCATCCACATAAAGTGTTAGCATAATGAGAACTCCATCTCTCTTTTTGACATACAAAGTACTTTCTGCTGGACTATTCTGAAATCCCTGGCCAATCAAATAAGTATGTATCTTCTCATACCATGCTCTTGGAGCCTGTTTGAGACCATACAAAGCTTTACGCAATCTACATACCTTTTGCTCTTGACCTTTTACAACAAAACCACTTGGTTGACTTACATAAACTTCTTCCTGCAAATCACCATTCAAAAAAGCAGTTTTGATATCCAACTGATGCACTTTCCAACCATGATGAGCAGCAATTGCAACTAGTGATCTAACTGTGGACGCACGAGAAGTAGGAGCAAAGGTTTCATCATAATCTATGCCTTTCTGTTGTGCATAGCCTTTTGCCACAAGCCTTGCTTTGTACCTGTCAACAGTACCATCTTGTTTCCTTTTTACCTTAAAAACCCACTTTGTACCAATAGGCTTTTTACCTGTAGGCAAGTCCACTAGATCCCATGTATGATTCTTATGAATAGAATCAATTTCTTGCTGCATAGCATCTTTCCACTGAACACACTCTAAAGCTTGTTCAAATGAATCAGGCTCATCTGCATCACAAAGAGTACTAAAGCAAGCCAAATCTACTTGCTCTCTGCCAAAAGTAGTACCAGCACGTGTTTTCCGTGGCAACGGTGCATCCAACTTGCTATCCTGCAAAGTTTTCTGAACCCATTTAGGCAAGGTTCTTTCTTCCCTGAGAACTTCTTGCTCTTCACGCACAATTTCCTCTACATCATGAGGTGTCACATGCTGATCAAAAGATTGATCAAGATTATCAACCTGTTGTGATTCTTGATTCTCCACAAAAGAAGGAAGCAAACCTTCAAATACATCATGTGTCTGCATATGAGGTACATCAAAAGCAACCATAGGTTGAGCAGTAGTTTCTGCAAAAATTACATCACGACTTTCAAAAATCTTGTTTGTAGCAGGATTGTAAAGTCTATAACCTTTACTTCCACTACTGTACCCCACAAATATACATTTGATTGCCTTATCATCAAGCTTCCCACGTAACTGCTGAGGGATGTGAGCATAAGCAAGACAACCAAAAACACGAAGATAACTGACTGAAGGTTTTTTGTCATACCAAGCTTCATATGCAGTAATGGTCTTCAAGGCACGAGTAGGACACCTGTTCAAAACATGTGCTGCACAAGCAATTGCCTCCATCCATAGCTTATGAGGCAAACTCTTAGCCTTGAGCATACATCTAGCTGTCTCCATTAAAGACCTGTTCTTCCTTTCTGCAACACCATTCTGTTGTGGTGTGTATGGCATAGTGCATTGGTGTTTAATGCCTTTCTTTCCCAAAAAATCCTTAAATGCACCTGACATGTATTCACCTCCTCGATCGGTACGAAGAGTCTGTACTTTGCAACCTGTTTCATTTTCAACCATGGCGACATAATGTTGAAAAACTGCAAACACATCTGACTTTGCTTTGAGTGGATACACCCAACAAAACCTGGAAAAGTCATCAATGAAGGTCACAAAATAAAGGCTGTTTCCTATAGATGGCGTCCTCATAGGACCACATACATCACTGTGTACAAGCTGCAACTTTCGTGTCGCTCTAACTGAACCATCCTGCGAAAATGCAAATCTGTGCATCTTTCCAAGAACGCAACCTTCACATACATGTCTTGGTGGCATCTCCAATAAAGACAAATCATGCACCATATTATGATGTTGTAAAGTCATCAAACTGCCATAACTAACATGCCCAAATCTAGCATGCCACAACTCAGCATCCTGCATGGCCTGAGTCTTTGTTTCTGCAATACATACCTGAATCTGCTTTTCATAACGATCTAGCACAAATAGTCCATTTTCCAGCGTACCTGTAGTGATAAGAGAATAACCATTCTCTCGATCTCGTACAACACATCTGTCATCCTCAAAAATGACCCGAAGACCATTTTTTGCAAGAGAGGATACAGACAACAAATTCTTCTTGATCCCTGGAACATATAAGACATCTGGCAAGCATAAATCTGAACCATCTGAAATGGTAATCAAAATCTTACCAACGCCTTTGATTGGATAAGAAGCATTATTTGCACATGTCACCTTCTTTCCTGCTGGAGCTGCATCCAATGAACAAAACAAATCCTTCCTTGAAGTAATATGCCTGGATGCACCACTATCAAAGTACCAAATCATTTGTGTCTTGTCAACACTGTAAGCAGAAAAATTTGAACATACTACAAAAGCATAAGAATCCTGCACAAAGTTTGCAGACTCTTCTTTAGCTGTAGAAGAATCACCAGAAGCTGAAACAACCAAACTTGACTCTTTCTTCTTTTCTTTAGCAATTCGCTTTTTACACTCACTAATGTAGTGACCAGGTTTCTTGCAGTAGTGACATTTACCTTTCTTCTTGGACTTGTCGGAATCACCTTTAGACTTCTCTGAAGATTGTCCTGCACTAGACTTGGAGTGATGAGCACTCTCTTTACCCTGTTTTTGTTCTGTACAACAAGAGCATGATCCATACCATCCACCTGTAAAGACTTGTTCTTACGTGATTGATCCTCCTGCAATAGCAAAGCCACTAACTCTTCAAAATGAAGAGGGTCAGGATTAGCTCGCAAAGACAGAGTCAAAGAAGTCTGAAAAGTCAAATAAGATGGTGGTAGTGAATTGAGTGTTTTGGAAACCAAGTCCTTCTCTGGAATCACTTCATCAATGCTAAGCAATTGCTCTTTAAGATCCCTGATTTTTGTAAGATGCTCGACAATATCGTCACCTTCGTCCATCTGTATTTTGTCAAGTTGTTTCTTCAAAAACTCTATTCTGGCAGCGTTTCTTCCTCCAAACATAGCTTGCAGAGTGTTCCAAGCATTCTCAGAAGTTCTGCAAGATCTGATATGTGGTGTGATTGTCCTCTTTATGGTTAAGGCAATCACAGCCATAGCCTGTGCATCTTTAGTATCCCATCTCTTTTGCTCTGGAGTGACTTGTGAGGGTCCTGCACCAACAGCTGCACCACGACCAGGCGTGGCAGGTGCAATGCTACCTGGACGAACTTCATCTCCAGATACATAATCCCACAATCCTTTACCAACCAAAACATTTTTGGCCATAAAAGACCAAAGAGAATAGTTGGTACCATCCAATTTGTCTTCGGATGTAAACGCACCAAAAATCTCTTTCTCCGTAGATTGAGCCATACTGTAGATGCACACAAGAGAGCAAAAGAACCTCCAAGAGATTCACAAATCTCCTCTCCAATCCAAGCAAAACTCTACACAAAATCTCAGCACAAAGCTAAGACAAGCTGCTTCCCAAAAGAACTGTTTACCTGAAGAAAATCTGTCAGAAAGCACACCCTCTTGATCTAAACGCCTCGGAAAAGTAACTTCTGCTACGCTGCTCAGAACGAAATTCTGAGGGCTCGAACGGCTTCGAAAGGGGGGTAAAACCCCAGGTCGCCTGATCAAAATACTCCCGGAACGTCGAGGATGCTCCCACGAACAAATTTTTCGAAAACTTCCTGAAAACTGCGATTGCGCGCGCGGACGCAAAAACGCAAGTAGAGGCTCTGGAAATCACCTTGCTCTGATACCAATTGTTGAAGATGATGAAACAGGAAACAGAAGGAAGACAGCAACTCAGAGTAGGAAGAAGATGGAGAAGGAGAAGACACAGAGCTTGTGTACGAGATCTCTGTAGTCTCTCTCTCTGTATTGGAATAATAATTGTGTATACAAACTCAGAGCTACAAAGCTTATATGAAACCCTAAGAGATAAGGTGTCCTTTCACACCAGATGTCCAGGGGGAAAAACCCAGTGGGAGAAAAGTGCCCCTGGTGAAGCGCGTATACACACTAACACTACTACATGTCTACAAAGAGTGAGAGGGAGATGGACCCTACCATGTAGGTCTATGACCATCTTAAAGAGGTGACCAATAAAAGGCGGATCCTTGATTCCATCATAAGCAAATTAACAGGGATAATTTGTATTTCCACCATTGAAAAGACCCAAAAACGTGTCAAAAATGTCACCTGAGATATATTTGTCTCTTTAGTATATGACAACAAGGGATGACCTGCATAATTCACAAAAACAAACATCTCAAGAAGTCAAGATATGCTTTGCCTGTAGATGATATAACCTGTAACCCTTGATCTCAACACTGTAACCAAAAAAAGATGCATTTGAGAACCTTATCATCCAATTTCTTGTGTTTTTGTTGTGGCACTCAAGCATAAGAAAAGAAACCAAATTCATGCAAGTGACCATTAGATGGATTCTTAGCATGCCGTGCCTCATATGGAGTCATATAATCTTGCAAAGCTTTGGTGGGATATGACCTTTGAAGTATATAGGAAACAAACATGATAGCCTCTATCCAGAAATCATGTGGAAAAGCTTTTCTTTGATTGTAAATCATGTCACCTCCATAAGTGACCTATTTTTCCTCTTAACAACACCATTTTGTTGAGGTTTACAAGGCACTATACATTGGTGTTTTATCCCACGACCATCCAAAAATGCATCAAATTCTTATGACATGGACTCCCCCTCGATCAAAATGGACGATACCCACACTACAACTGAATACATTTTAAATCAATAGAAAAACAAATTGAAGCACATAAACCTTTTTTTATTTAAGCGGATATACCCTTGTACGTAGTAAGTAATCATCAATGAAAGTCACAAAGTACAAACTATTATAAAAAGGAGTGTGCATTGAGTTGCAAACATTGCTGTGATTAAGCGACAACTTGTGAGTATATCATGTAGTGAAGCATCCTTTGAAAACTTAGAATACTCTATTTTCTCAAAATACAGCCTTCACAAACTTGAAACATGCTTGGATGGTGCCTTCAATGGAGGAAATGAGGCAACCATATCAGATACCTACAAATACATCAAATTGGAAAGATTCAAATGTCTAAAATGTGCATACCATAGTTTAGCATTTGAAACAAATTTGGAATCTGTAACTAAATTTTCCAAAGTTTTCCATACACTTGTGAAAGAATTGAGCTCGTGCAACCCACAAGACAAAGTTCTTGATGCAAGAATAGTATCACTTGAAGTAAGATCACCAATAGTGCATCTCTCATCCACAAACTTTACAACAAGACCAAGTGGTGCTAATGTAAAACTAGACAAAATATTCTTCTTGATCTAAGGAGCAACAAGTAAACAAAAAGTGTGGAGGAACTTCCATCAACTGTAGTGAGTACAATCCTTCCAACTCCTTGATCTAGATAAGAGGCATTGTTAGGACAAGTAACAATATCCCCATTGGGCACAACATCAAGAGAAGTGAACAAGGCACGATGAGATATAATGTGCTTTGTAGCACCACTATTAAAATACCACCCGTGTGAATCTATAACTCAATTGTGCATGCATCATGGATAGAAGTGTCATACTGACACTGCAAACTAAAAGCCCATTTTGCATCAACAATATAATTTGAAATTTTGCAATGGCTACATTTAAACAAGATTCATTTTCTTTTTACATGCCTCTTTAGCCTTTAGCTTAAGACATTCCTTTATCTAATGTTGGTGGTAGCTGCAATACAACTTTGTCTCCTCTCTCAGTAGATTTACCAGATACATTTCTTTTATGGGAGGCATTTGTCATGTTTTGCTACTATAGAAGGAACATTGGAAGAAGCAGCATTGTTATTGCTACCTCTTCTTTGGTGCAACAACAAAAGCCTAATCATTAGCATTTTGCTTTGCCTTAGTTTTTTTTGCACATAGACTCTTGTAACAACAAAGTAACCAACCCATCAAACACAAAGGTAAAATCTTAAGCCGGAAGAGAAATCCCAACTTGATTTTGTACCTCACTCACATGTATGTCTATGGTACTAGAGCCCTCGAGGTTCTTAGTGTGGGTTTGTTTCTTTGAAAATAAAAAAGCCCGGGACATACAAAATAAGCACACACGGAAAATAATTTTGAATAAAAAAGAAAAAAAATGAAATGGAAAAGACTTCCATAAGCTTAAAATGAAAAATTAAAGCTCTTGTTTGGAGTTGTGAGAGTTAGTTGGCTAATCAAAGCTAAAAGGCACAATTGGGAAATTTGGCATTTAGATAATCTTTCTAACTTTGCTACTACTAGAGTAATTGTTTTAACCTTAGCCATACCTACCTAATTGATAGATTTCTCCATAAGCCCAAAATCTTGATTGATTGATTTCATCAAAGTGCAATTTATTCATCCTTTATGGCAGTGTAGCATTTCATAATTCTTTGCAATTACTCATGTCCTCATGTACTTTATATTTCCCTCATGCTTTATTGCCATATAGTTTTTCTTGCATACTCTCATAGTGAATTTGTTGTGCAGACAATCTATTCTAGAAGCTCTACCACATTGTAGAATGAGCTTCACCTCACTAATCTTGAGGACATAATTTATATCAGGACGGGGGGCATGTTAACCCATGACGTTGCCATTATTCTTTTGTGCATATGTTTAGTCATGGATCGGGCTTGTCGGTCCAAGAGGTTTATAGTAAAAGGCTAGTGATCACTGATGAAAGACGCACCAGACCCATTTAGCACTGATTGACAAAATATGGACGCCCGTATGTGAAAAGGATGGCAAGCCCTAGATAAAGTTGTAAACTAGAGTTTTCAAGGCATTATGAATGCGCAAGCTTTGCTCTAGCTTCACCTCTTCTTGCCTATTTATGAGCGTGTGTGTGTGTGTGTGTGTGTGTGTGTGTGTGTGTGTGAGAGAGAGAGAGAGAGAGAGAGAGAGAGAGAGAGAGAGAGAGAGAGAGAGAGAGAGAGAGAGAGAGAGAGAATTAGCAAGCATGACAACACAGAGAAAGACAAGCGGCAACGTGGTGTCTTCTTCTTCTTGGCATGCACACGGAGTTCCTTAGCGGGAACACTGTAGGAGGTGAGTGACACACAGCCATTGTAAGATCCCCAATTTTGGGTCTCTTCCAAAAATAAGAAAAATAGTTTTCAATATCTATTTTGCCAAATTTTGACTTAAGATGCTTGATTGATAGTATTGGAAGGTTCTAAAGTAGAAAGCAAAGTCGTTTCCATGTTCTAGTAGGTAAGACGCAAGTTGATTCAGTTTTGGAAAAATCCGCTATTTTTAGGATTTTCATGCTTTTTATGCTTTTATGTGTTTTTTTTCAAAAAGCAAGGTCGGATCCTTGATCTACGTGTTCCGGAAAAGCTTGGTTCAATTTTATAAAAATATGCTTTTTGAGTGCATTTCACACTATTTTTTATCTTTTCATGATTTCTAGTGCTTTTTAGTGAAAAGCGAGTTCGCTTTTGTATTCCAATGGACGAGGGGAACCCGCGGTTCAATTTTAGGAAATTTTGCTTTTTTTATGTGTGCTTTTAATGCTATTTTTAGCTTTTCGTGCTTTTCAACATTTTTGAAAAGCAATGTGCTTTTTGGGATGACCTAAACCTAAAAACATTAATTTTAGTCTCCGTCGGATTTAAAAATGATCACCCAGAGCAAAAACGGGACCAAACGATATTTTTACGAAAATTATTTTTATAAAAAGCGGTATCGTAAATATGCCGGGGCTGTACTGGAAAGTCATCATTATGTCGGGACATTATGATATGGCATAGTCTAGCTAAGGTTCCATTATTTGGTCAGATGTTGTTCAACTGGTCAGTTTTACTGCAAAAATTGAATGGTAAGTGGGAGAGTTGACCACCAAAAGCTGTGCCATGTTTTTAGAAAAGACTGGAGTCTTTTTCCAAAAGCAGGAAGCTAATCCTGGCTGGGAGGTAGCGCTACCTATAGCTTGGGACACACTCCGGACAGTTGAAAAACTTATAAATTGGCATAGACACCTTAGTTTTTAAAGCCGTCTGTTATGTCTACTACCACAAGGCTATACATATCTATTAAACGGAGTGGTGCAAGCTCTTCATCACCATCTCCATAAGCTCTTCTCTCTCGGGAAGAAGAAGAAGAAGAAGAAGAAGAAGAAGAAGAAGAAGAAGGATATTCTCTCTCTACTTGCTGAGTATCTCCTCTTCTCGTTTCACGGTGTACGCGCTCTCCGAAAGCTTTCGGGCTGAATACCTCTATGTAGCTCTCATCACCACTCTCTTGCGGCAAAGCAAGAAGCCTTTCAACAACCCATAATCAATTGTAAAGCACGTTGAGAAGCTCTTAACTCCATAGCTATCATAATCTCTCTCTCTATGTCGTTTTTCTGAGTAGTCACTCTCTCGGTGACTGTTTTTCGTATACTAGTGCATGTATGGATTAACCGAGTACGTATGAAGTTGCCCCATGATTATTTCATCATGTTTAACAAACTGATTTATGCACATGATGCATTTATGATCACGTGCATGCATAACAAGCGATTTTCGTTTCATGTCATAGAGACGGTAGGAACACTTGTTTGGTCATAACTCACAAACCATGCATGAACCCTTTATACTAGAGATAAAAACTGTCATGTGAAAATCATGCACGAGCGAAGAGATATTATAAAAAAACAGCTTGCTGTCCACTGCACAACCAATTTTTAACTCTATGCTCCTTGGAGAATCACTATATAGATTCACCAGATGGGTAAACCCACCAAATCAATTAAATATCATGATGAAACTTGATAATAAATGTATTTAGGTCTCCATTATCACCTCGAGAATGCGAGTTATTAATCGTTCCATAACCGATTTTACCTACCGTGTAGGGGTGCTACCAAGGGGGAGTACCATATGACGTCGTGAGTTAACCGAGCTTCTTATGTATGATTTATGATTTTTTTGGTGAGTTGATTTCAATTATTAGATGCCCATAAAATTATGTGAGGGTATTGGTTAGACAACTCGAACCGCATAGGCAGATATGATTAAAGTGGATTTCTTTTTGGGTTACCGTTTGTTGTGTAAGTACCATATGGGTAAAGTGATGTGATAGAGTGGTATTCTATAGTACAAAGCTGAGCTTGATACATTGGTTGAGGTCAAATACTTTCATTTGCATGTTTTGCATGCTCTCAAAAATGCCAAAAAGTTATTTTTTGCTTATGTATGAAGTTATGGTTTATGGTTGACCTAAAGGTCAGAGCTGTTTTGCATCATGTTTATAGTGATGGAATGTTATCATATGATGTATGGAAACTTATGGATTGATGATGCCTCATATGCATGGTTATGATTGCTTTCCACGTTTCTAGGTCAAAACTAGCTCTACGTGCTAGGGAGATAAAGTGCCGATGTGATGCATCAACTTTGCATGGTTGGATGTTGTCAAAATTGGATTTTTATATCATGATTAGCTGCTTGTCGGATTTTTTTAATGCATGAAAGAATCATGTCTTAAGGGTCATAAGTGTATGGACTCCGATTGACTACAGGGGATATGTCAAACTCCAAGTGTGGGAGTTGGTTCAGTGTGATTGTGATTGGTGGTCAAGGGCTGAGATTCCCTCATAGATTATGGTTGTGATTTTATGGTGGAAGCTGGTGTGGCTCATGGTTTTTTTAATTTGGGATATGGTTATGCTACCGAAATTTTGCATCCATAGTATGTTCTAAAGTGGTTATGCAAGATTGGTTGTACCTCACCCGAGCTAGGTGGAGTGCTCACCCCTCGTGTGATGTGATTGGATTATGGTTTATGGTTTTGGCATTAGATCATGAAGTGATCTGGATGGTTTATGGTAGACGTGTAAGGGTAGAGGCCTTGTACAGTCTAACTGCTTGGAAAAGATTGATTGTGCATATCTAAAGTGCTATTGTCATTGGACTCATGTGTTATGTTTCCATGGCAGCTTCGCTACAAGACTAGGATCACCTACATCGCTTAGCCTTAGACTAAAGGGTCGTTGACCTAGGGATTTGCTGGATCAGGGGGGTTGCCTAGGTCTTCTTCTTTTTGTTAGGCTCATCTACACGGTTGGTGTATCGTGGGTTGAATGACCTACACGACTAACACGTCGAGGATTTTGCCTTGGCTTTGCCTAAGCACCCGATGTTGGGCATCGAAGAGGCGTGGCGCTAACGGACGCAAAGCGACCCCGAACCCCGACGTCCTCTAAAACGCCGGGGGCCGAATGGCTCACCTCAAGCCTGCCACGGTAAAGCGAACAGGGGGGGCACCACCTAGCTTTGAGCGGCTAGGACGCAAAGCCCATGGTGATATGAACACCGCAAGCCTACACACCAAGAGAGAGAAAATGGGAGAGAGAGAGAGAGAGAATACTTGCAATTGATGAAAACAACCTCGGGGGTGTGAGGGTGAGTTATTTCTGCAATATTTACAAGGTGGCATGCCGTGATGGTAGAGAGGTAGGGAGAGGAGATGGTGCAACCTACTTGGTGCGTTCTCTAGGGCAACTCAATGACGGTGAATACTCATTGCCAAGAGCGTGCATATGTGTGTGCATCGACCATTGGAGTCGAGAGGTGGATGTGGTTCCCTTCGCATGGTGCAATTTCCAAGGCAAACCCAACACACAAGACCCCCTCCCCGTGATGGTGATGGTGTCAATCCCTCCTATTACACTCTACCCAATGCTTGGTTCCACATAAGTTGTCCCCCCCGATAGTGACCTCTCAGTGCCAATTTATAGGTGTTGGTTGCTTGGATTATGGTAATCCCAGTGTGGTTAGGGTAATATTAATCGAGGAAACAAAGCAAGTGGTGGGCCCGGTGTGGTTGACCCTTGCTTTGTTTTGGGGAAGGTTATTAAAAGATGGGAATCTCTAGGTGGGCCTTTGTCACCATCACCTAGAGAGAGGATATTTACAAAATGGAAATTTACAATGGCTCGGGTGAAAAACTGAAGATAATGGTAAAATAACCTAAAAATTATTGGGATGGCATCGTGGTTGCGTGTTGCCGGCGAATGGCGTGCTGCCGGTGCGTTGGTGTCGAGCGTACTTCTTTTCGGAGTCGGCTGGGGCATGCCTTTGGCGCATTTCTATTTTTTGTTGTTGGTGGCGCATGCTTTGGATCCTTATTCTTTTTGTTTGTTGATGTCGTAACCTTTTCCTTCGTATTGTGGTGCGGTGTGTATATACGTGTGTGTATGTATTTGTGCATGAGGCGGGTGTGTGTGTGTGTTTTGTATAGGTATGTGTGTGCAAAAGCGTGCGTGGGAAGGGGGCTATATATATATATATATATATAATGTGTGTGTATATATATATATATATATATATATATATATATATATATATATATATATATATATATATTTTTTTTTTTTTTTTCTTCTGCGGATGGCCGGCGGCTTACTCTTCTGCGCAAGGCGGAAAGGGAGGGGGGGGGGGGGGTAGGATAGGGGGTGTGAGTGTGTGTGGGTGGGTGAGTGTGGGACTGCAGCGCTGCCCGCGAGAGAGAGAGAGAGAGCTTTGGCGTGGCCTGCCGGTATCCGGATGAGAGAGAGAGAGAGAGAGGGAGCTTGGCGTGGTCGTGAGAGGGAGAATGAGGGAGAGGGGGAGGGGATAGGGGTGAGGGGATAAGAGATAGAGAGAGTGTGTGAGGGAGAGTGAGGGGAGAGGGGGAATGGCGGGGTATGGGAGATGTGTGGGTGAGAGGGAGAGGGGGGGGGGGGGGGGGGGGGGGGGGTGGTGTTGTCTTGCATGGGGCTTGAGGACGAAGGGGAGATAAGTCAATTGGGGGTGGTGGTGTAAGGAAATATATCTGCGGGCCAAAGAGGGGGGGGGGGGGGGGGGGGGGGAGTGTGAATGAGCCGAGGGAGGGTGAGGCGAGCGGGTGGGGAAGAGGGAGGAGGGGTCAGGGGGAGGGAATATTGGCGGGCCAAAGAGAGGGGGGGGGGGGGGGGGGATGAGGGTAGAGGGTAATGGGAGAGGGGATGGATAGGGTGAGTGTAAGAGTGAGGGGGGGGGGGGGGGTTCTCACGCAGCTCACACCGAGGGAGCACGAGAGAGGGGTTGGGGTTCCTTCTCTGAGTTTCTGCCTTGCCAGGGAGGGTAAATCAGGAGGAGAGAGATATTAGGGAAGGGGGTATGTAGGGAAAATGGGGGGGAGAGAGTGCGAGGGTTTTATCCGATGCCCGTAGGGCGGGAGGGGAAAAAAATAAGTTACGGTGGGGGGGTACTGAGAGTGGGGGGGAGGGGGTGTAATGAGTTTTTTTTCTTTTTTTTTTCTACTTGATTTCCGAAAGTCGACTATCATTAGCCCTCTCTCATTTGGCTAGAGGCATTGATGCTTCTAGCCCTTCTTCAGTTTCTTCAGCTGTAGAGTTAGAGGGTTCTCCCTCTTCTGGAATGTCTAGCACGAATTCTGGGTCAAACCTAAGGAAATACCTCTTCAGTCTCCATCCATTGACTCTAGTCTTGTGAATTCTCCCATCTGCTTCCATCAGCTTATAGCTACCGTTGTCATAGCGCTTCTTGATGATGAATGGCCCTTCCCATCTGGGTTGAAATTTCTTATCCTTCCTGGTATCAAATCTGTTGTCATATCGCAGCACTAGCATGCCTTTTTCCAATCCTTTCTCTTTAAGCCCTTGATTGAAAGTGAGTCGGCGTCGTTCTGCCTGTGCTGCATAGTGATTGATTGCTTCTTCCCTATCCAGTTGGAGTCTCTCTAGATCCAAGATGTGGTTTTGAAGGTTTACGATTGGATGGTGGGTCTGGCTGGCCAAGACTCGTAAGCTGGCTATTTGTACCTCAATGGGTAGAATTGCCTCCTTCCCATAAACTAGATGGAAAGGGGTGAAACCTAGTGATGTTCGGAACATTGTTCTGTAGGCCCAAAGAGCTTCCATGAGATGTTTATCCCAATCTCCTGTATGGTTGTTCACCTGTTTTGTGATGATCTTGCAAATCATTCCATTTACCTTCTCTACCAGACCATTGCATTGTGGATAGTATGGTGTGGAATGCCGACGTGTGATGCCTAACTTCTTCATTAATTCTCCTACCACATCACCTCTGAATCCTGGTCCTCTATCTGATATTATCTCAAGAGGAGTGCCAAAACGGCAAACGATATGCTCAAAAATGAACTTTGCCACCTCTTGGGCTGTAATGCGTGTGGTGGCCGTTGCTTCTGCCCATCGCGTCATGTAGCCTACACCCACTATGATGTATAGTTTACTTGATTGGTCCCTTGGTAAGGGACCAATTGCATCTATTCCCCATTTCTCAAACGAACCATATGAAATGATAGGGGTTTGTGGCTCGTAGGTTAGCGTACGATCACTGGCCACTTGACAAGCCCTACATGTTTTACACCAATGGTGTACATCTCTGTTCAAACTAGGCCAAAAGTATCCTGCTTGTAGAATATTCCTACTAGTGATATCTAGAGCAAAATGACCACCGCAGACGCCGTCATGGCAGCTTGAAATTACCTCTGTGATTTCACTGGAGGTTGGCACCCGCCTGAGAATTTGATCCTTGCCCTTACAATACAACTGGTCGTCTATAAGGCGGTACCTAGTAGCCTTCCTTACCGGCCATTGTTTTTGGCCTTTAGTGTGTCCTGTTGGACATTCCCCTGTATTCAGAAAGCTGATGATATCAGGCATAGTGTCAGTGCCTTGGAAGAGGGGTAGTTTTAACTTGATTGCTCCTATGGTAACATCTTGTATTCTTTCTTTAGCTAGTGCATCTGCCTCCTGATTTTCTGCTCTGGGAATATGGAAGAGTTTTACTGCTTCAAACTTCTTTAGAAGGTCCTTAACTTGGCGAAGTTGACCAAGTAAAACCTGATTTTTGCACTCCCAGGTGCCATTTATCTGCCTAATCAAAAGCAAAGCATCGCCGAACACATTCAAGCGCTGAATTTTCTGTGAAATACATTGTTCTAGCCCAAGGATTAGGGCTGCATACTCTGCCTCATTGTTAGAGTGGGAGTGTAATAACTGCCCCATGGAGAATATTCTTTCCTGCTGTTCATTGAAAATGACCATGCCTACTGCAAACTGATCCATTGTTCTCTTGTATGCT
The DNA here is from genome assembly GCF_014529385.1 of Adiantum capillus-veneris. Classification (NCBI taxonomy): domain Eukaryota; kingdom Viridiplantae; phylum Streptophyta; class Polypodiopsida; order Polypodiales; family Pteridaceae; genus Adiantum; species Adiantum capillus-veneris. The sequence continues at coordinate 53,210,232 of NC_140947.1, read as the reverse complement.
CCGTTAAAGAAAAGAGAGTGAGCTCTCCCTAGCTTAGGGCTCTCTTTATCTGGTATTCCTTCCTTTGCTTCCGTGTTGACCTTCAACTTCTTCTCGTAGTGGCGATGAGTGAGAATTCCTGCTAGACTAGCCCTGGTGGAGTTTTCTACTTGTATGGTGTAATCAAACTCTTGTAGTCTAATTAACCACTTTGAGATCCTAGATGAGACATCCATGTGTCGCATTACATATGGGAAAACCTCTTCCATTGTCAAGATTACAAATGGTCTAGGCAAGAGATAGGAGCGGAATTTCGTGGTAGCAAACATTAGTGCCAGAACCATGTGTTCTACTTCGGTGAATCCCTGTTTTGATGGGGTCATGACTCGACTAGAGAAGTAAATAGGGGGCATGAAAGAAGTTTTAGGATCCTTTTGCATTAGCACTGCTCCCAGAGTATCATTTCCCACACTAGGGTTCACATAGAATGGCTCGTCCCACTTAGGAGGTGAAATAGTGGAAAGCTTAGATAGGACTTGCTTTACCTCAGTAAAATGCTGCTCATTCTCTTCACTCCATGAGAAAACATCCCTTTGGGTGAGTTGTTGTAGGGGAAGGACCACTTGAGATAGCAGGTGAATGAACCTGCTTAAATATCTTACCTTCTGAAGGAAAGAAACCAACTGCTTGGCGGTGGTGGGAGATGATAAAGATACCAGAGCCTGAATTTTGCTGGGGTCAGCCTCGATTCCTTTTGTTGAAATTACATGACCAAGGAGAGTGACCTTGCTCTCACCAATGTGACACTTGTCCCCGTTGAGTTGGCCACCCAGGGTTTGTAGCCTGGTTAAGCCGTCATAGACTTTGCTTAGATGAAGGGCTCGTGAGCTATAGATGCAAAAATCATCTATGAAAACCCGTATTGATGTTCCAAAGTAGAGTTGGAAAACAAATGTCACATAGCGTTGAAATGTGGCTGGGGCGTTGGTGAGGCCAAATGGCATCACTCTGTAAGCAAAACATCCCCAAGGTGTGATGAAGGTTGTCTTCTTCTGATCCTCCTCCGCAATGCTAATCTGGAAGTATCCTGAGTAGCCATCGCATACTGTGTAGCGTTCGTGACCTGCCACTTCATTGAGTATTTCATCCTGGAATGGGAGGGGAAAATGGTCCCTCCTCGTGGCTGCATTGAGAGGTTTATAATCCACATAGACTCTCCATTTACCATTTTTTTGGTGTGACTACTACTGGGGAGACCCATTCTGAGTCTTCGATAGGGTAGATGAAACCTGCTTGTAGCAAACTCCTTACTTCTTTAAGCAATGCCTCTTGTTGGATTACTCCAAGTCTTCTGAGCTTTTGTACTATGGGTTTACTGCCTTCCTTGAGCTTTATGTGGTGTTGCACTACTGTAATTCCTGTGATCTTATCATAGCCATCAATGAACAAAGTAGTGAAGTTGCCTAACATGGAGACATACTCCTTCCTTTCTTCATTGGTTAACTCATTTGAGAGCATTTTTTGTAGCTTACCTGCATCCTCCAATGACTGCTTACCTGATGGTCCCTCTTGGTTTGCTGAGGTTGCTTCAGATTGTGTTAATCTATTTGGGTCTTTAAGAATGACTCCCATTACTTCGATGCTACTATCACTCCCGTCGGTGGTGGTTGTGTCTTCTCCTGAGGTAGATGAGGAGTCGCTGGTGGACTCGTCTTCTGAAGCCTCCAAGATCATATTGCGATGCTTTCCAGTCCTCATGTCGTAGAATATGGACTTCCCTTTAGCATCCTTCATCTGGATCATCTCGGTGCTCCAGTCTTGTTTGGCTTCCATGGCCATAAGCCAAGGCCTTCCAAGAATGATGGGGTAGCCCTCCCCTTTGTGTGGCATGACGAAGATGTCTACTTCCACTTCCGTATTGAATGCTTTTACTTTGATCGCATATAGAATGCCTACGCATTTCACTCTTACATTGTTTGCCATCTTGGCTCGGCAGGGTGCCGGCCTACTTACCTCTAGACCTAGGTGGTGCATCATCTTCTCACTCATGACGAATATTTGCGCGCCGCCATCTATGTAGACGTTTGAAATCCGCTGCCCTTTGATGTGAGCGTCCATGGTTGGCAAGATGTCATCGAGATCCCTCCCAGAGATAGCCCCAACTATCTGTGGTTTTGATTTCCTGGTACTTTTCATTTTCTTCCATTGCCTCCTCATTCTGGGTGCAAGGTGGAGTAATTGGGGCCAAGTTATCTTCGAGCCCTGCATTAACACATCCTGAACTAAGTCATAGGGTTGTGCTTCCTCACCTAGTGAGAAGTCTACGATGTCTATCTTCTGCCGCGATTTAGCTGCTTGCTTGCTAGACTCGGCTTTCCCTTTCATCTTCTCTTCTTTTTGAGATGCCTCCTCGTGCCTCGCACGCTTCACTCCCATAGCATCCACTTCTTCTACCTTCGCTTTTCCTTTGTGCTTCTCTCGAGCTGACTCTTCTACCTTCGCCTTCCCTTTAGCCTCTAAGCTAATGACACTCACCGCTTGGTTCACCGCAGGTGGTGGGAGTAGTGGCGGAATGAGAGGTTGGGGTGGTGGTTGCTGTTGTATAGGTGGTCGCAGGATTTGGATTGCTGGGATTGGTCCTGGCTGCCTTGGTGGTGTTCTTACTCTTGGCGGAGAGATCTGATTCTGTCTCCCCCCTCTATTGAAATTCTGCCTTCTTGGGTGTGGGCAGTAGTACATTCCATGGTTGTCTTCCCCGCAGTTGTAACAGTGGTATTCTGGGTTGTGCCTTCGTTGTCCTCTTCCTTGTTCTGGATTTTTGCGAGATGCATGCCCTTGCTGCACCAGATGCACAGATAAACTCTCTAGTTGGGTGGTGATGCGACTCAGCAGGTCTTGCTGTTCCTCTGCTGTCTCCTGTGGTTGGACTCTATGATTGGTTGTTGCAGCCAATGGGGTTGGTCGGGCCGAGCTTGTTTCCTCTGACTCGTTTACTCTTGATTGCATGCGTAGCTTCTTGTCTTTAAGGCGGGCTTTTTTGACTGCCAACTCATATGTTGCAGGAAACCTTCCCTTCACCTTCTCTCTAAGCGGCGACCATAGACCAACAATGAAACGGTCCTTCTTCAGGAAATTAGACGCTCCTTCGCCTTCCTCCAGTGTGGCAACCCACCTCTCCCATAAGTCCACAAACTTTGACTCATAGGTGGCGTACTCCAGCAGGCCTGCCTGCTTTAATTCTGTCAATAGCTGCCATAGCTTCTCCGAGGTTGTGCCTCCACCAAACCTCTTTACAAAAGAAGCCCTTAACACATCCCATGCATTCTTGGTAGCCTGGGGCAATGCATTATACCAGGACTTGGCCTCTACTTTCATCAGTAGAGGAAAAATTTTGAGTCGTGAAGCGTCGTCATCTTTGTTGGAGACGACACAAGCAATGTCAAAATCGTCCAAAAAATCAGTGGTGAGATCCTCACCCTTCTTTCCACTGAACGTGGGGAAAGAAACACTTGCCATGGTGGTGACTTGGGAAATTACAAACCTTCTTTTTTTTTTTTTTACATCAACAAAAACGGCTCATAGTGGTTTTACAGGGGCGAACGGATAGGCTAAAACAGGATAAAAATAGAGACATTAAAGGAATGATGGTAATCTAGTATGGGGAGAATGATAGGGTTCGGGGCATTGAGGATTTCTCCTAGTACTGTCGCACCGAATAGGTAAACGATCTTCTTTGGTAGAAGACTTTCCTATCTACATAGATATTCACATGCATATGCTGCAGGAATCTGAACGGGAATGCGGTTGGCCCGTTTTCCATCATGCACAAAGGGTGAAATACTTACTTATACTCTTACCGTGCCAGTGTTGATGAGTCGGCACATCCACAAGAGGTCGTCACCTTTCATGGGCTCTACCCTTCCTTCGTTGCTTAGCACGTATGGGGTGATGGCGACGCGTCTGACCACTCCCAGTCTCTTGGATAACAGCAATTGTAGGTAATTTCCATAATCGGCGTGTTGCATGAATTCTACTCCATTCAGCTGCAACTCATCTCCAGCCCATTGGGTCTCTCCCATGGTAGAGAGCTTCTTCAGGATAAGTTGTATAGGGAGGGGAGGAAGGTCCTCCACTTGCTTCCCAAAACAGCGAGAGCAGTAGCCGAACCACTCTTCTCTAGGACATGGGAATCTTCTCACCACTTCTTCTTTTGGATTGTCGAAGTGGATTGGTAGCACTCGCATGCATCGTGCAAATCGGTAGGCGACCTTCCGCCGCTTAGCTTTGGATGACTTCTTCTTTGACAAAGTGGGTACAACCCGGCTCTCTGAGCTTGAAGCACTTGCTTGGCTAGATGCTTCTCCCTTCGGGGTCATGTGTTTCCAGGCTAGCCTATCTTCTCCTTGCCCTTGGCTTGAGAAGCCCCTTTAGGCCACTTTGGGGTTTTATCTTTGACTGCAGTTTCTTTAGGGAAAAGAGGCCTCACCGTCTGCTTTCCTTCCTTGACGTGAATGACCTCCTTGCGATGAATGTCAATGTAGAAGACTTCAGCCCTTCCGCTGCCTTCGTTGCTGGCACTCACCAACCGTGTGCCTTGGTTGACAACAGTGATGGAACCTCACCAATCTCCCACTTGATGCTTTCGATTTATAGTTAGAACGAGCGACACGAGATGGAGAATTTACCTCTTGAATGTTGATGACACTGCAGCCTGGTAGTAGCACCTCAATGAAGGCGGCTAGGGCCTCCTTCGTCTCTTCTTCTTCCGTCCTCCAGTTAGAAAATTCCTTTAGCCACGCGTCCATGATTGATAGTGGGCGTCACTTTCAGCATTGTAAACTGAAGGGTCTTAGAAAAGCCCTCCTCCGTGGGGGCACCAAATGACGGACGCAAAGCGGACCCCGAACCCCGACGGCCTCTAAAACGTCGGGGGCCGAATGGCTCGCCTCGAGCCTGCCACGATAAAGCGAACAGCGGGGGCACCACCTAGCTTTGAGCGGCTAGGATGCAAAGCCCACGGTGATATGAACACCGCAAGCCTACACACCGAGAGAGAGAAAAGGGGAGACAGAGAGAGAGAATACTTGCAATTGATGAAAACAACCTCGGGGGTTGTAGGGTGAGTTATTTCTGTAATATTTACAAGGTGGCATGCCGTGATGGTAGAGAGGTAGGGAGAGGAGATGGTGCAACATACTTGGTGCGTTCTCTAGGGCGACTTTATGACGGTGAATACTCATTGCCAAGAGCGTGCATACGTGTGTGCATCGACCATAGGAGTCGAGAGGTGGATGTGGTTCCCTTCGCATGGTGCAATTTCCAAGGCAAACCCAACACACAAGACCCCCTCCCCGTGATGGTGATGGTGTCAATCCCTCCTACTACACTCTACCCAATGCTTAGTTCCACATAAGTTGCCCCCCACCCCCCCGATAGTGACCTCTCAGTGCCAATTTATAGGTGTTGGCTGCTTGGATTATGGTAATCCCAGTGTGGTTAGGGTATACTTAATCGGGGAGACAAAGCAAGTGGTGGGCCCCGTGTGGTTGACCCTTGCTTTGTTTTGGGGAAGGTTATTAAAAGATGGGAATCTCTAGGTGGGCCTTTTTCACCATCACCTAGAGAGAGGATATTTACAAAATGGAAATTTACAATGGCTCGGGTGAAAAACTGAAGATAATGGTAAAATAACCTAAAAATTATTGGGATGGCGTTGTGGTTGCGTGTTGCCGGCGAATGGCGTGCTGTCGGTGCGTCAGTGTCGAGCGTACTTCTTTTCGGAGTCGGCCGGGGCATGCCTTCGGCGCATTTCTGTTTTTTGTTGTTGGCGGCGTGTGCTTTGGATCCTTCTTCTTTTTGTTTGTTGATGTCGTAGCCTTTTCCTTCGTATTGCGGTGCGGTGCGTATATACGTGTGTGTATGTATTTGTGCATGAGGAGGGTGTGTGTGTGTTTTGTATAGGTACGTGTGTGCGAAAGCGTGCATGGGAAGGGGGCTATATATATATATATATATATATATATATATATATAATGTATATATATAAATTATTTATTTATTTTTTCTTCTGCGGATGGCCGGCGGCTTACTCTTCTGCGCAAGGCGGAAAGGGAGGGGGGGGGGGGGGGGTAGGATAGGGGGTGTGAGTGTGGTCATTGCAGCGTTGCCCGCGCGAGAGAGAGAGAGCTTTGGCATGGCCTGCCGGTATCCAGATGAGAGAGAGAGAGAGAGAGAGAGAGAGAGAGAGAGAGAGAGAGAGAGAGAGAGAGAGAGAGAGAGAGAGAGAGAGAGAGAGAGAGCGAGAGAGAGAGAGAGAGAGAGAGAGAGAGAGAGAGAGAGAGCTTTGCATGGCCGTGAGAGGGAGAATGAGGGAGAGGGGGAGGGGATAGTGGTGAGGGGATAAGAGATAGAGAGAGTGTGTGAGGGAGAGTGAGGGGAGAGGGGGAATGGCGGGGTATGGGAGATGTGTGGGTGAGAGGGAGAGGGGGGGCTGGGGGTGGTGTTGTCTTGCATGGAGCTTGAGGACGAAGGGGAGATAAGTCAATGGGGGGGGGGGGTGTAAGGGAATATATCTGCGGGCCAAAGAGGGGGGAGAGTGTGAATGAGCCGAGGGAGGGTGAGGCGACCGGGTGGGGAAGAGGGAGGAGGGGTCGGGGGGAGGGAATATTGGCGGGCCAAAGAGAGGGGGGGGAAAAATGACGGTAGAGGTTAATGGGAGAGGGGATAGGGTGAGTGTAAGAGTGAGGGGGGGGGGGGGGGGGGGGGGGGGGGGGGGGTTCTCACGCGGCTCACACTGAGGGAGCACGAGAGAGGGGTTGGGGTTCCTTCTCTGAGTTTCTGCCTGGCTGGGGAGGGTAAATCGGGAGGAGAGAGATATTAGGGAAGGGGGTATGTAGGGAAAATGGGGGGGAGAGAGTGCGAGGGTTTTATCCGATGCCCATAGGGCGGGAGGGGGAAAAAATAAGTTACGGTGGGGGGGTACTAAGAGTGGGGGGGGTGTAATGAGTTTTTTTTTCTTTTTTTTTCTACTTGATTTCTGAAAGTTGGCTATCAGCGCCGAAACTGGTATCATTGGTGGTGATACCCTACCACCTACTGGTACTTGGGATCCTTTTCAGAGCTTGCCCTCATAGAGGAAGGCGAAGCAGCCTCAGCTTATGTCTGGCTCAGGTAGGTTGGAGGTGTTTTGACAAAGTGAAATTCTCTATGTCTGTAGTACAGTGGATGTGGATGGGTGGATTGGTTGATCCTTACACAGGGTCCGGTGCTCTACTAGTTATTTTGTCATAAAGCTTTTTGATGTTATGGTATACCCATATATTTGTCATTGCATTATTACATGGTTGTTTGTTTCATTTAGATGGGGCATTTAAAGATTCTCTATTTTTATTTTCTCATGTCTTTCTGCACTCTATTTCACCCTCCACTATATTCTCCCTCTCTCTCTTCCCGCAACGTGGTGTACACATATATTCACCCTCCACAATGTTATATTTTTCTTGAGTACGCTTTCATTCATAACACCCATTTAGGGGTGGCACTAGTCACTAGGTGCGTGTGGATTCAGTCCGGCTCATGGTTTAAACTCCATGCTTGGTAGGAGTTGAGAGCTCCTCCTCTAAGCAAATGCTTTCATAACTTTGATGTATATTGAAAATTTTATAAGGGTGTAAATTGTATATTTTGTGCATAGACCCCCGGGGAGGGGTATCTCTCACCTAGTATCAGAGCCTATGCTTAAGGTTATGGGGATAGCCTAAAGCCTATACTAGTCGGGTTAGTTATGCATCGTGCACACATGCATGCTGTTTGAGAAAAGATATTGTATTCATGATGCATCTATAAGTGACATTGGTTGGTGGTACTTGTTTGACTTGTCTTCTGAGTGGAAGTGTTTGGTTTGAGTTATGATGAAGTGGTTGAAGTGTTCAAAAACGGAATTGTAATTTCTTTGAATATTTGTTTTGTAGTAACAAATGGCTCCTAGAGTGACGTCTGAATGCTTTAGCCAAGGGAATGAGGTTTTGGCCATAGTGTTCAACAACATGGCGACACGGTTTTCTAGGGATAAACGAAAACTCTTTTACCTAAAAATTGGGACCAAAGTCTTTGGCATTCTAAGAAGCACTTTGTTGGAAGAGTGTTGACCGTAGTTACCTTACCCATCACCAAGAACCATTCCGTCAATTCTTTATCTACATAGACGACAATCCAAGAGTTTTTTTTGCCAACCGCAGGCTACTTCAACTCAGAATATGGTTAGGCCTAGAAAACATGTTCTACTACTTGGCGATACATCCCAAATGTTAAGGATTGCCAAAGCTGCCAATAAGTTTGAAGCTGTTGCATTTGTCATAGGGAAAGAAAAACTAGAAGATAATTACAGACCACGTTGTTGCGTGGGAGGTTTAAGAGAATACCTTGTCATGAGAGTTAAAAGAATATTTAGAGAGTTAGCTCCGAAACACCCATAACATTGTAATAAAGTCATAAAAATCAAAATTTGATGAATAAAAGAAGCATAGACTCAATTTTGGATCACACGTGTGCGAAGTTTTCTCTCTCTTTGTCTTGTTTTTAAATGGATCATTTAAATTGTCTAGATGAACTCCCAAGTGATTTTGCACAAAAGGGTCTTTTTCAATTATGCGATGGGATTCAGTCTCCATTGGGGAATTGAAGTGGTTTGAATTTCAAAGGGAACTAGACACTACCTTGTACCGAACACTTACGTAGCATGGGAGTTAAATGTTTAAGCTCAACCTGAACATCAAACACAAGTTCCTGATATGTTTATGACCAACCCACAGCTTTGGGTAAAAAAAAAGATTCAAGAAGGCGACGTTAAAGTGCGAGGATATGTTCTTTACCTTAACCTATGTTCTCTTTTGTACATACCAAGTCGAGAACTCATACCTAGTAAGAAGGCCATTATGCTAAACCAAAGATACAGCTTTTGTGAAAAAGGTCATAATCAAAGTATAAAAAGAAGTCAAATGGTGGAAATCGATTCTATTATGTACCCAAGGATTGGTTCAATAGAGTCTATGGACCTATTCTTAAATACAACCCTCACAATGCCACCGTTACCTTTGATGACTACGCGAAGCCCTGGTGCATTAGTGACTTTGCCCAAGCACAACCAATGGCAGTGAACTCGAGTAGATATTTCTATAGAGGTGATGTGAAATGAACGCATGCTCATGTAAGCTGCTTTAATGGATTACCACCCACAAATGTAACACAAGGGGAGGAATGGTACGAAAAGGAAGATGTGAATTTCAATGCACAAGTTGAAGTGCTAAACTTTGATACTCGTGTTGTGAACAAATATAGGGATAGGATCTCAGTTGTAGGAACCAAGAATTGGTTCATAGGACCCTTTTGTATTTATGTATCTCCCTAGAAACACTATGTATCTTTTGGTCTTCTACGATTATAAAAAATTTATTTTGATATAACACATGTTGTTTTGAGGATATAATATTTGACTTTGAATCTTGATTTTATCATTCTAACTAACATGAGTGATGAGATGTGTGTGTAGATGACTGACATCTTACCTTGAGGGATATGGGCTGATATACTCTCCCGCCTTATGGTGGAGGAGCATTTCCAAACTGGAGTGGAAGTGCAAAGGCTTGTCACTACCATGCATAATTTTTCCGGAAGAGAAGAAAATATTGATATCTATGGATTTTATTGTACCTCATACATTCAGAGCTTGCTGTCATTACACTACAAGGAACCCTGAGTTTAGACCACCTACGCATAAACTCTTGCCTATTAAGAGTATCGAGTGGATACAATCCAAGTTGGGAAAGTAGTGAATTGACATTATTTTCTAGATGTTTGATAAAAATAGATGGTCTAAACAAGACAAACATGCATTGCCTGAGAGCATATAATTCTTCCCAACATCTTATAACTTTGCATGGATGAAATCAAATATCACAGACTATTCAATAGATTAATTCAAAATGTTGCATGTGCTAAAAAATTCGCAATTGGACTTACCAAGACAAGTGTGGATGCAATAACAACCTGTGGTTAAGGATGGCCACTACAAATTTTATCACCATGGTGGTGTAGATTGAGGGTTTATTGGAGTGTCTTTAGGGGCCTCTATCATCACCTATCACATCACACAAAGAGACTGGCCAAAGACCATAATGACAATCCTAGGAAGTGACTTGACTAGGGCATGGAGGTGTGCAAAGAGGTGTCAATCTCTCATCTGAGAAAAATTCACTCCATTTAAACTATCTATGTGTACTCTAACTATCCTTCATAATCATATTGTTCTTGAATTCCATTTACCATGAAAAATGGAATCAAGTCCAAACCATTCTTGTCATAAAACGTTTTCAGGGTGATCTTATTGAGACACACATCTAAGGTTGCCAAAATTTGAGTCCACTCTAGGGGTTCCATTCTTTCTTCTAAGAGAAAGGTTTGGTATGTAATAAAAATCTTCAAACAACCTATCCCCTTTACACTCCTCTTTTGCAAGGCTATTTAGAAGCTCCACACATTTATAGGTAAGCTTTAGAATTCAGCCATGTTGGTATTTTATATTTTGTAACTATAATTGAATCGATTTTTTTCATTGAATTCTTATATACATCTTTGTAGCAATGGTCCCTCAAGTTGGTCCACGTAGTGGTCTCCATGTGACACAGATAAATATAGTCACAGTCCCAGTCTTGAACCATTTTTCTTCTATCAGACAAGTTGATTCGAGAAGTGGTCTCCATGTGATGTAGATAGATATAGTCATAGCCTTAGTCTTGAACCATTTTAAACTCGCAGAAGAATGGTCTTCCTAGAATAACATCATACTTATTCTTGGTAGAAAAATCTAATGCTACAAATGTATGCTCATACTCAATTTCACAAGAAGTCATCACTACATGTGCTCTAGATCTCCAATAGTTTTCTCAATATCATCGTTAGCTGCATGTGATTTTATTTGTGTCTGCCTAAGAACATGTTTTTCCCATTTTTCCCAAATACCTTTAGTGGCTATGGCAACACCCATACCACTGTCTAAAATAGCTATGGCTTTTGTTCCTTGATATTCTATAGGCAATGTGGTATTCCCATCTTCACTTTCACAATAATCATCCAATTTGTTTATAGGGATTGGCTTAGCATCCTCTTTGGGTTTGATCCACTCCTCCACTTCCCAGCTTATTGCCTTAACATGAATCCCGATTCCTATTTTCTCAAAGACATATTCTGAAATCTCTCCACGTATGAGGTTTTACTTTTAATAGCTTAGCTTTTTTTAGTGTACATCTCAATAGTGCTGACATAAATTCCTGCAATCCTTGAGAATCTATGACCAACTTATGAGCTTTTCTTAAATATGGTAGAATCATAACATCATATCTTTCCTCATAATGTCCCAAGTAGGATATGATGGCTCCTATCATAGAGAGTATAATAGAGATCATCCCTCAACATAACAATTCTCCTTATGACTATAGCAATATCCTCGATAGAAGTGGTGTGCCATTGACAATATGTGGACAAATCATACCAATGATGAATGTTATTAGATTAGAGATCAAGTTAAGGAAAGGCCTTACCTACCTAACCTACAATACTATCCTAATGCTTCATTGAATCCTCAACCTCAATAGAATAGGCCAACGCCACCACTGCCAAGACATGCATCAAGGCCAACAAATCCACATCCATGAGTTTAAAGGCAAAGACCGGTTTTGGGGCACCAACCACCACTTCCAGGCAAACACTAGACATCTATGAGGTACAGTGTATCCAAACCAATACCAAGAAGAGAATGCTTTAGTGCCAGTATAGTTGTATTACAAAGAGGAAAGCTATGGTTATCAGCATGCATACATTCCCAACCCACCAATGAGCATGGAGTCAAATGAAACCGAGAATATCGTTTCATCCTGTAGTAATTCTTAGTAAAAAATAAGTAGCATATCTTCAAGTGAAGGGTTTACTTTGAATCGGAGAACACTACTATTCATAGCCAATCAAGGACATGCTAAACAAAACGCATATCCCTATAGACCATATGCCTAGCAATTGAGACAAAAAAGAAACCTAGGACCTTATTTCAAGTGTCAAGGAGTCCATTTGGATAGGAATTGTCTGATTGACCAAGTTAATGCTACAAAAAATATTCCTAATGTGACTGGTAGTGATTGTGGATATTTGGTGATTATGAGCAAAAACATTTGTACCAAGATTGTCCTCAGAACCCAGATAAGAAATAAAAATTGGTGGTGAACATTGTAGAGGTCATATCCTCTCGGATTTAGATGTGAAAGTGCCATTGAAGGTGGTAACAAGAACACAAGTGAGGAAGTAAGCATCAAGTGGGAAGGATAGTGGCGACTCTAACAAATCTGTGAGTGTGAAATCTTCAAAGAAACCTATGAGGGGTAGAGCTAGATCCTAGTATCATTAGAAGTTAAAGGCTATCACAAGTTTAAGAACAATTACAACAATGAAGAAGACCTTCATCTCATGTGATACTAGAGGAAATAGTATTTGCAACTTGTGATACCTGTCTATAGATCTTGCAATTGTCTACTAAACAGACAACTTCTCTCATGACCTCATCTAAAGTCAAATATTTTTTTCAAGTGCATAGTCTTCTTAAGATGGTCGTGTTTGATCACATTGATGAGCAACTCTACTTGCATATCCTCCTAAGCTACTTCTCATACTCTCATTGTTTTTCTTCTTGAAAGAATGAATTTGAAACATTTTATTGTGCTTAATTTTTTGCATGGAAAACCCCTCCACAAAGTCTTGTAATAGTACTTCTTTGTTCCCATAGTCTTCCTTTTTCAAAGGTTGGAACCATGTAAGGGATGTGCCTTCCAAAGTTAATCCAAAACCTTCATATTGAATGCAAAAAAGCATGATGTGTTCAACTCTTAGGATTTGTTTAAAAAATGGAATATGGGCATGGGGTTTCCTAATCCATTATACTTTGTTGCCATGCATTTTGAAACTTACGACATATGCATAGGTCTCGGCTCAACGATATGTCTCATCACTCTCAGAGCTCCTAGGAATTCCTCATAGCTGTAGGTGCTGGAACTCTATTGTCTAGCTCCCGATACTTCTCTTGTAGTGACATCTTGTGCTACTCGCTCGGTATGGTGTGGCATGGATTACCCAGTAGTTGCCATAAAGCCACCTCTCATAGGATTTGGGTCTGACAGTGAATCTCTCTCACTCCAGGATTTGAGATTCTTGGTGCTCCCAAGCCCATTATGTGTGTTTTCTCCATATGTCATGGAATTTTTGTGAGTTGATCCATAAACCTTACCTCTCTCTAGAATGGCTTTCTATTGGCCACTTGGTTAAGGTAAATGATAGAAATGGTTCTCCTCAATAGGAAAGCTTTTCCATGTCCAAAATAGGCCATTTTCTCGTTTCAAACTCATAGATGTACAACATGTATGTAAACTCCTCTGGGTTCACGCCAAACTGATAGACATACATGCACATCCTCTTGATGTCTGTAAGATCCTCTAGGTTCACATCTTTCCTAATGTGATAGTTTTTCCCTTATTTTGTCATTAGCTTATATAATCCCACACTAGGATTATCAATAAGAACTCTGTCAAGCTCCTTTATGGCTATGAATCTAGCTCTTGGGTCATTTTTCAAAGGTGGTCACTCTACCTCCTCATCAACTTTGTCCTTGGTTTCACTCATACCCATTGCATCTACAAGATCAAGATTTCTGTCCTAAGATAGACAACCTGTTGGAGCCCCATTGGTCCAACTGTTGTAATGAGCCCATTTGTAAAGCATATCAAATTCCATTTTTTTATGTCAAAGACGTCTTATCAGTTTGATCCATTCGTCTGGATTATGTAAATATTAGTCAGTTAGTCAGGACTCAGAATTATTCCCACTTTTGTAATCATGAGCAAGAGAACCCCATGTACATTTTTTGAGCTAAGGTGACGAAAGTATAAAAGTCACCTTAGAACCATTTTTTGAATAACATTTGAATTAATCCTATGTCGTACGAGTCAGAGAGAGAGAGAGAGAGAGAGAGAGAGAGAGAGAGAGAGAGAGAGAGAGAGAGAGAGAGAGAGAGAGAGAGAGAGAGAGAGAGAGAGAGAGAGAGAGAGAGAGAGAGAGAGAGAGAGAGAGTCTTATCCTCTTCGCTACGCGCTTCTCCCTCACCGGATTCACGACGCAACCACACCACCGCGATAGTCTCTCCGAGAGCTACGCGCCCACGCCACGCATTCGCCGTTTCGAGTTGATCGCGATCGATTCTTCCTCGAGCTTGTTTTGCTTGCAAGTAGCACAAACGGTGTCTGTTTTCAATAATCAAGTGCTTCATGGAATGAGAAAGAGATTAGCTACACATAGATACTGATAAACTTAAGTTTCGCCCACTTTTGGATTATGACCTGTTGGTCTATCACGAGAGCATTCGAGATAGCTAGGGTTCAAATCTGGTGAGATTAGACTTATAGGTAAGTATGTCCTAGTGAGAGGATGGTGCCTAGTAAGTTTGATGTGATTTTGAGTTCATTGGACGTGTAAACTGTGTTGTGAGAGTTAAGGGATAGGGTGGGTTGCATTCTACCAGGGTTAGTGATTGATGCATCATAAAAGTGCGTATGTGTAGATTGGTCTCAGCCTGACAAGCTAACGAGATTGCCTACGTGCACCTACGGGTTAGTCGTGTCATCGGATGATAAGTATGTTGTCTGTGTCGTGCTCGTGAGTATGAACAGGGGAGTAGTTAAGCCCTTAAACATTGGCGCCGCTGCCGAGGACACAAGACCTTAAGTAGGGAGATCTATGTCACTCGTGTGATGGTTAGCTTACTTTAGTTTTGACTAGAGAGAGCTTAAATTTTTAGAACAAGATCCAGGATAGAGTATCCTGAGGTCTAGTGGATAGCCAGGAAGCCTGTGTCTTGCCGAGGGTCTGCGACTAGTTAGATTTAGTTAAATAGGATAATGAGGAGTTATGGTTTTTGGTTTTGAGTGCTTGTTATACTTGTGAAGAAATAGAGTAGAAAAACGCTATAAAACCGCAAAAAACAAACAAAAAGAAGAAACAATAAGGCTGTTTTCTTGCCATGAAAGCAAAACCCACCTCATATACCCTTGAAAGGGGTGAAAAGAATCGACATTGAAATTTATGATTCAACACTCGAGAAAACATAAAAACTGTGACCAAAACCAAAAAAAAAAGAAAAAAAAGAAACAGGTGATTGTCATAAGGAAACACTAAGTGAACCTAAAAGAGGCCAAGATGAGATATAACCATTAGCCAAGGGTAAACTGACTGTGTCATGAGGTATGACTGATGTGCACAAGTTTAAGATGCAGTGTCATCAAATTTGCATCACTTCAAGTGCAATGGAGTTGTGAATTGTCAGAGAAAAGTGAAATTTTTGAAGTGCTTGAGTTTGAGGTCAAAATAAGTCCAAACTTCACAAAACTTGGGGGATAGACTTGTATGGGCACAGGGAACAAGACTATGCAAAAACAGACAAAAAATTGAGTTCCTATTGCTCACTCCCTGGTCTATCGCGATAGACTGGTGAAGGTGGTGTTTTTCTAGCAACAAGCAAAAAACCCTTACACCACAAGCTTAACACATCAATACAAGGGTACTCACAAAAATTGAGTGAATTTGAACACCAATTTTGACCCCAAAACTTCAAAACTGGTGTTTGGAGTCTGGATTCAGAGACAAGGGCAAGAAGTCTTTCACTAGATGTCCAAACAGTGCCAAAATTGGTCAATGCACTACACAAGGGGAGACTAAACTAACTGTGGGGAAAACTTTGGAAAAAAAGCTAAAAATGAAGAAAGAGCTCAGTCTATCGCGATAGACCTAGGAACTTTCTGCTGGGGAGCTTTTCTTTCAAATTTTCCCTAGGGAGAGATTTATCAGGGCCTAAATAGCAGACACACCAAAATTCAAGGCATTTAGATCACTAAAGGTCAATCTGAGGGTCAGATAGAGAATCAAGCTCTGACTGAAATACTAAAAGGGGACCAAAACCCAACCCAAGTGTCCAAACTTCACAAAACTTGAGGGATAGGCTATAGAGGGTAACTGGAACCCAAGGGTAAAGTCACAATTTTGAACTGACTTGTGCTGAGCAAACTGTCAGTCTATCGCGATAGACTAAGGAAGTAGTGAGTCAGACATTTTTTGCATTTTGTGACTATACTGCTAGAACATACTCTCTCTATATAGATCCCAACCATCATTTCATCATTGAAATTGGACCACTAGAAGACTGACTAAGTGGTTGCTGTATATACTTGGAAGATTTTTTGGTAATTCAGGGAAAACACTTGTGAACAGCATAACCATCCTTGTGTAGATCCCAGAAGGAGGTCATCACAAAGCTATACAGGAAGAAGGAGTCCAGGTAAGCTTTAAGTTTGCAACAAAACTTTCATTCTTATGTATTTGAGGTCAGGAGCCTTTGTTAAGTCGGGAGCTAAAAGTGTCAAAAGTCAAGTTAGCACCACGCCCATAGAAGAGAGTGTAACTCAGACGAGACTAGACCCATTCGCACCAATCATTGAAGAGGGAAGTGATACTGACACTTCGTCAGAAAAGTCCTTCTTCATGATGGGGAGTCAACAGCCAGTAGGTTTCAACAGTGAAGGACCAATTCTAGGGGGGAGAACCTCCCTACATCCTTTAAACGAAACCAAGTTCACTATAATCTTCTTGGAAGGAACTAACTCGAGGGGAGCCCTTGTCTATTCTGACTATCGGGGACGCAAGTGTATCTGTATTGAAGAAAGACCGGCTTAGAGACTAGAGATAATTCGAGTCTACGATGATGGAGACAGATTCAGAAACGAAAAGGGAAACCACTATCTGATAGTAAGTAACCCTGAGGATTACAACAGATATGGGGATAACATGGCCAAAGGGAAAATGGTTTCAGAAACCCAAGAACCGCCTCCTAACATTGATCGACTTGGAGCACTTTTTATGTATGATAAGAAAACAACCAGAGTCCCAACCTATAATGAGAATGTAGGGATTTACAAGCATGAAAGCGAAGGGATAGTCTCTTACTTTCAATGCAAGGAACCCTACCCGAATGAATTAAGCAAAGACAAGGTTCTTTACTTATTTTCTTATGAAACTGCTATGGGGAAGGATGTTGTTTTTGTTGACAGATACGGGCGAGAATACAAACTTATTCTCCCAAAAGAGGTTGAAAAGGCAACAGTTCCGGGAGCATCGACCTATGGCCCCGACGAGGTACCAAGAGCCACCTACTCCCCTAGCAAGTCGACTAATCCCTTTTCAGAAGAGTATGATGCTACCTCACATTCTACCCGACCACCGACTACCAACTACCAGGACCAACCAGCTACTCAGCCATCACTGCAGGCATGGCTTCGACAGAGTGCTACATTAGAACAAGACCGAACCGGAGAGGGTTATCAAACCGCACGAGGGTTAAGGGATTTACAAGAACCACCACTCTATGCACAGTATGAAGGAGAGAGTAAGCCAAAGACTCAGGGGTCAAGTGAGCTTGGAAGAACACCCCAAGAACGAGTTCGGAGAGATGAACCATCTCTCCCGAGAGTTGTTAGAAATTATGGATTAGGAGCACCATTGGGAGAAGAACCTGGCCACTACAGAAGACCAGAGGAGGTATATCGACTAGGACGAGGAGATCCCATGATGAGATTTGGAGACCATCGTAGAGTTAGACCTTCTCAACTGCAAAAATGGGTAAACAAGAAATATACGGGAAGCAAGGATCCAAGAGATCATGTAGCAGCCTTTGTGCGTGTAATTAGAGCTGAAGAGGTGCTAGACTTTCCTACCCAATTTGCAGGATTCGGTTTAACCTTAGAGGATGATGCGGCTACATGGTTTGACTCGGTGGAGCGAAGAGACTTTGAGTCTATGGAGGAAGTGTTTGACGAGTTTATCAAGGAATTCTCACAAAGAGGGATAGCTCATAATACCGTCTCGCAAATCCTTAAATTCAAACAGAAAGATGGAGAGTCCGTGCGAAAGGCCGCCCTCCGATTAAAAAGATATGTTAAGGTCTGTCCTATGGAAGAACTGCCAACTCAGTCCAGACTTATGCTTATATTTATACAAGGACTAAGGAATGCAGATCTTCAAAAGGACTTACATATGAAAAGGAGCACTATGTTGAATGATTTGACCAAGGAAGCGCTATACCTTGTGGAAAATTGTGCGGTCTACAAAGAGGGTGAGTTCAAGGATCTTGACGATGATTCTTCCTCACAACAAAGCGGGAGCAAGTTTGCTAAGACAACACTGAAGGGGGAAGTAGCGGTAAGCCAAGAGCAACTTGTAGAGGAAGTTCTTAAAAAGATTAACTTGTATTCCAAACCACAAGCTAAACAACCAAAATGGTGTGCGATTGAAAAAAAATGGACATACCATGGAACGGAGGAGTGTTATTATAACAAGGGATATGTGAGAGAACGACCATATACTCCACAAGCTCAGGCGACATCTCCTCAAGTCCAACCGATGCCTAGATATCAGACTGGCAACCTACCAGGACCTGTAGGTGCAGAAAGACCACAACCAGTGTTGGAACAACAACCACCCCTACCAGGATTACGACCAGTCGGCATAAGATACACACCCACACTAACTGAGGCGAACGAGAAGGCTTTGGTACCTATGCATGCATACTACGACGAGCCCAATGGATATGCGGCAAAACTCTGTCTATTATCCATAGGACGAACCCTTTACACCAGAAACATGGAGCATGATAGGAAATACACCACCACCAACTGCTGCACAGGCAGCGGAAGAAGGACGATATAGCCTGGATGAAAGAACATTGTTGTTCATAGCCAACGGAGGCATGAGCGGGCAAAGAATTGCGCACCAACAAAGAGGAGCTCCAGGAGCACCTCAACAGCCTAAAGGACCATGCTACAAGTGTGGAGGAGACCATTGGCTAAGGGATTGTCCTCATGACGAAATCATTAGGGTCAACGCATATTGCACGGAGTGTGGAATTACTCACTTGATCCCTGATTGCCCTAAAAACCCGAGCAAAGGAGCAAAAACTACCTTGAATATGCTGGGAGCGCTATCGTCTAGTGGAGGGTCAGAAAACAAAACTCCGATTCCTGTTAAGGTCTTGACGAGAGCCCAAGCAAGGAAAAATGACAATCAGCCCAAGAGTAACGATGAAAATCAAGAAAAAATCAAGATTGACAAGTCTAGTGTCAGTCATGATAATCCTTGGAAAGAACGAAGAGCGAAAATGAAAGCTAGACGTGAGTGAAAACAGAAAGATGTAGAAGCTGAGCTAACGATAGCTCGAGAACAACTTAAACAGCAAAGAGAGTCTGACTCTCTAAAATCAATGGAAGGACCAAAGAGTGCAAGCTCAGGAGGGTCAGTATTGGTAGATAAGATCAATGAACCCTTAGATGCAATCTTGCAAGCATATGAAGCAAGATTGAAGAACAGACAGACCCTAGAGCAAAGGTGGATGACATATCCATATCCGGAGATAGAAAAATAGAGACTAGAGATGTGCAAACAGCTGATTGAAACTGCACAAGCTTTACTGGAGCCTCCACCTATGGAAGCGGGAGATAGAGTAATCAAACCACCAAACCATGAAACACCTCACAAAACCGAACAAAGGATACACGACAAGATAGAAAACATTAAATCCTTGCCGGATGTAGAGGATACAAAAGACGTACCTAATAGAACTGATGAATCACTGAAAGATTTTCCACCATATTCGCCTATTGTGAAAGAAAATTGGCTTGAAGAGCTATGGAAAACGGTGCGAAAAGCTCAAGAAAAATATGAGACAAAAACAGTCGAGCTAGCGCCTTTCTTGGAGCTGAACTTGAATAAGACTCCATGGGATTTGGACGTTAAACCATTTCAAGGGGATAATGGTTCAGTTGCATCCGAAGATAGCAGACCACAATCTCTCAGAACTTTGCCATCATATATGGGGGACTATGAGGCAAGATCAGAAATTCAAAGAGTACCTTCTTAGAGAATAGGCGATTCAAATCAATTGGACACTAAAATCCTGACAGACTTGTTGACCACTCCGGTCAAGTGTACAATCACATTGGCAGAATTGTTAAAAATTAGGCCAAGCATGTGGATGGAAGTGGGCAAATGTCTTGAAAAATTTGGCATAAGGACGCCTCTTAAGTTCTTCGAAACCGAGCTTAATGACACAGAACCGAAGAAAGTCAACACTAGACCAGTGCCACTCAACAAGGTAGGAGAGTATTGTGAGGGTGAAGACGGCAACACGACCCTACCAGATGAGTATAATGGCATAGAAACTAAGTCAATACTTGATAGTGGAGCTGGCATTGCCATTGTGACCAAATTGCTATGGAAAAAATGGGGAAAACCAGCAATACGAACAACTAGAATGAAATTGCAACTGGCGGATGGGCACATAGAAAGGCCTATAGGATTGCTTGAGGCAATCGTGGTATCTTCCTGTGACATAGAGTACAAACATACCTTTGCCATAGTAGATTTCGGCAAGAAGAACAACTATGAAATTATCCTTGGTAGGCCGTTCATGAGGCAACTCAAAATGGTGCAAGACTGGGGGTATGATTATTTGTATCTAAGACATGCTGAAACTACTACACGCGTAAACATGAAAAATCATAGCTACCATGATGTCACGAGAACCCCTGTGGAAGAATTTGACTCAACCACCATTAGTGGATCAGAAGTCCTAGCGTGGCTTTGTAAGAAAAAAGAGATATGGATGTGTGGGGCATCTCAATGTAGTGAATTTGACCACGATGAAAGGACACTAGAGAGGGTCTTGGAAGACGATGCCTATATACGAGAACCTTTTCCTGAAGAGAGTCTCGAACCCCTAGAATGGTCTCAAATTTTAGCTACATTGGATGTATGCGTCAATGAAGTCACTCCCACCAAATTTTGTGATGAGAATGGCTACGATATCATACCATACTACATGTTGAGCAAAATTGTGGAGGAGGAGGAGGACGAGGTAGATACTGAGAATACGAGGATCCATAAAACAGAAACTAAACTTGAGATTAAGATAGTGGGCTATGTGGACATCCCCACTAAAGAAATCAAGCAGGAGGGAGAAGAATTTTATGATTCTTCTGATCAAAGTGAAAACAAGGATAACGCGGATGACGAGAAGTCGGAAAATACAGAGGGAGAAGACAATCAAGATCAAGACAATGACGTCTTCTACAATTTTCCAAACCAAAATGAGGGACCTCAAAAAAGATACAAGAGTAAACGACACCACATCAGTACACCAACCAGGTTGAGACCCATGCTGGAGTTTGAGGGTAAGACACATTTCCTTATGAACATTCATGCTGTTGATTGTGCTAAGAATAAAGTGTCAGGAAGATTTCTTAAGGTTGCTAAAGACTCAGGATTTAAGTCTAGACTGTTGAAACCTAAGAAAACCAGCAAACCAAAAAAAAGAGTTCCAACAGAAAAACTGAATGTCTATGGTAGTCCAATTATGACGAAAATTGAACGAAAAATGAAATACAATGAGTGGAAACAAAAAATTAAAAATTTATGGACAACTGAAATGGAAAGTAGCGATGGAACGAACGCTAGTGATGGGAGTAAAAAGATAGATGTACCTCCTCACTATTGTAAGTACACCATTCACGAAAGAAGATTGGTGGTTCAGCAACCAATGAGGGAGCCTAAATCAAACGAGTCCTACGACGGGCCAGAGAACGCCAAGAAAATAGACTTAGCGGAGCCAGGAGAAAATCCTCGACCTGCTTACATTGCCACAGATCTAGGTCAAGAAGAGGAGGACCCTCTGAAGTTTGATGCAAAGCCAAGCAAACAACGTCCATACACGTACAATGAGACATTCGCCAAAAGGATAAAAGAGGAGATAGACAAACTTATGGAGGCTGAATTTATTTATGAGATAGAACACACGGACTGGGTGTCCCCGATAGTGGTGGTACCTAAGAAAAACGGGAAATTACGAGTGTGTATAAATCTCAAGAAGGTAAACGCAGCAACTATAAGAGACAACTACCCTCTACCTATCATTGAACACGTCCTGGAACGAGTGGCTGGAAAGCAAGCCTATAGCTTTATGGACGGATTCTCTGGTTATAACCAATTGAGGGTGGGTCAAACTAGAAGATCAATACAAAACAACATTTGCAACAGAATGGGGCATATATGCATTTAGGGTAATGCCATTTGGCTTGACCAATGCTCCAACCACATTTCAGAGATTAATGACACACGCTTTTAAAGAATACTTGCAAAAATTCTTGGATATTTACATGGACAACTTGTGTGTCTATTCGCTATTGAGAGAAGACCATATAGATCATCTGAGAAAGGTATTCGAAAAATGCAGAACGTATAGGATTTGCCTCAACCCAGAAAAATGCGTATTCATGGTACGACAAGGTAAAATCTTAGGCCACATAGTGTCGGCTAATGGAATTACCACTGATGAAGACAAGGTGAAGGTGATCATAGAATTGCCAAGACCAAACACTGTACGAGAGGTACAATCATTTATGGGACATTGTGGATACTATCGACGTTTTATCTACATGTACGCTGTAATAGCAAAACCCTTGTATAGTCTAATCACGCTCTTCATTTGGACAAATGAATGTGAGGAGTCAGTCCAAAAATTAAAAGATGCATTGGTATCTGCACCAATTCTAAAAGCACCAGATTGGTCAAAAATCTTCCATGTACATGTAGATGCTTCGGCATTTTCAATAGCCTATATACTAGCACAACCAGATGAGGAAAAGACGGATTTTCCAATCAGTTATGCTAGTAGACAACTCAACAGTGCAGAAAAGAATTATACTACCACTGAAAGAGAAGGATTGGGTATGATATATGCCGTAAAGAAATTTCGGCATTACTTACTCGCGAACAAATTCACATTCTCTGTGGATCATTAGGCACTCTTATACTTAGTAAACAAACCTTGCAACACGGGACGAATTGTAAGATGGTTCATTGTGTTGCTGGAGTTTGATTTTATGGTAGTGGTTAAGAAAGGAAAAACTCATCAAAGAGCAGACCACCTTTCTCGATTACTACATGGCGAAAAAGCTACCGGAGTAGATGATGATCTCCCAGACGCATACCTGTTTAATATAGAGATGGTACCGAAATGGTCAGAGCAAATTATTCCGTTGCTGACATATGGAATGAATCTTGACGACAAACACACGATGGAAGACATTAGACAAGCACGAAATTACACAATGCTTGCGGGAAGAATGTACCATCATGGAAACGATGGGATTCTAAGATTGTGTATAGGCCCAGAGGAGTACGAAGCGTATCTAGAGGAGGCCCACACACAAACAGGGGGATTCCATAGAGGAAATCAAATGATGTATGCACAATTAAGAAGACTTGGAGTGTATTGGCCAGGAATGGCAGGCGATGTAGCCAATTACATCAAGAAATGCGACTTTTGCACATCCAATACCACTGTGGATTATGCCACATTATACCAAGTGACAGTAGCACCCTCATGGAGTCATGCTATTGTGGATTATTTGACTAATAAGGAGCTGCCAGGAGATTGGTCTAAAGCCAGGGTCTAAAGCCAGGGTCTAAAGCCAGGGTCTAAAGCCAGGGTCTAAAGCCAGGGTCTAAAGCCAGGGTCTAAAGCCAGACAAAAGGCTTTACAAATCGAAGCGAATAGGTATACCATCATTAGTGACCAATTGTATAAAAGAGGAACTGATGACCAGCTGAGGTTAGTTCCTCATGAAAATGACTACTTTCCATTATTGGAACAGGCTCATGCAGGCATAGCACGTGGTCATTTTTCAGCAGAGAGAACCGTAAAAATCATTATGGTTGCAGGGATTTGGTGGCCGACCATGATTCAAGATGCAGCAGCATTCGTGAAAAGGTGTGATGAATGTCAATGCACTAAGGTACCAGTTAAAAGAGACGAAATGCCTTTAAGACCAATGATGAGTGCTCGAGCATTCGCTAACTGGGAATTGGACTTTGTTGGTCCTATCACTCCACCAGCGTATCGTTCACAAGCACAATATATCATAGTGGCCACGGACTACATGACCAAATGGATGGAAGCAAAAGCCACAACGAAAGCAGACGCTAGAACCACGACACAATTCTTATATGAATATGTGTTTACACGTTATGACCTTCCAATTGAGCTGGTAAGTGATAGAGGGACACACTTTGTAAATGAAGTTATCCAACATCTATTAAATGAGTTTATGGTAATTCATCGCAAATCTGCACCCTATCATCCACAAGCCAATGGCCAAGCGGAAGCGACCAACAAAGTATTGTGCACGGTTCTCACAAAATTGGTTAGTGAAACAAGAACAGATTGGGATTAGATGCTCTATTCGACATTGTGGGCTTATCGAGTTGCATATAAAACAACACTCAATGCTACACCATTTAATATGGTATATGGGTTAAATGCAATATTGCCTATTGACTTTTTGATCCCCACACTAAGGGTAGCAAAACAGTTGGACTGGATAGGGCATGAACTTTCAGAGCGGTTAGAGGACCTTGAAAAATTAGATGAGTTACGACTCAACGCTGTAGCGGCCATCTATGCAAAAAAAAGACAACAGAAAGAGTTTTTTGACAAACATGTCAAGAACAAGGACTTTAAAACGGGCGACTATGTCTTAGTATACACCCTTAAACAGCATGCCAAAAAGATAAAGAAAAGGGGCATGGGACCTTATTTGATCCAAGAAATAGCGTCTAGTGGAGCAGTAAAACTGTCGACACTAGATGGAAAAGAAATGCCGAACTGGATTAGTGGGTGTCATTAAAAAAAATATCATCTCCCTTTAGCACCGGAAATGTTGTTTCAACTGCATTATGGAAAAACATATAGATAGGAACAACAACGAATTCAAGACCAGGCACAACAAGAAGCAAAGGAACAGATTGCTAAACGAAAGCAGTTTCTCAGGACAATAAACATGGTCACCCCAATGATGACTGACGAATATCCTCTTTCAACATCCCAAACAATCGAAGCCGATATACAAAGCGACGAATTAGAAAAGACCATGACAGACCTTAGGGATCAGGACGATAGCATCATCAACGACTTGGAAGATACATGGTGTAGTCCTTACATAAAAGCTTATGCAGGCACAAAAAAAGTTGAAATCTATGCATTGCTTGACACTGGAGCAAAAATGAATGTCACCAATGAAGACGATTCCAGAGACACAAAGGTTGAAAGTAGCATCGGGTGATGAGGTGACCACGATGTGGTCTATTATAATACCAATCACAGTGCAGGCACACCTGTACACTACAAAATTCATGTACTGTCACCAAGTAGGTCAGCAACTCCGTGTATCTTAGCAGTGTCATGGATGAAAGCTAACAGGGTATTCATTGATTTGGATACGAATGAGGCACTGTTCAGAAAGGAAAACTTTTCAGAACCCTTCTTATCATATAACCAATTCATATCAAGGAGGAAACAAAAGTCAATACAACCGCAAAAATCTGTCCAACAACAAACAAAGTTTACAAGTCCAGCAACGTCTTATAAAAAATCAGCAACCATGCAGGGAACCAGGCAAGTTTGGGTACGGCGTACAGAGCTGACCGAGGCACAATTACATCAAAAGAGGCAATATAAAGTGTGGATAAGGCGCGACAGCCTAATTCCTATAAAAGAGGAGTTTGAAAAACAGACACAACAACGAAAGCCAGCAAATCTTCAAAGAAACATAGTCAATCTGTCAAATACGCAACGGACTATATTGGTATGGAGGCCAAAAGTGCCAATTCAAAACGAGTCAACAACAAAAGAAGGGCGGACAAAGATGACAATCATGCAGCTATCTACAACCGTCAAGGTCAAGCAACATCATACAAATAGCACGAGGAAACAAACAAAATCAACAATGAAAACTACAAGGATGTATCAGACACAAATCATCAAGGCAGCAAGAGAGAATGTTTCACCAAATACGACAATAGCGATTTCAAAGGAACCACATACGCCAATTCAAAACCAATGGAAAACAATCAAACAATGGGCGGCGGAGTTACAACTACTACTTGCAAAGAAAATCTGCCAGCCAATTCAAGATACCATAGGAAACCTCGACGACAAATGCCAATAAGAGAATCGCTTATACCTTCCTCTTGCACTGCATACATTCTTTCTATTGATAGCCGTTTTTTCGGCTCTTTGTAATTGCCACAGTGAGTTACCTCACCCTACCAAAATCACCCAAACACTGTGGCTATCCCTACCATTTCACTGTACATAGGCGTGCGTGAGTCACGGGACTTTTCCCATATCTTCTTAAAAAAACCCTCAGCTAGCTAGTCACTGGGCTAGGTGAGCCAAAAAAAATAAAAAAAATAAAAAAAATAAAAGTATATTATGGCCTCTTTGTGTAAATATTTCATTGTATATATGGCCTAAATATAGGGATTTTTAATAATTATTTTGGTATTTTATTTAAATATTTCTACTTAGGTGTGTGTTTTATTAAACCTATGTACACCTTCTTTCATCCTCTTACACCATAATTATATATATATATATTTTTTTGCCAATATGTACATACTCTAACCTCATATTTTTCCTTTATACAAATCACTCCCACATTTTCACCCTCACCCTCGTGAAAACAAAAAATTGATTTCTACTCATTGGTTACTTTTATTATATTATTTACTTGCATACCTTTTCCTCTTTCACCCAAAATAATTCAAGGAGGGACCATATCATATGATTCCAATATCTTTCCATATCCATAACTCCTCCATATTTTTATTATTATTTTTACTCATTATTCTAACACCATGTGCTCATTGAGCTAAAGTCCATGAATAGTCCATACACTAGTCCCACCATGTATATATTTCTTATTTCACCAATAATCCTCCTCCATGCATGGGTCAAGGGCAACTTGAATGCTTTGTATTATAATATGACAAAGGAGGGGCTCACTCTTGGATGCATTGTACAAATTCAACAAAGGAGGGGACCACTAAAAGACTTTTGTAGGCATAAAAAACAGGCTTTTTGGTGAGAATTTTGGCACCTATCTCCACTCCGAATTTGGAGCGGTGGTCAAAAGAGAAAATGTAGCCCACGCTCTGAGTAATCACTCCAAATTTTTTCATGATTTTTGGAGCTACCAGCTGTGAGCTATGATTTTTTTAGTGGACCCCAGTCTTCCCATGCTATGCAGCCACACTATCTCTTCCACTTTATCATTTTCCTCTTTCACACACACTTCTCCACTCATCATCCCCATCTCTCTCACCACTCCTCTCTGCACACTACTCACCTTCTCCTCAACCTTGAAGAATAAGAGAAACCATGGTGAACTCATACCTCCCACACACAATTCCATTCCAAAATTGACCACCTAGTCTCATTTTTCCTCCTCCAAATTACCCATATCTATCAAAAAACCACAAAATTCAGCCTCTTCTCTTAAAAGATAGCATCATGGTGGTTGATTACTCAGCTTCAATTACCTTGTCTCTCAAGGAAGGTCAAGAGTGGAGAAAAAATGTACCGTCAAAGCTAGTGGACCGTCAACAAGCGTCAAAATTGGCCCTACTCAAGACACTTGGAGCATCAACCTTGTAAGAAATCCACCTTTTCTTACCTCTTAAGAGTTTTTCTTCCTTATTTGTATCCTACATGGATACTCCCATTGTAAATATTCAATTCCATTTGTAAATTAATACTAACTCTACTAACACTAACCCACTATGAAAAGTCCTATCACCTCCATTTCTCTCCTCTCTCTTTCCCCACCAACTTCTTGATAATTCCAAGCAAAAGAAATTAGATAAATTGCTGAAAATCTAACTCAACCATGGTTAGAGGAGTAACCCTAGCCTTCAAAATTGCTATAAAAGGAGGGTGTAGCTAGCATAAAAGGGGGGAGCCATAAGCAAGAGCACTATGCTATAGCTTGAGAAGCCAAGCTCAACCTCTCTAGAAGGAGCTCTTGAGTGGAAGCTCATTGTCTTATGCATGTGCATGTGTTGTAATAGGGGATTAGCAAGGGAAATCTATGCCATTGTAAGAGAGAGAGTGATCATTCAATTGAGAGTAGGAAATCTATCATTTCTCCTACTAGTGTAAGCCCAACATTCGTTGAATCAAGGAGGGTGGATTTGGACTAAGCTTGGATACTTTGTCTCCCTTCCAACGTGAAGTAATGGACAACAATGATGCGTAAGTGTTTTGGTTTTTTTTTAAGTTCTTGATAGCTTGTCTCTGGTGTTGTCATCAATCTAGCCATAAATCCCACATACTGTAAGAGGGCGACAGGGTGGAGAGGACTCCCCTGGCCTTAAGACAGTGATTGGGGTGGCTTTTCTAGTGATGTGTTGTGGTGAAATTTACGCAAGCTATGTTGAACAAGTACTAATCTCACTTTGATTTGTCATGAAAGATTTGTAAGAAGGTATTAATGCAACAAGCACCCCCTCCCCCTTTCTCTCTCTTTCTTAAATATATAGTTGTGTTTGCTTGATCATTGCCGATACGTTTCAAAGCAGCCCGAGCACTATCTCTCTCTCTCTCTCTCTCTCTCTCTCTCTCTCTCTCTCTCTCTCTCTCTCTCTCTCTCTCTCTCTCTCTCTCGTGTTTTAGTGTGTGAGAGTATTCCATTGGTGTTAGGGTTAGTGTAAATTCCTTGCTTGTTTGTGGGTTGCTCTAACGATTCTCCTCTTTTGCGTCCTAGTTCGCTCTTAAACTAGGTGGTGCCCCTTGTGTAGTTGGGATTTGGCGGTGGGTTTGTTGTTTTGGTTTGTGTTGTGTTGTGCCCCAGCCCCATTGAGCAGCACGGGAGCCTTGAAGGGTGTCTAGAGGCCACTCTTCTTGTTGCCCGCCCCGGACCGCCTCACTACATGCATTGACCGTACATGCATATGAGGCTATATTACAAGGCCTGCATTAGCACGAGTTCAAACCCATGCACAACACATACCCTTGACGATACCCTGTCATCCGGGAGGACTCCGACTAGGAGGGGGGGAGGCATTCCAAATGCGGACTCATCATGTCATATATTAGAGGGCAATGCATGCGAGCAATTTTTCAACCATTTTTTGCGTTTTATTGTGTGATTTTTGGAAAAAGAATATGCCCTCGTAATTAATCAGAATCGGGGACCAAATCATCATTCATGAGCCCCTAGGGATGTGTATAGACTATAAAGAGAGTCAAATCTGGCCAAAAACTGTCTAAAAACAACAAAAAATAGGCCAAGGTTGACGATAGTGAGCGAGATTGTACATAGACGAGAGAAAAGTGAGCTACAAAGTGTTTTGCTTCTCATTGGTATTTTTCTAGGTTAGAATTGCTATTTTCGGGTTATTTTGAGATTTATTTGCTTTATTTTAGCCATTTTCTAGCAAAAATTATAGAAAAAAATCCGCAATCCAGATGGAAACACAAAAGAAGAGATGCCTGATCAGAGCAAGGTAAAGAAGACACATAAAAAATAAGGACTGTAAAGGTGACAGAGCAAAATGACCACCGTCATGAAGGGACCTCCAAAAGGAGAAATCTACAAAAATGATAAAATTGGAGCAACCGAAGTCCAAATCAGGAAATTTGCGAGCCTAAACCGCATCTCGCAAAAAGTTATGGCCATAGGTAAAAGATGGGAAAATTTGGTGCTGGAGTCTCGATTACATATAGAGAGACTAAGCTAGAAATCCCTCATTTGAGTCATTTTCCATAGTGAGAGAGAGAGAGAGCTCCCTACAGCAGTTGAGAATTCCAGGAGCTCATCCATCGTGCACGGTTGCCAGATCGACATCAGATATGAGAGGTATGCTCGTCAACACTGACTCTAAGTGTTGTTTACTTCAGTTAGTCGCAAAACCTAGCCGGCATCACAATCACAACCTGTGCACACATACGGTGGAATGGTTGTTAGGGAGACCTAGAGGCCACCAAATGGGACCAAAAGTGAAAGGCACAATGCTAATAGCTTAGGGATTGAGCCTATGACCTCGGTAAGCGTGAAGGAAGCCGCTCAGAAAACCCTAATTTAGCAGGACCTGCAAATGGGCGACAAAAACAAGGTGATCGGAAATGAGCCAAAATTCATAGACAGCAAGCCAATGACCTTGACAAACCGACTGAAGGGTTAGATTATGAAAAAGTTCGTCAAAACGGAGCCTAAAGTCCCTATTTGACAAAAACCGCACAAAGCGTCACGATACTCTAACGGGCCGACCAAGTGACAAAATTACACCAAATTCAACAAGGAACATCCAAAGGAGGTCAACTACGAGATGGAATGTGTCCACTTAGGAAAAAAAGTTCTTCCACTAGGGCAAATGCCGGCAACAGGCCAGAAAGACGTCCAAATGGTCGTTCCTGGTGTTTCAAACACCAAAACAACAACCGACTGCTTGGATGGAAGGTCAAAAGGAAGTAGAAGACAACCGGAATCATACAAAGACCAAAAGAAACCGCGACTATCACCTAAGTGGTCTACTTTGACTTCAAGACCAGCTAAGTGCTGCAAACAGGGAGTACATTTTGCTAAATTGAATAAAACTTGATGTGTGTGTCTAGGAGGGCCTATTAACACCATGAATGTCAACTAACATCAAAAAACTGGTAAAAATGACAAAGTGCCCAGTCTATCGCGATAGACTTGAACTTGCACTTAGATAAGGGAAACTTTGACTTTGGCTTCATGAGGGGTGCTAACAAGGAATGTTAACCACCAATATCAAGTCAAAGTGCCAGAAAAATCTATTTTGGCCAAAAAGCTCAGTCTATCGCGATAGACTTGCTGCAACAATTTTTGGGGGGAAAGACTTTTCAAATTTTTATAAGCTAGACTTGGGGAAGCAAATGAAGGCAGTACACCAAATTTGGTGCCAAGATGGACTCATATAGCAAGCTAAGAAAGACATGCAGACAACTCAGAGTCAGAACAAAAATTCTCAAGGGCAGACATGTAAAATTTACATGTAAGGGGTCAAGAAACCTTGCATCAACTGGGAGAAGGCAGACAGATGGTCACAAAGCCAGAAAATGACAAACTGGCACTAAGTCCCAGTCTATCGCGATAGACCAAGCAGAGGGATACTGGACCATCTTATCAAAAATCTGAATTAGCAGCTGTCTTCAACATGATGCAAGATGACCACCCACTAAGTTTGAGCCCAAAACAACAAAAAATGAAGGAGATAGACCAACATCTCTCTGAAGGGAATCTGGAAAATTGGGAGTTGATCCAAAAAGGGGTCACTTGACATTCATTTGAGGTGAAAAGGGGATCAGACCATGTGCAAGGTATGGGAAACCAAGTGGTGGAGTCACAACTGCAAAACAGGACCCAGATCAAAAAAAATGCCAGTCTATCGCGATAGACTAAGAAAAAGTGGCAAAGGGACAGATTTTGAGCTTTGGCTTATGGAGTGACCTTACATGCCATGAGAGAATACACCACACAAAGTTTCAAGGCATTTGGACTTGTTCTCCTTCACCAACAACATCAATTTAAAGCCGCCAAAGTCGCACAATGGAAGACTTGTCTATCTGCTAACATTTTATCTTAACTAATCTTGGGATTAAGAAGGCTCATCTAGATGCATGATTAAGTGGTAATCAATTTAGGAGAGTAGTACTATGTTTGTGCATTAATTGATAATTGTGATGACAGGATCTATGGAGGCTTCTCAGGGAAAAAGAAAAGGCAAGAACCTGGCAACGGAAGGTGCAGCACCCTATGCACTTCTACCCAATTCTTTAAAGCCAACAGCCACATGGATACCTGCAGATGTGCAACAAGCAGCGGCCTTTCAGATATATCAAGGTTCATACGTGGATGACAAAAGAAACTTAGTGGATACGGCGATGATTCCCAAGGAGGCAGAGAATTACTTGAAAAGATCACCGCAAAGGTCATGGCTCAAAAAAGTCGGCTTGTGGAACTTTGTGTCACTACCACCAGTAGGGATAGATTTCAAGAGGGTACAACATCTAATAGAGACTATCCAAGAAGATGGAACTTGCAGAGTGGCAGGCATGGATAATGAAGTGATGGAGATCCAGATCACCAAAGAGATCATCAAAGAGGCATTGAAACTGTCAGATCAAGGAGCAAACATGAGAGAAAGAAGGAAAAATCTCACAGTTTACTTGCAAAAGTCCAAACTACCTTCTTTCGAACTCATAGCAAACCCAAAAGTAAGAGAGCTGACAAAGATCTACAGTTAGTGTTTGTTGAGCTACAGCAAAAGGCCTCCAAGATACACTACACTGCACGGGAGCATCTCAACCACATTGACATGGGCTATGGGAATGACCCGTGAGTTCTACATAGATCACGCGTCATATCTGTTTGAAGAAATGACAAAGCTAAGGCAGGACAGACCCAATTACATTGCAAGAGGAGAAGTCCTAACCAGAATAATATACCATGCCATAGGCACGGCAGATCAGTTGCCACCTGCCCCTCATCAGAACGACTGGCTGGTATTAAGGGAAAATAGCAAAGACGGATCACAAAGGAAAGTAACAGCATCTATTAATACCATTGGAGGACGCAAGATGGAAAGAGTGACAAGAAGTACACAAGAAAAGATGGCTGAAGAGGAAGATGCTCGACTAAAGAAGCGAAAAGCAGAAATGGAAAACAACACCAGGTTGCAGAAGATAGCAAAGATGGAAAGGATGCTAGAAGGGTTTGCTCTAGAAAGATCTCTATGAGGCGATGTAGGTGCCACTTGGAAACCGTCTAGTAGCACTTTCACACTGAGAACGAAGAATAGAAACAACCCAGCTTTTGAGCTGGACTGGTTCGAGAAATACATCCAAGAAAGAAATGCGAGGGATGAGCCAGAACTGCTACTAGAAGTGGAGGATCTCCAAACTTTGAGAGATCAGCTGAGGCCGACTTCACGTGATCAGGAGACACCGCCGCCATCTCCAAGGCCAGATACAAGTGAGAGGCAATCTAGCCCACCTACTGAATCTACTTCGCATTCAGAAAGCTCACATCGAGATGACAGAGTTCACACACCGCCCAGTGAACAGGAAGAAGAAGAAGGAACAAATAGACGCCAAAACACTGGAACCATATCACAAAGTGATAAAGGCAAGCAAAAGGTGGTGGATCAATCTAAAGATAAAGCTTCCTCCTCTCAAGAAATTGAGCTGGAAGCTACTATAGATGAAGATTTGCAGTCAATGGCGACAATACTAAACCGAACAAGACTGCACAGTCAATGGTTAGCTGATTAGAACAGGTCCAACAAAATGAAGCTACAAAAAACTGATGAGGAAGTTCAGACACTACAAGAGCAAAGGGAAGACACTCTAAAGCTGATCAGCATCAGAGATACTGAAATATTGGGGCTAAAAGGCACAATAAATCTTCTCGACGACAATTTATAGGAATCGGAAGACTTCAATGCCATATGTGAAGATACAATAAACGTGTTCCTTGAAGATGTCAGTGAAAGAGACGAACACATCCAACAGTTGGAAAAGGAAAAGCAAGATGCGCTAGAGGCCATCACAAGTTTGCAAGTCGTCATCGATGACTTACAATTGAAGTCAAAGATTTAAGAGCAGTAACAGATATCCAAGCAAGAGAAATCGAACGCGCTAAAAAGAAAAAAAACGTCGCTACCAACAACACCAGTAGTCCATCCAAAAGAAGAAGTGGCTGCACTAAAGAGGGAGTTGGAGTTAGAAAGAAAACAGCGTTTAATGATTGCTGAAAGTGCGCTTAGAGCAGAAGGTGAACTAAAAGACAAATTTCAGATTTGCAAAGTGAACAACAACAAGGACCAGCTCCTGACAGTGAAATGGAAAGCATTGTTTCCAAATCACTCAGGGAAGAAAATGAAAACCTGCACATCAGGATAAAACAGTTAGAGGAGTCGACCGCTAAAAAAGACATGGAATTTTAAGCTCTACAAATCAATAGTAGAACAATGACCGCACAAATCGCAAGTCTACAAAGTGTAGGGCAGCACCAAGGACAGGGACGAGTGCACATGGAGCCAGTAACAACGAATTTGGCTAGACTCGCCGAAGTTTATGGGGGTCAAGATGAGTACGACGAAGATTCAGATGAACAGGAGGCACAGGAGGCACATACGCAGACTGATCAAACCGGCTCCAAAGACCAAGAGACAGAAGAAGATTCAGTCAGGAAGATGGAAGAGCACAGGCTAGCCGAGCAGATGGAAAAGCAAACAGAAATGATATGGTACAAGGCTATGCAACTCGAAAAGGAGTTGCTACAAGGGCTTTCCAAATCGGGCAGAATAGCAGCAGAGCTACGGCAAGAATGGAATGCGCCTATGTTACCTTATGCTCTTCTGAAGTATGAGAATCTAACACATCAATGGTAGCTCGAAAAAGAAGAACAAGTGCCAGTATTTGAAGGAGAAGTACAAGATAGGGAACGGCAAAACAGAATAGTGGACAGCCAGCCAAAGTGGAGGCGTCAATGGCTATTGGACCATCCTCATAACTTGATCCACTTAGTCAATGCACCGCCGGAGCTGAGGAATGACATAACGTTTTGCCCAACTCCCCGAACATACACCTACAGCCAACATAAAGCACTACAGAGCAGAAATCCGACATGGCTGAATTATCCAGTAATGCCAGGGCCAGCAGAGGGAGAGAGAATATCCGGTTCTTACATGGTGAAAACCCTGCAGGGCGCCATAGCAGAATTTGGAGGCTCTCCTGACCTATCCTGCAAGATGCTATGTAAAATAGCTCGCACATTTTTGGCCTGTCTCACAACCTTCTCAGAAAGCTGGACATCAGAGTATATGAATACTGAAAGAAGCATCTCAGAATTGTCATACGATCTAAGTGGGCCACCGATAGAGCCAGTATTGTATGCTTATTTCAAACAGCTGATGTTTCTACCAAGCTACCATCTCTAGACATTTGAAGAAGCATTTTACATGGGCTTCTTCATGTATAAGTCAAAACATTTTGGCCCATTAATGGCAAGTGACTCTATGCGCTATGATGCATTTCTACAGCAAATCACTCAAGAAAGGCAACAACGACAATAAAGACAAAGACGATCATGTCGTGGTAGACATGAACTAGGAGGGGGGGAGTGTTGGAGCCCCATTGGTCCAACTGTTGTAATGAGCCCATTTGTAAAGCATATCAAATTCCATTTTTTTATGTCAAAGACGTCTTATCAGTTTGATCCATTCGTCTGGATTGTGTAAATATTAGTTAGTTAGTCAGGACTCAGAATTATTCCCACTTTTGTAATCATGAGCAAGAGAACCCCATGTACATTTTTTGAGCTAAGGTGACTAAAGTATAAAAGTCACCTTAGAACCATTTTTTGAATAACATTTGAATTAATCTTGTGTCGTACGATTCTGAGAGGAGAGAGAGAGAGAGAGAGAGAGAGAGAGAGAGAGAGAGAGAGAGAGAGAGAGAGAGAGAGAGAGAGAGAGAGAGAGAGAGAGTGTCTTATCCTCTTCGCTATGCGCTTCTCCATCACCGGATTCACGATGCGACCACACCACCGTGATAGTCTCTCCGAGAGCTACGCGCCCACGCCACGCATTCGCCGTTTCGAGTTGATCGCGATCGATTCTTCCTCGAGCTTGTTTTGCTTGTAAGTAGCACAAACGGTGTCTGTTTTCAATAATCAAGTGCTTCATGGAATGAGAAAGAGATTAGCTACACATAGATACTGATAAACTTAAGTTTCGCCCACTTTTGGATTATGACCTGTTGGTCTATCGCGACAGCATTCGAGATAGCTAGGGTTCAAATCTGGTGAGATTAGACTTATAGGTAAGTATGTCCTAGTGAGAGGATGGTGCCTAGTAAGTTTGATGCGATTCTGAGTTCATTGGACGTGTAAACTGTGTTGTGAGAGTTAAGGGATAGGGTGGGTTGCATTCTACCAGGGTTAGTGATTGATGAATCATAAAAGTGCGTATGTGTAGATTGGTCTCAGCTTGACAAGCTAACGAGATTGACTATGTGCACCTACGGGTTAGTCGTGTCATCGGATGATAAGTATGTTGTCTGTGTCGTGCTCGTGAGTATGAACAGGGGAGTAGTTAAGCCCTAAAACACAACCCCTCTTTCATCTATGTATGGTATGCATTGTCAACAACCTCTATCTTTTCTCAAAACTCAAGAATGCCTGATTCCTCACAAAAATAGAACCTATTATGGTTGTCCACATAAATTTTGTCTCCTCAAACCTCTACCATTGGTGTACTAGTAGTGTGAAAGCATGGTCGGCCTGAGTTTTGGTCTCCTAGAGGTACCACTCATATCTCCCTCACTACAATAACTCATACTTGGTGCTCTCTCAGCGATACGGATAAAGAATGCTTGTTTATACCTAAGACTACCTCTTCTTCAGTGTTGATTAAATGCTTTAAGTCAACCTGACTAACACTCTCTTCAATAGACACACGACTCATCTATTTTCTTAGTAGTCTCTCACCTTACCTAAATTGTTTTTTAACCTTCAAGAACATAAACTATGCATGTGAATGAAACCTGACCTGTTACTTGGAACTCTTTAGATCCCTTGGTAATATCTACCTTGCTCCAACTCCACTCATGCATTGGACTCCTTATATGCACAAGAGTCAACACAAAACTAAAGTACTAGTTGAGCTATGTTAGGTTAAGAGTTGAGTTGTACACAATCTTTGCATTTAGGAACACCTTATGTATAACTGTTTCTTGATCCAAAGGGATACTTATGCTATATAGGACTTGAATCACTATCTAGAATAAGGATTTAAAAATGTAAACTCATGACTCTTTGGAGGAAAAATTCATGTTTTTTTTGTTGTCTATTAGTTTCTGACATGATTTTCACTCCATCTTTTTCATCGGCTTACAACACACCTTTATGAATGCAATCATGTAACAATTCCAATTTTATAACTTTTTGATGTTCTTTTCTTCAGGCTCAACCTTATTTTCTCTAAGCTCACCCTCTTTTTTTTTCTTCTAGCTCCAAATCTTTCCTCTATGGCCTCCAATGCAGCTCATGAGGTTTCAAGATCATCAAGGAAATGTACATAATTGTCGTGTAATACATGGCCTGGTTTTGTACACTCATAGCCCATGTCTGTCCATCACTAATGACAAGTCAGTAATTGTCAGCTTGACTGTTCTCCACAGCCTCTTTTTCATCAAATAACTTCTCAACTTGGTCTATCAAGTGTGAAAATGATCACCGTTAGATTTTCTTAACTCCCTTCTCTTATATTGTGCCTTGGAGTAGTCTTAGCAATTGGATTTTTATGCCAAGTCAACTCCTCGCAATTGCAAAAGTTCAATACATCTCCGAAATCTTGTTAAGCTTGATTGCTATTTTTAGATTCTAGTTATTGGAACCTTGGAGCAACTTTGAGAACATAATGCCAATCATGAATGCTATCTTACGAACATTGAAGTTTTGGCACAACCACAACTTCTTACACAATAATTTCATGCTTGCAACATTCTGATACACTTGGGTAGAAAAGGTGTATATGCCGACAGTGTTGATTGGGAATTGAGGCTATTGTATCAAGCACCAAGGAGATATTTCCTTGCTTGTTACAACTATCCTAAGAAGTGAGAGCACAACAAGAAAAAGCTTATCCATGGATAAATCTTGAAAACATAAGCTAACATGCACATTTCTCTTGGTTACATGTTTTTTGTTGTATGTGCAGATAGAAGATGTACCTTAACATGATGACATATCTCAACATGTTTTTTATGTCGCTAACATGTGCAAATGAATGACCTACCTCAACATGATGATGACATACCACCTCAACACGATCAAAATGCACAACAAGATCACAACAAATCTATAAACACAAGGAGATTAGGGCTGCTAAAGACAATCTAAGAGGTTTGACATATAAAAATAGTCCTTGAGTGCATGTGACATACACAATGTCTACACAGCGACCACCCCCCCGCCCACCCACATCCCCCGAGACTATATGCACACCAGAGTCTTACAAGTTTATATGAAAAACCAAAACAACATTCAGACAACCATTTACTTTGTGCAGTAATGCTAATGTTATTACGTTTTGTGATGCATAATAGATTGAAATGATGCTCCTAGCACGAGAAGATATGCATGAGATGCCTGATAGGACGTGTTCACACTTAAGAGGCAAATCAAGGAGAGCCTCCATGCAAAAAGGGATTTGCCTTTCTTTGTGAGGAGACAACAATCCTTGAGCAACTGGCAACTCAAGATGTAGAACTGGTCAACCAAGGAGAGACCACACAATCATTGTGTGCTTGTTTTGCAAGGCACTAGAAGTTGAGAATGCTAGATTGAAGCACAAAATAGCAACATATGAGGCAAAGTTTGGTCCCTTGGAAGAGGATATATTAGAAGCAGGGACAAGAAGCTCCATGGGAAGCCCATGGGAGCATATGAGTTTTTTTACTCAAATATCATGGGAGATGACACCCAAAACCTAAATTAGATCTTTCTGATGTAAAGGCCACTCTTTGTAAGAGCTCCTTTTTGCAAAATCCCACTCTTTGTAATAAGCAAACAAATAATTTTTTTGTGTGACCAATAGATGTGTGTGTGTGTGTGTGTGTGTGAGAGAGAGAGAGAGAGAGAGAGAGAGAGAGAGAGAGAGAGAGAGAGAGAGAGAGAGAGAGAGAGAGAGAGAGAGAGAGAGAGAGAGAGAGAGTTTCATCTCCTTTCTTTTGCATGTGGGCTCTCTCTTCTTCTACATAAAGTGATTCCACTCCGGCATGTGGATTATCTCGTTGCCTATACATGGGATTCTTAGTGCGCAACCACTTTGGGTTTGGTTGCCATAACTCTTCAAAATATCCCCACAGTCCTCTCTCAAGCTCAAGGCTTCTCTTTCCTGCACTAGGCTTGGAACCCTTTGAGACAATTCTTCTATCCTTATGGCTGGTGGGACACGGGATCTTTTGGTGATCTTTTCTATTATTTTTCTTTGCCCTTGGACACTCTTTTTCATGCCTCTTTCTCTATTTTTCTTGAGTATCATCCTCCATGGCTTCTTGTTGAGAGAAACTGTTGTTGCTGCCTCTTTTTTCTCAAGTTCGCTTACTCTTACAAACCTCCTCCTTAGTCTTGTTGAGATTGGTGGTGCTCGTGGCGGAGGCTCCTCTTTATCTTCATCTTCTTAGTTTAGTAACCAGTCATTTTTCTCATTAGCATGTTGAAAATGATCAACTTGCCCAATAGCATGATATGTCATGTGTGTTAGAACCTTTGGTGCTCCTAAGAATGTGATGGCACCTGGCTTTGTCATCTTTGTCAAAGTGATATGGATATATTGGTAATGATTGACTAGCAATGGGCCTTGCTTCCTCCATGCTTAGGTGAATGTGGAAGCTAGTGCATGGTTTGGTCATGTGTACCTTGGATGTCTCTTTACAATGAGATGAAAATGCTCGTGATATAGGCCGATTTCATTTTTTACCTCTCACTGCTTCAAGTCATC
Organism: Adiantum capillus-veneris; assembly: GCF_014529385.1. Taxonomy (NCBI): domain Eukaryota; kingdom Viridiplantae; phylum Streptophyta; class Polypodiopsida; order Polypodiales; family Pteridaceae; genus Adiantum; species Adiantum capillus-veneris. Next base: position 53,170,692 of record NC_140947.1, on the reverse strand, counting down.
AAAAGAGGCAAATTGCTTAGTGAAGGTCCCTGTGGTGGACACCTCTATGTGCTGCATCCATTGACCATGTCTCTTGTCACTTTCAAGGCCTTTGACACAAATTTTCTAGAGATGTTCACTTCTACTGTTGTGTTGTATAGGAGATGGGTTTGTTGTACTCACATTGATCAGGCAAATGAATCACGTTTTTGGAGCAGACCGTGTTCAACACTATAGACAACAATGGGTTGTTTCTCTATTTCTCATTGTTGCAAGTCCGCCATCAACAATAACCAAAAGTTCACATTTTTTTATTTTTGAAGACAATTTGTGTGTCCCTAGGTGCCCTAGGGTCACCCTTAGGGGCCAACCCATGCAACGTTGAACATGCAAGGGTTCAACAAAAGTTGCATGCACGTGCATGCAAGGCATGCATACAGTAGGGTAGGAGGACCTTGGAGTTTACAGGGAACACGAACTTGGAATCAAGGACTTGCCACCGAGATAAAGTTTTTTGTAGGCAAAGATTTCAAGGAAAGCAAGGCAAAGCTCTTACAAACTCTTGCAAAGGCAAGGCCAAAATTGGCAAATGCCATCAATCTATCCTAAAAACTTCAAGGCTTTTCAATTGCGATGCTTCCAATTCATGGATTCAAAAATTCATCAAGTACTAGCCATTCAAGAAAGACACAAGTTATTGTATCCAAAATGGCCCAATTGACATGAGAGTTTTTGGGATTATAACTTCCATTTTCTTCGTGCTTCTAATGGCCTATAACGGAATTTGTTGGATCTCTTATGCAAGCCACTTGGACAAGCATGGTTATTTAATAAAAGCAAGATATCCCAACAAGGGATGCAATGGGCAAAGTTCTGGCTTGATTTGAGGAAAACTATGGGCTAGGACATGCCAACTTTTTATGGGAATCGACATGGGCACATATACCAAGTAAGACTTTGTACAAGGCTGTTTATGAGCAAGGCTTGTGTAGCCAACATATAGCATTAAATATTTCAAACCTTTGAAGTTTGGACATGGATTAGAAAGGGAAGGGCAAGGCCTAATGAGAATTCCATGCAACAATGGCCAGGACTGATCAACAGGTTTCCAATTTCATGTTTTTGGGGTTTTCCTTACTTCATCTATAATTTACACTGCACGAGCTCTTCAAGAGGTTTTCACAAGTTAATTATTGATGCAAGAATTACTCTTGTCCAATCAAGATAGTGGTGGCAACGGATGTCGATGCACCAAAGGTTGATTCTTTGTTGATTATCGACATGATTTTTTATCATGCATGGCATGTGGATTATCCGATGAAGCAAGGCTTCTTTCTCTATCTTTAGAATTTTGGATTAGCTAGGGCATGGCTCCTTGGATTATATAGATGGATTCCAACAAGTTAAAATCTTGATGTAAAGGCAAGGCTTGCTGTTACTTTTGATTGTGAGTGGACGGGCGTGGTTCCTAGACATGTTTACTAAACTCAATGCACTAAAAAACAATCACGATCAACCCATTGTCGGCTAGTGGGATTCGATGGGTTGTCCAAGGTGAATTCAAGCAGTATTATCAAGCTTAAGTACATTTTTAATGTGCAATTATATAGTTATTTTTAAGCTTTTAGTAAGATATCCTCCTCGACAAGGCCAAAAATCAATGGTACATCATGGTACATGTTTGATCTACGAAGCATGGTTCCATAGATTTTGTTTGCCATAGGTTTCATTGGCTACTGTCTTTTTGATAAGTCCTCCTTATACTATCAAGCAAAGGGGAAGCCTTGGATCCATATCTATGATTATACATTCGATGCATAATCACTCCACAACAATTATAGCTCAGCAGAATGCAAAAATAATAAGTACACAAAGTATATTCAAAGCACAATCATGTCACAAGATGCTAAAATTATTAATGCCAAGGGTGGTGGTCACAGAAAATTGGTAAGTACCTTAAATCTAAGTTTCCATTTTGAACTTATTCCATATTACCGGATTTTCTACAATGCCAACTTGACAAGTAGATGGTTTTGATCAAGAAAAGTTTGTCAATTGGATGACATTTGATATCTAAGCTTTAGGAGCTATCTCTTGTAATATTGGGCAATCTCATGATTCTCAATAAGCTGCATGTTTTGGAAAGTCCGTTCCTCTATGAAAGATTGAAAGGTCAATTCTCTTTTTCTTTAACATATGTGTGTCACTCAGAGCACCTATTAGCTAAGAGCACTCAGGCTCCACTCCGGTTCATCTACTAGATGAACTTATGTGAAGCAAAGCTTCACTTTATGGAATATTGCCTAGAAGTTTTTAAGGTTTGCAATATGCTAGCATATGAACTTGGGAAAATTTGGCAACCTGGATCACTCATGTCTTCATAGAGATCGGTATGATCCAAGAAAAGAGGGTATACATGGTACAATATTGAGAGCTCTAAGTTTCTTAGCATATATGGATCCAAGCCAGATCCTAACAAAGGAAAATGTTCTTAGTAGTGGAGCAACAATGTTAGCCAATTTCAAGTTCTTGTTTTTTGTGTTTAACCTTGAAATTGGACATGATTTTTTGGTTGTGCGAACCAAGTGCTTTGACAATTCTAATGAGAAACACAGCTTCCATTTGGTGCTACTATCCATTGATTTAGGATCAAGGATAATGTCACATAAATTTGTCAAATTGGTGATACTAGGATATAAGCTCACACTTACATTTAACAACAACAAACTGTGATGTATCCATGCCATTAAAAATCATTCAAGGCACACATGCTACCGGCTCAAACTGCTGAGACCCTCGTTAAAGCAAAGGGCTTATCACTCTGTTTTTTGACATGCCTACATCGTGTGGCATTACAATAAGATTATTTTGTGTGGATCATTGTTTACAATTTTGCTATAACATTAACTACTCTCTCGGGCAATTTCTGTGCACAAGGTGCTGGCAATAAAGAAGATAATTTTTATGGATAGCAAGTAGGCATGTGCTTGCAATCAAGAAAATAGTTCATGGAATGACATGAATAGAGTGACAGAGGCTCAAAGAATTCCATTGTTGGTTTGGGGTGTTGAGCTCTAGTTGTGAATATGATTCCAATATACAAAGATCTGTTGTTGAATATATAGCACTAATTGTGTCTATAGGAGTGGTATTTCTAGGGGTATGCCCTATCCAATACCAAATCACTTCATAGATGTCGAGGGTTTCATGTTGATATCATCACAATTTTACTTTCAAGGAAAGAAGTCTACAATCTACCAAGGGGTAGTGGACAAGTTCAACTTCCAAAGCTGACTTCAATCACTGTTAGACACAGTAGACTGTGTTGGTCATTGTTGGTTACTAGTTTAATCTGTTCTCATATATTTATAACCAATGGGTTTGACATTCAAGCTTTTAACCAAGGGATTTTTATTGCAAAGGAAACACTCATGGTTACCAGTGCAATAGTACTTAATTTTTGCTAATCTTTCAATCAGTGTTACTAGGCCTTTTTCAGACTTGAGATTTGGTCATGTGCATTTAACTACATCTAAGTGAACACTACGTTCAACATCCAGGTATGCATTTTAATTGGTTTAGTTTCCTTTTCAAAAATTCTTTAATTGATTTTTCCAAGTACAATATATAAGCTTCAATGCTTTCATGCACTTTTCTCTTCAGAGACATGACAAGGTCATGTAGGAGCACATAATTTTGGGCCGTAGTGTCCTAGATACATTTCTACATTATACAGTTATGGACCTACATGGTAGGGTTTTGTTTGACACTTTTTGCCACAAGAGGAGAAACATGGTCTAGGAACTCATGGAGTTTGGTTTATTCAGTGCTGAGCAAAGTTTAGCAGGGTCCCTCTCACTTATGTTCATGTGTGTTTACAATTATCTCTACACACAATTATACCTCGTACTTGATGGATGCCATTTCTTTGAACATACTTTTATAAGACATATTCCACATGTGGAGAATATGAGTCACTGGGACTGACACTAATGCCCATTATTTCAATTCTGTGTCGGACAAAGTCCCTAGGTGTTGGTCAAATCCGTTTATTAGACCATTTTGAGCATGATATATTAGGAACAATTTCAGTGGTTGGTAAAAAATTGACGGATACTTACTAAGACTTGTTAAGATTACAAGTATTGTTAATAAACTTTAACATATGGTTGTTTATACACGTAGAAAAATTATGTTCTGTTAATGAACAAGTTCATTTGGTACCTAAATGTGATAGATTTATATTATGGTCTAAATATGTTAGCACCATTTTCACATGGGAAGTATTTAATTCTTTCCCAGTGAGCTATGAGAATAACATTAACCATAGGCATTAATAGGGCATTGACAAGTACAGTTATGGATATTAAGGTTTGGATTTTGTTTTTGTTAAATGCATGCACACTAGGTGCTATGGGCCCTAGTGTTTAGCAAAGGATGATTTGGAATGGCATGCACATTCATGACATTATTAACTTCTAGAGCATTCACACTATACTTGCAATACCTCTATGTGATTAAGTGTAGATCTACCAATCACCAATAGAGGTCATAGCTAGGTTTGGGTGCTTATAGATTATCTCACTAAAGTTAACCAAGGTGGATATTCCTAACATTGTTGGTTAACAATTTTCCAAGGAATTGTTATCCCTGTTTACCAATCATTTTGGAGGAGTGTTTGTAAACAATGGAGAAACACACCTCACTACTGTCAGGTATCCAGAGAGGATAGGTGGGCTATAATTGTTAATCTTACACTAAAGGATATGATATGTGTATATGGTAGCACCAAGCAATCCAGTTGAAAACAGTTATCCTTCTAGCTGAAATTTTCTTATATGAGACAAAGCATGTTGTGACTAAAATTAGCCTTGTTATGTCTAAATCATGTTCTCACCTTTGAACACCGAATATGGTGGTGTTGTTTACTGATGACAAATTATATTAAGTCAAGGACTTGTACTTTGCTGAGGGGTTGGATCAGCCAGTTACTTTCATGGAAAGTGACAAGAGATATGGGCCGGTTACACAAGACGGTTGCAAGGAGAAGACAATGTGGAAAATCAAGATGCTTGTCTTGATTTCATTGAACCTCCTACTAAATTGTTAACTGGTCAAATGGATCCATGAAGGATGCCACTGCAAAAAACAGTAGTGTTCTTTATGAAGATATCACCACTTTTGTTTTGGAGGAAGAAAATGCTTCTCTAAGGGAGAGTAATGTCATGCCTATTGTAAGGCTGGGGTATTTTAAGGGCCAGGACGGGCATGCATTAGGAGAAATATGGACTTTGCATGGGCCTTGTAAGGAATCCTAATTTTTAGGGATTAAAGCTAATGTTTTGTAGGGTTAAGGGGACAAGGGCATTCAAAAACCTAGTTTTGAGTAGGCTTTTCTACCCGTTTTTTTAGACACCTATAGGATGTGGACCTAGGAGGTCACTTTCTCTCTCTAGATTTTTGAACGTGAAGGGAGTAAAGGGGTGTGGCCACATCAACAAAAATGTGGGTTACTAAGAGCCAAAATTTGACTTTTTTTTCCAAAAAAGTCATTTTTAACAATTTTTTACTTAAAACACTCCCTTAACACTAGAATGGTAACAGGACACTTTTATGTCCTTGGACACTTTTGTGTCCTGTTAAGTGACCATTTTGCTTGAATTATTTGAAGAGTATGAGAATGGATTTCTAGGTGCTATATATCCACAAAGTTGCCTTATGAGTTGAAAAAAACTTAGCATTTTTTTTTGGAGTATCGATCTCACCATTAACCTTACTCTTGCACAACATTTTTGAACCTAAACTGTGTGAAAAAACAGGTCCTGTTTTTGGCTTTTTTTCAAATTTTGGCAACTATAACACTCTAAACTTCATGTTTGTGAGGTTTAGATGGCTAGAGGTTAGGCCTTCATAGTTCTCAACATGTTTTGATGCTTGTAGGGAGAGCTAAGTGTTAAAAATGAAATTTATGACCAATTTACAAGAATTGCATAATCCTGTTTTTTTGGCCAAAATTAGCACTTTTATGATTTTTTTGGGGGCTTTCTTGATATCCAAATTCAATTTTGATTGTGTAAGTGTAATATATAACATAAAGCTAATCTTCCTTGAGTTTTGGGGGACCTAATATGCTATATAGCATAGTATATGATGATGGTTGAGTTTTTTGATTGCTGAAGAATACGATACATTTTAGAGTAGCAAGTATAACTTTCTCAATATTGCTAGTTTCTTAGGCCAATTGTGTGTATTTTGTAGGTAGTAACCATATCTAATCATAGACTACAAACTTGGCTAGATATTGAGTAGTTTCTATGGGTTTCTAGAGGTCATAATGCTAAACCCAGTTTTTTCATGTTTGCTGCATTTAGCACTTTACCATTGCCCCCAAGGTTCCAAATTGTAAGAGATCCATTATCCTTTTGACATGCTCCATGGCTCCTTTTGAATCCAAAGGCCCAAAGGGAACAAAGAAAACATGTATATAGTATCTATATTGAGCGTGACTATAGAAACTTTGATGATAGGTCCGCAGAATGGCAAAAATGCAACTTTTTTGTACCTATTTTTTTTGCCCAAAAAAAATTAGTGAGGTAAAAGCAACCATATGTTTTGGTCACCAACCCATTGAAGTTAACGGGGCATTTTATCTCATGTCCTACAAAAATCCCCACTCTTATTTATATGCAATCAACCGTAAGAAATTGCTATTTTGGGCAAAATGCACTGGTCCATCAACTTTGGAGGCTTGTAGTGACCAAGGGATGAGAAAAATTATAAGTTTCTCATTTTTTCCATATGTAGTAGTTATTGAACTATAAGCTCATGAAAGGATTTTTCAAAATGAGTGGATCTAATATGGTTTTGGAATTTTCTCCCAAAACCCTGAAAGGACACTTTTATGTCTTGTTAGGTTACCATTCTAGTGTTAACATATATACATATAAAAAAACCATTTTTTGACATTTTTTTCAACCTACAAGCACTAATAGTCCACTTTTTCAAAATCTTCCCCACCCCCCCCCCCAAAAAAAAACCATTGTTCTTTCCTCCTCCTCCCTCTTGTCTCCCTCTCCTCTCCCTCCCTGTCTCCTTCTCTCCTCCTCCTCCCCTCTCTCTCCCTCTCCCGCACACCTTGTTCTCTCCTCCCATCTTCCTCCCTCTCCTCTCCCTCCCTGCCCCCTTCTCTCCTCCTCCTCACCTCTTTCTCCCTCTGTCCCTGACCCCTTCTCTCCTCCCGTCTTCCTCCCTCTCCATCTCCCCTCTCTCTTTTCATCCTTTGCTTCCTCACACAACAACTTCCATGGTGCTCACAAAAACCACAAATTGTGTGCCTTCACCATCAATTACTCTGGACACCAAAAGCGTACATATTCGCTTGTCCACAGTGTTTGCATCGAAGGCCACTGGTGAGGGTGAGCGGAGGTCATCCCAAGAATGTTGTATCATTGGTGAGACGAATATTACTTGCATGGTGAGACTCAATCACAAGCTACACAACAATAGATAATGTACCAAAGCCATCAACAAAATAGCACATGCCAATGTTATGAGGTGTGAAGCCCTAAACATTGAAAGCCATAAAGAGGTTAATTCTCTCCAGCATGATAAACTTAAAGATGGAGATGATGTTAAGCTCTGAATGTAAGCTAAAAGGGTAGTTTTCTTACCATTCTATCTTTTTGTTGGAGGTGAACCCTTGCAATGCCCACTCAATATTCACACATGATGTGGTATGCAAGTCATGTGAGCTCATACTTTTGCCACCTTTGGGAGTAGAGGTTTCTAGTGTGAGTGAATGAAAGTAGAAGAGGTAGAATGTTGTTTCATGACGTAATGGAGGTGAGAGAAGGGAGAGGAGCTAGCTTGGTGTGAAACTATGTGGTGGGCAAGGGGAAGAGATGGGGGAGGAGCTTGCTTGGTGCTACAATGGAGGTGGAAGAAAGCTAGCAGAGAGATAATGCTAGTCTACAGGGGGTGCATGTGGTTGTTGCAACAATGGAGAGCTTGGAAAAAGGTTTGTAGAGAGAGAAAATCACTTTTGAGCTAAAGAATAGGTTTGGAAAGACTTTGGAGGGTGAAAATTGATGTTTTGAATATTTTTTAAAATTTTCATTCTTTGGGGTTTTTTATTGCACGTTTTTCACTTTTGGAGGTCAAAAATGCTTTTTTTGACCATGAAATAGGTTTGGGGACCTTTTAAGGAGGGAAAACTTGAAATTTGATTTTTTTTTAAAAGTTTAAATTTTTAGTGTATTTTTAAATCCGGGCTAAAAAGTGGGGAAAAAGAGGTCAAAGTGGTCCCCCCCCCTCCCCCCCATCCAGTTCCTCTAGTTGCCTCCCTTACCTTCTCACTAAGTAAGAGGCCATTAGGAGGTGTAAGGCTACCTTGTCCCCCTGCTCTTTTGAAGGTATAGAGTGTGTCCACCACCCTCTTCCTATTGGATGGCCTCTAATTAACCAAAGGGTCCCTAGAGGGTTCATATTTTTCCTAATCGCAATCAAGGGGTGCTATATTTGGATGGTTACGAGCTTATTTATAACGAGGTTGGGTGGAGAGTTGCATGGTCCAGCTCCCTCTAATCTAAAAGTTGAGCCATTTCAAGCCACTTAGGGTTAACTGCTTAGGGTTAGTGATATTTTCTTTGCTCGCTCGAAGTTGGTTAAGGCGCTTAGGATTGGCGTAAGAAGATGCTCTAAACCAATTTAGAAAATCTTGAGTTTGACCACTTTGGTCTGCAATGTTTAACCGCTTAGGGTAGACTGTGTTTGGCCGCTTAGGGCTAGCCGCCTAAGTTTTAATTCTTTGCAATTTGGCTGTTTTAATCCACTTAGGACTAGCCACTTAGGGAATTTTGATTTGGACACTCTAAATTGGCTTCTGTTGCATTAGTTTCGCCATTTTCAATGATCCGATTAGGGTAAGCAATTGGAATGTTTTTGACCCCTTAGGGCTAGCTATTTAGGGATAATGATGTTTCCTTTGCCTGCTTAGAGCTGGCCTTGTAAATGCACTTGGGACTAGCCATATAAAGACGATGGAGAGGGGGAATGAGGACAACACCCAGCACGAACAGAAATGCCACTCTATAGCCCAGGGTCAACGCAACACCCCAATCCACTCGAAAACACCTTCAAAAGGACAATTTACACCTAATCCGCTTCACCTGCTCAGCTTCCAAGCGTACACGCGCTATCCACGGCCGCAAAATGAGCAAACCCATCACTGCACCTGCTCTGTCTTCCTCTGCACATACACTTACTCTCTCTCTCTCTCTCTCTCTCTCTCTCTCTCTCTCTCTCTCTCTCTCTCTCTCTCTCTCTCTCTCTCTCTCTCTCCTCTCTCTCTCTCTCTCTCCTCTCTCTCTCTCTCTCTCTCTGTGCAAGCACCAGCGATCCGGGCGTACACACGCTTCACTAGCACCGCGGCTGACAACAGACGAGACGGGGAAGAGAAAAGGGGAAGGGGGGAACGACACGAAGCCAAAGACCAAGAGGGTTGCCCATTGATAGCTTCAGAAAACCTTACACCATTCCATGGAGCTCTCTCTCTCTCACTCTTGCCTGCTCCTCTTGAGTACACAGTCCAGCAAGACCAAGACCCCCTTACAAAAATATATGGCCCCTTTACAGGCTTGTTTTTGAGTTTTTTTAGCATTTTTTATGATTTGCCGACATGTGGCACCCCCCTTAGGAGGTTCAACTTGATTTTGACCAATTTACACAACACTCCGAGGCCTTCACACTTTCCACTTCTCATACAATCCCTCTAGGGAGCAACGACGGCGCCGTCGTTGCCCCTAAGACTCACATTGCCTTCAAAAAACTTGGGCGGGGGAGACCCCGAGGCCTACATAGTGGGAAACGGTCCCAGACCCCTCGGCATGCCACGTCATCAACATGCAGGACCACCAGCAAGCAGGGCCGCCATTGGGTGCCCGCTTCAAACATCACCAACCGGCCAAAACCGCGCCTGCCTTGTGACACTGCCGCCACAACAGCGCCCACAACAGGGCATCCGCCATGCTCCATGCGCTCCAAGCTCTCTACACCCCTTTGAATACCAATGGGAGCTCACGCCCCACATTATATAGCGCGGCAGTTTGGCCCTTCTCCTCGCATGTGGGCTAATTCTCCGCCACGTGGCAACTCTGTGGCCCATGGCCTTCAAAGCCTTATAAAGCTTTTGAAAACACTCCATAAAACCCAAATTTTTTACATTGCTTATCTGCTTGCCAATTTGCACCCGGTAATCGGACTTCGGGGCCGAGTATCCGATTGACGTGCAGTTAACTCGTGCTAACTCCACATGGTACCCTTCCATTGAGATCTTGGCGAGGCTAAAATGACGCCAGATGGCACATTTCCCAATGCGGTCCAGTGGGCTCAGACCCGGCCCACTGAAAATCTTCATCTAACCATATCTTGCTATCCAGAGCTCAGATTTGCATTCCGAGAAGACGGGCAGGCTCCACAATTTGAGCACTACATGCATATACACTGACATCAGCCCGGGCCACCTGTCCCCAGTTACCCTATCCACCGGGGATCTGCTACACACTTCAATTTTAAACCGCAATATCTTGAGCACCAGGGCTCCGTTTGATGAGCTGTCTGGACTGGCTTCTAGAGCACAATGCACACCACATTCTAGCACATAAGACCCACATCTCGGGCACAACAGGCCATCAACCTGCTTGGCTCCTTGCAACACACATTTGGCCTGAAAAAACCACTTTGATCATACACCTCCGCTATCCTTTGGCTGCCTAGGTCTTTGGTACCTGCCCTAGCCTTCTGCACTGCACTCACATGCTGCCTCTACCTGGCACAGACCACTACTTAGCTTCGACCAACTTTAGCTGCACCATCATTGCCCAAACCGCGCGTCGAACATTTATGTTCGACCAAAAGCATATGTACAAACTTTAAAACTGGCACACCAAACTGATGATTAAAAGAATTCGCAAAAGCACAACTATATGTACAGGCTATGTACAAAAGCTTCATCTCCTTTCCCTTGCACCCCGCATGCTTTTAGGTCGGTTGTCCACCCCCCTTGACCATAATCTGTTGTACTTCATGCACTAAATCCCTCTCGAAATATAATTTGAGCTGCAAGAATTCGCAAAAGCACAACTATATGTACAGGCTATGTACAAAAGCTTCATCTCCTTTCCCTTGCACCCCGCATGCTTTTAGGTCGGTTGTCCACCCCCCTTGACCATAATCTGTTGTACTTCATGCACTAAATCCCTCTCGAAATATAATTTGAGCTGCACACCATTCACCCTGTTCCTGAGAAGCTTTCCATTTTCCCTTACCAGTTGATACGTCCCATTTGGAAAGGCCTTCTTCACTTTATATGGACCCGTCCACTTCTTCTTGAACTTCTTCTGGTATGTGAAATCTAGGTAGCTCTCGTACTTCATGACTAGGTCTCCTTCCTCTATCTTCTTGTCCGGCAGGTTTTGATTGAACTTGGCAACCCGCTTCTCTCTCTGCTTCACATAATAATCCGCCGCTGCCTCTCTGTCCATCTGCAAAGCTTCTAAGTTGGCTATTCAATCCTGTAGAAATTCTTGTTGAGTGGCACTGACACGCCACATACCCTTCAATGCACCTAGTTGTGCATGCACTGGCAAAACCGCCTCTTTACCATAAACCAAATCAAATGGAGTGAAGTTTGTGGCTACTTTGTAAGATGTGTGGTAGGCCCACAAACACTTCTCTAAGTTCACCTCCCACTCTGTCGCCTGCTTGTAAACATATTTGGTCAACATCTTCACAATCTGCCCATTGGCACTCTCTACCAGACCATTGCACTGCGGGTGATATGGCGAAGAAAAGCGGTGTTGGATACCCATCTTTCCCACTAAAGCCCGCATCAATTTGCTTCGAAATCCTTGGCCTCTGTCCGAGATCAGCACCCATGGAACACCAAAACGACAACAAATGTTGTCAAACACGAACTGAGCTACCACATTTGCATTTACCTCTTTGACAGCCTTGGCCTCAACCCACCTGGTAAGGTAGTCAATCGCCACTATAATGTATTTTTTACCGCTTGCCGACTTCGGGAGTGGACCAATGGCATCCAAACCCCACTTCTCAAAAGCATCTTGGGCAATGATAGCTCCTTGCGATTCGGCTATCAGCCTCCTCTCGCCCATAGTCTGACATTCATGGCAAGTTTTGCACCAATAGTGCACATCCTTCATAATGGAAGGCCACCAAAAGCCTGCTCTAAGCACTCGAAACAGAACCTGATCCTTGCCCTGATGTCCGCTCTCTTCATGGCATTGCTCCAGAACCATTCCTATCTCCTCTTTGTACAACACCCTTCTAAGCACTCCGTCACGCCCGTAATTCATGAGATCTTCACCTACCAGTGTGAATTTGCGGGCCTTTTGCACCACTCTTCTCTTTCGCAGCTTGGATAAACCTTCTGAACATTGCCCTGTATTCAAAAAGCCTTCAATCTCCTTTAGAGTCTCCCTACCTGCATAAGTGGCTGGGGCCACATATAGACCTGCAACATGTACAAGTACTTTGCTGCTAGCTAGTCGATCCGCCTCTTGATTCTGCTCTCTCCTCACATGCTTGAATTGGACTTCTTCAAAAGACTTCAACATCTTCTTGATGGAAAAGAACCAATGCTTCAAAGAATCGCGCTTTACCTGCCATTGGCCTAATAGTTGCTTGATGACTAGCAATGCATCTCCCTTCACCACCAACCTTGAAATGCCGAACTCTGTGCACTGTTTTAAACCCAAATGCAGAGTGAGATATTCTGCCTCGTTGTTGGTGTGGACATCCTCTAAATCATACGCCTTTGAAAATATTGTTTTGCCATGTGGGTCGTGTATCACCACACCTCCTCCTGCTTTCTGCACTACCCTTCGATATGCTTCATCTCGCACCATGCTTTGATATTATTCGTACTGCATCAAAGCTTGCTCACAAGAATGTCATACCATGATGAGACCAACTCGTGTGTTCTACTTGAACTCAAACCCAAAACATCCTATTCGCTACCAATACCCACTTCATAATCCTCCTTCCTGGCTTCAAATGTAGCACTAAACCTTTGGCAATAGATCGTTAGCCGTTATAATACAAAAACTTACGCACAACACAAATGGACTTTGAACTTCCTGCAAGCGAAGACTAGAGCCATCACCCCACTGCTCCGCCTCGGTGTAGGTAGCCTCTCCTGGTTAATAACCCTCCTCTCGAAGTATATCGGCTGTAGCTTCTCCCTACCTTTTGCAAAAGAACTGCTCCAATAGCAACTGTGCCCACTGTCATAGACACATAAAAGTCGTCCTCTCGATTGGAGGACACACCGCTGGCAACTGGCACAGAATCTCCTTGACTCTATCAAAAGCCTCCTGAGCTTCTCCATCCCATTCATAACCATGTACTTGCTGAGCCCTCTTTTGAAGAGAGGATGCATATTGCGACAACATCCAAAGAAAGAGCGTGACAAATACTTCAACTTATGAACAAATGAAGCCAAACCTTGAGCATCTGATGGTGGCTCCATCAATACCAATGCCTTCACCTTTTCAGGATCTGCCTCTATACCGTTTTGTGACACCACATGACCTAACAGCTGCGCTTGAGGCTGTGCTAGCTTACACTTTTTGGGATTCAACTGGCCTCCTTCTTCATCAAGCCTTTGAAAGCATAGTTGGGCTTCGATAGGTGCTCCAACCTTGAACTGTAGCAGCCGATATCATCCATGAAGACCCTAATAAAACGGCCCAAGTATGGACCAAATACCCTGTTCATCCAACCTTGGAAGGTAGCGTATGCATTCACCAATCCGAACGGCATCCTGCGGTAAGCAAAACAACCCCATGGAGATATGAATATGGTCTTCAGCTGGTCTTCAAGTGCAATCCCTATCTGAAAGTACCCCGAAAAGCCATCCATAATCGAGTACCTCTCATGCCCAGCCACCTGGTTTAAGATTTCGTCTTGAAACGGCAAGGGGTAGTGATTCCTCTTGGTCGCAGCATTCAATGGCTTGTAGTCGACACACACTCTCCATTTCCCATTCTTCTTAGGGGTTATGACCACTGGTGAGACCCACTTTGACTCCTTCACAGGATATATGATGTCTGCATCCAATAGTTTATTGATCTCTTGCCAAAGGGCTTCTTTTTGGATTTCCCCTAATCTTCTCAGCTTCTATGCTTTAGGTTTATACCCTTCCTTAAGAACAATCTCGTGCTCCACCCCCTTTGCACCCCGCAAATGCTTGTACTCCGTTGCAAACAGATTTGGATAGGACTCACACAGGTGAACATAGCTCTCCTTTTCCCCTTTGGTAAGGTCTTCACTTATCATACTCGAAACCTCCTCTATGCTTAAACCATGAGCTTGAGGCTGCATACCTTCTTCTTTAGGTGGAGAGTCATCTATGGTGACTCCGAACAAATCAGCATCTATCTTTAACATATCATCCTCGCTCTCCTCTTCCTCCGTGCTAGTATATCCTTCATCATAGCCCGTCTCGGTCTCGTACTCATAACTCGTCATGTCGCCCTCATCCTTAACTGCCATGGGACGAGAACTGCTCTCCTTGGTCTTCAAATCAAGCACAATTTTTCTGCCTTTCTCTTTGTCAGGCAAAGTGAATACTTATCTTTCCCAATCGTGCTTTGCACCTATTGCCAACAACCATGGCCTACCCAAAATGATAGGGTAAGCATTATCCCCTGCTTTCATCCCAAAGAAGTCAATCAGGCACTCTATGCCCATCACCTTGACCTTCACATCCTGCGCCACACCCAGACCTGGCTTTAGTATGGTTAGCAATCCTCATGCGCACATTTGACCTGACTACTGCCTTGACTCCTGTCTCTTTCATGGCTGCTTCTGTCATGACACAAACCTATGCTCCACCGTCTATGTAGGCTTGTACCTGCATCCTCTTCTCTATAATCGCATCCACCAAAGGAAGAACATCAGTGGGGCTACCCACTCTCAAACCCATATTTTGTACTGCTTGGACATTTCCCTTAGCTCTTGGCAGCCTGGTGCTAACACTCGTGGACCACTGCCTTGTTAACTTTGGATTTAAAGCTAACAACTAACCAAATGTAATATTTGCCTTTTGCTTTTGAACATCACTCACCAGATTGTACTCGGGATAGCCTCGTCCTAGCTGGAAATCCGCTTGTTTGATCTTGCAACGCCTCCTTCTTTTGCTAGGCTCAGGCTGCTCTCTACCTTCGTACACCTTCTCTTTACCCTTGCGAGCTCTAGTTTCCCGTTCTACCTCTGTTTCCCTCTCAACTCTTGCCCTCTTATTGGCCAAAACTTCTACATCCTGCTTGTCTACCCCTATGATGTTCACTCTTGGAACCTCACCTCCGTTTTGCTGAGCTAGCTGCATAGAATTCTCCACCGCTTGCTCTCTTGGACCATTGTATTGCCCTTGACCTCGACCTCTACCAAAAAGCGGGTACATACCTCCTCTTTCTCTCTGCGGTTGAGGACAATCAGGTGCATAATGCCCTTCTTCTCCACAATTGTAACACCTACCAGGCAGTGGCCATGCCCTGCCCCTTGCTCCTCTTGGCTGTCCTCTATCCATGACACTGAGCCGCAACTCTTGCATCTACTCAGATAAATCTTGCACCGTGCGCACACAATTTTGCGGCACAACAGCTACACCTCGAATTACCTGATTTTCTTCATGTCCAGCCTCTCTTGGGCTCTACGGTTGAACAGGGGCCATCGTCTCATAGCCTGACACGCCTTGCTCTATCTTCTTCTTTATCTTTCTGCTCTTCGACCGTGCGATGGCTACTGCACCATTATAATTCTCTAGGCTCTCAAAATCAACTTTTTCTCTCACCTTGGGATGCAGACACGCCATGAATTTGTCTAGCTTGAAGTAATCTCCATTGGCCAATTGCATGGCTGCCGCCAACTCTGTCCAACACTCTTCAAAATGTCCCAAAAACAAATTGAACTCTTCACTTACATCTTGCTTAAGCGCCTTCAGCTTTGCATCCATTTCGACTGGGGAAGTCTCCTTGCGAAAGTCGTGAAGAAACCTTGTCCGTAGAGCCGGTCATGCTTGCTTCGGCTCACCTTCCAATGCGTCGTACCATGCTTTAGCCCTACCACGCATCACCTTCCAATGCGTCATGCTTGCTTCGGCTCACCTTCCAATGCGACGTACCATGCTTTAGCCCTACCACACATCACCAAAGGAAAAGTCTACATCTTGCTATCCTCGTTCGGCATACGCAATGATAGCATGTACAGCTCGAAATCCGACATCCACTCATCAGGGCTCTCTTCTCTTGTGAAAATTGGTCCATAGCTTCTACCTGCCATGACTTCCAACGCAAAAACTGCTTCTTTTCGATCAAATAGGAGCAATCAGTGTGCTCCTCCGTGGGGGCACCAGAAGATGGAGAGGGGGAATGGGGACAACACCCAACACGAACAGAAATGCCACTCTATAGCCCAGGGTCAACGCAACACCCCAATCCACTCGAAAACACCTTCAAAAGGACAATTTACACCTAATCCGCTTCACCTGCTCAGCTTCCAAGCGTACACGCGCTATCCACGGCCGCAAAATGAGCCAACACCTCACTGCACCTGCTCTATCTTCCTTTGCACATACACTTACTCTCTCTCTCTCTCTCTCTCTCTCTCTCTCTCTCTCTCTCTCTCTCTCTCTCTCTCTCTCTCTCTCTCTCTCTCTCTCTCTCTCTCTCTCTCTCTCTTTGCAAGCACGAGTGATCCAGGCGTACACACGCTTCACCAGCACCGCGGCTGACAACAGACGAGACGGGGAAGAGAAAAAGGGAAGGGGGGAACGACACGAAGCCAAAGACCAAGAGGGTTGCCCATTGATAGCTTCAAAAACCCTTACACCATTCCATGGAGCTCTCTCTCTCACACTCTTGCGTGCTCCTCTTGAGTACACAGTCCAGCAAGACCAAGACCCCCCTTACAAAAAATTTTGGCCCCTTTACAGGCTCGTTTTTGAGTTTTTTAGCATTTTTTATGATTTGCCGACATGTGGCACCCCCCTTAGGAGGTTCAACTTGATTTTGACCAATTTACACAACACCCCGAGGCCTTCACACTTTCCACTTCTCATACAAGCCCTCTAGGGAGCAACGACGGCGCCGTCGTTTCCCCTAGGACTCACATTGCCTCCAAAAAACTTGGGCGGGGGAGACCCTGAGGCCTACATAGTGGGAAACTGTCCCAGACCCCTCGGCATGCCACATCATCAACCTGCAGCACCACCAGCGAGCAGGGCCGCCATCGGGCGCCCGCTTCAAACATCACCAACCGGCCAAAACCGTCGCCTGCCCCGTGACACTGCCGCCACAGCAGCGCCCACAACAGGGCATCCGCCATAGTTCCATGCACTCCAAGCTCTCTACACCCCTTTGAATACCAATGGGAGCTCACGCCCCACATTATATAGTGCGGCAGTTTGGCCCTTCTCCTCGCATGTAGGCTAATTCTCTGCCACGTGGCAACTCTGTGGCCCATGGCCTTCAAAGCCTTATAAAGCTTTTGAAAACACTCCATAAAACCCAATTTTTTTACATTGCTTATCTGCTTGCCAATTTGCACCCGGTAATCGGACTTTGGGGCCGTAAGGTTTAATTGATGGAGCTGGTTCCCAACTTCGAACCCCCCCCATTCTCACCGCACTCTAAATCTCCCAGGCCCACCAGACAAGGCCGACAAAACACCAAAAAACACCTGTAATCATTGCTCAAGGGATAGCTCCCAACTTTGGCCTGCAGTATCTTGCGGACCGAGTATCCGATTGACGTGCAGTCAACTCGTGCTAACTCCACATGGTACACCCTTCCACCGAGAATCTTGGAGAGGCTAAAATGACGCTAGATGGCACATTTCCCAATGCGGTCCAGTGGGCTCAGACCCGGCCCCCTGAAAATCTTTACCTGACCATATCTTGTTATCCAGAGCTCCGATTTGCATTCCGAGAAGACAGACAGGCTCCACAATTTGAGCACTACACGCATATACACTGACATCAGCCCGGGCCACCTGTCCCCAGTCGCCCTATCCACCGGGGACCTGCTACACACTTCAACTTTAAACCGCAATATCTTGAGCACCAGGGCTCCGTTTGACGAGCCGTCTGGACCGGCTTCTAGAGCAAACTGAACACCACATTCTAGCACATAAAAACCACATCTCGGGCATAGCAAGCCATCAACCTGCTTGGCTCCTTGCAACACACATTTGGCCTGAAAAAACCACTTTGAGCATACACCTCCGCTATCCTTTGGCTGCCTAGGTCTTTGGTACCTCCCCTAGCCTTCTGCACTGCACTCACATGCTTCCTCTGCCTGGCACAGACCACTACTTAGCTCCGACCAACTTTAGCTGCACCAATGCTCTACATCGATTTAGAAAATCTTGAGTTTGGCCATTTTAGTCTGCAGTGTTTAGTTGCTTAGGATTGGCCATGTTTGGACGCTTAAGGCTAGACACTTAGTGTTTAGTTCTTTACACTCTGGATGTTTTATTCTACTTAGGATTAGCCGCTCAGGGTTAGCGGTTTTTGATGTACACACGCTTAGGGTTGGTTGTGTAAAGCCGCTAGAGTGCTAGGGTTTGTCCTCTACATGCATTGTCATGTGGATGTGGGTGTGTAATTATGTTGCACCCACAAATATAGGCATTGACCAATAAAGATGATAATATAGCCCGGTGTTACTGATCTTGGTGCATCTCTAGACTGAGGTGTGCAGGGTTCGAGCATGGCTAGAGAGTGTGAGGTAGTTTACACGGTGCCAATGTAGAAACTATAAATGGAAAACAGATTTTGGTAAACTGTAGAAGGAAAACGCTTAACATTGTGTCAGTGTACTAGTCTTTGCGGCTTTAAATTGACTTAGTCGATCAACATATTAAAACAACTATTTGGCTGGTAGGAGTTTTAGGTTAGACTACTACAATATTAGAGTTTGTCTTGATCTACATGCATTTTCATGTAGACATGGGTGTGTACATATGTTGCACCCACAAATATAGGCATTGAACAATAAAGATGAAATGATAACCCAATGGTCTTGATCTTTGTGCACCTCTAGACCAAGGTGTGCAGCAGGGACCCTGCATGGCTAGAGAATGTGAGATAGTTTACTCTATTATCTACTTCTAGTTTGACCAGTTAGGGTTGGCCGTGTGAAGATGCTTATGGTTTGGCCAAGTAGGGCTACTGGCTTTTGATTTGGTTGATTAGGGTTAACCATGCAAAGATGCTTATGGTTAGCCGATCAGGGGTAGTGGCTTTTGGTTTGGTCGATTACGGTTGGCCGTGTAAAGAAGTTTATGGTTGACTGATGGTTCGCTTAGGGATAGCTAACCATTTGGTTAAATTTATGTGTTAACTATTATATGCTCTAATAACAGTCTAGCAGTGTGCACTCACTATTACTTGTTAATTTGTTTGCAATCTTTAGATTAATTATGGAGGATAGGATGGCATGCCTTTGGATGTCAAAAACAAAAGATCCATTATCATCTTATACACAACAATGACCTTTTTCTCATAGAGCAACTACAATATCTATATTATCAATCTCATGGTCAACAGAGAATAGGTCAACCTCCACTTTTAGATATTGCTCCAATTTCATCATGGAATCAACAAAGGAGGCGAATATCAAATGAACCGCCACCAGTGGAGACTACCCCATCAACACTTGATGCCACATTTCAAGAAGTTTAGATGGAACGGATGTTGGATTTCTTCTTTGACATGGACCCCATCATTGAAAGCCAAGGTGGACAAAGAGCTAGAAGTTAAGGCAAAACTACCTCTCAATCTCAATCATCCCATCCACAATGATGACATGAGAATGACAAAGAGGAAGGAGAGATGATGCAAACTCTTGCCCCCACGTTGCTTTACAACAGTGCCAAAAATTTTGTTCTTCATATATCTTTAGCAATGCTTAACCTACAATCTATTTATGGATGGTCCAACATGAGTGTTACATAGCTTTTCAAGTAAATATCTATATGTCAAACTAGTCTATGTGAAAAGCCAAAGTTCTTGTTTAAATTCTTTAAATGGTTTTGACAGATTGATTAACAAGAAGATTTTGCCAGAAGGCAATCACATGCCCCCTACTCGACTTGTGGCCAAACAATTGCTTACGAACTTAAGGATGCATTATAATAAAATCCATGCATGTCCTAATGATTGTGTACTCTTTTGAAATGAGTATGAGTATTTGGAAAAATGTCCCAAATGTGGATCAAATAGGTATCAAGAGGACACACAAGGAAAATTTGTCCCTACAAAGCTTCTACGATACTTTCCAATCATTTCAAGAATAAAGAGTATGTTTCGATGCAAGTCTATAGTAGCTCTAATGATATGACATCAAAACACTAGATCCATGGATAATGTGATGCGGGTGCCTATTGATTTTCTTGCATGGAAGCACATAGAGGAATGATGGCTTACATTTAAAGAAGAACCTTAGCGTGTTTGTTTTGGTTTAGCAACAATGGATGGAGTAAACCCATTTGGAATTTGGAGCTCCTCATGGAGCGCATGGCCTATTTGCTTGGTGAACTATAATCTTCCACCATGGTTGGCTATCAAGAAGGGCCGTCTACTATTGTCACTGATTCTTGAAGGGAAGTACAAGGTGAAGAACGTGGATGTTTATTTGGACCCACTTATAAAAGAGCTTCAAATCTTGTGGATAGGGATTGATGTGATTGACATGTCCCAATCGGTTGGTTGATGACATATTCATGTGCAAAGATTTCTCATGTGGACCATGAATGATTGGCTAGGCTTTGGTGAGTATTCAACTAAGTACTTTGAAAGCCATACGGATATGCATTCTATAGGTGGTGCTTGCTCAATTACTGATCCTCTTTTGTTTCTTTTATTTTTATTTCAAGGTTTGAGATACTCAAGAAAATATAAGGTCCGCTATGTGTTCCTTAAATTGGATTTCATCTCTCTAATTATTTGGGCAAGACAATGTACAAGGAGCATGGATGATTTTTGCCAGAAGGACATGAGCTCCATGGACCAAATATATGTAGACATGACATGCACCCTTTAAAGGTGAGTGATTGGAAAAACATGTGGCAAGCATCAAGAGATTTTATACCATCTAGGATGAAAAGGCTCTCTACTTTTCATGACCTTCCATATTGGAGTGACTAATTTATCAATCATTTGTTGCTAGAAACAATGCATATTTTTAAGAATGTAGGGGAGATCTCTAGAAGACCATTACTCAAAAAAGATATAGAAAGGCCAAAAGAGACGACTTGGAAGCTGTGGGATAAATGCTAGAGATGTGGCTTCGACTTAACCCCAATAGAAATTATGCTATTTTAAAAGCTCCATGGATTTTGAGAAAGTCAAAGGAGCATCAAGTGAAGAAAACAATATCTACATTCAAAACTCCTAATGGGAGCATGCAATGCTTTAAAACAAATTTTACTAAATATGGAAAGCTAAGTGGTCTTAAGTCTCATGATTGCATAATTTTTTACAATTTATCTTTAAGTGAAATCATGTTAACACATCATGCTTCTTGCTATCCCAAACAGTGTTAGTTAGCACAATTTTGACATATACTAACTAGTACAATAACACGATCTAGATCTCTAATATTTAAAACATATGATATACCAATACAAAGATCCTAAAACAAGGAATCCAAATGTACAAACTTTGGTAGATCTTAATAGAATTTGTGAAAATTTCACTACGTGCCCACGTTTTTTTAGATGTGCTAACTTGAATATGTTAACTAGTACGAAAAGCATGTCATGTTAAAATGCTTTTACCCCCTACCAATTTCCATCAAAGACTGCATGACAAATGACATTAGAAACACAATTTACAAGATTACTGAGTTTTAATCATGTTTTAAAATATGCGATCATGTTAGATATTCATGTGACTTTCCCTTAACCTATAGAAATCATCCAATTTGATAAGCATGATGGGAATTTTTCATTTCTTAATGGGCTTGATTTAGAGTTCACATAGTTTCCTAATAAGTTCATCATGAAACACACATACCTCGCTGTGATTTTGGTGGGTTTCCATGTCACCACTTATTGGCTTTTTTGTGATCATGATAATTGTGATAATGTGAATTTGATTATAAACATTGTGATCATAAAAATTTTCATGTGATCACATGAATATTAAATCCTTGCTTGTGCATGATTTCCTTGTTTTTATCAGCAATGAGTTCTTGGGTTCAATTCACCTAGCGATGCCCTGATTGTGGACTTTTGAGACAACTGTCAAGGTAACTAGGAAGGAGCCATAGGGATAGGGCATCATGAGGAAGATGGATGTCAAACAACGTGAAAAGGTTATGAGAGTTTGTCTTCTCAACACAGAAGTCATGCAAAAGTGGATTGACATATATGAAGTGGGAAAGAAACAACGTTTAATTGATCAGATTTGAATACAATGTGCCACTAGAAATATTCCCTTTCCAGATCATCTTTTAGAACTGCAAGACTTTTCTACTGGACATTGGCTAGATGTTACAATTATAGAGGCAAAGAAAAATGGAGTATTGGTCACTGAAGAAGAAGATGAGATGTCTAGGGGATGCAATTGGCATGTATGTATAGTATCTACTTTTTTATTTTTAACCACATGAAAATATTTCTATAGTGAGTCTAAAATTGTTTTATGTGCCACTAGTATAAAAATATGGAGCTTTGTGGGCACATGGCTGACACTTTATAGTACAACTAATAGAAGAATGAAGGTTCACCTTTGACAGTGGTATCATGGAAATCTTTGTTCAAGAAATTTGGATTAGTGCTAGGGATGACAATACACAGAGTGGTTAGCTTGAATACTTTGGCTACATCCAAGACATCTTGAAAATTAGCTTTAGAAAGCTTGATATTTTCATTTTTGATGTGAAGTGATTCAAGGCTATTGATAGTGGTCCCAATGCAACAGTCCACAAAGATAGGAGTGGACTCATTCAAGTGAACCCTAGGTGGGTGTGGACATATTATCAGGATACAATTGTATTGTTGAAACATTATAAACAAGTTGTGTTTATCATAGATCCACTATGGAAGGAAAAAGATGAAGAAGATTTGACTAAACTGTGTTGGCTCCTTATCATCCAAGCTGCTCCATGAATGAGCAATCAGATACTGAGATAGATGCAAAAGAGAAGAATGGAGCTGTGGAGTTTGATGAAGAAGATGCAAAAGTTCATATAGAGATAGATGTCTTTGGCGCATCAACTCTCATAGAAGATGAGAGATTGAGTAGTGATTTTTGTTACAAACTCTCTTGTAATGTCTACTTTAGATTAATGGATTTTAATTACTGTCCAACAATGAATAAGTAGTGATTTGTGTTTTTTAAGATGATTATTTATGGTTAAGTGAACTAACGTATTGTATATATGTTTTCAAATAATTTTTTGCAGCCATGGAAAATGCTGAGGAGACATAGTCTCCAAGCTTGAG
This sequence comes from Adiantum capillus-veneris, assembly GCF_014529385.1. NCBI lineage: Eukaryota > Viridiplantae > Streptophyta > Polypodiopsida > Polypodiales > Pteridaceae > Adiantum > Adiantum capillus-veneris. The sequence goes on along the minus strand of NC_140947.1, from coordinate 53,147,181 downwards.
TTTTCCAGTTACTCAAACCGGCATGTCCCCTGAGCAAATATATACTTTTTTCTCACATTTTTCCTAGAGCAGTCTGTATACGCACAACAATTTTGGAGCTATGGATAGGGATGCAAAGGCCATGCGATAGAGGGTTTGGTAGCTTTGTAAGGTGTAGTTTTGACACTCTATGATGGAGCATTGGGATTTTCAAGACCAAGAGAGAAAGAGTTATATCATTGATGTCATTCATAGAAAGTGTGGGTTAGTAGATGGATACGATCCAATCTCCAATGATTGGATCTTGGAGGTGTCTATTAAGATGATGTTACATTGTCGATCAAAGGCACGAGATAGAATGTTAGTAGCAAGCTAACCCATGTAGTATTTTTCGGAAGCTTTTATTATAAAAACACTTATTCTTTTGATAAATCTGGAATATTGTAACTCCTATTTTCCAAGTGGATATTGTAATCGATGAGCCGTGGCTATAAGCTTCCAAATTGTATCAATGTATCCTTAGTTAGAGCTCCCATATTATTAGTTTTTGACCAAAGAAACCTTGGCTAAGGTATAAAAGACAATTTTTGTAAGTTATTGTCAAGTTTTGGATAATAGAAACACAGCACGTGAGCTAACAACGCTCACTTCTCTCCTTCTCGTGCTTCCTGCTCTTGTGTCGGTTGTCACATTGCAATGTTGTCTGTTGCATTGCAACCGCAGATAGAGTGCTTTATTTTTGGGAGCTTCTAATTTAGAGCTTTTTATAAACAATTTTTGTCTTTTCAAGTTGTGGGTAGAATTTTACAAAATCTTGTTGTTGTACAAAGTCCTTTGACTTCCTAATGTCATGAGACTTTTCATTTTGTTATTATCAACTTTAAGCTACTCATGTTCAACATTCCAATTTCCATAGCTTCCAATTTTCAATTACCCATTCCACCTCTCAATGTTTTAGCATAAAGTAATAAAAACTTTTTTTCTTTTACAAATTGTGGAGACTTATTGAATTCTTAAAATCAAACAATCTACTCCCCTTATTTCATATGATAGATTTTAGAGTCAAGGGAAACCCAATCAATGTGTTTAAAATTTACATAAAATATTTGAGCCAAGTGATCCACCTTTCAGAAATACATATAGCATGTGTATTCAAGAGGTATTTATAAACCCCTCTCTACAGACACTTCATCATGAACTAAAATACTCCTCTTTCTTCAAAAACCTACAACTTTCTTTCAAATTTCTATTTTTAAATCTATCTTGTAAATATGACTGTAACTATTTCATATATTAAAAACCCCTTAAGGTGAACTCACGTGCTACACTTACATATTTTGAGTTGGACTCCCCATGGATTGAGCTCAAGTGTTGATCTAGTAGACGATATGCATTGAAGTTGGTAGTGGGGCTTTGAAGACAAATGTCCAAAGAATCCATGATTGGATAGTAACCTTGATTACAAAGAGTAAAATTGTGAGGAATATGTTGAGACCATGGATGTTGACCTGCATCTATCAATCTCCTAACACAACAATATTTTAGACACTCCTTGTTTGAAAGGAGAAAAAAATCACTAAGGTTAGAGTCATCATGATTAATATATTTAATCTTTTGGCCATAATATGTAACATAAGGTGGTCACAAAGTATTTTTTTAACCTTTGAATGTGTCAAATTTTGGTTTCTAAAGTAATAAATTCTTTGTATGTAAGCAAAACAACTTAAGTGGAGATCTAGTGTGTGAAGGTTGCAACCAAGGGGTAAGAAGTTTCCAAAGAATTCCACAAAAATCCATTTGAACAGATAGATAAGGTGTTAGGTTGGCATGTTTTTTTCAAGATTTACCACCTAAAATCACTATGGGATGGGTGTCAACATGAGTCTTCCTACACATGTCTCCACTTTGAAAGGCAAGGGCATGAGAAAAATTCTCATCTATGTAGTTATAGAGAAATTGATTTCTCTTTTGGAGGGGCCCTTGGACTGAAAATGACTTATGGTGGTAGACCTTTAGGGGTTACTCAATGACAATGAATATGTAAATTCTTCTTTCCTTGAGGCAAACAAGAACAACTAAATCAGTTAATTCTTGTGAGTGCTACTAACCCATTAAAGCTTTATTGCGGTAGGTAAGTTCCAAATACTCTATCATTGTTTGACATTTCTTGTTTGTTGGTGTGTTGTGATTCCTTGTTTGAGGGCTAGGAGGGACAGATTACCCCATTGTGCAAAGTATAAAATTATTAGGTAGGACAATATATAAAGAGGATGCAAACCAAAGCTTAAAATTTTTGAAGTAAAACCTTAAGTACATGTCTTACAAGATATACATATCTTTCCATATGTATGAAATGATGTTAAATTATAGCATATTCCTCTTGTCCTTTGAGTTCCATTTCATTGTGTATATATTCAATGTTTTTGTTTTTGTTTCTTTTAAGCTACAATAGGCAATGAAAACCATTGGCAACTAGAGTGGCATGCAATGTCCTTTTCCATTATTTTCAAAAAGGTGATGCACAATACATAGCAAAAGACCCTGTTTAATCCTTATATAGTAGCTTCAACCAAAGACGGATTAGTGATCTTTGTCCCCTATAGGGGACCACCCGAGTAGCCCTCTGAGTAGCCAATGTAGCTCACTGCATGTTTCCATTCTTTGGCTTGTACAATTGTCCCTAGACCCTGTTAAATATATAAGCTCAATGCTTTCATGCTCGATATCATTGAACTAAACTAACATAAAGTTTCTCTCAAAGACACAAACATTTTGAGCTTTCCAAATATTCTTTAGATAGTCGTATCTTGGCTATTTGACCGCATAAAATAACTACTTGGTGTTGAAATTTTCTCCCTCCTAGAATACCTTTCACTTGGGGCCCCCACTAGGAAATATGTAAGATAGCATATGCAAACAAAATAAGCGATTTATTATTACGTATAGTTACATAAAACGTACTTACATAAAGGGTTTTTAATTGACAAAGTGGAAATTTTTCATACATAATGGCTAGTTTTTTTACAAAAATGCATATGTATATAAGGGGTACATATAATACTTGAAATATACAGGTAAGGGATTATTTAAATACTTCTTGTTCGCACGTGCTATATGAAATTTTTACATAATGAACTCCCTGAGACCTTCCATGTCCTCACTACGTGTTTGTAAATTTTGGCAGCTAGACCCCATGATGAGGGGTAGTTTTTACATATGCAAGGGATTCTCCAAAGTTGCTTTGCACCCAAAGCAAGTGACTATGACAATCCCGTTGGCAAGAATAATATTCCAAGTAGAGATAGGCCCACAAAACCTTCCAAGTGATTATCTTCATTAAGATTGGCCATTCTACTTTCCAAGTATTGTTTATACTTTTTGGCCACTTCTCTTCTAATTGATTCACCCTCCATAATTTGATGAGCATAGTGAACCTATCTATTTTATAAATTCTATAGAACTTCAAAGACTCTACTAGTCAATAGTCTTCTATTTAGATTCAAACTATGTTGCATCACCAACTAGTCCAGATCCTTCCAACAACAGTTGTCATCATTATAGAAATGTGCGAGTTTAGCAACTTCTTTGATATTCATCTAGAAATGTGCCACCTTGGAGATTCCTTTGTAATTCAAAGTACCTGAAGTATCTAAATGTCTCTCCCCATTCTAATAATGATACCACTTTTTTTCTCTTCCTTAGTATCTTGCAAAACATTGTTTGTGTCAATATCCCAATGCCACCTAGGTCCTTTGGTCTCACCATCCATTCTCGTTTCCTGCACTACCATTGAGCCATGTCTTTTGTGTTAATTCTTTGTAGGAATCGTTCGATGGACTTTAGAAAATCTTTCCAATTGCATTTGGCCATTTTCAATGTATGGAATCATTAAGGAGTTAATCATATCCACTTTTATTTGGAAGGGAAGAAGTATATACTCTCACCTTCTCATGTATTTTTACTTTGCTTTGTTTGTTTAAGATGTCAACCAGTAGTGCTACATTCAGGTGTCTGAACACTTTACCTTAAATGTAATAATCCTCGGCGACTATTTGGCAAGATCAAACGATTTGGTTTCAATGAGTGAAATCAATCTTGATTTTTTTTTGTTGCATTTAATGGCTAATGCAGATTCAAACATTTGGTGGATCTTGCGTGTTCTTCTTAGCATCTGGGAGTTGGATTTTATAAAGAGCATAGAATGGTTAGCAACAATTTCACCAACAATTGTTTTCCCCTTGTAGTGAGAGTCCACTAATTTTTCCTTTTGTAGCATTATCCTTGAGTGAAGACACAAGTGGATGTGAACCAATTGCAAAGACTAGCGGGTCAGCGGGCAACCTTGCTTGATTGATCTCTTCACCTCAAACATGAAGGTAGGCACCAAGAGCATATTGAGTAAAAAAAAAGAGCATTTTCAACTTGTGAGAAATTAATCTTATCAAACAAGAAAATGTTTTTTCTCGTACATGTGAGACAATCTCATGCTCACAACAAGAAATTAAAGGCCTGTAAACCAACCTTTTTACTAAGCTCAAAGCTTGTCGTTTATCATGTGCTTGTAATCTTGTTTGGTTCACTTGGTGAGTCTCTCCCTCTCCCTCCCCACCCCCCCCCCCCCCCCCCCCCCCGGCCTTCTCTCTCTCTCATCATACCCTAGCAAAACTGATGGGTGGTGGAGGAGGGGCCATAGTTTTTGGAGGGATAACCTTCACATATATAATTTTCAACTACGTTATTTTTTGCATGACGCTTGTCATTCCCAACTCACAAACCTAGCAATCACCTAGTGGATGATCCTGAGCGTCATGTTGTCTCTCATGCATCCAATGTTTTGTGCCACCTCCAATTCTTCTAGTAAGGACCATATTAAAGCATTTTGTACAATCACTAGAAGAATATTAGGGTAGTGAGCACGCAGTTTGTCTGCATGCATTGACAAAAATTCCCTCTTGGATTTGGTAGGAATATGGTGAAAATGTAGTTTATTTTCAAACAAATAGAAAACTTATGTTACATGCAAAAATAGCCACGCTGGAAAATGAGCACGCAGTTCGTTCGCGCGCATGCAGACGCACTACGTGCTCATTTGCCAGCATGGCTATTTTTGCATGTAACATAAGTCGCGCGCAGACGGATTGCGTGCTCATTTACCAGTGTGGCTATTTTTGCATGTAACATAAGTTTTCTATTTTTTTGAAAATAAACTACATTTTCATCACATTCGAACTATTTTCCTGCCAAATCCAAGAGGAAATTGTCTTTTTTCTTCCTTCTCAATTGACTTTCCTAAACTTCCAACCGGCCCTAGGTGAGAGCATTTTCCCCGGCCCATGGGAATCTATGCCAAGATTTTTCGAGTGCTTCCATTGTGCAGATGGTTACGCTTGCTCGGTAGAAATTTTCTACTGCTGATTTAGAACTTGGCCATTGGTAACGAAGTGTCCTCACCGCCTACTGCCGTAGTTAAAATAATATGCCTGCTTGGCCTATAGCTGCTCATATAAATTTGTTTTCATATCATGAGCTCACTGACCATCCGCGCGCTTGTGGACGAACAGTGTGCTCATATACTACCCATGCATGGTGCCACTGTTCGGGTTTGTTGGCGTGAAGCTATGCATCATGGGGGCAAGGCTTTGCCCGTAAAGGTATCAAGAGGCCAATAGTCCACACCCACAAGCTAAACCTCCGTGGCCCTCGCCTGCCTCTACCCTACAACCCCCAACTCGCGACTTGTGACTCTCGCCTCTTAACTCGCGGTACAGAGGGTGCAGCAAGATTCTATGATGAAGTCCTACCAAAAAACCAGAGAGACTCCTAAGTATATGCGCATGCATCGTGCCATAGTTTTGGTTGCTTCATGGAGAGAGAGAGGCTGGCTGAGGCTGTAAGTAAGAGAGAGAGAGAGAGAGAGAGAGAGAGAGAGAGATGCAATTGGCTATACTGTCGATACTATTAAGATGGTTCACAATAGCAGCTACCCTGCCTTGTCGCAGCAGGTGTTGGCACGATCAAGAACCAAAAAAAGACCCCGCTTGCAGATCAGCATTAGAATTTGTGAGTTGGAGATAAGAAATTGTTCCTCGTTTTGGGCTCATATTCGGACGACTCGTGCAAAGCAGATCAATGGACTCCGCGCTTAGCTTGATGATCACATGAGGTTTATGGTTTATTGGCCATGCCATCTAATTAACGTCCAAGAAAGGTGAACGTAACATACATAATGTCTTTGAAGTCCTACAAAAGGTGCTACATAGGAGGGACCTCTCTTGGTTTGTTTGCCACGGTTTGTTCATGCAACGGTGCTAGTGCTGGCTGCATCATACCAAGAGAGGCTCAGTTCTAAACATATTTTCAAGTGAGTGTGCTAAGTGTTTTTTAACAACTATTAGGGTTTGTGTCTTGGTTTGTTTGTCCCTACAAAATTGTGGACAAGCTAACCTACCAAGAGGAGGCTTGCCTTCATCAAAAGTTGTTACCAAGTCTCCATGAAGGTTGATGTTTTGGAGCTTCTTGCTGTTTGTAGGCCTTATTATATCAGTGTTCTTCTTTGTAAAACAATACCAATGTACTTGTGTTTTTAGAGTTGCAAAATGTTACTTGTTGCACCAGAAAAGGGGGAGCGTAGACCCGAACTCACACACCACACTAACATCATTTTCAGGAGAACTCTTGTAACCACCCAAGCAACCATGTGGAGTTACTGCCACTACGCCTTTGTCTAAATTAAAAAATCTCCATGTCTCCTCACACATGGCAAGATGCGCCCTCCCCCTTGTCAGGTCTCTCACTGCAGCTCTCAGTCGCCATCGATCGCCACCACTATTTTTGTTGCATAAACTTTTCGTTGGTACCCATCACGTTGTTCATCCACGATCATATCTCCCGTTTATTCCTTCATTTTTGCATTTTTTGCCAATGAGTACCCCCTACTTGCTCCACAATGAGAGAGAGAGAGAGAGAGAGAGAGAGAGAGAGAGAGAGAGAGAGAGAGATGCTCCCTCTTGGGATACTAAATATCCAATCGAAGATTCATCGACGAGGCATGTTTTGGATTGTTTTGATTGCATTACAAAGTTGTGTGGATGGGAATAAAGATGCAAAAAATGTAATAACGTTTCTATATTTTACCCAATAGTGTGGAATATAGTTTATTCCAATCCCCTCTTTCACCACTTCTCTCTCTCTCTCTCTCTCTCTCTCTCTCTCTCTCTCTCTCTCAGTGGGAGGGAGCACAAGGGTGAGAAAAAATTGCAGCAATGCACGGTTATAAAATTATATTTTCTACCATCCAAAAACTGCAGTGCATGCCACCTTTCTCGATCCTCCTACAAGACCATCTTTCCACTATATATGCACTTGTAGTGTACATAATGCATAGTGAGAAGTTGATTGTTTCTTGTGTGATCCTTAATAATATATGAGCATGCAAGGAATTACGAAAGTGGGAGGGGCTAGAGCACTTATAAGCTTTGATTTTTTTCCACAAAAATTAGAACAAGGGCTTTGCTCCCAATATCCATGCTTGCATATGAAGGCATAACATTGTGTAAGCTATCCATGTTAGCAAAGAAAATCATGATGAGAGATTTTGAACTATTGAAATAAGTATTGTCCTTGGTAATGTTGTGGTTAACATGGATGTCAAGTCTAGTATGGGACTGGATGATAGAAGGATACGCCAACAAGGGTTTGCAAAGAAAGATTTGGAATCTATTTTTTAGTAAGGTGATATATTAAAAAGCATCTCCCCAAATATAGTCATATTTTTCATTGTGCTTGGGCATGTAATCCATACTAGCATAATAGATCATTCTCCTAATGTGGTTCATAACCATCACTCCATGATCTACCTCTCCTCCACTTCAGTAGCTACTCCAACTTGATATATGAGAAAAGTAGAACCATTGGATTGATAGTAGGTCAATTTTCTATGCAAGATATGGATAAACTGTAATTTTTGAGAAACATTTTGCATTATCTAGTGCATTACATCTAGCATTGGTGCACATTCAAATACCCCTTTGAGACTAAAAATTGGCTTCATCTAGATTAGCAGAGAAATTAGCTCTCACCGGCTTTGTGAGGAGAGGGTACACTGTGTCTAGTAACCTTAAATTTAACCAATAATAAACAAGAGAAAATAAATACATCTATTTAGAACAAGTACATAAACAATTGTTTTTGTGGGGTAGAATGGGTATACAAAATATAAGTTTTTGATATGTGTTATGTATTAGCTTAAAGACTATAAAAAATACTCTTGTTAAATATAACTTTGCACACAACATACTATTTTATATGAACTCTAAAAATAGCTATAAAATTATATCAAAAAGTTGTACATTTGGGAGCATTCTCATGAACAATAAGTTTATTTGAGCTCACAAATAAAAAAGCTCCAAATTTATGCCTAAAGCTCTAAGTTAAAAGCTTGCAAAATTATTATCATCCTGCAGGTAAGAGCTCTACGCATTGATGTAAACATATAATGGTAATCCATAGCTTTTGGCGTCGCCGACCCGCGGCGACCCGCGGCCTAATTTCGTCATAAGTAGGAATTTAAGCTAAGAAATCACAAAGTAAGCATAGGTAGGGTATTGGGGCATCATTGCTAAGATGCATTTGGGGTAAAAAAATTCTAGGTCAAAAACTCACTCTCCTGTTAATAATCGTGATTTTTGCACTTCATCAAAAGTGAGTTTTGAGACCATAAGCACGTGTGCTTTGTTCTTAAAAGAATGTCCTAGAAGTTTTGTAACATTCAGATGTCACTTGATGTTGTAACGGTCATGTTTTGTTTTCCGATTAGTGATTAGGTTTTGATGACTTAGGTCATTTGAGTGTAACTTGTATTAGATACAAGTTGTTTATTGTTTTCTAAGAGATTGCTACCCTCTTGTAGACTCTATGAACTATTCAAGTTAGCCTCGTCCCATGGATTGACAATTATATTCTTGGTTCTCGCTATGTTTACGATAAGATAAGAGTGAGGTTAGAAACCCATCCCACATTTGGTGCCGCTACCGGGGATGAATAGACCTAAACTAGGGAAAAACAAGAGCGTCTTGTGTAGCTTTCCTTTAACTTCCTCTAGGATCACCTAGAGGAAAACTTTCTCTTCAAAATTGCATAGCTTAAGAATGTCGTCTTTTGCTATAGATAGCTTGGAAGTAGATTGTACTTGCTGAGTACCTTGTAGGACTAGATTAGGATTTTGAGAATGATTGATGGACGAGAAAAGCCTTAAGATTAAAGCTCAAAAAACCTTAAAAAACAAGAAAACAAGTGTTTGTGGACACTTTCCACAACCCAATTACAGAAGAACCTAGGAGTAGGGTAAGTAGAATCCGAGGTGGATCTCAAATCATTGCTCACTCCAAAAGAATCATCTGTGAGTTGTTTATGTGAAGTTGCAAAATTTTAGGTCTGCGGCTTGAAACATGCCAAAAGACTGTCAGCCATTGAATCCGACAGGAGATTATGCTCTAAAAGGTGTATGAACCAGTGGGTAAGCTTAAAGAATCATTTGAGGTAAATTTTCAAGAGTTTGCAAAAACTCTGATTATTTACATTTTCTTGAGAATTTAGGCCATATTAAGTTTTGACTTGACTCATAGGCTTAAAACATGTCATAAAAAGATTGTCCATTGAAAAATTTGCAAAAAATATTTATTTTAGGCTAAAAGTAAATAATCGTGATTATTTACTTTCAGCTCAAAATTGACCAAGGTTGATACCAGAGACTCTATACATGATTACAAACATCTTTTGTAAAGGTTCATAGAAGCTGGATCACAAAACAGACCAAAACCTTGATAAAAATTGAAATCTGTACTGATTGTCGAGAAATTGAGTTTGACTTAGTATATCTTGCTCAAAGTCAGTGAAACTTGACTTAGAGGCTTAGATTCAAATGTTTGATATGTGTATATGCTCAAATGACCAAAAAGATGTAAAAATTTACCAAAAGTAAATAATCATGATTATTTACTTTTGTCCTATTTTTCAACTTTTTTGGCCAACCAAGCATACCAAAGTTGTATCATGTTGTATTCAGCACATAAATCAAATTTGATAAGATTTGGATCTATAACGTGAAAATTGTGGCCAGGTTTGTAAAGTCAATCTACAGACACAAAGCTGTGAGGACTGATTGAGCAAGAATTATCTAAACTTGGTGAAACTTGGTTAGGAAGCTTAAATTGAGTTGCTTAACCAATTTGTATCAACATTTTGGCAAAAAGTTGTTAAAAAATCTCAGAAGTAAATAATCACGATTATTTACTTTTGCTCTGGAATTAAACAATTTTTCATATTTGAGTATACCATAAGTTCAAGCATATCAAGTAGACTCCACAAATCAAATTTGGTGAAATTTGGATCACAAAAGTGAGACTTAAGGAAGATTCTTGAAAACTGAGTCTACGAAAACTAAACAATTGATAACTTGGGCAAATCTTGTTCAAATTCAATGAAACTAGTCTAGAGACTACCATAAGGTGTTTATATGGAAAAACAAGCCTAAAAAGTGATAAAAACTGAGAAAAGTAAATGATCAAATCATTTACGTTTGAGCCTTAGAGAAAAGATTTTGGACTTTCGAGCTTGTACAAGGTTATAACAACATAATACAAGGCCACTGGTCAATTTTGGATTCCATCGAATCCAAATTGGTACATGTTAACTCTGTTTCCAGGTTGCAGGTTATTCCTTTAGCGCTTTGCAGGGGTAGAATCTAAAAGTCTCATTTGCTGACTCACTTAGCTCAAATTGAAGTGATATACACAGACCAATCACAGTAGCTAGCAAAAAATTGTACAGTCTTTGTGAGAAAATTGCTAACTTAGCTAAAACTGACTCAGGAACCAGGCTGTTGGCGAAGAATTGAGAGCTTTATAGGAGTTGAATTAAAGTCAAGTGGAAAAACGGATAACAATTCAATCCATCAGTAAGTACTCTATTCAGGGCTTAACAAGTCTATATGAACCTTAGATCTGGTTGTATACTAGCAAATAAAGGCATATTTGGAGAGACTACTAGTAGGAAGAGAGTGTGAATCAAGGTGATCACTTAGGCAATATCTTTGAAGAAGTCTCAAACACCTATTCTGACTCAACATCTGAAATGTCTTCCTATTTGACTCATTCAAGAACCAGAACGACAGTGCGATATAAGCACATACTCATCTTTTATAAGACTAATGTCCATGGAGCTCAGGTTTACTTGGATCCTAATGAAGAGTATGCCATTCGCATTGATGACCACAACATAGAGTTTGAAGAGGAAATCGGACAAACAAACAAGACAAAATGTATATGGAGAAAAACGGGACTCAGTATAAAAAGGTTAAAAATCCTAATGTAATAGACAAATGGGGGTTAGAGGTGAATACCATAATTTCGGATATGGAAACTAAAGAAGTTCCACAAACTTTAAAATTCAAGGGATATGATGAAGTTGATCTAAAACCTTTGAAACGGCTTAGCACTGATATCCTAGGATGGAAGTCTATTGTTGGGAGGATATGAACGTCAAGGATCTTTTATGGACCTCTCATGCCAAATCGGGGCAGTTAACACCCATGCAGATCATCTATATCTTCAAAATCAAAGATAAGGATTCAACAAATTTTCCAACTTATCCATTTAGGGATTGTTATGAAAATAACTCTGTTATGATGAGTCCCGAGGAAGTAGAACAGACCAAATACCAAGGGTACTCCATAAGAGACTCGACGTTGGGCCAAGGACCTGATCATATTCCAAAAGAGGAACTCCGTGAGAGATCTTTTAGGAGCAATGTTAAAAAAACCCAAACTTACCTCATCACAAAGAAAATCGAGTGACATTAAAGCCACTCCAGGGCTACATGAGTCACTATTTCCAACAGATTGGTTTGAAGGAATCCAGACATGACCAACTACTAGAAGAGTTGGTGTTGAGCAAAATAGACGTGTCAGACCAGCTGATTTTCAAAAATTGATCAGAAAAAACAGTGGATCGGGGGATCTAGATGACCACCTAGCAAGCTTTAAGCAAGTGCTAAAAGCAAAACGCATATTTGATTTTCACATAATTTGAGGGATTTGGAATGACATTAGAAGGAAAATCTTTGACATGGTTCCAAAACATTCAACCAAGGTCAATCATGGATTTTAATACATTAGCTCAAGGATTTGTAGCTGCATGTTTCAAAACTGGGATGAAACATAATACAACAGCTCAAATCTATAGCTTCAAACAGAATCAATGTGAATCTGTTAGGGATTGTGCAACTAGGTGAAGCAATACATTGCAAGGTGCCCAGAACTAGAAATACTTGCAGAAGAAAGATTAGTGTCATTGTTTCTAGAGGGATTGCTAAACAAATAACTTCATGCTATATTGTATATCAAGAACATATGACCCTAGGAAGAGTGTGTTTCAGATGCTATTGACTTGGGAGACAATTGTGATATTTTCAATGAAGAAGATGTTCCCAAAGATACTTAGAGTGAGAAAATAGCATTTGCAAAACCGATACAAGTGGGAACAGCTATTGCAGCACCACTTACAGCCATAGAATACATGCGCAAAAGGATGAATGAAATGATAAATAATATGGAAAAAAACACCTATGAGAGGACCAGGGCAAGGGTTACCTCAACGGGGACAATCACTTAGGCCACAAAGATGGTGTTCTATCGAGGGTAAGTAGACCAACCATGAGACCAATGAGTGCTATTACAGACTTAAGTACGATGGAAATATTCAATATGTACCTATGAGACCACAAGGATAACCCATGTACAAATATCAACCTAATATGGCCCACTACAAAGACCACCGATGGGTATGTAAAGACCACAACCAGTGTTGGGTGAACAACCTCCATATCCTGGACATAATGCAGTGCCTGTAAAGTACATGCATTCAAAAGGAGTCAGAGATGAACAAGCACTAGTGCCTGTTACACCTTATGTTGAGCCTAGTCCATCTACAATAATGGTAGAAGGAGAGTGCTATAATTCACATCCACCATCAATGGGAGAACATGTGACTTATGCTACACTAGAGCTTACATCGATTTACTATGTGGCTAATCAAGGTGTTAGACCTCCTATGGTAAGACCCATGATTAAGCCAAGGACTAGAAACTGCCATAATTGTGGTGCAGATGATCATTGGAAAAATGAATGCCCAAAACCTGATAAGAACATTAAGCCAGTTGAAGAAGTTTGTACACAATGTTGCAAAAAGGGTGGACACTTCCTTGAAGACTGTCCAAAAAAATTCATTAAACAAAGAAAAAATAGTGGTGAATGTAGTCCAAGTGATACCTAGTAGCTCTTCAGAGAGTGAACCTATTGTTCCAATCAAAGTGATCACTAGAGCCCAGGATAAGAAAAAAAACATAACTCCTCTAATGAATCAGAGAGTACTAAAACTTCCTCTCAAAAGACCAAGAAAAGAAGAAGTCAAAGGTATGAGATGAGAAAATAGAAACAAAAGGACGAAATTGAGAAAAAAGCCAAGAAACTATTCGAGGAAAGAGTGAAAGAAACTCGGAGTGAAATCAAAGAAACCACAACAAAATCTGGAGGATCAATTTTGGTACACAAATTTTGAGCCAATCAATGCAGCCTTAGAAGCTTTCCAAGCGGGACTTAAAGCAGGCCAAAGCAAGGAAAACAAATGGAAATACTATCCTTCTCCAAATATGGAAGCAGCTAAGCTTGCAGCTTATCAAAATTTGGTAAGAACTACTCAAGAGATGCTGGAAAAACAAAAACCCAAGCTTGAGAGTATAGAAGAACTGGAGGAGCTTGTGGTAGAAACCAATAAAGAGAAATCCAAAGAGGTGATAGAACCCCACCTTGAAACTAAAGAACCAAAACTCATCGTGCTTGACACTGAAGATGCTGGCCAGGACATTTATGAAAAAAAGTGAGAGAGATTAATTATGGGAGCATAACTTTAAAGTCAGCTTCTCTAGAGGAAGTTTGGTTAGACAATTTACCGCTTGATATGGACAATGACATACAATCCTTGTATGGGGATTGCAAATTTGAATAATTAGGAATGTCTAAACTGTTGACTCTAAAAACACTACCCTCTTACTTAGGGGGCAATGAAGATGAGTCCATAGTGTGTAAAACCACTCAGAAAAAAGAGCGGAACAAACCCTCGAGGTAGAAAACATCCATTCAATCAAGTCAACACCCATTCAATGCACTCTTACTTTAGGAGAACTGGTTAAAATCATACCATATTTATGGAATGATTTACAAAAACTCTAGAGAAGGTGGGAATAACAGGGCTAATCACAAAAAATTTGGGAAAATTGAAACATGAATGGGATAACAAGGAGACTAGAACCGTCCCTATGAACAAGTTGTAGAATACTACGACAGGATAGAAGGAAACACAACCCTTCCAATGATATATAATGATGTAGAGACCATGACAATACTGGTCAGTGGGGCTGGCATAGCAATAGCCACAAAAGCAGTATGGAATCATGGGGAAACCGGCCATTAGACAAACTCAAATGAAAGTACAATTAGCTACTGGACACATAGAAAAACCCCTAGGACTGCTTGAAAAAGTTATAGTTAGTTCTTGTGGAATTGATTATCAATATACTTTTGCGATAGTGGACTTTGAGAACAAGCTTAACTATGAAATCATCTTGGGAAGGCCATTCATGCGGCAAGTACAGCTCATTCAAGATTGGGAAAACAATTACCTGTATTTGAAGCAAATGGGATCAATCATAAGGGTTAATCTGAAAGATCACACTATAGAGATGTAATGAAAAACCATTCAAGAATTTCACTCAGTCTCTTCAGTTGAATCAAAGCTTCCATCTTGGTTAAACAAAGACACACCTATTTGGATGTGCGGAGCCTCAGAAAATGGGAGTTTAAAATGAGAAGAATGTATCTTAGAAAGGGATTGCATAGATGAAGCATATATACCTTAACCCTTTCTGGAGCATTTGTTTGAGCCATTTGAGTGAACTCAAATTTTGGCAACAATAGATGTGTGTGTGAATACGTCTATGCTTACTCAATTTTGCAATGAGGATGGTTATGACATGATTCCTATACAAATGATCTCAACCCTTCACATTGAAGATGAAGTTTACGAACCAAAGGTCTTTTTGAAAGCTCAACAAGTCTTTGTAGACCTTTATTATGATGCTACTAACGACTTTGAAGAACATTCAGCTATATCTGATGATTTTGGGTCAGAAAAAATATATATGATAGAGCTCAACTACTCTTAAAAGGAGGAGAGGAAAAGTTTTTTGACTTTCCAGACCAGAAAACAAAAAGGCAGAAATGGTATAGAAAAAAAAGAGACACAAGAAACCTGAAATCTAGACCTACTCCATCAGTTTCTAGCAGAACATAATTTCTGATGCAGATAGAGGCAAATGATTGTGTCAAGGACAAAATCATGGGTAGATATCCTTCAAACAACAAACAAGGGACATCAAAAACATCAAGAAAAAAGAGAAAGGAAACTCAATCAAAATCTAAACACCGGGATGATGATTCATCCATGGCACGAGTTGAATGAAAGAAGAAATATAAAGAGCTCTAAATGAGATGTATACCACTGAAATGGAAACAACCGAGGAAGAGAGTAAAGATGTAATAAGTGTTCCATCCCATTACAAGAAATACACTCTCCAAGACCAAAAGATAATAGTCAAACAACCTTTTAGGGAACTAAGAAAACAGGGTGAATCCTATGAAGGACCTAAAAATGCAAAGAGATAGATCTAGCCGAACTATGAGAGCCTAGATCTGCCTACATTGCAAATGACTTGACTGAAGAAGAAGAAGAGCTTTTGCTAAGCTTACTGAAAGAATACCGAGATATATTTGCTTGGTCTTATAAAGACCTCAAGGGTGTTAATCCAAAAATCTGTCAACATACAATACCTTGAGAGATGATGCAAAACCAAGTAGACAATGCCCATATACTTATAATGAAACATTTGCCATAAAGATTAAGGAAGAGATAGAAAAGCTCAAGGAAGATGAATTCATTTATGAAATTGAACCCACAAATTGGGTGTCTCCAATTGTGGAAGTACCCAAGAAAAATGGAAGATTAAGAGTGTATGTCAAACTCAAAAAGGTGAATGTAGCCACCATTAGAGATAACTACCCTCTTCATCACTGAGCATTTTTTTCAAAATGAGTTGCAGGAAAAGAAGCTTACAGATTTTTAGATGTCTTTTTAGAGTACAATCAACTTTTGGTTGATCCCAAAGATCAGCATAAAACTACCTTTGCAACTGAATGGGGCATTTTTGCCTATAGGGTTATTCCTTTTGGGTTAACTAATGCTCCTTCCACCTTCCAAAGATTGATGAGCCATGCTTTCAAAGAATATATTTGGAATTTCTTGGAAGTATATATGGATGAATTATGTGTACATTCATGAATTTGGGATGATCATTTTGATTATCTCAAGAAGGTATTTGAAAAATGTAGACTTTGTAGGATTTGCTTAAATCCTAAAAGGTGTACATTTATGGGCAGACAAGGAAACATTATTAGACATATAGTGTCTAAAAATGGCATAGCAACTGATATGGAAAATAATTATGTTATTACTGAATTACTTAGAGCGACAACAGTCAAAGAGGTTCACGCTTTCATGGGACATTGTGGATATTACATACAATTCATTTACATGTATGCTATAATCACAAAATTCATGTATAGCCTGATTACACTCTTTGTATAGAGACTTGAGTGTGAAGAATCCTTGATGAAGCTTAACAAGCTCTCACTTCAACCCCAATATTGAAAGCACCATATTGGAATAAAATATTCCATATATATGTTGATGCTTCCAATTTTTCCATTGGATGTATATTACCAAGAGACGGAAAAACTGATTTTCCTATTTTTTATGCTAGTAGATAGTTGAATGTGGCAGAGAAGAATTATACAACCACTGAAAGGGAAGAATTAGGGATGATCTATGTTGTAGAAAAATATATACATTACCTACTATTAGCCAACAAATTTGTGTTCTTTGTGGACCACCAAGTTTTATTGTACTTCAACAAGCCATGCAACACAGGAAGAATAGTGAGATGGTTCATCATTATTTTGGATCTTGATTTCATTATAGTTGTAAAAAAGGGCACCACACACCAAAGAGCAAATCATTTATCGAGGATCATTTAAGGAGAACCACCAAAAGGGGTAGACAATGATCTACCAGATGCATATCTGTTCTCCGTAGAAATGATACCCCATTGGCCAAAAGATATGGTTTCATTGATGACCATAGCTCAAGTGGATTCTCAAATACCACTTCCTATTACACCAAGATTAATTGGGCAATCGTCTATGCATCAATTACTAGCTGGAAGGCTATACAAAAGAAGTCGAGATAGAATATTGATTTTGTGTATTAACCCTGAGGAGAAAACCCAATACCTAAGTCAAGCACACATTACCATAGTAGGACTTCAATTTGCGAAAGACCAAACTATGCAACGGATCTTGAGACTTGGAGTATTTTGGCCAACCATGAGAAGTGATGTTCACTCATTTGTGAGAGATTTTCTTCAATGCAAAAAACAAGAACCCAACCCATACCTCATGTGACATTATTTCAGATTTTACTTGTTCCTAAGTGGAGTAACTATCTAGTTACTTACTTATCAAGCAGAACATTTGTGGAGGATATGAGTAAATGCCGCCTAAGATCTATTGATACTAAAGCAAGAGACTATGCTCTTATTGGAAACCAATTGTATCAAAGAGGAAAGGATCAACATTTGCATCAATGTGCAAATGAAGATGAATATATACCCACTCTAGAACAAGTACATGCTGGATTAGCTGTAGGTCACTTTTCTAGTGAAACCATTGCTGGAGCAAAAGTAATGGCTGGAATATGGTGGCCAACACTTTTTGTAGATGCCAAGGAATATGTTTGAAGGTGTGATGCATGTCAACCAGCAAAAATGCCAACCAGGGTAGATAGCATGCTTTTAAGACCAATGATGGGGGCTAAAGCTTTTGCAAAATGGGGCATAAATTGTGTGGGACCAATACAACCACCTACTTATAGAACTCAAGCTCAATATATCATCATAGCTACTAACTATTTGACCAAGTGGGTAGAGGCTAAGGAAACCAGAAAGAATGATGCTAGAACCACAACCGCATTCTTGTATGAGAATGAATGTGTTCACAAGATATGGACTTACAATAAAAATTGTCAGTGATAGGGGAACTCATTTCATCAATGAGGTAATTGAGTATCTACTGAATGAATTCATGGTCATCCACATAATAAGTCCGCTCCATATCATCCAAACCAAATGGACAAGCACACAAATAAAATTCTTAGCTTGGTATTGACTAAAGTGGTTAGTTCAAGACAAACTGATTGGGAAACGAATCTACATGCCGCTCTATGAGCTTATAGAGTTTCATTCAAGACAACCTTAAATGCTCCACCCTTTAATCTTGTTTATGGTCTTGATGCCATACTACCGATAGAATTTCTATTGCTAACACTAAAGGTAGCTAAAGATCTGGAGTGGACCGGACATGAATTGTGAGAGAGGCTTGAAGATTTAGAAAAGCTTGATGAGCAAAGACTAACAGTTGTGGCTCACATCTATGCACAAAAATGGATTTTTTTTTTTATTCACATCTAGTCACAATTTTTTATAAAAAGGGGACCTAGTTTTAGTGTATTCTCTTAAGCAACACATTTCCAAGTTCAAGAAAAAGGAAAATGGACCATTTATCATTGAAGATGTATCTCCAAGTGGAACAGTTTAGTTGTCCACTCTAGATGGTGAACCAATGGCTAACTGGATTAGTGGATGCCAATTAAAGAAGTACCAATTGCCACTAATTGTACCATTGGGATGCTTTGACACATTGATTTCCTGAGTTGCAGGTATCAATGATGATGGTTCTTGAGCTTCAATTCTCCATTGGTATTTTGGTTTTACATTGGTGAACTGTTGTGGTTTTTTTTTTTGATATTTAACCTTCCACTGCTTCATTGACTTTGGAGTTGGTGGAAAAGATAAATGCTCCTTTGGTTTCCAAACCCATCTAGTGCTATTGTCTCTTTTGAAAGATATTTTTATTTGAGTTGTCGTATGTGAAACTTTCTTCATTATGTTAGAAGAGTTTTTAGGCACCCAAATTTGAGATGGAATGTCCTTGATTTGTGCTTTCAGTACCCAAATATGCCTGACTCCTTGCATGCTACTTGTAGCATTTTCTTTTCTAGAGGAGGAAGTAGATTGATACTCCCCGGTTTCTTTTGTGGGCGACCTTTTTTCCATTCCTCTTTTCTCGGTGCAATTGGAACTAAGAGTTTTCCTCCTTTAAGTGATATCTTGAGTTGATTGGTGTCCCAATTTGGTACTGCCTTATATGTCTGCATCCATGAGATTCCAAGAATCATTGTTTCATTCATATGTTCATTCGGTACGCATACAAATTGATGAGGGCATGAACATCCATGTACTATCTCATTCAAGTTGACTACTCCCAATGCCGGTGTTGGGTTTTTGTTGCATCCTTTGTTAGCAGATATTCCTGATGCTCAAGACTGATTCGTAGCTTTCTTGTAAGTGTAATAACTGACTGCATTCATTCGAGCTACGGTATCTACCAGTGCATTTGTGTCATGATTCAATTGTACTTTGATACGAAGGTCCATTCCATCCAACCATTCATCATCTGTTGATACTGCATCATTCTGTAATTCCCATAGTCTATCATCCGGTTTCAAAGTGTTGATAGGAATAGGTGTTTGTTGATTTTTGAAAGCTGCTTTCCTTTTGAGTACTCAAAGTCAAACTTCCTCTTGGTCTTCATCATTAACCTAATGTCATTTAATATTTCTCTGCTTTGCTGCATACATCTTCTCTGGCAAATCATTGGTAAGGCAAAGAGCACACAAATTACAAAATCTTCTATTTAGAAAATAGCAACAAGAAACCTCAACCACGAAAACCCTTAAGTTAACTACTCAAGACCCAACTCTTGCACCGCATACTGGTTTGAATTTCACTGCCCTTCAAAGCATGGTAGATCCAACCACGACTATGCATAGACACAATTGTTCAGCCCATGCACACAGTCGTCTTGGAGTACTCCATCTAGGAGCGGTGGAAGGAAACTTCAGTAATTAAGGGCAATGTTTGAAGAGGGAGGAAAAGTTGGATGTTAATGTGTAATTCCCTTTAAAATCATCAACAAGGGAAGTGCAACTGATAACATTTCCCCGATGAGTGTAAATAGTGTATATACTACTAGAAAATACATCAAAGATAGCCTTTTTTGCTTATTTTCATCAACTTTTCTTGATATTGAAGCTTAAAAATGGAGAAATCTACCAAAAAGCAATAAAATAGTGTTCTTCAATGGATTTTCTAATTATTGATTTTTCAATTTGCTTTTTTAGTACATTTTATTATTTTCTTTGAATAGGTCAAAAATTAATAATAAATAGCCAATGAGCTCAGATGGAGAAATGAAAGATATGTTGATGATCATAAGAATAAGATGGATAGGCACAAAACAAATTCAATCAAAAAGAAATACGGAAGCAGGAAGCCTAAATTAGGCCGCCAAGGCCTGTTTCTGCAAATTCTTGCAGAATGAGCTAACGAAGTCTGATTGAAGAAATTTTTGAGTCTACCGTAGATTTCACGGTCTAGTAGGACTAATAGGAGAATCGTACGAAAAATAGTTTGGGAAGTCCGAGTATAGATATCCAAGGTGGCCCAAAATCACCTCATTTCCACTAGTCACTCTTGGAGAAGAGAGCTCTCTACTTTCTTTGCGCGCGATTTCCAGAGTCCACAGTTGCCCATTTTTAGCACCGTTGTTGGGGAATATGTGTATGACACGTGAGCCGAACAGGTGTCGGGCCTCTGGCTGTGGGAGGTGTGAAAGAGAGAGAACAACAGACACTGAAAGATCTGGCAATCACCGTAATCATCAATTAATTGAACATTACTTTCAGTACAACTTAATTCTTAGCCGAGGCGGGCTGTTAACAGCATTGTCACTTGGATCATCTGCTAACTAGGAGTTTAAGCTCCCGTTTATAGGGTTCATCGGGCCGTTAACGACACTGAACTTAACAAAATATTAAATAAATCTCTAACTGATGACAGTGATGGAAACTCCCTCGTGTCGCTTTATCTGCCTCTTCTACTTTCAAGATTCTGCAAACCTCATGTAAGTTCACTCTATTGATCATCATGCTTCAATAATAACCAACTGTGTTGCAACTTCCCGTTCTATATTCTTTGCACTGGCTTAATTGACGTTCTTTAGTAGTAACTTCCTCCTGCTCTTCAATTATTATCTGATGCTTTAACCCTTGCTTGGCCTCGTTTTTCCCTTGACTTCTTGATCATGGCCGCTCATATTATGCTCGAGGAGAGAGAGACTTCATTTTTGCTTTTCCCTGGTTCTTAGGCGGTATCCTGCTTCAAATACTCCCTTGCCGGTATTGCTAGCCGAGGTCTCCTTCTCCTCTTTTATTAACTCCCTTCACGCCTCTTGCAGAGCTCCCCTCGCTTTGCCAGCCTCTTTCTCTAGTATAAGGCTCGACTCCTTCTTCTTTCACTTCTCTAGCACGGATCCTTGTCAAAGCTTGAGAGAGAGAGAAAGAAAATATCTTTGGTCCTTTCCTTCGTTCAAGCGAGAGAGAGAGAGAGAGAGAGAGAGAGAGAGAGAGAGAGAGAGAGAGAGAGAGAGAGAGAGAGAGAGAGATCTTTGCCCTTCCTCATTTACCCTCTAGGGAGAGAAATACCCCCTTTTCCCTTCAATATGAGAGAGAGATCTTTACCTCCTTTGTCTTGCCGAGCATGAGAGCGAGAGAGAGGGAGCTTTATTCCTTGCGCCAGATTCCTACTCTTCTTGCCTTCGCTATCTACCAAAACAACTCCCTTCAAAAAGCCCACTAATAATAGCCTCTCCCTCCCTTAGCAACGACGGTGCCGTCATTGCTAGGGAGGCAATAAAAGCCCATATGATGACATGGCAGACGAGTTTTGTAGTAGCACCGTTTGCGGCTATTCTGGTACCAACTAGAAGCGCCCTGAGAAGCTGCACGCTTTTCGTCTCTCTGTTGAGCCCGTCCGAGCATTGAGTTGGCCA
The DNA here is from genome assembly GCF_014529385.1 of Adiantum capillus-veneris. Taxonomy (NCBI): domain Eukaryota; kingdom Viridiplantae; phylum Streptophyta; class Polypodiopsida; order Polypodiales; family Pteridaceae; genus Adiantum; species Adiantum capillus-veneris. Next base: position 53,125,028 of record NC_140947.1, on the reverse strand, counting down.
ACCCGAGCGACTTTCTTCTCCTTGCGCTGCACTGCCCGCTGCTTGCCTTCACGCTGTGAGCGGGATGAAAACACACACAGCGCCTCTATAACCACCCGACACACACTCTTGGGAAGATACACACACACACACTATGGGGCACCACTCGGCTTAGACAACACACCTGGCCGAGACAGGGAACACACCTCTGGAGTGAGAGGAGAGAGACTATCCACTTGCCCACTCCACACAGACACACACACACACACACACACACACACACAAAAAACTCAGCTCAAAAGAGGATAATTTCTGATGTTTAGATACAATTGAGCTTGGGCCAACACCAATGGGGCAAACAGCTCACACAATATGGGTAAAAGATACCAGACACAATCACAAACTGGAGCAAAAACTTCGCTCATTGGAGAAACTTACACAGCCAAAACAACAGAAAAAGAGGGAGGAATTTGGCAAAATGGACAGCGCCATCGCGTCCGGAACGGCCCAAAACCCCAGTCTACAATGTCAAAGTGCTCAAATCCGACCTCGGATGAGCAGTTTACGGCCAAAACAGGCTCCAAAATGAGCAAAAACACACCTGCAGCTGTTCCTCCTCTCTCCTCCACGTTTTTTCTGATCTTCTCTCTATTTTTTCAGTTCCCACACTTAGATTTTTTAGTTGGGCACCCTTGGCCTTTTAGATGACCTCAAACGGACCCCGAACATGCCAAAAACTGACCTCGCAGTGCATAGTTGTCACCTTTTTGCATCATTCGCACACCTGGCACTCAGCTTTTTTCCAATAATGCATCTCACCACCACGTGAAGTGGCCCCAAAAAGTGGTCCTAATGATGACCTTTTTGCATAACTCTCACAAGAAAACACCCACATTGTGTCCGTCCTCATCCGCGTGCAAATATTGACCTCGTTCGCCCTCCTGACGCCACTAGATGCCATATGACGCACCTGCTTACCTCATGTCGTCGGCCCGTGGATAGCTTCCTCAAGAATTTTTACGCGCTACCAACTCCTCATTATTGTAGAAAAAACCCACTGGTACTGGTAACAATGAAAATCGATGCACTATGTACATGTTGCTCTACCTGTACACATGTGGGCCCCACGTAACCACCTGGCTCTGGAAAATGGGCAATCCTTTATTTGATGCACCATGCATGTATATGTACATATGCGCAATTCCTTCATCCAAAAAACTCGTGACATAATTTGCCCACCCCCTAGCCTGCTAGAGCATTCATGCTCAGCAGCAGCACTAGTAGATGCTCATTCCACCTGGATCAAAAGGCCAAAGGCATATCGCCTGATTCACAAGAAGCATCATAACACCACACATATATTTGTCACCAATCAACCAAAATGCACCAAAGGCATATTCAACTAACACATCCGCCCTGTCTGGAGTTCCGAAAGCATAAATATTGCATGCCACATTCCACCCAACCCAATAGAGACAACTCAAGTGACTCATCACCTGGCATCTTGGCTTCACCAGCCATAGCAGCAACATGCAAATCATGCACCCAAGTAGCTAAAAGCATTGTGTGAAGGTAAAGTTGTTGATATCCAAAGCACAAAAGTATCCCCGCAACACACATATCCCTAGCATAGGCATCCACATAGCTGAGATTGGACTCATATATGCCAAACCCCTTCTCATCATCATAAGGATACTCATCATCACACATAACTTCATCCACATCATAATCATGGCTATCACCACTATCCATAGCTTCTAGCATGGGTTCATCAGTCTCCAAGAATACAGATCCCTTCTCTAAACCACAATCATGCTCACAAATCGGTTCAATCACTGCACATCCATCAACATATGGCTTCAAAACAGGCTCCACATCCAAAAAATCCACAAAATGGCTCTCAACCTTGCCCTCTTCCCTAATTTCCAAGGAACTAGTATCCAAAGATACGTGCTCATCATCAATAACCTCAACCTCACACTCACACCCAGAATCACAAGGTACACAAGTAGCCAATGCATCCTCTTCAAGACTTTTCAATCCTGTATCCAAAGCATTACTCACCTCTTTAGGCTCTTCCATAAACCTGTCAACCTGCAAGACCTCTTTACGCTTCACAATAGACCTTGGGAAGAAACGAGAAACATCATAGGATAGGCTACTTTTCACCTGCTTAGGCTTAACTTCATCTTCCATGTCAAATCCATCTTGCACATGCATACCTGTACTGATACCATATTCCTCAAGACGCTTAAACTTCCATTCCTTGTGCTTTGCAATGCATACCGCATCTTCAAAAGACTCGGGCCTCTTCAACTCAACTTCGAACCGCAACCAAGGTAACAAACCATCAACAAAAGAACTTTTCTTCAATGAACAAGGGGGGGTCTCATCCTTAAGAGCAACACACCAACGAGTCCATAAATCTGTAAAACCGTGTACATAGGCATCAACACCTTGACAAGAACCTTGCTTAAGAGCATTGAGCTCATTCCATACTGCATTTGCATCTTCAAAAACCTGGAAACGCTCTAAAAAAGCTTCTATAAACTTGTCAAGACTCAAACCATAAGAAGAAGCCACTGCTTCTTTAGCTTCCAAATCCATGAACCACACACGGGCCTCATCTTTCAAAAGCAATCCAAATAGCCTCAAAATCTTGTCCTCATCACACATATTGTTGCTTATGCATGCCACCTCGAACTGCTCCAGAAAGTCTTCCGCATCTTCACCACTTCTTCCATGAAATTCCGGATAAGAGAAAGCCATGGCTACCCAAGTTACAATGCCTTGAGAACCCCTTCAAACACACGTGCAAGAACCCAAAACTTTTGACTACCCAATCCCCAGAAACTTCAATGGAGCTCAACTTTAGATAAGGACAAACACATGCACATCAAATGAGTTTTCATAGTTGATCATTGGAATTACAACAGGTAAAGGACATTCCAGTATCTCCCTTAATCTTCTTGGCCCGAACATAAAGACTATGTTGGAAAAAAATCTTCCTGGACACATGAACATTAATCTGAATCCTTTGAGTTAAATGAAAAGGAGTGAAATGAGGGCCATTTTGATCATCCATTAAAGCCAACCATGAAGCTCCCAAGAAGGCACACCTGACTTATCCTCTGATTTTTGCCCAAATTTCAGCAGCATAACAGCATAAATGGCTCAAAATACCAAAAAACCAGCCATCATAACTTGGGAAAATTTCGACAGAGTTTCCCCAGAAGTAGAGCAGTAGGAACCCAAAATATAGACTGTCTATGTATGCATAAACTGTCAACAATAGAACTCGAGCATCAAGTAGGACTCACTAGTACATAGCCTATGGCGAAGTCACAAAAAGGGTGCTCCAGCTACCTGTATCACCGAAAGGATCTCTACATTTGAGAATCCCCCAGCTCAATAAAAACCTCTCGCTATCGACCCTCACACGAAGGCTAATGCAAATCGCGTATAGTCAAGTCTCAGAAATGACTATCTTCCAGACCAAGTCTCAGAAATGGCTGGGACTGCCAAAGACAACCAAGTATGGCTCCACAAATGCGTACAATGGCAGTTTCCACAAGTGACGTACAATCCAGCAGACAATGCGCTCAAATAGGCGCCAAGTGATGCATACCCACAACAATTGCAAGTGACATCACTGCTAGTATATCACTGTACTCTAGCTACCTGTACCTGTGTGAATCACTTGTACCTGTACCTGTCCCTGTAACCTGTAACCTGCAACCTGTAATCCCGAATCTCGAAGCTTGAAGCTCTAAGCAGAAGGAACTCGAAGAAGATCCTCCGTGGGGGCGCCAAAAGAATGTGAGCGGGATGAAAACACACACAGCGCCTCTATAACAACCCGACACACACTCTTGGGAAGATACACACACACACACTATGGGGCACCACTCGGCTTAGACAACACACCTGGCCGAGACAGGGAACACACCTCTGGAGTGAGAGGAGAGAGACTATCCACTTGCCCACTCCACACACACACACACACACAAAAAAAAAACTCAGCTCAAAAGAGGATAATTTCTGATGTTTAGATACAATTGAGCTTGGGCCAACACCAATGGGGCAAACAGCTCACACAATATGGGTAAAAGATACCAGACACAATCACAAACTGGAGCAAAAACTTCGCTCATTGGAGAAACTTACACAGCCAAAACAACAGAAAAAGAGGGAGTAATTTGGCAAAATGGACAGCGCCATCGCGTCCGGAACGGCCCAAAACCCCAGTCTACAATGTCAAAGTGCTCAAATCCGACCTCGGATGAGCAGTTTACGGCCAAAACAGGCTCCAAAATGAGCAAAAACACACCTGCGGCTGTTCCTCCTCTCTTCTCCACGTTTTTTCTGGTCTTCTCTCTATTTTTTCAGTTCCCACACTTAGCTTTTTTAGTTGGGCACCCTTGGCCTTTTAGATGACCTCAAACGGACCCCGAACAGGCCAAAAACTGACCTCGCAGTGCATAGTTGTCACCTTTTTGCATCATTCGCACACCTGGCACTCAGCTTTTTTCCAATAATGCATCTCACCACCACGTGAAGTGGCCCCAAAAAGTGGTCCTAATGATGACCTTTTTGCATAACTCTCACAAGAAAACACCCATGTTGTGTCCGTCCTCATCCGCGTGCAAATATTGACCTCGTTCGCCCTCCTGACGCCACTAGATACCATCTGGCGCACCTGCTTACCTCATGTCGTCGGCCCGCGGATAGCTTCCTCAAGAATTTTTACGCGCTACCAACTCCTCATTATTGTAGAAAAAACCCACTGGTACTAGTAACAATGAAAATCGATGCACTATGTACATGTTGCTCTACCTGTACACATGTGGGCCCCACGTAACCACCTGGCTCTGGAAAATGGGCAATCCTTTATTTGATGCACCATGCATGGATATGTACATATGCGCAATTCCTTCATCCAAAAAACTCGTGACAACGCCATGGCTTTTTTTCTTTCTCTTGTTCATACCTCCCTCCTTAATTTGCATAATGGGAGGCCTTAGTTTGCAGGCGGACGGCCACTTGCTATTAGTTATGGGCCCTTGGGCCTTTGGGCTTCATAAATTGGGCGGCATTTTTTGTTTAAGTGGGCCCTTGGCCTTTGGGCGGCCGGCTTCCCTCGTAAGGGCACCATAGTAGGCATACATGTCGGCCAAAGCATCGCCAAGCACAACAACTTCCTTAAGTAGTCCTTGACTAACAATATTATAGAGAATTTTAATGCCCTTATCAGCTTCTTAGTGCAATTACACCTTCAAGATGCAAGCATAGGTGATTGCTTTGGCCTGAGAGCACTCCCTTCGCACTCGTTGAAAATAGCCCGAAGCTTCTTACCGCATCCGTGTTGGGAACTCCCCGCAATCATTGCATTCCAAGAGACGTCATTTCCAACACGATGCTCTTCAAGTACTTATGTGCTTTCGTACGGGCACCACATTTAGTGTATTTAACTTCCAAAGCATATCGGTTTGCGGTATTCCCCGATTGAAGCTCAAAAACTCCCAGATGGCACTCCGGCTGAACGAACCAGCCTGGTACGGAACCGGCCCTCGGTGAATCTTTAACAGCCAATCGGAACTCCGATCCCTGATCTGAAAAGACCGACGCGCTCCACAAAGTGAGAAATTCAAGCCCATGCATTCATTTCATTTTTGTCCCCTCAGCTACAATTGCCCAATCCAGTACGGATCTGCAATCAACTTAAACTTCGAACTGCCATAAATTTTGCACCGTATCTCCAATCGACGAGCCGTAAAGACAGGCCGATAAAGCACTTCAATCACTATAGTTCTAGATCATAAGCTCCCATTTGTGCTCACTTCAAGCATACTCATTTTGGCATCATTGAGGAATCTGTTGGCCCTTTTAAGCTGCATCTGGCATACATTAATCATTAAACTTGGCCAATTAACAAGCCCTGCTCACTGCTCACTAAATGTGTAGGCTTCAAAGAAGCTTAGCTTGCATTTCTTTGCTCTTTTTCTCTTCATGGCAGCAGAGCTGCACGACACTCTCTCACACAAGACATGAGGGGTAAGTTTTAAACTCACCAAAGAACGTTTCTATACAGTTGGGTAGCAAGTCTAGGCCCAGGATAAAACCCTAGAATCTCAGTGTGTACGAATTCCTACAACACAAAAATGACCCTAGCGGCTTGTCAACTCAACCGAATTGGACAAGACTTGAAATGTAGCATGCCCCTAGATAGTAGGAAAACTTCCACATCATTAGATGACCATTTGGCAGGGGTCGAGGGGATCCCAAGTAAATAATCTAGGTTTATGCCATACACCAAAATTGGATTCTGACTTCATGAGCGGCTTACAAAAAAGGTTTATACACAATGTACCTAGATGGTTTCAAGAAAATAGTCAAGGCAAGCTCTCAAACAGCAGGAAACAACTCAGAGACTACAAAGTATCAAATTTGACATATGAAGTCAAACTGACTCCAAATGAGCCCAAACTCGATGATCAGCATTAGAACTATGTAGCGGATAAATCTACGGCTTCAAAAGTGACCAAACAACTTTACACACTAAGTAGTAAAAGAAACCGGTGATTTTAGAGTCGACAGGAGCATGAAGTGATGCCAACACTACCAAATCTACCAAAATCGTTTTAGGACTTGTTTTAGATGTATTGAAGATGTGTAGGTCATAAAATTATCTTTTCATGCAAAAATACAGTTGTAGTTAATAATCGCGATTATTTACTTTTGTGCATATTTGGCTTGAAAATCATTATGTCACTTTATCTATCACTTGTATACATCTATCTCATGCCACTTGTCACTTATGAGCCTTAAAGATCAAGAAAATCTCAGATTTTGTAAAAACAAAACGCACTAAAGGCTTTGTTGTCCAAATTTTGAGTTAAATGTCACATTTTTTGATCCAAATCAACCCATACCTCTCACAGAGGCTCTATAGCATGTCTAGAACCAACTTGCAACAAAAAATGTCTAATTTGATGAAAAAGTTAATAATCACGATTATTTACTTTTTTGCGAGAATGAGTTCAAATTTCAACGTTGACCTTATGGGACCAAAGTACATGTTGTGACAAGCCCACCAATCATGTTTGATCACATTTGGATCATAAAAACTCAAAATCCCTTCATATCTATTGTTTCAAAGTCTGAAGCCTAAATCTGACACACCATTTCCACCCAGTGCACTCAAATGAGTCCATACTTCACTCAAAGTATCTAAATCACATAAATTTCAAGCCTATGATGCCAAAAATACAAAAATTTGGAAAAAAAATTAGCTATAAATAGTCGCAATTATTTACTTTAGTATTTACTTTAGTTGCAAATTTTACCTGGATTGCATGGTTTTGATCCTTACATGTCTTTATGCATCTATGCATGCTCCAAAATTGATTTGAAGCAAAATGGACATCATTTGCTAGCAATTCAGACATAGGAAATTTCAGAGCGGAAATTGTGGAATTTTCTAATTTTGACACAATATTCTCCTATTACGTGCAATGCAAGCGGATGACTCAGAAAGAGGATGACTCATAAAGAGAAGTTGCAAGAATTGCCACCATACCAGTTGGAGCAGAGCTCTGTGAAAACGACAAAGGAAACCTACCTATCCAAAGAACAACTTGAAGAAAACAACTCTACAGTCTTCACCGACAAGTTCAAGAGTGAAGATGGAAACCAGGAAGAGCTACAAATGCTATCCAAGGAAGTTTATGATGTAGCCACAAAGCCAGACACTAAAGAAGCCAATAGAAGACTGGGACTTTGAGAATTCTACGACCAAGAGCCATGTGGATTAGATTTCCAGCGGGCCTATGAACTATTATCCACTATCAAAGAGGATGGATGTGCTCAAATCATGGATCAGCAGGGCCAAAAAGTTGAAGTGGTTATCAACAAAAACATAGTGGTCAAGGCACTAAAGCTTCCAACGGAAGGTATGACAATGAGGGCCAGGGATAGGAAGACGGCTGGCACATTCACCAAGGATACAATTGTCACCACTTTCTTTGACCTCATTCTAAAGCAAGTGGAGGATCCCGCCCGTCTTTATCGCCAACACTTCCATTTCCTCTCAAAGAGACCACCAAGGTACACAACTCCGAATCATGCAGTTGAAACTACTTCCACACAACAAGGCAAGCAATAGATCACGCACAATACGTGCTTACAACACTCAAGAGCACAAAGAAGGAGGGAAAGATAACATAACTAGGCACTCTAGAAGTTCTAACACGAATCGCATACCACGCTATTGGAATGGCCGAAAACTTGCCGCCAGCCCCATATCAGAATACATGGATAGTCTCAACTCAACCATCTCCATGAACCACTAGACAAAAGAAGAAAAGGGTATAGAAATTAGATGAGGAATCATCAGAAAGCTCGCCTGAAGCCCACATTGACAATGAAAGCTCTGACAATGAAGAAAAGAGAGCAAGCAGAGAGGAAATGAAGAAGAAGCAGCGGCAGCCCATCAGGAAGAGCCTCAATAGAAGAAAGCAAGGTTTGAGAGGGAAAAAGAGTCTTATGAAAGAAGCCATCAAGCTGTAGGACAAAACCCTGAATCATGGAGTCCGAAGGAGATCAAGGGTCCAAGAACCAAGAACCCCGCGAAGAAGGTCCCAGAAGATTCGAAGGATTTTCTTGAGCAAATGTATGTAGAAGTCAAAGCCTTGAAGATACAAGAAGCTCTAGAAGCGCAAAGGAAAGCAAGAGAAGAGTCAGCAGTGCAACAAAGGCAAGCAGAAGTTGCACAACAACCTGAACCACAACATGAACAAGGAGAGATGTCTCCAAGACCCACTTCACCCACTACGGAACAAAAAGACCATCCCATGCCAAGTCCAAGCCCTTCACCAACTGCTAAATCCAATGAAGGCGAGGACGCAAAGGGAAGAGAGAAAAAACAGGAGGAAGCCAGTTATGACCAACCTAAGGAAAGTGACAAAGGTGAAACTAGACCTTTTACAACAACACAACCAAAATCAGCTGAAGCAGTTACAAAGCCTCAAGAAGAATCGGATGAACCATCTATGAAGCCACAAGCAGAATCCACTGCACCGTCGAAAGAGCCGCAAGCCAAATATGTTGGAACTTCTAAGCAGCCTCCAGTAGAACCTAAAGAATGGGAAACAATATATGAGGTCATCATTCAGGTTAATGAGTATGCAAAGCAAATGCAGGTGATGATAGAGAAAATGCAAACATCAACACTTAGCTGCAGTGCTAAAGCTGAAGAGTTGGAACAGGTAATAAATGCTCTATAAGGTGAGCTCGAGGACAGGATGAACATCATTGAAGATCTCCAAGGATGGATAAAAGAACTAAAAAATGAAGTAGGACAACACCAAACTTTCAAGGAAAGGCAGCAGAAAGAGATGGAGGATTTAGGGGAGCTCCTCACAAAGCTGTCAGATGCATGCAAAAGCAAGAACCAACACCTAGCGAAAGTGACCAACAAACTTTTAATCACTACTTAGTCAGTCCAAAAGATCCAAGTGCAATTAGATGTAGCCAATGCCTCATTGTAATACTCCGAGCAAAGAATCAATGACCAAGCGGAATTCCTAAGGCAGATCAAGGAAAACCCGGTCGTAGCTTCACTCAAGGGGACAAATGAAGTCTACAAGACTTTGGAGAAGAGAAACAAGGACCTGGAACTTGAGTTGAAGCTGGAATAGGCACAAAGATGAGACCTCGCCTTAATGCGAGTACAAAGGGAAGAGCAGTTGCTCAAGGAGATAGAGGATTTAAAGAAATCCAACCAATTTCTGAGAGAAGGGCATACAGAAGCTCAACAGGAGGCAAGAACCTCTAAACAACCAATCATAGACATACCATCAGTCTCCTTTGCAGATATGGAAACACAAACAACAGAAGGGCAGACTGGAGATTTTGAATTCCAAGTACCAATCACTGAAGAAGAACAAGTGCCAATGGTCTAGCTTTCTAAAGCTGAAGAAGATGCACTGAAAGAACAAATTGTCCATGAAGTAGATGCTGAATGGAAAGCGGCAATGGATTGGGAGTTGAGAGTTCTCCCACTCAGTAAATGTAACCCGGCTCACTCATAACCAAATCAATGCTCAATGGCATCAACAATTGATGCCCTACCCTTTGATAAAGGTGGAGCTACTGCAAGTCAAAGAAACACTTTACAAGGATATGCAGGAAGAAGGTTCAGCTGCTCTCCACTCCAAATGGAAAAAAAGTTGGCTCAACAAGAACTCAAGGTACCTCATTCTATTTACAAGAGCACCTGCAGCAATACAGAAAGACCCTACATTCTGTCCCCTATACCAAGGGTCAGGACATGGCAGGCACACAAAGCATTAAAGAAGAAGAGGCCGACATGGCTCAATTATCCAAAACAGACAGCTCCATAACAGGGAACAACAACGGAGGAATACATGGTGAAAACCCTTACGGGTGCCATGAACTTCTTCAAGAGCCTCTCTCACCTCTCTCTACAATGCTCTATAAAATCTACAGAATGCTGCTTACATGCATCCAAGATTTTCATGAACCTGAGCAAGCAGGAGCCCCATGAATGTCTTTCTTAGAAGGTAACCAAGGATTGTGCTATGATTTGAGTGGACAACCTTCAAAACAAGTGCTCTACGCTTCTACGCCAGATGTATGTTCTTGCCATCAAGAATATGTTGGCATTCGAAGAGGCTTTTTATACAAGATTCTTTACATGGAGGACAAAGATTTTTGGGCGAGTGATCAGAAATCTGACATCAAGGTTTTTTGGCTATTCTGCCATCAAACTTTAAAACAAAGTCATTATTCAATTTCTGCAAGTCCCTGACAAAGAAAGATGCATCAGATATAAGAAATCTCTACACACACTTAAAGACCGCCTCGCTAGTCGTCAAACCAAAGACTATTTCAGCCCATGAAACCGTGTCAAGGGACAACACAGTGGCCAAGGAGGGGGGGAATGTTAGCAGCAAGCTAACCCATGTAACATTTTTCTAGAGCTTTATTGTAAAAACACTTATTCTTTTGATAAATTGGGAATATTGTAACTCCTATTTCCCAAGTGGATATTGTAATCGATGAGCCGAGGCTATAAGCTTCCAGATTGTATCAATTTATCCTTAATTAGAGCTCCCAACTTAATATTTTTTGACCAAAGAAACCTTTTCTAAGGTACAAAAGCCAATTTTTGTAAGTTATTGTCAAGTTTTGGATAATAGAAACACAACGTGAGCTAACGATGCTCAATTCTCTCCTTCTCGTGCTTCCTACTCCTATGTTAGTTGTCACATTGCAGTGCTATCTATTGTGTTGCAACCGTAGGTAAGAGCTCTACGCATTGACGTAAACATATCATGGTAATCCATAGCTTTTGGCATCACCGACCCGTGACCTAATTTAATCATAAGTAGAAATTTAAGCTAAGAAATCACAAAGTAAGCATAGGCGGGGTATTGGTGCATCATTGCTAAGCATTTAGATGCATTCGGGGTAAAAAAAGACTAGGTCAAAAGCTCACTGCTGTTAATAATCATGATTTTTGCACTTCATCAAAAGTGAGATTTTAGACCGTAAGCATGTGTGCTTACGGTATTATATACATGTCCTAGAAGTTTCGTAACGTTTGGATGTCATTTGATGTTGTAACGGTCATGTTTTGTTTGTCGATTAGCAATTAGCTTTTGATGACTTACGTCATATGAGTGTAACTTGTGTTAGATGCGTGTTGTCTATTGTTTTCCAAAAGGTTGACACCCTCTTGTAGGCTCTATATAGTAGTCGAGTCAGCTTCATCCCATGGATTGACAATTATGTTCTTGGTTCTTGCTATGTCTACAATAATATATGAGTGAGGTTAGAAACCCATCCCATACGAATACAAGAATAATGAGCCAAACCGGCATGTTTGGATGCAAAGCAGTGGACAAGGATCGCGGGGAGACCCAAGAGCATCCACCAAACAGGTTTCAATAGCAGTGAGATGTAGCTAGAGTATGCTTGGAGTCTGTAGGATCTTCTCATCCAGGGAGTGGAGGCAACGAGACTCTTTGACATAAGTTCACAAGCTTCATACACTATTTAAATGACAAATGTACATATATGTTTCTAATATTTATCTTATGGTTAAGAGTTTTTATTCGAGGTTCTTGTCATGAAGCATCCTTAGACATGTAGAGAAGAGAAATATGGATTCAAGCATGGACTATCAGCTCTCTGCCAACTTCAAGACAAGGGAGAGGCCGTCGACTAGGAGGCATTACCTTGATGAGTATGTTTTATGTATATGTTTTCATTGAGACATGTTGATGTATAGCTACCTATGTTTATGATTTTGATTCATGTGTACTTAGACATTGGCCATGTTTCTAGATGTATTCATGTATGTTCAGTTTTGGTTTTGGTTATGATTATGAACATTGTTACGTTTGAGTGAAATTTTTTTGAAAGCTTTTCATTTAGAGCTTTCTCACATAGTTTAGGTCTTTTTAGGTTGCATGCTAAAAGTAGAGTATTGCATAATGAAATGATTAAAACATGATATATATACTCCAATTCCTTCACCACAACAGCATTAGCGTATCAAAACAAAAGTAAACTACAACCTAATATTCCATGGATGTCACTTTTGCAGAGTCATACATAAGGCCTCCACACAAACTGTATTATTTGCACCTGCCATAGTTAAATAATCAAAACAGACTTGCACGGCCTACAAACAATACAAGCATTTCAAAGAGAAATCCATAAAAGCCTTAAAATTAAGGTTTTTAATTTTCACATTAGACCAAGTAACAAGCATGTCTTTGAGGAGCTATTACAAGTGCAAAAAAGAAAATCCCTCACAAAGTGTACACATCACATACCAAAATGTAAAACACTTGCACAAGCTTCCATTATACATGAAGATTGTGCAAGCTATTGAGAGATCCTTCGATCATCTCCAGTTGTCTAAAGACATCAGTTTGTTGAGGTTTCCTTAAGACGAATGTGAACTCTCTTTCATGTAGTGTTGGTTGATGTATATTCATATGTTGCCTCAAGAGGGACACTTTATGTAAAACCTGTATATCACATGCATTCAAGGCATGTTTATAAAACCCCTTATCTGTAATTTTTAACAAGTAAAAGGGACCGTTTTTCTATTCAATTGTAAATTTTTTTCCAAGATCCTTCTAACAACCCCCTTCTTTATGTGAAAATGTGGAAAAAAATAGATTTAAATAATCCCTACTATTGAATGCACATGATAGGCACATATCCTTCTATGTGAACCCCCGCCCCCCGCAAGTATGTTTCTTACCATCCAGCCCAAGAATTTGTGTGTAGATAATGTATACGTTCTTACAAGCCACTTAAGGCCTCTTTGCCTTATCTCTTACTTGAAAATTTGGGTATGAGCACTAGGGCTCCATAGCCGCAAGCACATCGTGTACATCTTGAGTTGAGATCTTAAATAGGGCATAACGAATAGGTGCCAAATTTATCTCTTGCAGGAAACAAGCATCCATATGTGATGCTAATCTACACTTTTTTCTACGCTTGCTTGAGTTTTTTACTATCTCTCCTTCCTTGAAAACCTTGGGACAAGGAACTCCTATCACAAAATCTACCCCAAGCCAACCGGCATGCTCCTTCTTTGATACATTTGTCCCACTCTCTTTAAACCAAGACGTTGGCCTTTCTAGTGGTTCCAATCCTTGTTTGGCCTTAACTTTAGTATGTGGCACATCATGGCCACAAAACCACAACCACTAGTTTTGCCTCTGATCTTTGTAAGTTCTATCTCCCCTCAACCACACCAAAACACTTACAATATACATTTTGAGGCATCTGTCTTATTGCCCAATGGCCCTTTGGAAAGAAAACCTTGAAATCATCAAAACCATATTCACCCATAGTGTCTATAGTGGCCTCTCTTATCTCATTACTATCATGGAGCTCCTCATCCATGGAATGTGCATTCACATCAATTTTTTGTCCCTCTGTCTCCATGCCCACCTCAAATAAAATCGTTTCTGGTTGTTTGAGCTCTTTCACTGTTTGAATTTCATCGCATAGCTAGGCTTCTATGACATTGTTTCCATAGACCCTCTAGCATTATTTCTTTGCCCAATTTTTATGTCTCCATGCAAAATAGGCCTCTCATACAATGGTGTCCTCATCACTCCTCCTCGGAGGGCACTAGCCAACACGCATGGGCTAGGAGTTTTTGCTTTTGTTTTGATATGTCTAAATTTTTTTGCATGTTAGGAGCAAGCCCTATGTATCTACCAATCATATAGCCATGTTGTTTGTATCTTGAATGTAACATGCATCATACAAAATAAATTTATTTTTTACCATCTTTCGCCAGCAAGCCAAGATGCATGAACAGTCTTTGAAAAAATTGTACAAGGAATTTCAGCCTTTTTCCAAGGACTCGTAGAAATCTACATCCCATGAACAAAAAACTTTAAATTACTGAAGCACAACAAGGTTTGTAATTGTGTCATACTTCACAATGAAGGCTACCCCAGAGAGATATGCACTTGTCTCCCACCACTTGAACCATCTCTTGAGGGACTTGATACTCTTGCTTGCAACATTCTATGACCACCATCTTCTTATTGTTTTGCTTGTTGCGTTGCCAAACTCGTCCTAGATTTGTGCCAAGTTTCACACATGTCTATGTGAAGGTTCAAGCTATCTTTAGGGATATATTTGTTAATATATTTCTATAAACTTTTCTCCCAATGGAAGAGAAAAGATGTTTATCTACTAGTCATGACGTTATCTGGACATCCATTGTAGTTTGTATGCAGCATCTCAATTTGCTCCAGCCTCATCTACCATGAAACCTGCAAAATCCATTAGCAGGCAGCCTTCTTGAATCAGCACATCATTAAGAGATCTCCAAAATAATACTTGTGTGTCTGTATCCTTGTCTTTGGTGTCACAAATAGCGATTACCATCAATTCCCTCATACTAAAAAAAAATCACAAAAATTAACCACAATAATCTTTCATTTGGTGACAAAAGAAAGTGCTAGAGAATATAAAAAACTTACCTAGGATCATAGATAGAGCATGACACAGTTTCCCATCCATCTATTCTATGTGTATGACAAAAATGTACCCAAGCAATACTCAAATCTTCATTTCCTCCTCATTGCATGCAACAATGTCTATATTGAACCTTGATCCTTTTGTTGACGTCTTATAAATGTAACACTTATCATTAGGCCTAGCTTGGGAAACGACTCCCATGAAAGTAAGAAAAGTGAAAATTTTTTCTTTAGTAGCATAATGTGCTCAAACCCATCACCAGCAATTGAGGCTTGTTGTCTTTTATCAACAAAAACCATTATCTTGAACCTGTCAATCACAAGTCAGTAATTGAAATAGCTAAAATACAACAAAGAATCTTAGATTTAACTGTTGCACCTATGATTTTGAATCAATGGAAGCATATCTTCCAATATACTAAAGATCTTCTCTCCCATCTTTAGGTCACTAGAACTAACAATAGCATCAACAAGTAGTTGTCTAGCAACAATCATTTGAACTTCGTGGATCCATTACTTCTATCCACCTTCAAAACACTTGAAACCATCTTTCCAATAATTTGTGGGTCTAAGCAAAGAATGTAGTACACTTTGCAAGAACAAGGACTCTCACCAAAAATAGTTTTTTTGCAATAATGACAAGTGATACTTAGGGTTTCCTCTTCGATGTTTTTTGAATAATGGACAAATAACTCTGTCACAAACTAATGATCCTAACCAATAACTAAGCCTAACAATACAATTTATAAACATGTTAGTTTTATGTGGCTTGGTCCGAAGATGACCACCATTAGGATTTTGCTCCATCCCTTTCCATCCTTTGCAACCTTCTTAGATAGGGGGTGCTCAAAGGCAATGTCACCATCATACACTCGTGGAATCTCGATCACATATTGATTTCCCTACTGTTCTAAATCATGTTTTGAAGTCTGAAACATATTTTTCTACCTAAAATCCATGTGAGGATGGAGTTTCTTGTGAAATCATGCACATTGTCACTTGTGGAATCCAGTTGCATAGAGGGCTTTGTTTCCTCTTGAATTGATGGATTGTTTATCTCAAAACAATCTTTTGTAGCACATGGAATTTTGTGCCAACTTTACCCTTAGCGCCAAAGTTTCTCTCCCAAATATATGAAATATATTGCATATCAATAGAATGATCAATGAAGTACTCCATGGATAGAGTTCCGTTCAATACATAGTGCTCATTCCCTTCAATATCCCACTCAGAAAGGGTTTTAACTTCCATTCTTTCTAAACAAACGTACACTATTTCTTTCAAAGAAATAAATTTCTCAATTGCGAAGCAAGAGTTTCTTCTCCACTCCTATTGTAATTCTCTGTTCCAAGTGTCTAGTAGATGTTAAAAGGGAACTTTGGTTACTTTAAACTAGTTAGATCTAAATATGATAATATAGATCGTAATCTTTAATGTGAAATTTTAATGTTTAAAAACTCCTTCTAAGGAATATTTTTCATAATATTTTGAATTGTTGCATCATAAATGATGGCGATTGCTGACGGCTACAAGATCAAATTATGAAAAAATACAGTGAATCTTGAATATTGAAGCTAAATAATGGACATTTTTATTCAAAAATCTTGCAGCTTAGAAAGTAATTTTTACATAGAGAGAGTGGCCTCCAACAACCACAAAATGAGAGTAGCTTGAAAATTAAAGGCAACTTTAATATGTGCAATTTTTTCCAAATTGCTTTTTGGTTGTGTTTGCAGGGCAATATCAAGTTGATGTCAAAGCCCCTTTTTCTCCTACTTCATTTTCTCGTCTCCGCATACAAAGCTCTCTGCCCAGAGGTCGGTTACCATTCCGACCTCCATTTTCTCCATCTCCTCTTCCTCGCTTGCACGACCCCTGCACGTGAGCACGGAGTCCGTCCACGTGCGCGTTGACGGACTGCGTGCTCACGTGCAGGGGTCGTGCAAGCGAGGAAGAGGAGGATAATATTTTTTATTCAAAGGTGTCATTGACAATCAGAGCAAACAAATGATGGTTTCTTTTGATTTTATTCTTGTTAGTCGTCATTTTATGCTTGTTAGCCGGCCTTCTCCCCCTCCATCTCCTCTTCCTCGTACTCACAACCCCTACGCGTGAGCAAAAATGTAATGATTTGCAAAAATGGATTGCTTTCATTTGATTATAAAAACCCACGGCGGTCAATGATCATGCAGTCCGTCCGTGCGCGCACGCAAACGAACTGTGTGCTCCTTTGCCAACATGGCTTGCAAAATCCAAACAAAATTGTCCTTTTTGTTGCCCTCTCAATTGATTTCGTGAAGTTCCAGTCGGCTCAAGGCTAAGCTTGCTGGTGCCCTCACTGCCTGCTGGTGGTTGAATTATGTGCTCATATAAAGTGTCTTTCATACATCATGAGCTCACTGATCGTCTGCGCGAGCGCGGACGAGCAGTGTGCTCATGACTCCTCATATGCGCATACTGTTTAGGTTCGTTGGCATGCAGATGCATCAAGAGGGCGACCCTCCTCATTACCCACGAGCTGCTCCGCGACCCTTGGCTACATGCAACTCCTAGCTCAATGTCCCTGCGACTCTCCCTCTCCACTCGAGGGAGGCTGCAACAAGCCTCTATATTGGGGAGAGAGAGTGAGAGAATGTCTAGCGCATTGTGGATTGCAAACACAAATAACACCATCGCCGTCGTCGTTTTTGTGTTTCTGCCATTCAGTTCCATGTTAGTCATTGAGCATGTCAATTCCCATGCCTTTCCACTCGCCCCTCTTCAGTTTTAGACACAGTTCAGGTGGCGATTTTTACCCTGCTCGCATGACGATCGCATGACTTCCGACTTGAAGGAGATCCTAACTCCGGTTCCAGAAGTGGCCGCATCCTTGGTCTCGCCCCATGCGTCTGTCAGTAGCGTAAGGTTGTGTTCTCCCAATGCATGAGACGTGCATTTATGAGAGAGAGAGAGAGAGAGAGAGAGAGAGAGAGAATATCCCTGGAAAAGGACCTTCGGGATTTCACATAAGCCACCCTTTCATGGAGAGGATCTTAGCCAAATTGAGAGAGAGAGAGAGAGAGAGGCACAACGTGCTAAGGTATAATGCATGCGAGGGAGAGCGCAGTTTGAAGCTTGAAAAGTTGCAGGTGTTGTATTTGCATGAGAGAGAGAGAGAGATAGAGAGAGAGAACACTGAAACTAAGAGAGAATGCTTAAAGAAGCTCGTTTTGTACGTGACTTTGGGGGAGAATAGAGAGTTTTACTTATTTGTGGAACGTTTTTTGACCTCCTATTTTCTGTCTTAAAATGGGCTCATCGATTCGCTCGTAAATTGATTTTATTCAATTCAGATTGGGTGGTCTTGGCAACGGCCATGGCTCTTTTAGCCTTATTAAAGCAAAGGGGGAAAATTCTATCCTAAAGCAACAAGCAAAGGGGGCAAAGTTTATCCTAAAGCAGCTGGAACTTCTGACTTTCAATAACCATGCAAGCAAGAACAATGTGTTTTGCTCGTAACCATGTAAGCAAGAACATGCATTTCTCTCTACTTCCAATCTGTTTAATAAAAGAAAACAAAGTTAGGATAGCCCCCTTCCTCGTGCGTGAAGCTGTAGTATTTTGCATGGGCTCCTTGCACCAGCTTCCCTCCTTCCCAACATCGCATCTTTACCACGCATCTACGGCCTCCCTTGCCTCCTGCTTGCAGCCTGTGACGTCTTCTCTCAGCCTTGCTTGGAAATATCAAATGAAGAGGAAATCTTCTATACTAGTGCTTGATTTCTTGCATGAAATCCAGTTGTTACACCCTACTCATGGAAGTAACCATGCGATATTAGTAACAATATGCCAGTGAGGTTTGTTTTTCTAGCAAAGGCACTGATTTGATCAAATATCAATAAAGCACTAATGTAGAGCACCATGCAGCCATGGCTACAGGTGGTGTAGGGGACCCCCAAAATCATTATGTAGCTGCTTTTTCTATTTAGTTGCCCATTAGTCAGCATGTCAACAATGGCTTTCTTTTTACCCTTGCCCAAACCAAAATGTAGCGCACCGACTTTCTGTCTGGGCACTTCCTAGAACCTAACTCCTCCTAGATGTTACCTACAATCCTTCCATCCCTGTCCTTCACCTCTCTGTGTTAAGGGAACTATGAAGGCTACCTCCAGTTAGCATATTATAGAGAGAGATAATCCCTCTTTGATAGTTTATATCCAGTTTAAGACTCATCAAATAGATCTCCAAGGCCTAATTTGGATTGTTTTGATATGGCGTTACAAAGTTGTGTCGGTGTGAATAAAGACACAAAAAATGCAATAATGTTTCTATATTTTGCCCAATAATGTGGTAGATAATTTATCCCAATCTCCTCCTCCACCACTACTCTCTCTCTCTCTCTCTCTCTCTCTCTCTCACACACACACACACACACACACACACACACACACACACACACTCACTGCACACACCCCTTAGTTGTTTCATGAACAACATTTCTAAAGTGGTGGTTAGTTCTTTTTGTGTTTGTGTGCACTAGAGAGAGAGAGAGAGAGAGAGAGAGAGAGAGATCCTAAATCCATTTTACTTTACCTGCAACAAGGGGGAGGGAGGGATGATTGGTGTAATGGTAGCCCCCGCCCCCCCTTCAGTACTCTAGTTGGCATGCTCCTACACTTGCTAAGAGAGAGAGAGAGAGAGAGAGAGAGAGAGAGAGAGAGAGAGAGAGAGAGAGAGCGAAAGGGAGCATGTGTGCAAGA
The DNA here is from genome assembly GCF_014529385.1 of Adiantum capillus-veneris. Taxonomy (NCBI): domain Eukaryota; kingdom Viridiplantae; phylum Streptophyta; class Polypodiopsida; order Polypodiales; family Pteridaceae; genus Adiantum; species Adiantum capillus-veneris. The sequence goes on along the minus strand of NC_140947.1, from coordinate 53,105,263 downwards.
GAAAATTGCAGCACCACATAATTTTAAATTATATTTTCTACCATTCAAAAATTGCAATGTCTTTCACGTTTCTCAACCTCCTACGATGGCATTTCTCCATTATATGTGTATAGACAGATGAAAAGGTAATCTCAAGTTGTATACAATTGCAATGTACATAAGGAATAGTAAGAAGTTGATCATTTCGTGTGATTATTAATAATATATGAGCATGCAAGGAATTCCAAATGTGACAAGGGCTAGTACAATTTTAGAAGCTCTAGTTTTGTTCTACAAATCGGAACAAGTTCTTCTCTCCCAATACACCCATCCATGCTTGCATACGGAGGCATGGCATTGTTCTAAAAATTGGAACAAGTGCTCCTCTCCCATGGCATGCCCATCCATGCTTTCATATGAAGGCATTGGCATTGTGTAAGCTATTCACGTTGGCAAACAAATTCACTAGAGACTTGGAGCTATTGAAATAAGTATTGTCCTTGGTAGTGTTGTGGTTACCATGGATGTCAAGCAAGGATTTCATTAATGTGATCACAAATGCGTGAACACGTTAAGAATGTTGAGTGATCACATTTTGAATTACATGATCATGTTAAATATTCATGTGACTTCCCCCTTAACCTATAGAATTGTTCAATTCAATAATTAACCCACTGGGAGTGTTTCATTTTTTGGTGGGCCCAGTTTAGCGTTCTTATAGTTTCTCGGTGGACCCATCAACAAAACACACACCGATGGGGTTTATGGGTTGCCACATCACCACTTATTCTCACATGATCACATAATTATTAAATACATAGTTTCAAGTCTAGTATCCTTCTGAAAAAAAGTTCTTGACTAATGCCCTATTTGGATTACATCTCTCGGAGTGTGAAAGGGAAAATATACACAACAATGGAAAAGGAAAAACAATGTCGATTGTTTTTTGTTGGTGCAGCACCACTCAAATTTTTGATGTAAATTTGTAAGAAAGCAACGGTTTCTTTCTAAATGAAATGTATAGGATTGTACTATAGAAGGATATGTTGGCAAGGGCTGAAAATACAAAGATTTGGAATCTTGTTTTAGTCAAGTGAAGCTATAGAAAAGCATCTCCTCAAATATAGAGCATGTAGTCACTCAGGCCTAGTGGATGAAAGCCTATTAATGTCTATTGACAACACTATTTTTGCATGGTAGATAATTTTGGCTTTTTGATAGAGCTTGGTTTTCCTTTGAGTGTAATGTGTCGTATAGAGAACAAGTATGTAAACAATTGGTTTTGTGGGATAGATTGGATATACATAATTTTAAATTATTTTATGTGTTATAGATTAGTTTGGAGAATCCAAAAACGGTTCTTGTTGAATATAACTTTGCACACAACATAAAATTTTAATATGAACTCTTAAATAAATAGCTATAAAATTATGCCATAAAGTTGAACGTTTGCAATATTCTCATGTACTATAAGCCTATTTGAGTTCACAAATAAAAAAGATCCAAATTTATGCCAAAAGCTCTAAATTAAAAGCTAGCAAAATTATTATCCCCGTTACGTTTATGGTTATAGTTTTAATTGTGTTATGGTTTTGGTTAAGGTTTTGAATCTCTATATGCTTATGGTTTTGAAATTATGTTATGATTATGGTTATGGTTTGAGAATTTGATTATGGTTATGGATTTGGAATTTATTTAAGGTTATAATTATGGTTTGAAAATTTGGTTATGGTTATGGTTTTGGAAACCACTTAACACTAGAATGGTAACAGGACACTTTTATGTCCTTGGACACTTTTGTGTCTTGTTAAGTGACCATTTTGCTTGAATTATTTGAAGAGTATGAAAATGAATTTTTAGGTGCTATATATCCACAAAGTTGCTTTATGAGCTGAAAAAAACTTAGCATTTTTTTTTTAGTATCGATCTCACCATTAACCTTACTATTGCACAACATTTTTGAACCTAAACTGTGTGAAAAAACGGGTCCTGTTTTTGGCTGTTTTTCAATTTTTGGCAACTATACCACTCTAAACTTCATTGTTGTGAGGTTTAGATGGCTAGAGATTAGGCCTTCATAGTTCTCAACATGTTTTGATGCTTGTAGGGAGAGCTAAGTGTTAAAATTGAAAGTTATGACCAATTTACAAGAATTGCATAATCCTGTTTTTTGGCCAAAATTAACACTCTTATGATTTTTTTGGTGGCTTTCTTGATATCCAAATTCAATTTTGATTGTGTAAGTGTAATGTATAACATAAAGCTAATCTTCCTTGAGTTTTGGGGGACATAATATGCTATATAGCATAGTATATGATGATGGTTGAGTTTTTTGATTGCTGAAGAATACGATACATTTTAGAGTAGCAAGTATAACTTTCTCAATATCGCTAGTTTCTTAGGCCAATTGTGTGTATTTTGTAGGTAGTAACCATATCTAATCATAGACTACAAAATTGGCTAGATATTGAGTACTTTCTATGGGTTTCTAGAGGTCATAATGCTAAACCCAGTTTTTTCATGTTTGCTGTATTTAGCACTTTATCATTGCCCCCAAGGTTCCAATTGTAAGAGATCCATTATCCTTTTGACATGCTCCATGGCTCCTTTTGAATCCAGAGGGCCAAAGGGAACTAAGAAAACATGTATATAGTATATGTATTGAGCGTGACTATAGAAACTTCGATGATAGGTCCGCAGAATGGCAAAAATGCAACTTTTTTGTACCTATTTTTTTTGCCCAAAAAAAATTAGTGAGGTAAAAGCAACCATATTTTTGGGTCACCAACCCATTGAAGTTAACGGGGCATTTTATCTCATGTCCTACAAAAATCTCCACTCTTATTTATATGCAATCAACCGTAAGAAATTGCTGTTTTGGGCAAAATTCATTGGTCCATCAACTTTGGAGGCTTGTCGTGACTAAGGGATGAGAAAAATTACAAGTTTCTCATTTTTTACATATGTAGTAGTTATTGAACTATAAGCTCATGAAAGGATTTTTCAAAATAAGTGGATCTACTATGGTTTTTGAATTTTTTCCCAAAACCCTGAAAGGACACTTTTATGTCCTATTAGGTTACCATTCTAGTGTTAAGGTTATGATTATGGTTTGAGAATTCGGTTATAATTATGATTTTGAACTCTCCTTAAGGTTATGATTATGGTATGAGAATTTGGTTATGATTATGATTTTGGAATCCATTTAAGGTTATAGTTATGGTTTGAGAATTTGGTGATGATTATGGGTTTGGAGTCTGCTTAAGGTTATGCTTTACGAGTCTTGTTATGGTTTGAAATTTTTATGATGGTTATGATTTGTGAGTATTTTTTTTGTTATGTTTTGTGAATCTGGTTATGGTTACAGTTCCAAAATCTTGTTATGGTAATAGTTACATTGTCAATATGTACTCACACATCTACTCAATTTTAGGCAAATGAAGGTGGAGTGTGGTTGCTTTTGCACTCTTTCCTTTGAGCAGAGAGCGCTAGTTTTGGTGCTGTAGTATATAAAGCACCATCTACTAGCCCTCTCTACTCAATTTGTTTTTGCAAGTTTTGGTGTCAATATATGCATCTGAATAGTCATTGGTATGCATGTTAGTATAGGCATCGATATGCACATTGTATATTTTAGCGCATATATTGACGTTGCATATATTGACGCGTATACCAATGGTACGATACCGATGACTTGGATTTTTACAATCCATTTATTTATGTCGGTATAGTCGCTTGTATCCGTGCAACGTGTTGTAGTGACATCAGTCACCTTTCTTGATGTATTTTTCTATCAATTATATCAAGAATGGGGGTTTGATGGAAGACCCAAAATAAAATGTCATGGTCCTCTTTCTTTACCTACAATATTATTCCTTATGATGTGAAATCAAATGTAGAATTTGAGTACCAAAGTAGGCAAAAAATGACTTACCTCAAAAGCACCAAGCCACCATATGTTTCTTTCTGACTAAACACTGAAGTGTAAAGGATTATTCATGGGACATTTCAAAAGTGCCCTATTCATTAATGTGATTGTGATACACTCTGGCTTTTTCTCTCTAAGAATTTCACACTCATCTAACTTCAAAAAAATATGAAAGAATCCCCCAACCTCTACAAATGTGACATTGTAGAACTCTACCATTCAAGTTTGCAACATAGCAAGAAGATATTGTTGTACTCATCATAAGTTACAACTACTCCTTGGGCTCTGTAGGGACATCCAAGGAAGTCTCTCATTCCAGACACTTTCTATTTTTTATCATAGCTTAATTTTATCCCCTTTTCACAAATATTGAGAAGATAGACTGCTAAATAGCAAAAAATCCTCTCTTGCTCACTCCAAAGAAGTCAATTGTGCCCTGTATCTCATTGGCAGACATTAACCTCTTTGAAATAAAATGATCAACCATATCTCGCTACAATATCTTAAACTTTTTGTTGTGAATTATATCCTTTGCAAGATGGCCGAGTTTTAGGTGAACTCGTTTACACATGGATGACTGCCTCTCATGTGAGAGTGTGACCCATGGAGACTCCTTTGCATATATAAAAGGAAGCCTCTTCAACACATGAAAATAGAGTGAAACAAGGAGAATCAAGAAGAAGTAAGAAGTGCAAGGTAGAGAAAGGATTAGGTGGATGACCATTAAGCATTTTTAAGCCCTTTGTAAACTACTTCAAGTTTAAAGTGTGAAGCCATTGAGTGGCTGCTTTCCTGTGGATGTAGTGGGTAAACCACACATATCTTGTGTACTCTCTCTCTCTCTCTCTCTCTCTCTCTCTCTCTCTCTCTCTCTCTCTATTATCTCTCTTGTGTAATATTCATCTTTCTCCATTAAGTACACCACTCTAGTTGCTACTTTGTACTGACGAAACCTAACAATAGATTCTTCTTTTGCACACGAGCACCTAAGCTCGTATCTTTCTTTTGTTAAGGTTCGTACCTTATCTCTATTGTATTGTAATTCTTGTGTGTGCTACAATATGGTTTTCTGGTCATGAAAATGCAAATGAGAAAGTTGTACAATCTCATTTGCTTCTCTATGCACCATGCATTTATGAATTTCAACTTGGCCAATTAGAGATTTGTAATAGCATTAGTAATATGATTCAAAGGATAGAGCGAACCATGTGAAAAAATATCTACATGTTTTGCTTCCTCTGCTCTAAGTTTGTTTTTCTCTGTGAGTATCACTTGTGTATTAGTTTTGCTTGACTTACAAAGTGGCTCATACACTGAGGACCCAAATCTATGTGTAGATTTATTTATGACCGTTGAGAGGAGGTCTGTGGGTGTGGACAAGAAAAGACATTATTCCTTAATGCAAAAAAAAACATGAGAACAATGTTGTGGAGACATCAACAAAGAGAAAAAAGTTATGGAATCCTTAAATCTCCCTTCAAGAGGACGCGGTGCATTCATTGTAATTGAGAAGAGATACTCTTCAATCATCATGATCATTATAGCACTATGGAAAGAATCTACTTGTAAGTATTCATTTCAAATGGTTGTATTGAGGACCCCTTTTCTTTTACCCCACTTATTTTCTAGAGAGAGAATGCCAAAAATAGTTTTGTCTTAGAACTAGACCCTCCAAATGATCTTCAAAATTTCCTAATGTCTCAATGGGCTTTGGTGTTGCCTTGGTCCACATGGCTCTTGGTGCAAGTGGTGCTTTGGCCCCCTTCCTAGCCCTTGCAATAGACAAGATGTCCTTTGATGGAGGTGTGGAGTCTTGGGGGGATCACTTCACAATTATGTGACTATCACGTGAGTGCAACATAAGGGGTTATTAATTTTAAAGTTTTCTCACATTTTCACATACATAAGGGTACAATAGAATGGAGCTGGGAAAATAAATTACAGATTGTATAGGCACTATAAAATTTTGGAGGTCATTTGGAGGATCTTTTAGAAGAGAGAGAAAAAAGAGCTCTTTCAATGAGAGCAAAGCCAATGCTACGTAGAAAAATAGACCAATACTAACAAAAATACAAAAAAGGCATCACGTACTTATTTAATAGTCCATGGATCATTGAAAATGATCTTCTTTTTATTCAATGCAAGTGTCTTTTTGTGGCGTAGGTACAATTCATTTAAAATTACTTTCTTCATCATTGAAAAAGAAAATCACAATATTGTCATGTAGTGGTAGAATTTTAAGCTTTTGACACCTCCAATGCATTTTAAGTGCCCAAAAACATAAGAAATGAATATCTACATGCCTTGTTCTGAGATCCATTGAGGGAGTTTAGCCCAAAAAACCACTAAAAAGTGGTTTTTGCACAATGGCATTTAGAGGCCATTCCAAAATCTTTTGGAATGGCCTTTGCACGTAGGTTGCCAATTTTTTGGAGAACAGCGGGCAAAGGCCATTCCAAAATTTTCTAGAATGTCTTTTGTGTTCCATTCTCCAAAAAATATATATATATACACGTGTGCGTGCTGTTAAGTATGGAGCGTAATTTACTCGTAATTTTAAAATTGCACATTTGTAAGGCACGCATTATGAGGAGAAGCCATTGTGCATGAAGAAAAATCACTCACCGAAAACCAAAATTTGCTGTTCTCCAAAAAATAGTCGGCCGGTTGGCCGGTGGGCAGTAGTAGTCAATGGCTGGTGGTTGGAAGTCTTTGGTGGTGGCTGAATTCAATGACCGGTGCCCGATTTCAAATCGGACTTGTCTTTTCAAGGGCGGCCACATATGGGCGCATTAGAGACTCCAACTCGGACTTGTCTACACAAGGGCGGCTACACACGACTGCATCTCATGAGAGAGGGCACTCCTTTCGGCCTATAAAAGCAGGCCTTTTCTACACACAAAAATGGATTGAAGAGGTGAAGCGTTGTGAAGTTGATGCGACAAGGTGGACATGAGGTGGTGAAAGTGAAGCAAGGCGGGAGCTCCAAAAGGATATAATCCCTTTGTAACTTACCACTTGTTTGAAGTACTTAAGCCAATGAGTGGCTATTTTCTCTTGGATGTATCCTACATTGAGTGAACCACGTATATCATGTGCTCTCTCTCTCTCTCTCTCTCTCTCTCTCTCTCTCTCTCTCTCTCTCTCTCTCTCTCTCTCTCTCTCTCTCTCTCTCTCTCTCTCTCTACTCTATAGTCTCTCGTGTATGAAAATTATCTCTCTCCATTAAATAAACTACTCAATTATCTACTTAGTTACGTCTTATTTCCTAACAACTGGTATGAGAGCAAGGTTTTCTCGTAGCTAAATTTTCTCAAGGAAAGTATACCTTGAATTGAGTGGGAGTAATGGCAGAGAAAGGGAAGCTAAAGATCAAGAAGTTCAACGGCAAGAACTATCAACATTGAAAGATGCATATTGAAAACTATCTCTACCAGAAAGATCTCTATTTACCACTAGGCGGTCTTGCAAAGAAGCCCGCAATGATGGCAGATGAAACATGGATTGTCCTTGATCAAAAGGCACTGGGAACAATCCAATTAAGCTTGGCTTCAACGATGACCGTCAGCGTTTTGGTGATGAGGACCACGAAGAACTTAATGAAGTCACTTGACTGCCCCTACAAGATACCATCGACATCCAATAAGATATTTCTCATGAAGCACTTGTTCAATCTAAAGATGGCAGAGAATGGTTCAGTTGCAATAAACCTAAACTAATTTAACACCAACATAAGTCAACTTCGATCGGTGAAAGTTAATTTTGATAAGGAAGTGCGAGCTCTCCTTATACTATCGTCTCTACCGGATAGTTGGGATATCCTTGTGATGGATGTAAGTAACTCTATCTCTGGCACAAATACTCTTAAGTTTGATGATGTTGTGGGTGTTCTCCTAAGCAAGGAAATGCAAAAATGAAGCACAAGTGAATCATCAAGTATTGCACTGGCAATGGAAACAAGAGGAATGCCTAAGGAGAGGTTCAAAAACCAAAAGGATTGTGAACGCTCAAGGCGGAGCAAGTCATGTACAAAGTTACTTCTTGAATGTTGGAACTACCGCAAGAAGGGACACATCAAGAAAGATTGCTGGTCTAAGAAGAAGAAAGAGTCCGAGTCTCAAGACAACAAGCCAACATCGGAGGCCAATGTGGCAGATAAAGTAGAGCAAGATGCTCTAATTCTCTCATTAAACAATGTGTCTAACTCTTAGATAGTAGATTCTGGGGCTTCATTCCATGCAACACAGCACAAGAAACATTTCCAAGATTACACCAAATGTAATTTCCAAGATTACACCAAAAGTAATTTTGGGTATGTATACTTGGGAGATGATAAAGCTTGTGAAATTGTTGGTAAAGGTACAGTTTGTGTCAAAACTGCTAACGAAAATGAATGGAAGCTTAAAGATGTTAGGCATGTTCCTTCTCTTCGCAAGAATTTGATCTCTACAAGACAATTGGACGATGAAGGTCACAACATTTCATTCGAAAACAAACGTTGGAAGATCTCAAAGGAATCTTGGGTGGTGGAGAAAAGGTTGGTAGACTTCACTTATGTACTGTCAACACAAAACCTTCAGCTTGTGCCACAACTACAGAAGTCGCCAGTGTGGTGTGGCATGGCACTACCAGCTTGGGCATATGAGTGCCAAAGGAATGCAAATCCTTCAATCAAAGAAGATTCTACCATGTTTGAAAGAAGTGGGCTTAGAGTTATCTGAAGATTGTGTTTATGGTAAACAAAAGAGGGTAAAATTACTAAAATCAAGAAATGGTAGAAAAAATAAAAAACTTGAATTGGTTCATTCTAATGTTTGGGGTCCTGCCAGTACACCATCCCTTGGTGGTCATTGCAATTTCTCAAAGTGTTTGGGTGCGAGGTTTTCATGCACATAGGTAGAAGCCTAAGGTCAAAGCTAGATGCAAAGTCCAAAAAGTGTTTCTTCATCGACTATGGAGAAGGTGACTTTGGGTATCACCTATGGAATCCTGAAGATGGTAAAATCTTTTGTAATGGAAATGGCCTATGAACTTTGAGAGTAGAGGAATTAGGAAATTAGGTGAAGCACTTTTGAGCGATTACTTTGTGAGCATAGTAGGTGAACTTCATTGATGGTAGCAACATAAACATGGTACTTAGTTAACTTGGCATGAATAATACTTTTGCAAGAGAGAGAGTTTAGAGAACATGACAATAGTTGAGGACTGGATTCATATGGAGCCGGCGGTCCCCCCTCCAATAGGCATTTGTATTATAGTTTCTCCCATCAAGAGAGACTTGTTATAATACAATCTTTGTGTTCCTTGTGAGGTACGTGATGCAATGAAGATGGAAAGATTCATGCATCACAAGCATAACATAAACTTGTAGAAAGCATTAACTATCCCAATCCTCATTTCCAACGCCTCAAACACCTTCAAAGGTGGAGAGAGCTAGCAGGGAATGAGGGTAGGGAAGAGGAAGAGGAAACATTCCACAGGAGAAAGAAATAGTTCCTCACTTATCATTACTCTTCTTGCTAGCATACATAATAGCATAGTAATGGAGATGGAGAAGATGGCAAGCTTAAGCATTGAAGCATGGCTCTTGGTTGGATTTGCATTACATAGCCAAAAGTGTTGATGTAGGCTCTCACTTCTCACAAGCTTGGAGAAGGAGGTGGTGTTCCTGAACTTTTCCCAAGTGAGAATTCCCTTGCAAATGAGTGTGTGTGTGTGTGTGTGGAGTATATCCCCCTAGCACCCCCCTTCCTTGCTTTGGGTGAGTGGTGACTTTTCTACATGTTGCAAGCTCATTGGACCCCTCTCCCCTAGCCAAGCACATGCAGTATGGAGTCAAGTACATGGGTAGTCTTTTGACAAGTGTCTTCCTTACCCCTTAGAGAGAGAGATCTTCAAAATATCTAGATATTTTTTGGATGGAAGTAGAAGCTCATTGGACACCTCTTTAGCCCAACCAATAGCATTCAAGCACCATGTGGTTAAGCTTAGTGAGAGTTTGACATGTGTTCCATGTTCCCTTTTAGAAAAGGGGTGCCCCTTGGGTGAGTGGAAGCTTAGGTCAAAGATTCCCCTAACTTTGGGACTTTAACGCATAGGAAGCTTCTCAAGCAACTTCCTCATTAAGTGTATAGGGTCTCTTTTTGACCCAAGCATCTTACCCCCCATGCATAGGAAGCTTCTCAAGCAACTTCCTCATTAAGTGTGTAGGGTCTCTTTTTGACTCAAGCATCTTACCCCCATGCATAGGAAGCTTATCAAGCAACTTCCTCATTAAGTGTGTAGGGTTTCTTTTTGACTCAAGCATCTTACCCCCCATGCATAGGAAGCTTCTCAAGCAACTTCCTCATTAAGTATGACAAGTACCTCAAGTACCTTAGTCATCAAGCATGACAAGCACCTTAGGTGGAGTTCCCACCTCAAGCTCAGCCCTAGCTTACCTAAGGTCAAAGGCAAGTTTAGGTCGGGTTCCCACCTCAAGCACAGCCCTAGCTTGCTTAAGGTCAAAGACAAGTTTAGGTCGGGTTCCCACCTCAAGCACAGCCCTAGCTTGCTTAAGGTCAAAGGACTTTTAACACTAACCATTGGAGGTCTTTAATGAAGCTAAACCTAAGATATTTTTAGCTCCATTAGTTAACCTTGGCCTTTGACATACCATCTCTCATTTGGGCCTCTTTACCATTGGCCCCGTGTTGAGATAGAGCAATAGGCACATGTCTATATTCTAACCCTGTTCCTGCTTATTATCCCACATTAAATGATTAGTTTAATATGAGAAAATAATTTGGGTTGGTTAGGTATTAGACATTTAATGACATTACGTATCTCTTGAAATCATTGTCGTCCTCGACTATGAGGTAAAAGAGATAAAGTCATAGTCATTAGTCAATTTTTCTTAGCGGGTAGAGGATCCCTTTTTACTTTAAGACATCATTCCAAGATGGATAACTAATCCATTTGGTGCTTGGGAGATATAGCTGTCGCAAGCATGTCTGCTCTTTAGTCCATTTCATCTTCCCAAGTAGAGTGACAAATTCTACATGGTGTTTGAAAGATGTCGTCATCCCAAACATGATTCTTAGTATGCATACTACTTAAATTTGTGCATAATAAATAGAGAATTAGTCTTATAAGACAACATTGATCATTAGAAGAAACATGTACATTTGCTTACTCTAATGTAGCATTGTAAGCATTGATAAGTTTCATACTATCCTTAAGCTGGATTCCTTGCATCCATCTAGCATCTTCAAAAGGATAATTTTTTAACTTAATAAGATACCATCGGATAATCTTACCATATCATAGTACCTTGTCTTCATGCCGAAGGATAGCTTCGGGTTGTAGTACCTCTTCTTGATCTTCGATTTCGGGAGGGTCTTCAATAATTGGTTCATTTGGAGGCTCTCCTTTGTAGGGCTTGAGTAGGCTCACATGAAAAGCATTGTGTATGAGCCAATGGTTAGGCAACTTGGTTTGATAAGCCACCTCATTGATTGGCTTCAAAATTTGAAAAGGACCATAGTATCTTTTTGATAGTTTAGCATAATACTTTTGATAGCCCGTAGGATTTTAACCCGTCATTTGCCTCAATTGAGCCTTACCAGGAAACTTAAGTAAGACCCAATCATTTTCTTTGAACGTTAAGGCCCTTCTGTGCTTGTCAGCAGCAACAACTTTTTGCCTTAGTTGGGAGATGGATATATCCTCCTTAATCTTTTGAAAAGATCCTTGCAGGTCACGGCTATACTCATCGACAACGAAGATCTTCCCATGTACTTTAAGTAGCAAGGGACTTTTAGGTCTTCCCTCTATGATTACAAAAGGTGCTTTTCCCGTAGAATTATGGATAGTATTATTATACGCATACTCTACAAGAGGTAAGTACTTTTCCCATTGTGAGCGTTAATCTACTTCTGTAACATAGATCTTTAGTAGATCAAGAATCTTAAGATTGGCTATCTCACTTTGGCCATCCGTTTGTGGGTGATAGGCCAAAGAGAAATTCAATCTTGTACCTAGATTTTTGAAGAGACCTTTCTAGAAATTACTGGTCCTTCTAGGATCTCTATCTGACACGATGGATGTTGGCAATCAATTGTGTTTGAAAATCTGTGATATGAAGGAGTTGCCATTTGGTGTGCCTTAATAGTCTTCTTGACAGGGATAAAGTGTGCTGGCTTGCTAAACCTGTCGACTATTGTCCATATTCCCGTATTCCCATGGATAGATTTGGGTAATCCAAAGATAAAATCCATGGATATACTCTCCCATGGTGAATTAGGAATTGGCAATGGGTGGCTGGAGTAATCTAGGTTGATTCCCTCTATCATACTTGGTCTTTTGGAATACCACACATTTTGAAACATACTCTTGTATGTTCACTTTCATGGTAGGCCAATAAAAGTACGTCTCTACTTCTCGAAGAGTAGGTTGAATGCCTCTATACCCCACATAGGGAGGAGCATGGGATTCATACATGACTTTCTCACGAAGGGAGTGGGTAACACATAGCCTATTTCCATGGAGAAGATAACCATCATGCAAGGTGAATGGTTCCTCTTTCTTCCCCAAAGCAAGGGCTGACATTATGTCTTTAAAGTCAGGGTCAGTAGCATACTCATCTACCATAGAAGATAGATCATTGTGAGTTTCTTTGACACAGCATTAACTTTTGGTCATCGTGAAAGTGCATCAGCCACTTGATTGTGCTTACCAGCAACGTGAGCAATGTGGAAATTAAATTGTGAAAGAAAATTTGCCCACATCATTTGTTTGTGAGAAATTAAAGCTTTGTTTGTGTCATGAAGTACTTGAGACTTTGTTGGTCTGTTCGTAAAATGAATGGAGTCCCCAATAGATAGTGCTTCCATGTGTGTAGGGCATGTAGAATAGCTAACAGTTCTTTCTCATAAATGCCTAAGACCCGTTCATCGTGTTGAGCCTTCGGCTCTCATATGCTATGGCATGCCCTTCTTGAAGCAAGACTGCTCCAAAGCAATCACCACAAGTATCACATTGGACCTCAAATGGCTTTGAGAGACCCAGAAGCATAAGGACTGGTTGGGAGATAAGCTTCTCTTTGAGCTTGTCAAAAGCACTTTGCTCCTTAGCAATCCATGAATACTTAACTTTTTTCTTTGTTAAGTCATGTAATGGTCCTGCTATTTGAGAGAATTTTTCTATGAAGTGTCTACAGTATGCACACATACCAATAAAGCTTCTTAGCTCATGTAGATTCCTTGGATTAGGCCATGCTTTTATTACCTCCAACTTTGATGGATCCATACGGATACCATCTTGAGAGATAATATGACCTAAGTATTGAATCTCTTGAAGGAAAAATTCGTTTTTCTTTTGATTGAGAAAAAGCTTATTCTCCCTTAATGTTTGAAAAATCACTTGGAGATGTTGCTTGTGTTCCTCCAAGGAATTGGAGTAGATGATGATATCATCAAAGAACACTCAAGTGAATTTGCGGTAGGGTCTAAAATTATTGTCCATTAATCGATTGAATGTTGATGGTGCATTATTCAAGACAAAAGGCATGACTAGATATTCATAAAGGCCAAACGTTGTACGAAACGCGGTCTTTAGGATATTCACTATCCTTATTTGATGGTAGCCACTTTTAAGTTCAATCCTACTGAAGTGGGTAGAGCCTTGTAGCTTATTAAACAGATCTTCTACCCAAGGTACATGAAATCTGTTTTTGATAGTGATATGGTTATTTGCGCGATAGTCCACACACATGCGGTATGTACCATCTTTCTTTTGCACTAAAAGGACTAGAAAGTAAAAGGGAGAGGAGCTAGGCCTCACCATTCCTTTGTCTACCAATTCTTGTACTTGCCTCATGATCTCCTCTTGTTGAGCTTGTGAAACTCGATAGAAAGGTTTGTTAGGTGGTGAGCTTCCTGATAGGAGCTCAATTTGATGGTCATCATCCCCTCGTTTTGGAGGTAAGTCCATAGGGATATCATCGATGAAAACATCTTGGAATCCTTTAGAAAGTTAGACAAGTCTAACTCTTCTTGATTCCTACCATTCACCTTTGATGAAACATTAGGACCTTTTAGGGATTCTTTGACAAAAATCATGTACGCAGAAACTGAGCTTTTTATTGATTTATAAAGAGCGAGAGGAGTTACAAGCGGTATAGTATGACCAGACTCATTAGCATCTATATACATATTCTTTCCCATGTAGGTGAAGTAGATTCTCCTTTCAAGGAACTTCATATTGGTAGCCATGCGATTGAACCATGGTACCCCTAGGATATCATCCTCATAATGGAGAGGAGAGATAAATAAGTCTTCTTTGTCGACATAGCTTTGGACATGAAGCCTCAACTTCCCAATCAAGGGAGTAACGGAGGCTTGCTGTCCCTTGAAAGAGGCATCGGCGACGGTTACAGCATCTCCCATCTCAAAAGCTTGAATGCCCAACTTGGTGGCCAACTCCATTGATATGAAGTTGAGAGTAGAACCAGGTTCAAACAAGATGAAGGCACCATGTTCCCTTACCTTTCCCCAAGCATAGGAGAGAGGTGATCCTTTGCAATGAGTATCCTCTTTTAGAGCTTTGATAGTGGAAGCTCTAGGAGCCTCATTGCGAGCATTTCTTTTGGGGCAAGAACGATAGCCATGTCCTTGCTCCCCACACTTAAAACATTTTTTATCCTTGCGAAAATTTTCAAGCTCTTCAGGAGAAAGTTTATTTTTACCTTTGTAAACTCCTTTCTCCTTGAATGATTGTTGTTGTTGTTGTTGTTGGAATGGCCATGGGAAAAATTTTGGGCATAAATTTTTCCCTTTACATCACTTTTGTCTTTATTTTCCATGGGTTTGACATTCCGTCTAACCCCTTGTTGGAAATTGATGCGTGAAGCAACCATGGTATGGTGGATTACTTTGTTAATAGAGTTAGGCCGTTGAGACTTGACATACTCGGCCATCTCTTCAGGTAATCCCATAGAATTGTTGTTTTTGCTCAGTAAAGTCTATCTTTTTAAAGACAGTAGCCTTGAGATGTAAATCCCAAAACTTGTCCACATATTTGTGGATAGACTCATGAGAGAGAAGCCTTTAAAAACTCTGCCATTCGGTGAGCACTTTGTCCTTTGCAACGCTTGCAAGGAATTGCTTCATGATGGAAACTCGTAGAGTTTTCCATATCTTTGGGGCTTCGCCATTTCCACGAAGGCTAGCCCACCATTGATGAGCCAATTTTTGGAAGTGAATAGCTACATGGTGTAGCTTGGAGGACTCCGTGAAGGCCTCGTCTCCAAAGGCCGCATCAAATTGTTGGATGAAGGCCAATACTTTGTCGATAACACCAAAGGTGCCATCATAGGTGAGAAAAGAGATACTCTTTCCTCCCTCTTTGAACTTCTTGAGCTTTTGTGACCTTCACCATGCAGGGTACAATTTGCGATGTCCTCCCCTCTTATATTCTCTAGGAGAATAGCCATACCTTTGATCAGTAGAGGAGGAAGGTGAAGAAGAAGGAGAAGAGGGTGACCTCTTTCTTGCCCTTTTCTTCCTTGGTTTCCTCTCTTCCCTTTTGGAGTGACAAGGAGAAGGACTATGGGTTAACCATTTCGTCTTGGGAGGAGTTGGAGATCTTTTAGTCCGCCTTCTTCGTGGAGCCACATCTTCGGAGGAATTTAGGGATTCATTGCTTTCTTGATCTTTGGATTCCTCCTCTCGTATGGAAGAGAGTCTTCCTTTGGGGGTCTCTTCAAGAGGCCTCGTAAGCTCTCTCTCCTCTTGGAGAGGAAAGGAAATCCCATAAGCACGAAGTTGTTGAGTAACTTCGGCTTGCAAAGTGGGGTTGCCCATAGCTTGTTGCAACCTAGTGACAAGATAATTAACAAACATGGGGGCATCATCATTGACACCTTCATGTGCAAAATCAAAGTTATCAATGTTCATTCTACTCTCTTGTTTATTGTCATCCATGTTAATTAAAAATATTTGTTAACATAGTGTATGATTTGGCAATTCAAAACCTTAGTTGCTACTCCTCTTAGCCTTTAAAAATAGGCACTTAAGTATCTACACCCACGGCTCCAATTGGTTAATTATAGAGAGTAGTGGAGTGAGTCTAACATAGCGAAGTTACCGAGGCATAGCTCCTTTCGGACTTCTTATGGCTCAATAATGGTAAAGCCGTAGGAAATTCTAAATAGACTCCATTATTAAGACCAAAGCTCTCGAGGTGTGCACCATATCCCACATAGTGGGCTCAACAAAACTGATAATAGATCCCATACCTACTTACCCTACTATAATTAGCAAAAACAACCATTAATAGGCTACTTAAGGACCTCTCTTCTTAAGCAAGAAAAGAGAAACCAAATGCTCTAATACCAACGTAATGGAAATGGCCTATGAACTTTGAGAGTAGCAGAATTAGGAAACTAGGTGAAGCACTTTTGAGAGATTACTTTGTGAGCATAGCGGGCGAACTTCATTGATGGTAACAACATAAACATGGTACTTAGTTAACTTGGCATGAACAATACTTTTGCAAGAGAGAGATTTTAGAGAACATGACAATAGTTGAGGACCGGATTCATATGGAGCCGGTCTCCCTTACAATAGGCATTTGTATTATAGTTTCTCCCATCAATAGAGACTTGGTATAATACAATCTTTGTGTTCCTTGTGACCTAGGTGATGCAATGAAGATGGAAAGCTTCATGCATCACAAGCATAACATAAACTTGTAGAAAGAATTAACTATCCCAAGCCTCAGTCCCAAGGCCTCAAACACCTTCAAAGGTGGAGAGAGCTAGCGGGCAATGAGGGTAGAGAAGAGGAAGAAGAAACATTCCATAGGAGAAAGAAATAGCTCCTCACTTATCATTACTCTTCTTTCTAGCATACATAATAACATCGTAATGGAGATGGAGAAGATGGCAAGCTTAAGCATTGAAGCATGGCTCTTGGTTGGATTTGCATTCCATAGCCAAGAGTGTTGATGTAGGCTCTCAATTCTCACAAGCTTGGAGAAGGAGGTGGTGTTCCTCAACTTTTCCCAAGTGAGAATGCCCTTGCAGATGAGTGTCTGTGTGGAGTATATCCCCCTAGCACCCCCCTTCCTTGCTTTGGACGAGTGGTGACTTTTCTACATGTTGCAAGCTCATTGGACCCCTCTCCCCCTAGCTAATCACATGCAGCATGCAGTCAAGTACATGGGTAGTC
This sequence comes from Adiantum capillus-veneris, assembly GCF_014529385.1. Classification (NCBI taxonomy): domain Eukaryota; kingdom Viridiplantae; phylum Streptophyta; class Polypodiopsida; order Polypodiales; family Pteridaceae; genus Adiantum; species Adiantum capillus-veneris. The sequence goes on along the minus strand of NC_140947.1, from coordinate 53,088,145 downwards.
TTTTGACAAGTGTCCACCTTACCCTTTAGAGAGAGAGAGCTTGAAAATATCTAGATATTTGTTGAATGAAAGTAGATGCTCATTGGACCCCTCTTTAGCCCAACCAATAGCATTTAAGCACACCATGTGGTTAAGCTTAGTGAGAGTCTGACATGTGTCCCATGTGCCCTTTTAGAAAAGGGGTGCCCCTTGGGTGAGCGGAAGGTTAGGTCAAAGATTCCCCTAACTTTGGGACTTTTACGCATAGGAAGCTTCTCAAGCAAATTCCTCATTAAGTGTATAGGAAGCATTAACTTCCTCATTAACTTTGGGACTTACGCATAGGAAGCTTCTCAAGCAACTTCCTCATTAAGTGTATAGGGTCTCTTTTTGACTCAAGCATCTTACCCCCCATGCATAGGAAGCTTCTCAAGCAGCTTCCTCATTAAGTGTGTAGGGTCTCTTTTTGACTTAAGCATCTAACCCCCCATGCATAAGAAGCTTCTCAAGCAACTTCCTCATTAAGTATGACAACTACATCAAGTACCTTAGTCATCAAGCATGACAAGCACCTTAGGTGGAGTTCCCACCTCAAGCTCAGCCCTAGCTTGCCTAAGGTCAAAGGCAAGTTTAGGTCGGGTTCCCACCTCAAGCACATCCCTAGCTTGCTTAAGGTCATAGACAAGTTTAGGTCAGGTTCCCACCTCAAGTTCAACCCTAGTTTTCTTAAGGTCAAAGGACTTTTAACACTAACCATTGGAGGTCTTTAATGAAGCTAACCCTAAGGTCTTTTAAGCTCCATTAGTTAACCTTTCTCTTTGACAGACCATCTCTCATTTGGGCCCCTTTACCATTGGCCTAGTGTTGAGATAGATCCGTAAGCACATGTCTATATTCTAACCCTTGTTCCATTTATTATCCCACATTAAATGGTCAATTTAATATGAGAAAATCATTTGGGTTGTTTAGATATTAGATATTTAATGACATCTTTAGGACTAGGGATGTAATTTTTAACGAACAAAATATGTACAAAGACTACTTGAAAAGAAAAGAAACAAAAGGTACAGGTGATGAGTACATGAAGCTTCAAGATGGGAAAGAATCAAGGAGTGCAAATGGTGACAATGTGCAACAATGTCAACCGAATGAGGAGCCTCAGCCTATTCCCCGAAGATCTACAAGAGCAAGTAGACCTCCAAAAAGGTTCGTTCCTTCCTTCAACCATCTCTTGATCTTTGATTCTGGGGAGCCGAAATCATACAAAGAAGCTATGCAACACGAATCCAAAGAAGAATGGATGAAGAACATGCAAGTGGAGATCGACTCACTACATCACAATCAAACATGGGAGTTGGTTGAGTTGCCTAAAGGTAAGCGAGCGTTGCAGAATAAATAGGTATATAAGTTGAAGAAAGAAGAAGGTGGAAAGAAAGGGTACAAGTCTAGGCTTGTGTTAAAAGGGTTTTCTTAAAAGAAAGGTATTGACTTCAATGAAATATTTTCTCCTATTGTAAAAATGAACTCAATTAGGCTTGCCTTAAGCCTTGTGGTTGTTCATGATTTAAATCTTGAGCAAATGGATGTAAATACGGCATTCCCTCACGGCGACTTAGAGGAGGAAATTTACATGCTTCAATGAAAGGGATATGAATTAAAAGGTAAGGAGAAAATGGTTTTCAAATTAAAGAAAATCTTGTATGGTTTAAAGCAAGCATTTGTATGGTTTAAAGCAAGCATCAAGATAGTGGTACTTGAAGTTCGATTGATGGATATTGGATCATGGATTCACAACATGCAACTCAGACCACTACGTCTACACAAATAATTTGGGAGATGGGAATTTCATCATCCTAATGTTCTATGTTGATGACATGTTGATTGCAAGTGCTAACATCCATGCCATCAAAGACCTAAAAGAGGAGCTGTCTAAATATTTTTCAATGAAAGATTTAGGTGCTGCAAAGAGGATACTTTGTATGAAGATATTAAGGGACAGGATGAAGAAGATAATAAAGCTATCTCAAGAGGATTACATCAAGAAGGTACTAGAAAAGTTTGCAATGCAAGATGAAAAATCTATTTCTAAACCTTTGGCTAGTAATTTTAAACTAACCAAGGATATGTGTTCAGAGACACAAGAGGAAATAGCCCATATGTCTAAAGTTCCATATGCTACAACGATAGGTTCTCTAATGTATGCTATGATTTGGGCAAGGCCAGACATTGCACATGCAGTGGGAATTGTAAGTAGATTCATGGACAATCCTGGTAAAGACCACTCGCAAGCTGTGTACTGAAGTGGATACTTATGTATCTAAAAGGGACAACAACAAATGCTTTGTATTTTGGAGGCATTGATTTTTTTTTTGCAAGGGTATGCTCATTCAAATACGGCAGGTGACAAAGATACTCGAAGGAGCACTATTGGCTACCTCTTCACAGTTGGAGTAACAACAATAAGCTGGGATTCAAAGCTGCAGAAAGTGGTCTCACTTTCTACCACAGAAGAAGAGTATGTAGCAATGATAGAGGCAAGCAAAGAAATTATATGGCTTTGGATACAAGCAAGACAACTGTGTCTTGTATAGTGTTAGCCAAAGCGCTATCCATCTTGCAAAGAATTCAGCCTTTCATTCAAGGACAAAGCACATTGAGGTGAGATATCACTTCATATGCACTCTTTTGGAAGAGGGACAACTAAAGCTAGGAAAAGTGCATACAAGTGAAAATCCTGCATACATGTTTACAAAGGTTGTCAACAAGGAGAAGTGCGCTTTTGCTCATCTTCAATCGGCATTCAAGGATAAGAAGTCAAGATAGAAAGAAATCACACGTTTGGTTTGGAGATCAGTCTCCAAGTGGAAGATTGTTAAGTATGGAGCCTGATTTACCCCTTATAATTTTCTATGTTAAAAACGCACATTTGTAAAGCCCTCGTTATGAGGAGAAAACATCGTGCGTGAAAAAAAATCACTCACCGAAAATCAAAATTTTCACGGGGGTTTGTTCGAAAAAAGCTTGAGATGGCAATCATCAGAATATTCCTTTTCATCGGAATATTGTGACCGGATGGCGGTTGGAAAGTGGTCGAAAAACGGCCGGTCGGTTGGCCAGTGGACGGAAGTCTTTGGTGGTGGCCGAATTCAATGATCGGTGGCCAATTTCAAATCGGACTTGTCTTCTCAAGGGCGGCCACACATGGGCGCATTGGAGAATGCAACTCGAACTTGTCTACACAAGGGTGGCTACACACGACTGCCTCTCATGAGAGAGGGCAACCCTTTTGGCCTATAAAAGGAGGCCTTTTCTACACACAAAAACGGTTTGAAGAGGTGAAGCGTTGTGCAGTTGATGCGACAAGGTGGACGCGAGGTGGTGAGAGTGAAGTAAGACGGGAGCTCCAAAAGGATATAATCCCTTTGTAACTTACTTTTTGTTTGAAGTACTAAATCCATTGAGTGGCTGCTTTCCCGTAGATGTATTCCACATTGGGTGAACCACGTATATCATGCTCTCTCTCTCTCTCTCTCTCTCTCTCTCTCTCTCTCTCTCTCTACTCTATCATTCTCTCGTGTCTAAACATTATCTCTCTCCATTAAGTAGAATACTCAATTATTTATTTAGCTATGTCATATTTCCTAACATGTGTGTATGTGTGTGTGGGATTGTCATTTCACGAGCTAAAATTCACAAGCTTCGGAGCTACGGTGCATCAAGAAATACAAAATAAGTTGCTTTTAAGGTCATTTTATAACGTTATATAGCCAAAATTCTCTTAGAAATAGGACATACTTCAAATATGTATGTTTGAGGTTCCAAAATACTTTTTATATTAACTATATAAGGAGTCAAATATAGTCTATCCATATATAAATGAATCACACACTATATACAAGAAGCACAACATCATAAGATACTAGTATGTTTCAAATGAAGGTTCTATTTAGATACAATCTCTTTTTTTAAAATGGAAATAAATAATTAAAGTGAAAATACATGGCATACTTCTCACATAATCAAAGTGCTAGATTTATTGTTAGCATACATAACTATACAAGGTACCTTCTTGTGTCATTTCATATAATATTAAAATATTTAATCTTAATTTTCACACAATATATCATATTTTATAAGACATTTAACCTTACCAATGTGCTTAGATGACATTTTTCCTTCGATTTGAGTGGTTGAATAATTACATTTGGACATCGAACGTGAAAATTATCATAGATTCAAATTGTTGCCCCAATTAATTTTGCCAGTGAAGTTGCCTTTGGAGACCATTGTGTACTTCAAATTTTTTTAAGCTTGTGCTTAGCTTAGCAATACCACCAAAAATTTTCATGTTCATAAAAAAAATTATAGATAATATGCAAGCATGTGTGTGTCTGTGTTTATCTACACACACACACACACACACACACGCACGCATATATGTGTGTGTGTGCGTGCGCGCACGTGCACTTTAACACCCATGTGGATGTTAAAACCAACCTGTTATATGAACACTTTAACATTGAGTAGCTTGTTTGGCTATAATGAAATTATTAGGCATCCTTTTTCTTTTATTTCACACATACTAAGTCTTACCTCTTTAAGGTTAAACAAGGCCTTTTTGGTTTTTAAAAACCTAAAAATAGCAAAGATAGATTCATCATAATAAAAATTATGACAACCAATAATAGAAAAATATTCATAAACCAATTAAGTATTATGAATGAGAAATGTTAATATATGAAGAAAACACACACACATACACACATCACTTCAATAAAATAAATTGATAGAAATAATATATAAAATTAATTGATAGATTTAAGAAAATAATTATTGATTGACAAGTGCACTTATTAGACTTTATTTTTATTTATATTATGTATTTCTTAGAGAAATATGTAAAATTAAGCGATTAAATATCTTCAGCTTCGAACTACTAGCTTGTGTGTTTTAGCTCGGTATTACATACACACACACACACACACACACACATATATGTGTGTGTGTGTGTGTGTACATACATATATATATGACATGTTTATATATATATATATGAATATATGATATATGTACACACAAACACACACACACACATACATGCATATATATATATATATATATATATATATATATATATATATATATATATATATATATATATATATATATATGTTTCTAGAGAATGGTGCGCAAAGACCATTCCCATTTTTTTTGGAATGGCCTTTGCGTGCCATTGTGCGAAAGTCACTTTTTAGTGGTTTTTGTAGCTTTTGTCCCTCTTCAGGAGCATGTAAATATTCATTTTTTAGGTTTATGGGCGCTCTCGACACATTGGAGTTGACAAAATCTTCAAATTCTACCACTAGATAACAGTTTCATGAATTTCTTTGGTTTCATTAATAATGACGAAAGCAATTTTAAATGAGTGGACGTACTCAATAAGTGTGAGTGTATTTTAAGAAAACTTTCTAGAGACAGAAATAGAATTTCTTACAAGGCTCTCCAAATGACCTTCAAAATTTTCTAATGAAAAGGGTGTATTTTATTTGTCAAAAATTCATAGATAATGAGTTTTATAAATAGTTCTTGAATGTATGTGATATACATAATTTATACATAGTGACCCCTACAAATGTGGAGTAAGCCCCCTCTCATAAGATGCTTTCCCCCTGCCGTCCCCTTCGCCTTGCTTGTGGTACTTGTGCCCACTACTTTTGCAACTTTGACCTTCCTTAGTCCTTTTGTGACGGTGTTCTCCATCCTCAGTTCCCCTACAGAGGCTCATCATGGCGTGCAACTGAGATCGTCCCTTGCATGTAAACTCTTCACTCCTCACCTCCCCACCAAAGGGCCACACCCCGCGAGTGTGTTATAAGTTGAGGTGATGGCCCTCCCATCATTCGAGGTACCGATCCCCACAAGGCCCCCTTCCCCACCATAATTGGTGTGCTTGCCAGCTGACATCTGGCAAGCCTCGCCATGGGACTCATTATCCAATGCCATTTCTCGTGGGTTTACTTCTTGTATGAACCCCGACCGCCCACCTTCGCTTGCCATGTGGACCGCCTGGATGCCCTTGTGTCTTGCACCTCACTTCCATGCCGTCGATCCCATCACCGGGCTTCATTTAATGCCATTGACATAGAGTCCTGAGGTCCTCCTCCCTTGATGATGGTTGATTTGACTGATGTCGAGAGTTCAAAAGAGACTTCTTACATGAAAATGTAAGGGGGTAATTGGGGGCTCCTCACAAGACCTACAGATTGTTTATAGGCTCATATTTTAACAAGTGAAGGGATCACGACGACTTTCAAAAACAATAAGAAAATGATAAAATTGTTAGGTTGAATTAAACTGATATCAGTGTTTGGGAAAGGATTGCCTCAGCTTAGTCTTGAGCCGATTGAAAATCGAAATTAGCTAATTGCAAACCATGGTAAACGGAAGAAAAACCGATGAAACATGTGAGAAAGTCATCCAAAAAAATTTCAAATCTCGAAATTTCTTATAATATTTTTGATTTTCTTTTTTGTGAGAAAGAAACTCGATCAGCAACCGCTTAATAAAAGAGACTTTCTCCAACATTAACACTCACTAGAATGCAAAGTGAAGCTTCACTTTAGCATTATAAAACAATACAATGCAAAAGAAACGTGTGTGTGTGTGTGTGTAAAATTTACTAAAATTTATGCAAGGTGAAACTTCACTTTAGCAATTTAAAACAATACACTTCAAGAAAAGTAAAGACATGTGAAGATGTGGATGTGAAATGAAAGGTAAGTCTCAATCAGGATGTGAAATGAAAGGAGTTTACATAACCCAACACAACACAACACAACACTAAGGTTTCTTTTTAGAAAACCAAAAAACCATGTAAATGAGGTGGCGCAAAAATAACATAGGAGGAGGTGTGATTAGGTGGTAGACAGTCGGGCAGCCAAATGTAGGGTGACATATTCAACCCATTCTAGAAAAATGGAGGCGACAAAAAAATTGAAAAGAAATGGTTGAAAGGACACAAAAGGGTCAACACCTCATTTGAAGCACGAGAGCGATTCATGAATCGTGATTACTTTTGGGAGTGCCGACCACATAGATTGACGTCACGTGGGCGACCGCTGCATGTCACATTTTATTCGCTGCATATATAATCGTCGTCGTCCTCGATCTGCTGGATTGCAGCTTCTACCGTAGCTCTCTCTGCTGCAACAGCGTGCAAAGGTACGAGCATGTGTGTGTGTGTGTGTGTGCGTGAGAGAGAGAGAGAGAGAGAGAGATCATATTCTTCCCAAAGGCATCAATCACAGAAGCACTCTTTAAGCTGTCATAGAGGATCGCCCACAAACGCCCACCTCGGAATTCTTTCTCTCTCACCGTTCTATATTCTATGTGTCTCAGCAGTGTTGAGAATGGCAGGGGAGAGTCCCCATCATGAGACCCGCTCTGCCACCACCGCCATAAGAGTATGGAGGAGCCCATGTGAATCGAAGGTCCTCATAGAGATACATTCCTCCCCAACTGGCTTACCCTTGTCCTCATTTGCCCGTCTCCTTGAACAGCAAGGCTTCACCTCCTTTATCTTCTCCACCATCTGCACATCCGCAAGCACTGCAAACACTGCGAGTTCGCGTTGCATCCGAGCTGAGGTATCTCTCTCTCTCTCTCTCTCTCTCTCTCTCTCTCTTTTCTATGTGGTGATATCACAATCATTTTTTTTACAGAATACATGCTATGCAAGGTTAAACAAACATGTTTTTTTTTGGGTAGGAGCATGCCTCAGCTCTTGGGCACCCTTGACCATGTAATAAATTGCATCTAGTGTTTCTCTAGGCTTAGCTCCCAAACCCACATGGAGCCAACTCCACATGGAAACTCACGCTATTAGCTTTTTGTTTAGGGTGTAAGAATATATTCATTAGCGAGATGACCGATCTATGAGGACTGCTTTAATATATATCTCACTCTTAGGCTTTGTTTAGATTATGCAAGACTAGATGCCACCCAAAAATGGTGCCACTTTTTTTTATTTTTCAAGACAATAGGAACTTGAAATTACAACTCACACACCATCTCTATGAGGTGCATGCAGCATCCCAGCTTGATAAGGTAGGCCAACCCATCATATAGACTTGGGGAATGGTCCATAAGGCTAGTTGTCATGGGGGTTTGAACCCAAGATGCTAGAGACAAGAGACTCTTGCTCTATCAACTGAGTTAGCACTCGTTGATAACAATGGCACTGTTGAACTGGTCACTCCTCTCTGTCATTCACACTATATGAGTGGCTCTACCTTCCACTAATTTTTCTTGCCAAGAGTCGGCTAGTGCAAGTCTTCCCTCTCATATGTGATTGGCTGAAGGTAAGGAGTTAATCCACCTCTGAGCGGGCTTCCGAAATTGAACACCCGCTCATAGTGTTGGTCATGGGTGAGCATGCCAACAAGGATTGCACAATCCTTGGGCAATAGTACACAATGAGATTGGCATAGGTTAGGACACTCATGTTCATTGGTTCAAGAAAGAAAGAAGCAGGTGGGCATGCACAATCTGAACATTGCCTTGGTTTCGCTAGGGTTTTTGACCACTCGGAATCAAATGTTGTCCTTTGATTATTTTCTTAACACTAAAGGTTTGACTCTTAAGATGCCAAATAGAGTGGTACTCCTAGACCTCGTACTCTCCTAATGAGTTACTTCGCTAAAGAGTACAAGCTTGGAGTCTTCGTTTTCCATACTCACAAAATTGTGAGTGGATGTATAATTAAATTCACCATAAAGGTATGTATAGTAACCCTCAAGCACAGGACAAGCCTTGAGGGATTACAAGATATACATAGGAGGTACATAGCCCTAGACTAAGGTAAACATTTCTTTTGAGATGTTATCAAGTTGAGACCTTGATGGCTTGAATTGCTTGATTCCATTTGTCGAGTTCTTCCTTTTTCCAATGGATACAATACTTCCATGCTTTTTTGGATAACCTCTATGAAGCTAGCTATATTTGAGAGGGCGTTTTCAAAGAACCACCAGATCCTAGCCCTCCAAACTTGTTTAAAGTAGTAGAAGCAAACAATTTGCATGCATATTAAAAGATCTTCATTCTTCACAATCTTCCCTCTTAGGAGAATATCATTCTTGAAGTACACAATCTTTGAGGTCTTCTGTATCCATTTGTAAATTTTTTTTGCAAGGACTTTGTAGTCGAGCACTCCTTGAACACATGAGGGAGATTCTTTATTTACCACTTTGCACCCCAAGCACCTATCTGAGTGAATCCCTATCTGAGCCAATTCCTCTAGGAAGAATCTTGATGCCGGTCAGAAGAGCCCCCCATAGTACCTTCCATACAAATGTCTTCATTGCAGGGAGCCATGTAGGGTCTTATATGTTACATACTATCGTCTCCCTAGAATCTAGCTATTGCTTATTGCATTGTTTATTGAGGGGGGAAAACCAATTAGTTTTGAGCGTTAGGTTATAGTAAATTTTCTTGGTTGATGGTTTAGAGAAGTATATGTTCTTGGGCCACTGTCAAGCTTTCGCTTGAATTCACTCTCAAATATAGGCATCAAGACACTCTCCAACCTTGCTACAAAAACCTTGTAGTCTTATTAGAGTCTTTTTACATTCTAAGTAATAGGTTTTTTAATCTTAGTAGTTTGTAAAAAGCAATATTTTTGTCATTATAGTTAAAAAGGCATTGCCTACTCATAATTCAAAAAAGCTACTAAGAAAATCTCAACTAGGGTTTTTATTATTGAGACCTACAAGTCGATATTTGAGCATGAAATTATTCATATATGAGAGAGACAAAGAGAGACATGTGTGTGTGTATGCATACACATATAGGACACGTTTATGTGTGTAAGAGTGCTCCTCCATAAGCCTAGTAAAAGAGTTTTTGGAGGGCCCTTAAGTTTTTGTTGATTAGCCCCATATGTTTTCACAGTTTCCACAAAAACCAGGAAATGACCGGTGACTACCCTTACTTTTTCATTTGGGGATGGATCAACCACCCCATAGATTATTGAAGCACAATTAGCGCGGGATGCTAGCAGATTTGTCAAGCAGATCATGAGCCTTGACATACTCTATTATGTTTGAAATTCTAGAATTAAGTCATTCATAAGACCTTCTTTTTCTACTCAAAGCAAGATGCATCAACTTGATACTTTTGTTTCTTTTCCAAGCTATACGATGGATTAAGGTTAAAATCAGTCAAAAGAATGGGTTGCATGTTGATCTAGTTTCTCACCATCTTCAAGGACAAAAACTTGATGTAAATTTCTTTGCTTACAAAGAATCTCTCTCTCTCTCTCTCTCTCTCTCTCTCTATTTATGTATGGGTGACATATTGAATCTTTACATTTTTGTTTTCAGATTAATACACAACTCTCAGATGTGGAGTTTTCTACCTTGGAGCAATTAATATCAAGCCATTATAGCACCTAGCATTCGACTTTTTTTCCTACTTCAACAATTACTTAAAGAGCCATTTCAATACTTTGCTCCATCCTCACATGATAGTGGAATATTTGCATTTTTGTCTTGCTCAATCTAGAAAATATTTCTTGTACTTTGCATTTTTCTATTTTGTTTTAGTCATGCAAATTGAAAAAAAATATGCATGAATAAATGATAAGCCATCCTACCACGAGATCTTTTGCATCAGCAATATGCCAACCAAGACAAGAATAAATCTGTGTTTCTAACATAGTACTAATCAATAAACAAATATTGAAAATTATTTTCATGTATTTTTAACACATTGCCACTAATATATATAGATATTTTACCAGCATAAGAATGAATGTGCGCATTTATATAGTACATGCCTTCAACATAAGGAGTTTTGAAACCATACATTTTAATATCCTTATTTATTATGCAACATGTTACTAGACAAGAAAAAAATTACACTTTTTGATTGAGAAAAAGTTGTTTTAGATTTTGTTACTTCAAGAAATTTTGAAGGCGAGGAACTATGGAGTCTTTGAGAATAGTCTTTGTTTTTCCAATTTTTTGAAAATCGTGCAAGAAAGTAGGGAATTGATTATAACAATTGGTAAAAGAAAGGACTTGGATGAATGGTATTGGGCCTTGAGTGCACGTGATATGGAGGGTTGAGTTTTAACATCTCTCTCTCTCTCACACACACACACAGCTATAGGATGTATGTGTATGTTGAGGAGAGGGGGATCTCTCTCTCTCTCTCTCTCTCTCTCTCTCTCTCTCTCTCTCCTCAACATACATATACATGCTATAACTAAGGAGGGGGGGGGGGGGGGGGGGGGGGGGGGGGGAAGTGTCTATGGTGTTTGAGAGGTTGAAGAGAATAAACACACAAGAAGAAATTGAAAAAAATGACAAGAATCTTTTTATATAAAATTTTGAAGCCACAAAGATTGACATCATATATGACTTCTATTAGTGACTTACGGAGGCCGATTCCAATGCTCTCGGGATAAAACAGTGGGCTTTCAAATCATATGGCGTACATAAAAGTAGATCGATGATGAATTAGACAATGACATGAATTAGCTAGAGGGAATTTACACCTTGTGGATAGGTCAAATCTTACTCCCCTTATGCTTTTACTTGAGAATGAAATTGTGCAATTTATTTTCCTCTGCTTGAAATCAAGGTTCTAGCCATGAAGAATTAATCCCACTTATGTAGTTATTTGTCTTTTTCACTACAAGTATTCCTATAAGGGATATGCACAATGACTAGACTTAAACTTATAATGTATCAAATATCTAAGAAGAAAAAGTGATTCAAACTTTCTTCTTCTCGTTGCTTTTGTCCCCTGCATGTACGACAAGATCTTCCTTGCCTTTGCTCATTAGGGGGTATCTTTGTTGCAAAATTGTAGCTACATACTTCTCCTAAATGGACTCCTTTCTTGTTTCTTTGCCCATTTTTTTTAAAACCAACATTTGAAGCTTTCTTCTTCCCTAGCCCAAATGGGTGCATGGGTTAGCAGTGGAAAAGTTCTCTTTGAGATGTATGGACATGCTACAACATATGCACATAACACTTTGGCTTTGACATTACTCCCAGTGCACCTCCATGATCATCCTTAGTTCATCCTTTAATCTCCCTTTCCTCATCTTGGAAAGAATTTATGACGTTCTAAAACTGGGGTTAGGGCTCCCCCTTATGCAAAAACATGACCATCTAATTGTACTCTTGAGGTAGTGCTTTGTCATTATTATCAACTTGAGCATAGATGCATGGAGATTGTATGCAAAGTATTTTTAGCCTATTGATGACCATTGAATATGCTTCTTCTTCATCCTCGAGTAGGATGGTACAATTCTGGAAGCAATTTTAAAGGCACAACCGTGGGAGATGCCTTTGGCTTATTGTTGAATCATCAAGGTGATCTTAGAATGCTTTGATGATCTTCTCAAAAAACCTTAAACACTATGAAACTTTGAAGACATTTACTGCAATCTTTGACCGTGTTTTGTGGAGAGAGAGATCAAAATAGGTTGGCCAAAGAAGAGAGAGGGGGGCGGGAAGACATTTCTTTTAACTTTAAATATTACCACGAGTGTTATCGTGAGTATAACCGTGATTATTCTTGCTCTTTAAATATTGCATATATTATCAAGATTGGCTCGGTACTAAAATATTCCAATTTGAATACTTCTTTCTATTTTGCACTTGATGATTTTTATTTTGAGAGAAATGGAAAAAAAATGGTATTGGGACATGAAACAAAGGTTATATGGATAAACCACGTTGTGCAAGGCATGTGACTACTTTGACACTAATCTTGACCCATAAGTAAGACATGTATCATGCACAAAATAGAAGAGGCTCGCACTCTTCTCCCAAACATTGCACGCATTTCACTTTAGCGATTGCATCCATGCATTTTTCACATATTTTGAAAGGCTTTACATAGTGGTGGCAACGAGCTCTCTTGTCATGAAGTGATATTGAGCAATGAGTTATTACCATACATATGTGGTAGTGATGTGTGTGAGCACTCTTAGGATTGCCAAGGAAATTTTTCCCTCACTCAAAGGTTTTTTCCCCGTGCATTGTATGTACACCCATCACTCTAGGGATAATTTATCTTTCATTTGTGCACTAAGAAATATACTCTCTATTGTGTGCTTTGAACTTCTATAACTTATCCAAGATGTGTGTGTCTCCTTGAAACCCTATTACAAACAATTGGTATAAGAGCAAGTTGCGTCCTAGGCTGAGCATAGTCGCCACCATCGCCAACACACACCTCTTCAGTTTCTCCAATTTGGGTGAGATTTGGTGAGTGTTAGTAGGTGAAAAATACTTTGGGTAATCTCTTAGAGCTTAGTCTGCTCACATTTTCCATTCAGGCTCATTTCGGCCTCTATTTCCACTACTGACAGTATTGTGCAAGCAATTTCACCCTTTTGTGCAGATTTTTTGTCAGTGCAATCTTTTGCAGAACAAGTCCCTTACAGTCTTCTTTGGGTTGTGCTATATAGAATGTGTTAGTCCCACTTTGTGTCTCCTCTTTTTGGGCAGTTTTCACATTAAGTGCAAGCACTTGCCCATGGCTGATAACAATACGAATTTGTTCAAGATGTTTAATGCTGAGGATAAATTTGATGGGGACAATTACTCAATGTGGGCTTACATGATGCAACAATTATTGTGTCAAAGGGTGTTTGAAATGTTGTGCATAACATTTATGTACGTCCAGATTTTGTGGATACATGTATTGTTAAGGATGTTGTAGCTTTTGGTGGCAGGATTGTTGTTGCTAGAGCTGTTTTGCTTGCGGTTGAGCAGGCTTGTTCGGATGTTAGAGATACAGAGGCTCGTGCATTGATTGCATTAAAATCTATGAAGCACATTATTACTCCTCACATTTGCTAAGTTAAATCAGCTAAACAAGCTTGGGATATTTAGAGTAGTCTTTATGCAAGTTGTAATGAGGCTAAAATTGCAATGTTGCGTAAAGTATTGGACTCAAAGGTTATGCATGAGAAAGATGACATGGACTCTTTCCTTGTTGGTATCAAGGATATTAATGAGCAAAACTCACTTCTACAGGCGAAGTCATTTTTGATAGTTCCCTTGTACAGAATGTTCTTGATACTTTGTCAAATTCTTACCAGACTTTTGCTAGTACTCGGAGATTTATGACCCAAGGAAATCCTGATTTTGTCAAGTTTGATGAATTATGCACATTGCTGTTGCAAGAGTCACATTCAAGAAAGGACAGGGCTAAATAACATGCAGTTGAATAGGCCTTTATTTTTGCTCAAAGAAAAGGTGGTAACAGTAATGTAGCCACTTTTCATGGTTCTTCAACGAGTGGCAAGTCACTTGTTCCTAATGCTTCTGCTGGCAACATCTCATACGGGAATTATGGTGAAAAGGGAAAAAAGAATATGCATTGCCATTATCGCAAAGCTAATGATCACTTGATCAAGTAGTGTCCAACACATACCTCAAAACAATTCCAACTAGTAACACTTCTAGATTCAATTTAGTATCTCTTTTTTTGTACTCAGACATGGTATGAGATTCACCATAATGTAACATATTGGTCTTGTAGGTCATTTTGGCCTTTTTGAAGACGTTAATATATCATTTTATTTGTGTGTGTGTGTGTGTGTGTACTTAGCCGTTGAAGAGCCAAATAGATGGGTTTGGAGGTCTGTGTGAGCTCAAGATGGGGTGGAGGCCGCTTTAGACCAAATAGCCATGGTGTCGGGGTCTGACTCCTCACAATGGCGTCGGGAGCTCGACTACTACAAGAGTGAAAATGGCTCCCACGAGTAAATTTTGGGGATTTAAAAAAAAAAGTTTTTAGCGTTACTTATACGACACCTGACACCTTTCAGTTTGCAAGCATCACTACAAGCGTCACAATGTGCAACACATTTAGCGACGCTCTAAATGACGTTTTTACTATTTTATGGAGCAAATTATTAGGTGTCGTTTAAGCGACGCTCGTAAATTTTGTAAGCGTCCCTAATTACAAAGCGTCTTTGTAGTGTTTGCCTTCATGTAGTCACGTTTTGCAAAATGCGAAAGTGATCTTGTGCAAGGGTGTTAGCCGCAGGACATTCATAGGAATAGGCAACTTTGTACCATAGACAATCTCTAAAGGGAGCTGGCAAAACAAATCTCAAAGGGAACGATATCTGTCAAGCGAAGAATTCCTGCACGAGTGGCTGCCACAACTGTATTGGCTCATATGTGATCACCACTACAATGTATTGGTGGTATGAAACACCAACTTTTGTGGGTTTTTATGGCTAGAGCTGCAAGGGTAAGCAGTAACATTGAATCCATGGGAGGTGAGCTTCATGACTGTTCCGTATACTTGTTTTATGTGCTTGTATGGTTTGCGTCATGTCATGTGCAGAATATTGATGATGGAGGCACTGACAACGCATATATTTATGTGTTATGACGAAAGGTTCCATGGTTTCTACTTGCAGTAAGTTTCTTCATGTAGCACCATGAAACCCTTTTCTTGAGCGAGACCGTGATGGTTTGAGTCACTAATATGGTGCACAATTTGGCTCAGACATTATAAGATAATTGTTGATAGCAGGTCCAGAAATGGGTCCAATGGATGAACATGCCAGCTGCAGGCCCTAATCGCAAAGCTGCAATCAATTGGGAGGTGCTTACCTTAGAGGAGGCATTAGAGAGTCTGGACCCATTTGCTAGTGAGCTTTCAGTTGACGTTCTCATATGTGTTTCCCACAAGTGTCGGAAAAGAAGGGATTTAGCGAAAGCCCATCAGTTGCTTGGATTTGTTAGCAGGAATGGCCTAGAAACTCAGGGACCATTGGGAAACCACTTAGTGCCTATGCTAGTAGAATGTGGAAGCATTGCAAGTGCTCGAGAGATTTTTGAACGATCGATATACCCAAATGTGCACGCATGGACATCCCTCATATCTGGTTATGTTCAAGGTGGCTTTTACAAGCATGCTTGGAATCTGTACAGGAGAATGCAGGCGAGCTGTGTTTGCATTAACAGCTACACGCTTGTTGCCCTGCTAAAAGCTTCTCTCAATTTGAAGGAGGTGCAGGAGGCTCATCTTGAAATTGTTGAGAAAGGTTTTGAAAACGATCTTTTTGTAGGAAGTACCCTGGTTGACTCGTATGTAAAGTGTGGTGGCTTATCAGAGGCACATGGAGTGTTCAGCCAGATGCCGGTTCGAAGTGTCGTGTCATGGACTGCATTGATTGCAGGATATGCAGATAATGGTTTAAGTGAAGAAGCAGTGGATTGCTATGAGCAGATGCAGAAGCAGGGTTTTCTTCCTAATGAAGTCACACTAATATGCATTTTGAAAGCTTGTGCCACTCTCAGAGCCCTCGTGAAGGGTGAGGAAGTACATACTGATATTTGCCAAAAGGGTTATTGTAATCCCTTACTTGAAAGCACCTTAGTTGATATGTATGCCAAGTGTGGCTCACATTTGGAAGCATATGCTGTGTTGAAGAAGCTGTCTGTGCAGGATGTCGTGGCTTGGAATGCGCTTATAGCAGGATACGTAGAATATGAGCTTGGCCAAGAGGCACTGACTTGCTTCGAACAAATGCAAGATGGTGATGTTCCTGTTGATGCTTTCACAGCTGTCTGTGTCCTGAAAGCTTGTGGTGACACGGGGGCCTCAGACAAAGGATTTGATGTGCACACAGAGATTATATTAAAATCTTTCGAAAGTGACCCTTTTGTAGGCAACACTTTAGTTGACATGTATGGGAAGTGTGGCTTGCTTGTTGAGGCCCGGAAAGTCTTTGACGGCCTGGAAGTCAAAGATCTGGTGTCATGGAATGCAATGTTGAGAGGGTATGGTGCAAACTATGAGGGAACCAAGACTTTGCAGTTGTTTGAATGCATGCAAGAGCATGGTATGAAACCGGATGCAATGACATTCACTAGTGTCTTGAGTGCCTGTAGCCATGTCAATTGTGCACAAAGAGGTCTTGATTTATTTAAGCTCATGTCCATAGATTATGCCATCATCCCAACAATCGATCATTTTACTTGTGTTGTGGATCTTCTTGCACGATCTGGTCAATTGCATGAGGCTGAGAAGCTTCTTGGTTCCATGACAGGGGCTCAATCCAAAGAGATGTGGCTAGCTTTGTTGAGTGCTTGTAAAAGCTGCTCTGAATTAGACCTAGGACTCAATTGCTTTCAGCATCTCATTAAGATAGATCCAGAGTGTTCAACTCCATATATGCTCATGGCAAATATGTATGCAAATGCTGGAAGATGGCAAGAAGCATGTAAAATTGAGGACTTCCAAAGAAAAATTTGCTCGGAAATGGGAGCAAGCTGTGAATTTCACTCTTTAGTTATGAATAAGTGAATATCTAAGGATGATGTCAACGTCCAATTAATAATGGTATAAGATTGAGCTTTCTATGCTGTGCCGGGGGTGTATGAAAGCTCGTAGTGATGCAGACCTCCCACTCCATGGCACAAATAGGCCTTTTATGTGGCAAACTGGACAATGCAGAGGGTCGAATACAAAGGGTGCTAACCCATTTGTCTACTTTTTCAATCGAAGAGGCCTCTTGAGAAACCTACAGCAAAGTGTCTCACCAGATTGATTACAGATTCCCTTGAAATGGATTAATACAGATGGGGAATACTAGCATTGTGCTAAACGTATTCTGTTTTTTTTTTTGGGTGGACAAGTGGCTTGAGCTTACATAAGCTGATATTGGGCAAGGAGTTTTGTACAAATGAAGTGAATAGTCCCTGCCAAGGTCCGTGAAGAAATCAGTCTCTATTTACCACTTTGTAAAAACCTCATTCTTTGAAGGAAGGAATTGAGCTGGTGTTTGAGGATAGCAATAACAAGAAGGAAATGGAACACACTACAATGTCTTATATCCTCATGGTTAAACCAAAAACGATAAATAAAGCAACTAATCCATAAGATGATTTTATCTTCAAGGAAATTCAAGAGAAACTCTTAGTGTCCTAAGGCCCCAAAACCTTTTCAAAGAGTGGATTATGTTATCATATATTTGGTAGTGATGTGTGTGAACACACTTAGGACCGTCGGAGCATTTTTTTCCTCACTAGGAGGTTTTTTCCTGCCTACATGGCTCACCCGGACCAGCAATGGACAAGCATGAGTAGCTACAATAGTTGTTCATTGTCGGTTGAAGCAGTGGCAGCCGCTCCCCTCGGTAGCAACAATAGCATCCATTGGTATCGTTAGTAGTTAGGCCCTTACAACTAGCAAAATCACCAACTAAACCAGATGACGACTCCAACCATCGTGCAGGACTGGGGTCACACACTTCTCTTCTTCCTCGAGTATCAAATTCCTTAGTTGGGCACTGATACTGCTTAATTGGTCACACTGAAGAGATTCATTATAAAGCAAGCAAAATCAAAGGCAGATGGCTTGACATCAACTCTACTCGGTGAGGTGAATCCTTCAATGTGATAGTGGGGGAGGCTAAAGTGTTTAGAAAATATGCACTGTAGCTTGCAGTAGTCATTTGCTAATGATCTAGGGGTTTGGTGATTATGTTTTCCCCCCCCATGCCGCACTACCATCCTCAAATAATCAAGTATTTACATTCAATAGTGTACACAAAGGATGAAGAGTTGGTGATTGTTTCTCAGATTATGGAAGATGAAAAAGTCCTACACCTCTCTACCAGCTACCTCGATTGCACAAAATTCCTTATCGACTTTCTAGTGAAGAAAATCTTTATTACAGTTCGGCATAGTAGACTATCACCAGATGCTAGAATTCACCACTAGAAAGAAAAAAAAAACAACTGAAGCAATTTTAAACTAT
Organism: Adiantum capillus-veneris; assembly: GCF_014529385.1. Taxonomy (NCBI): domain Eukaryota; kingdom Viridiplantae; phylum Streptophyta; class Polypodiopsida; order Polypodiales; family Pteridaceae; genus Adiantum; species Adiantum capillus-veneris. The sequence continues at coordinate 53,069,359 of NC_140947.1, read as the reverse complement.
GCAAACTCATAGCCATCTCGAAAGACTTCCTATCTTCTTTAGGTGGACTTGGAGATTGCATCTTTAAATAAAATCTACATTGCATGAGTAGGTAACACCGTTTTCCATGCGCAACATTTCATTCCATGAGGGAACAAATTCACACTCATAACAAAACTAGTACCCTATCCCTCTCTGTCTATCTCTTACTCCTCCTGTTATCTTTGGATGCATGTTCCCACTTCCCTTGAGTCGGTCCTCAACAACCACATCACTCACATGTGCACTCTCTCTCCCCGAGACACATGCACACATACAAAACATGGTAATCTTATTACAAAATTCCCAATGGTTCACTTTAGAGAGTTGCAATGAAACAATTTGCCCCACCTTTGGAAGCGGCATCCATCGACGATCTTCATTGTATAGGGCTGTTGAGAAATGCATCTCGCATCACTAACATGTCACAAATCTTCCATTCGTGTGCAATATTAATCACCCCAATTGCTTTGCACATCGTCAAGTTCTCTTAGTTTATCTTTACTGCTCTCATGATAATATCCACGAGCCATTGGCTCAATGATGTACAATTATGTCCATTAATAGTGTTGTAATGTAGCTCGATTTCAATTTTGTTACATTTGCAATTATTCTTAGTGTTGCATCATATGGCACTGAAATTATTGTTTCATATTACTTGATGTTACTTATTCTTTGCTTGTATATGACACCCCTCCTATGGTTCTAGTACTCCGTTGTGGATAACTAAGATTATTAAGAGGTACTTACTCCTATGCCAAAATCTGATAGCAAACCCGTAACATCCCAAGTCCTCCTTGAGACCAATTAATTTTTATGGATTGGCTTTGCACTTTGATTATTAGGACTCTTACCAATCCTTACCAAGTATAAAAATCTATACTTGTATGATCATATTCATTAACATTAAGTTGACACATTTTGAAATTGTTAACTATCCTTTAGTACAAGTTTGATAATGACAGCCTCACGCACACACTGGTATATGCTTTTTAGAAGCACTATATTCTTCAACCATCTCTCACATTGTGGCTTAAACTTGTACTAAATGAAATTCTATTGACATCATTTGATATTAAGCTAGCATGAGTTCAGTTGATTTGGGACGATCTCCAACATTTGGTAGATACTCTAACATTCCAACCTATTCTGATTTGATACTCTATCATTTTTTATGCCTTGTCTAGTCAATTGGTTACGTACACATAGATTCTCCGATTTAGGCAATGTGTACATGCTCATCCTAGTGTAGATTCATCGATTTAGGCAACACCAGTTGTCCTACCAGATCTGTCAATTTAAGCAACACACTGGTAAATAAGACATTTATTGTTTAAAAAAGTATTAAGTGCAGATCTGCCGGTTTAGGCAGTACAAGTGCATATTCGCCAATTTAGGCAGCACGTCAAGTGTAGATTTGCTGATTTAGGCAACACCGATCACAAAATTATACTGTAGTGGCTGGCCGCCACTGTAACTCGTATGATTTTGTTACCCGGGTATAAAAAATGAAGGATATTTGGATTTGGATTTGAAATGGGTACATGTTGGCAGATGTTTGGATTTGGATTTGGAATGGCTATATGATGATTTTCTATCGCAATAGTGTTGAACTTAAGATTGACGAGAATTGATTATTGAATGATGAGTGTGACCAATGATATCTTGATTCATCAGGGTATGACATATACTACTTATTCTAGTGGTATGGGACACTAGATTAGGTAGCATGTGGATGACGACAGACACAAGCAATATTGCTCCGTTTCATAAATTTTTCATTTCACAACGTGCTATTTCTGACACAGAATACTAATCACTATTTTTGACAAGTATGGTTTGTAGATTTTTATCTTTGCAAATAAGGACAGTTGCTTTCTAACGAAGAGGTATGTAATGGAATTGATATTATATTGTTTAGTGCAGTTGACAGGTGGAAAAGGCTAAGGGTTATGCGAAATGATCTCGAAAGGATGTTATATTTTTTGTATAGTGTAAGGGAAATGGCCTATGAATTTTGAGAGTAGCGGAATTAGGAAATTAGATAAAGCACTTTTGTGAGATTACTTTGTGAGCATAGTGGGTGAACTTAATTGATGGTAGCAACATAAACATGGTACTTGATTAACTTGGCATGAACAATACTTTTGCAAGAGAGAGAGTTTAGAGAACATGACAACAATTGAGGACCGGATTCATACGGAGCGGGTACCTCCTCCAATAGGCATTTGTATTATAGTTTCTCCCATCAAGAGAGACTTGGTACAATACAATCTTTGTGTTCCTTGTGAACTAGGTGATGCAATGAAGATGGAAAGGTTCATGCATCACAAGCATAACATAAACTTTGTAGAAAGCATTAACTATCCCAAACCTCAGTCCCAAGGTCTCAAACACCTTCGAAGGTGGAGAGAGCTAGCGGGGAATGAGGATAGGGAAGAGGAAGATGAAACATTCCATAGGAGAAAGAAATAGTTCCTCACTTATCATCACTCTTCTTGCTAGCATATATAATAGCATAGTAATGAAGATGGAGAAGATGACAATATTAAGAATTGAAGCATGGCTCTTGGTTGGATTTTCATTCCATAGCCAAGAGTGTTGGTGTAGGCTCTCACTTCTCACAAGCTTGGAGAAGAAGGTGGAGTTCCTCAACTTTCACCAAGTGAGAATGAATCCACAAAATGAGTGTGTGTGTGGTGTATATCCCCCCAACACCCTCCTTGCTTGCTTGGATCGAGTTGTAGCTTTTACACATGTTTCAAGCTCATTAGACCCCTCTCCCCCCCTAGCCAATCACATGCAGCATGCATTAAAGTACATGGGTAGTCTTTGGACAAGTGTCCTCCTTACCCCTTAGAGAGAGAGAGAGAGAGAGAGAGAGAGAGAGAGAGAGAGAGAGCTTGAAAATATCTAGATATTTGTTGGATTGAACTAGAAGCTCATTGGACCCCTCTTTAGCCCAACCAATACCATTCAAGCACACCATGTGGTTAAGCTTAGGGAGAGTCTGACATATGTCCCATGTGCCCTTTGGGTTAGTGGAAGGTTAAGTCAAAGATTCCCCTAACTTTGGGACTTTCATGCATAGGAAGCTTCTCAAGCACCTTCCTCATTAAGTTTGTAGGGTCTCTTTTTGACTCAAGCACCTTACCCCCCATGTATGGGAAGCTTCTCAAGCACCTTTCTCATTAAGTTTCTAGGGTCTAGTTTTGACTCAAGCACCTTACCCCCCATGTATGCGAAGATTCTCAAGCACCTTCCTCATTAAGTTTGTAGGGTCTCTTTTTGACTCAAGCACCTTACCCCCCATTAAGTATGACAAGCACCTCAAGTACCTTAGTCATCAAGCATGACAAGCACCTCAAGCACCTTAGTCATCAAGCACGCACCTTAGTCATCAAGCACGACAAGCACCTAAAGCTTAGGTCGGATTCCCACCTCAAGCTCAACCGTAGCTTGCCTAAGGTCAAAGGACTTTCAACACTAACTATTGGAGGTATTTAATGAAGCTAAACCTAAGGTCTTTTAAGCTCCATTAGATGCACGTTTCTCTTTGATGGACTACCTCCTTTTGGACCCGTATTGAGATGTAACCATCTCTCCTCTTGGTCCCCTGTTGAGGTAAGTCTAGAAGCACTTATTTCACATTGCTCTTTGATAGACCATCTCCTTTTGGACCCCCATTGAGATGCGACCATCTCGGAGATTGGTATAGAACGCTAAGGATGGAAGAAACAATTTACCCTACTCTTAGGAGACTGTTCTTGAAAGAATACATACGAGAAGGAGTGCTTTGGGGTGTAGCCTCTCAGCTCGACATGTGATATCTACGATGGCCTAGTCATTAGAGGTATCACCACTTGGAAGCGGTCACCACCAATGCGATCCAATTGGAGTATAATTTTAATGTTTCAAAGAGAAAGAGTATCTAGATCGCAAGCATCGGGGCATCAGCCAATGACCCTAAAGCCTATTGCTAAGGAGCCAAAGATATCTGAGATGACTTTAGCAGATGTCACCAAGGCCATTCAAAAGAGTCTTAGAGACAATTTTTCTCCACAAAACAATCATACGTATCCAAGAAGGGAGCAAAAATGGTGCTCAATATGCTATGGTCCGCATAGTACTAGCAAATGCCCTACTTTTAGAGTAAAATTCAATGGGAATTGCAATGCCTGTGGGAGGTATGGTCATCAAGCTAAGGATTGCATAGTATTTAAGCGTGCGATGGCCAATAGACCAACCTTATCATGGATAGACACACCTCGAGTGCCTGCATTGATGCCGGCCCCACCTCTTGAACAAACGTCACAACACCTGGTCCCATGCCGGCCCAAAATGTCGTTCAAACAACACCCTTACCACCTCCAGTGCTAGGACCGCAATCACCACATCCAAGAATCACTTCTGTGAATCAAGTGGGTTGTGAGTCATCTATTGCTTGTTTGGAAGGCTATGAGGGAAGATATAGACCCTAATATTGCCTATGGGATTGATGTGCTTGAAGAAAGTCCAAATACTACATGGAGGACTATTGGGAAGAAGTCAAACCTGTCTATCAAGTAGTTGCTCTTGCTGCAAGAGGCCAAATTATCAATTACACTGTCAAGAGACCACCTCTTCAATGCTATGAGTGTGGAGGGAAACATCGTGTGGCCGAGTGTCCTATTAGGCTACAAAATAACGCCACACTAATGCAAACCAATCAAGTGAGCATGTCTACAATGCTGATACACATGTGTAATCGATGTGGCATAGATCATTTGATTTCCCAATGTCCGAATAATCCAAGTGCATCGAAGATCACGCCATTAAACTTGATTGAGGTTACGAAGGAGCCATCACAAAGAGTTGAAGAGCGCGAGCGAGAGTGTGTGAGAGTGTGTGCAACGATGGAGAAGAGAGGAGACCTTGTGTTTGCAGGGGCTGAAACTCACTCTCTACATATGAGCCCCCTTATTCTATTATGTACATAATGAATAAGTATAGTGGGCGGGCACCTGTCCTAACCGGCCACATGGGGCTTTACCCCAACAACCTCCCACGGAAAGGCCAATGTGGCTGTGAGAGAGAAAAGAAAACCGTACAAAACGTGTACAAGGCCATCACAAGCATGACCTCAGCCAATGCCCACTGGATCATTGAATCTGTGTGCATCCAGATCTAATTGTAGAGGAAGTATAGAGTGATCGACACCATACTCCTCACCAAAGCCACACATATCCTGCATGTATCTCACCATACGCTGCAAAGTACCCCTATGCTCAAGGCCAACGTCAGTCACTGCATGACTAACTGCTCCCACTGCAAATGCACCTACTGCAAAATGCAATCTCGGGTCTCGAGATGAGTATCTCATACATGAGACTCCCGAATGCTGATGCAATCCTAGCAATATCTGCCAATTTGACCATCTTAGTCAAATCTGGCTCAGAACTCCACTCATGGAAATCACCCTGACACCCGAACTCCAATCCCTAGGATCCATTCTCGTGTCCATCGCATGTCACATGTGCACCAAGAGCATCCATCTGTCCTGAACCCTGTGTGGTAAGAGCAATGCCTAGCTCTAACTCACATACATCAACCTCTAGCCTAAGCATATCCATGAATGACTGAATCACGGCTGAATCCTCAGCACTCAAGCCATCCATATCCGTCATCGTATCCACGAATGACATGCCCTGCTACACAACTGTCTACACAACTGGCTCAACATGCTCACAAACTGGAGCATCATGCAACCTATCCGCAAAGGAGACATGCCTCATCTCTCTGCATGGCTGCATACTCATGTAAACTGTGCCGTCTTGCACATGACGTACTCGCATCACATGAATCGTGCCAACTCTAGCACCTCTAGCTATGACCAGCTGTCCATGATGCAATCTAAAACTGTGCTCATCCTGCACTACCTGGCATCCGTTGTCTCGTAAGTGACTCACAGAGATCAAGCTCCGCGTCAAACCTGGCACATGGCGTACATCTCGCAACACATATGATGCACCACTCGACAACGATAGTCTGACATCTCCTGCACCAACTATGTCATGCACTGAACCATCAGCTAGACACACACGTCCAAGCATACCACTAGCATATGTGCTAAACCACTCACGACTCGGTGTGACGTGAAACCTAGCACTCACATCTAGTATCCAATGCGAAGGTAATGTGTCGTCGAAAACCGACATAAAAAAGTCAACAGTAAACATGGAAGCAAAGTCGACATCTCCGTCATGCGTAGCCACATACGCTACATCTGCTCCCACATCATCCAAAGTGATAGCATCCCTCTTGTGTTGTCTCCTGCACTGTCTCCTCTGCCGAAAACAACGCCTACATACATGCCTTGTATGACCACAATGCCAACACACAACATCTGTATGTCTGCAAGATCGTCCTTTGACTGTAGACATCTCTCTAGACTCATTTGTGCCAAAAGCATCTAGTTGTACATGCATCCAAACCAATGCGATAGACAGACTCACCAAGGTGTAACATGATCGTCAAACGTGCAAGCTCATCCAAGTCCTCCCACTCATCGTCAGTCATTAACTCTGGCCTAGCATCCATGCCCTGTAGTGGCAACACTTGGCCCAACTGAGTTAATGCATCATGCATACCTGCTTTCCAATGCTTAAAGTTTGAACCATCAAAATTTGAATGGAAAAGCACAAACCCTGACAATGATGTACATGCCAAATCCATGGCGATAACCTGTGACAAGACCAAGCATAAATCAATCAGCTGACAATAGCCAAAGCCTGGCTAACTCATACACCAAGTACTGTCAAAATACAACATAAGCTGGCATAAGCTATCTAAGAGAAGTATCAACAAATATGGCGATCAATGTAACAAACAAGTGAGCAAAAACGCTCAAATGATGCCAAAACACCCGCTCTAATCCAAGAGCACTATGTGGTAATCGATGAAACTATCATCAACAATCTCCCTCCTAAAGAGATTACCACATGTATGTCAAATGACATAATCCGGTGAGCAAACACTCTCACAATGCGATGTCAAAACACTATGGTAAAGCAACCACTGAGTGCCAAATGCAATCAAAACATGATTGCAAACCATGCGCATAAACAAATAAACTCACAAGAAAAATCCGACAAAGTTTCGACAGTATTTGGCTATCTAACCATAATAACTATACATGCCATAAACATGCTCAAAACCATGAGCAAATCATGTGCAAAATCCGCACTCAAGTATACATGAGCTACCCCAAAGTCTCAACTCCTTAAACTTGGAAAACAATCCTGTAATTGTTACCATATACATGTGGTAGTGATGTGTGTGAACACACTGGGACCGCTGGGGCATTTTTTCCCTCTTTAGGAGTTTTTTTCCCCCGAGCATTGTATATACGCCCATCACTCTAGGGCTATCTATCTTTCCATTGCACACTAAGTAACACGCTCTCTATTGTGTGCCTTGAGCTTCCTTTGTCTTCTCCAAGCTGTGTGTGTTTCTCTGCAACCCCAATTCCAACAATTGGTATCAGAGCAGGTCACGTCCTCCTGGGCTTAGTCGCCAGCTGCTCCAGCACACGCCTGCTCACCTTCTCCGATTTTAGTGAGCTTTGCCGAGCGTTCGCAGGTCGACAAAATTTTTGGGCAAGCTCGAAGAGCTTGGTCTGCTCAGAATTTTGATTTGGGCTCATTTCGGCCTCCGTTTCCACTACAGACAGTACTGCACAGGCTATTTCGTCATTTTGTGCAGAATTTCTGTCAGTGCCGTTTTCTGCATAACAGGTGCCTTACAGTCTTCTATGGTTTGTGCTATATAGCATAGGTTGTTCCCACTCCGTTTCTCCTATTTTCGGGCAGTTTTCACATAAGGTGCAGCATTTACCATGGCTGACAACAACAACACAGATGTGTTCAAGATGTTTGCTGCTAAGGACAGGTTGGATGGGGACAACTACCCTATGTGGGCTTATATGATGCAACATGCTCTTGTGTCAAAGGGTGTCTAGAACATTGTGCAGGGCATTGATGTACGTCCTGGTTCTGAGGATGTAGGCGATGTTGAGGATGTTGTAGGTCCTGCTGCAAGGATTGCAGCTGTTAGAGTTGTTTTGCCTACGACTGAAAAAGCTCGTTGGGATGTTAAGGATGCGCAGGCTCATGCATTGATTGCGTTGTCTGTGAAGTGCACCATTGTTCCTCACATCCGTTCTGCAAAATCTGCAAAATAGGCTTGGATATTCTAGCAGGTCTTAATGCAAGCCGCAATGAGGCTAAAATTGCTTTGCTGCGTAAAGAGCTGGAGTCGAAGATTATGCATGAGGAAGATGATATGGACACTTTCCTTGCTAGTGTCAAGGATATCAATGAGTAGCTTATTTCTGCAGGTGAAGTCATTTCAGACAGTTCCCTTGTGCAGACGGTTCTTGATGCCTTACCAGATTCCTACCAGACATTTGCTAGTACTTGGAGACTGATGACCCAAGGAAATCTTCAAGTTGTCAAGTTTGATGCATTATGCACATTGCTGTTGCAAGAGTCACTTTCTCAAAAAAACAGGACTAGGCAGCGTGCAGTTGAACAGGCCTTTATTGCTTCTCAAAGAAAGGGTGGTAACAGTAATGCAGCCACTTCTTATGGTTCTGCTGCGAGTGGCAAAAATTATGTTCCTAATGCTTCTGCTGGCAGTACTTCGTCTGGCAATTCTGGTGATAAGGGCAAAAAGAAGATGCGTTTCCATTATTGTAAAGCCAATGATCACTTGATCAAGTCATGTCCTAAGTTGAAGGCCAAAGAGGCTAAGAAGAAAGAGGGTGGTTCCACTGCAAATGCTGGTTCCACTACAAATGCAGCCATTGTTGAGTCTTCTGTGAAAGGAGACTGTGTTGCTGATGTTGATGCAGAATGGGCTTTTAGCGCAGAGTGCACTTACAATCCTGCTGTCCATGATGCATGCTTGTCAATTGCTGCAGATTCACATGTGTGGTATTTCGACAATGGTGCTACAAAGCACATTACCTCACATCGTGAATTGGTTACCTCTCTCGAGTTTGTCCCTCATGGGAATTCAGTCACTTGTGCCAACAACGCCTCTTATCCAGTTCAGGGAGTTGGAAAGATTGTGCTCACTGCTGCTAATGGCAGTTCCTTCACACTTGTTGATGCACTTTATGTACCTGGGATCAAGAAGAATCTCTTATCTGTATCCGCACTTGCTAGACTTGGACTTGTAGTCAAATTTGTGGATGACAGATGTACAGTTCATGATCTCAGTTTTGGTGATGAAATTGTTGCATCTGGGCTTCTGTGCCGTGGGCTGTATAAGCTCACTTGGTATGACAAGTGTGGACAAAATTTTGCAAATGCTGTTGCAGATTCAAGGGCTATTTCAGATGCAAAACTTTGGCATGCACGTTTTGGTCATCTGAATTTTTCCAGTTTGTTGCGTTTGCAGAAATCTGATATGGTTGCTTCTTTGCCTCCTCTTGAAGCACCTGTCAAACATGTTTGTGAAGGCTGTATTTTGGGTAAGATGCAGCGTTCTAAGTTTCCAAAGGATGGTTCAGTTAGGGCCACATGCAGGTTGCAGCTTGTGCATAGTGATGTTTGTGGGCCCATGCAAACTCCGTCCTTGGGCAATTACCTGTACATCGTGACTTTCATTGATGATTACTCCAGGCATGCATGGGTATTTCCGCTTAAAGCGAAGTCCGAAGTCTTTATGTGCTTCAAACAATTTTTGGCTATGGCTAAAAATGTCTCGAAATGTACTATGGGCACCCTCCGTTCAGATCGAGGGAGGGAGTATATGTCTCATGAATTTAATGCATTTCTGGCTAGTCATGGGATAAAACACCAATGTACAATGCCTTATACACCTCAGCAAAATGGTGTTGCTGAGAGGAAAAACAGGTCACTGACGGAAATGGCACGATGTATGGTCAAAAGTCAAGCTTTACCGCATTCTTTTTGGCTTGAGGCCATTATGTGTGCCACTTATGTACTTAACAGGTGTCCTACGAAAGCTTTGCAGTCTATTACTCCATATGAAGCATGGCATGATAGAAAACCTTCTATTGAGCAAATGCGTGTTTTTGGCTGTTTGGCATATGCTTTGGTGCCACAAGTGCAGCGCAAAAAATTGGATGATAAGGCTGTCAAATGTATTTTTGTTGGTTATAGTGCTGAAAGCAAAGGTTACAGGTTGTATCATCCGCAAACAAAACGTATTCTGGTTTCATGGGATGTAGTGTTTGTGGAAGACTCTGTTCAGCCCTTGCTGTCATGTACTAGAGACAGTAATGTAAGCTCACAGGACATTTATGACACTTTTTTGCCTCTTTTTAGTGGTGGAAATATGAATGTAAGTTCCAATGAGGAAAATGTACAGCCTATGGGGGTTTCTGAAAATGTTTTAGATCAGCCTATTACTGATGCAGATGTACATGATGTACTTGATGAGGAAAGGGTTGAAAATGAGCAGGCTAGAGGTATGCCAAAATGGCTGGTGCACACTTTGCGTGACAGTAAATTGGATGCACCTTTGTCTAGTCGTACTCATTCAGGCTCTCGCCATGCATCTTATGCATCAGATTGTTATGCTTTGGCTGTGTCTAGTTTACATGATGTTGAGGAGCCTTTGTCTTTTGATGAAGAACAAAATTCAAAAAATTGGATGGCTGCCATGCAATCAAAATATGATGCACTTATAGAAAATGACACATGGACTTTATGTGATTTGCCTCATGGCAAAAAGGCCATTGGTACAAAGTGGGTTTACAAGTTGAAACGCAAACCGGATGGTGAGATTGATCGCCATAAGGCTCGACTTGTTGCAAAGGGTTATGCACAGAAAAAAGGCATAGATTATGAAGAGACTTTTGCTCCCACTTGTCGTATGACTACTGTGCGTTTTCTATGTGCATTGGCAGCTCATTTTGGTTGGGATGTACATCAATCAGACATTGTTACTGCTTTCTTGAATGGTGACATATTTGAGGAAGTTTATGTAAGGCAGCCTCGCGGTTTTGTCATAAAAGGACAAGAGGACAAAGTGTGCAAATGTAACAAGGCTTTGTATGGGTTGAAGCAATCTCCTCGTGCTTGGTATGAGAAAGCTGACACTCATTTGGTCAAACAAGGCTTTCGTAACAGTCCAACAGAAAGCACATTGTATGTAAAGCGTGAGGGTGATGTATTTCTCATCGTGGTTCTTTATGTTGATGATTTGCTGATCACTGGACCAAATGAGAGACATATTGCTGAATTTAAGGCTGATTTGAATGCTACTTTCAAGATGAAATATTTGGGGCTGTTGCATCATTACTTGGGTATACAGTTTAAGCAGTGTGATGGTGGTATTTCCTTGTGTCAGAAAAGTTACATAGAGACATTGCTATGTAAGTTTGGACTTGAGGATTGCAAACCTATTGCCACTCCCATGGAAACAGGTTTGAAGTTGAGTCTACATGATGCTAGTGATCCTGCTGATGTCACTCTTTACCAAACTGCTGTTGGCTGCCTCATTTATGTATGCAACACGAGGCCAGATATTCAGTTTGCAGTCTCACAGGTCATCAGATTTATGCATAGCCCAGGGTCTAAGCATTGGCAGGCTATCAAGAGGATTTTCCGCTACCTTAGTGGCACTTTACATCTTGGCTTGTTTTATCCCAAGGGGGTATCATTGCCGCCAGACTTACATGCTTTTTCGGACTCAGATTGGGCTGGTTGTTTTGACACGCGAGTGCCCACAAGTGGTTTTTGTTTCATGCTTGGTAGTTCATGTATATCATGGTTGAGCAAGAAGCAACCTACTGTGGACACTTCGAGTTGTGAGGCTGAGTACAGGGCAGTCTTCACAGCTACGGTTGAGTGTGTATGGCTCAGACGCCTTATGGCTGATTTGGGTGTTGGACAGGACACTGCCAACACTATCTACACTGACAGTCAGAGCGCATTGGCAGTTGCGAGGAACCCAGTTTTTCATGCTCGCACAAAGCACATTGAGGTGCATTACCACTATGTCAGGGAGAGGCTCTTACCAGGAGAGATCAGCTTGGCTTATGTGCCAACACAGGACAACCTTGCAGATCTTTTCACAAAGGCATTGTCTTGTGAGAAGCTTGAAGCTTTCTGCAAAGCTTTGGGCTTACTCCCCTTTGTGGAATGATCCTGTCCTCAGGGCATGGCACTTCCCTTTACTCATGTGCCAGCTCTTGTTCACCGCATCACTCCAGGGGGGATTTGTTACCATATACATGTGGTAGTGATGTGTGTGAACACACTAGGACCGCTGGGGCATTTTTTCCCTCTTTAGGAGGTTTTTCCCCCCGAGCATTGTATATACTCCCATCACTCTAGGGCTATCTATCTTTCCATTGCACACTAAGTAACACACTCTCTATTGTGTGCCTTGAGCTTCCTTTGTCTTCTCCAAGATGTGTGTGTTTCTCTGCAACCCCAATTCCAACAGTAATCCGAAACACAAAGTGCATCAACTGCATTCTACAAGCGAAGAATATACTAGCATAAACTTGGATGCAAACCAACCAAAATATGACACAAATTGATGCTCAAAATAGCTGAAAATCAGCCCACATATGCCATTGCAAGGCAAAGAACACCATCCGCCAAAAAGCGCACATCATGTGCATCCACATGGCAATATAAACGAGCATCAAGCATGTACGAAATGTGTATCAAAGAGCATACAAATGAGCTGAAAATTCAGCTCACAATCATGCCAAAATTACTTGCAAAACTCTCTGCAAATCTATGCACCACACTTTCCAAAATCTGCTCAATCACATAAGTCAATGCACATAACCTGTGATGAAGCCACTCTCGAACCTGAGAGTCCACAAGAATGCATACATCCACGAAGTGTTCTCAATGTGTGCGCATAAATGTGTTGAAAATATCAACCCACACTCTCTTCACTGTGAGAGAAAAACATCAATGCACAAAACAAGAGAATGATAAACGCTCAATCCGAGCTCTTTGAATGTAGCAAATCACCGCAATATGCAGACATAATCTTCAACCTTTCGAATACCCTGCAGCCTGTCAGCTCATATCTTCCAAACCGCTCAGAATTTGCAAAAACTTCCTTCTGCAAAGTTGTAGACCACGTGAAAATGGTTGGGCTGCATGAGAATGGACCTGAAATGTACTATTTATATAGGTCAAAACAAATCTATAAAAATCTGCACCTGTGTACCATAGACGTGCAGGCAGCCTGAGTGATGTATCTCAAAATTGGTGAAGATTTTGAGAAACGTTTCTTCTACAAAGTTGAAGAGAACAAAAAACCGGTCAAGAATAGCGAGAATTGGCTTGAATGAAAATGTTTTGGCAGGCCAAAATAGATCTGCAAAAACGTGCTTCAATTTTTGGTGCTTCTCTGTCTGCTTCCCCGCTGAGCTCCAATGGTGCTCCCAATCCCTGAGCTCTGATACCAGTTGAAGAGCCTGAGTGGGAGCGTATGAGAGTGTGTGCAGTGATGGAGAAGAGAGGAGAAGAGGATACCTTGTGTTTGCAGGGGCTGAAACTCACTCTCTACATGTGAGCCCCCTTATTCTATTATGTACATAATGAATAAGTATAGTGGGCGGGCACTTGGCCTAACCGGCCACATGGGGCTTTACCCCAACACAAAGTACACTTGTGGTACCAGTAAATGTACTCACACAATTGATGCTCCAACAACAAAACTATATTCTTGAAGAAAGAGACACGGCATCAATTGCCCAATCTCAGAAGAAAAAGAAAACACGACGGAAGAAATCACAAAAAGTAGTTAAGTCAGACCCCAGTTCAAAGACCAACATAGGGACTAGTAATAACCCCGTATATATGAACGACGCTGAAGAGGATTCTGATTCAGGTGAAACCATGGAGACCAAAATGACCATTAAGAAAGAAACCAACAAGGAAGATCGTCATGAGCCACAATGGCTAGGATCCAAGAAGAAGATAGGAACTTATCCAAACCCTACGGAGGAGATCGAGCGGCTCAAGCAATTAAGGAGTTTGGTAGAAGATACCCAAAGGGATCTAGAGCGAGCACCTAGGCAGATCTAGATCACAGACACAGTGTTCCCTACGCAACAACAACCTCAAAGTCCATAGATCCCTAGCCATACCTATTGTCATCCAAGAAGAAAGTGACTTAAAGTCATGGGAAAGTGGGCGTACTCACCTCTTATTGGAAAGAATGTTTACAAAGGGACTACCTGACCCTATTGAAGAAATGGAGATCCCATCTTCACTACTTCAAGGGACTGAAGCCCAAAAGGTTCCGTTAAATATTGCCAAATTGATGGATTTCATGGCTTCAGAAGTTAGAACCACCATCATGTCCAAACTATATGGAGACCTTGAGCTATTCTTAGCTCTTCAAGCTTTCACCAATGGAGAACTGAAGATCGGGCTACCACAATTTGCACAGATGGATGGAGTTAGGGAGATGCCAATAGAGGAGGAACACTTAGATCCACAACCCAACCTAGATGAGAACCTTGTTGTAGAAATACCTGTTAACAAGTTGGGACAATACTTTTGAGGGAGATGAATCCAATGCAACCATACCAATCACTACCAAGGGATTAACTGTGAAGGGAATCCTTAATGGTGGCGCTGGGGTTAGCATTGTGACTAAAAATTGTTGGAAAACTATGGGAAGACCTCACCTTGGAACCAGAACCATAGTAGTAAAGATGGCCAATGGGTCTATTGTTAACACTAGAATGGTAACCTAACAGGACATAAAAGTGTCCTTTCAAGGTTTTGGGAAAAATTTCCAAAACCATAGTAGATCCACTCATTTTGAAAAATCCTTTTATGAGCTTATAGTTCAATAACTACTACATATGGAAAAAATGAGAAAATTGTAATTTTTCTCATCCCTTGGTCACTACAAGCCTCCAAAGTTGCTGGACCAGTGCATTTTGCCCAAAACAACAATTTCTTACGGTTGATTGCATATAAATAAGAGTGGGGATTTTTTTAGGACATGAGATAAAATGCCCCGTTAACTTCAATAGGTTGGTGACCAAAACATATGGTTGCTTTTACCTCACTAATGTTTTTTTGGGCAAAAAAAAAGGTACAAAAAAGTTGCATTTTTGCCATTCTGCGGACCTATCATCAAAGTTTCTATAGTCACGCTCAATACAGATACTATATACATTTTTTCTTAGTTCCCTTTGGGCCTTTGAATTCAAAAGGAGCCATGGAGCATGTCAAAAGAATAATGGATCTCTTACAATTGGAACCTTGGGGGCAATGATAAAGTGCTAAATACAACAAACGTGAAAAAACTGGGTTTAGCATTATGACCTCTAGAAACCCATAGAAAGTACTCAATATCTAGCCAAGTTTGTAGTCTATGATTAGATATGATTACTACATACAAAATAGACACAATTGGCTTAAGAAACTAACAATATTGAGAAAGTTATACTTGCTACTCTAAAATGTATCGTATTCTTCAGCAATCAAAAAACTCAACCATCATCATATACTATGCTATATAGCATATTAGGTCCCCCAAAACTCAAGGAAGATTAGCTTTATGTTATACATTACACTTACACAATCAAAATTGAATTTGGATATCAAGAAAGCCACCAAAAAAATAATAAAAGTGTTAATTTTGCCCAAAAAACAGGATTATTCAATTCTTGTAAATTGGTCATAACTTTCAATTTTAACACTTAGCTCTCCGTACAAGCATCAAAACATGTTGAGAACTATAAAGGCCTAACCTCTAGCCATCTAAACCTCACAAACATGAAGTTTAGAGTGGTATAGTTGCCAAAAATTGAAAAAAAAGCCAAAAATAGGACCCGTTTTTTCACACAGTTTAGGTTCAAAAATGTTGTGCAAGAGTAAGGTTAATGGTGAGATCGATACTCCAAAAAAAATGCTAAGTTTTTTTCAGCTCATAAGGCAACTTTGTGGATATATAGCACCTAGAAATTCATTTTCATACTCTTCAAATAATTCAAGAAAAATGGTCACTTAACAGGACACAAAAGTGTCTAAGGACATAAAAGTGTCCTGTTACCATTCTAGTGTTAAACCTATTGGGACGCTAGAAGATCTCAAGATCAAGGTCTTTGGACATAAAATATGAATTACCTTCATTGTTATGGATTTCTCCAAGCGCACTATGGCATCTGAGATGATCTTAGGACATCCTAATTTCATGACGGAAGCAAAAATGGTGCATGACTGGTCTAAAAACCATGTCTACTTGCAGTTCCAAGATTCTGTCATTCGAGTGGATCTTGTAACTAGTCAAGCACATCCTCTAGGAAACAGGTTTATAATTGATCATAGATCTGACACCACAATTCACTCGGCCCAATTGCAGTATTGTTACACGTGTAAAGCGAACACTAATGCTGGGGAAGATTCTCCTTATATGGATGTAGTACCTGGGATGACTGAGTCAGACAATGTGGATTGGGTTCACCTAGCAGCAACCATAGACACTTGGAAAAACAGGGAGACAACCTGGGTGACACATGAGGGGGATGAAATGCCACCAATCATACCCTTAAATATGCTAGAAGCAATGCATATAGATTCTGACAAGACTCATCGTAATATAACAAAGAAAACATACAAGTGGGTCCATAAAGCTTCTTTAGCGACCATAGCTAGTGCTAAAAGACAGGGAGCCTGGTAAGAGATGTCCCACTCACCCAAAGAAATGTAAAGAAACATTGCATTGGATTCCTAAAAAACTATTGGAAGCCCAAGGCTACTATGAAGGAAATGATCAAATTTGGGTGCCAAAACATAAATTGTGCTCTTACTTGTCATCTGGCCCATGTGAGCCCAATCCTGTAGCTCCAAAACATACTGGCTCCAGATTTACTTTGGGTACCGAAGAAAGAATGATTTGTTCCACCTAACTCAGGAATAGGGAAGTCAAATGAAGCTTCTTGCTCTTCATGTAGCTCCTATACAAAATATAGAAGCTTTGACACAACCTCCACCTACCATTGTACATCCATACAAACAAGGAAGAATTTTTACCTCCCGTTGTAAGTTCACCACCTACAACAATGTTGCAAATAAAATCATGGGAGAGTACCTTACCACCCTTGCAACTAGATGAAATGTCTAGGGCGGTCAAAAACTATTGTTCAAAGTCTTCACCCATAACAACTTGAAACAATTGGTTTCAAAAGGTGACAATATCATTCCAAAAGGTATGATCTACCCAAGGAAGGGGGGAGTGTTTGCTGACAGTCATCATTCACTCACTCCCCTCTCAACCTTCCTCCCTGACCTCTCAATCTCCTAATCTTAGGGAATGTATATATAAAGCTTTATACTCACAAAAACAAGATAAAAAAGTAAAAGAGCAAGAGCCACCAAACAATAATCTAGAAACTTACAAGTTCTATACATAACACAAAATCATAAAAACACATTATGCACAAGAAAACGACCTTTTGACACAACCCTTGTAATATTTGCACTCTAACCGTCATCTATCTGTGTGTACAGATATGGCTAGTATGCTAGAGTCATCCACTCCTGCCTTGGGTGAGAGGTACTGTCGTTACTTTTCACAAGTGTTTCACATGGTCTTTTCGGTGCTTGCTTGTGAATGGGATTTGGTAGGTACGCTAGCATGTGAGAGAAATTTGGACGAGTTAGAATGGCTGATACATCTCTTGACCACGACTGATCCATACTTAGTAGAGGACGTTTCTCCCATTGCACAAACCTACCCTTTTGATCAAGATGACTATAGACGTCAAGTGACCTTTTTACTAAACATTGGCGTCTCTAATAATGAAGAAGATTTACATGATTACACGGATGGCACATGGATGATGAATTTGTTTTTCTCGATGATGAGGATAGGGGTTTAGCCTTAGGGTTTCCCCCCAATCTCTACAATATCATATTTCCTTGACTCTGTAGGGAGAGTGCAAATTATTAGGTTAGGGTTCCTTATGTTTTTTAATTGTGTTCAATAAGGGTTGGTACCTTTTCCCACTAATGTGCCTCTGGAAGGTGGATGTTTGGTGGTGACTATTATGCAGTTTGTGACTACATAAGGATGCCTTCAAAGGACAACGACAATGGATTTTTACATATTACAATGGATGTTCTCCATTATATCAGGTGTACTACTTCCTTTTATCTATGCTTTCCAGAGTTACATGTTTGCATCTTGTCATTTGAGTTTCTAACAATGCATAAAATTTATGAAGTTGTGACATTGCCAATTTAGATGATATAATCTTTTCAAACTTCTAGTACCTTGTTCTTCTCTTTGAGTTTGGTCTATTAGTTGGCTTTAAGTAGGTATCAGGACCTTAAGCTAAACTATGCCACTTAATTGCTAACTTTAATTCCTAAATAGTCTATTGATTATAGTAACTTTAGTAATATTTTAGGCTATGACGATATAGTTCTCTCTAGCTTATTCCACCTAAGTGTGACTTGTGTTGTGGAAGTCCATGTGTTAAGTTGGTATTTGAGACCTCGAGTCTCCCGGTTAGTTTATTCTCAAGTTGGTATTTGAGACCTCGAGTCTCCCAGTTGCTGGTATTTGAGACCTCGAGGCCCCCAGCAACTATGACAACAACAAAAAAATAAAAAGTAAAAAGAGAAAAGAGACAAATAGCACAAAATTCCTTATATTTTAGGTTGATCACACTTAAGTGGTATAAGTGACAAGGTCACTAGACCCCGACGAGCATTCCTAGGGTTTACTACTCTTTAGTCAACAAATTTTAATTAACGTTGGACAATCTAGTACTTAATTTAGCCCTAGCTCTTGTGTACTTCTCTTAGAGTCAACCTCATGGACCTTAACTCAATTATATTTTATTCAGGTACTACGCTTGTTCTAGTTGGCAATGTTACAATTCATGAATTTGTTTTTGCATTTCCTAGAATATCATGTATGCATCTCACTTATTGCACACCTATACATGCTGCCTTTGAGCTTTCACAATGTTGTTTTTCTTCTGATACAGGTACTCCTATCGTGGATTCCGATGCTGCACTTTTATATTCCAAGGATGGAATCTACATCAGGAAGGGGGACATGTTAACCACGGCGTCCATTTCTAGTAGTCATGGGCCGGGCTTGTTGATCCAATAGGAAAAGGGTAAGAGTGATCGCCGATGAGGGGTGCACTCTAAATGGAACATTCAAGGGTTAGTTGGCTAAGCATGGGCGCCCAAGTGTGAATGGGTGAGCTCATATAAAAGTCACCTAAACCTAAAAATCACTCATTCTCTCATTTGTGCAATCGAAGAGTGCTCTTGCTCCATCTCCATCTTCTTCTTCATCTCCTTGTGTGTGTGTGTGTGTGTGTGTGTGTGTGTGTGTGTGAGAGAGAGAGAGAGAGAGAGAGAGAGAGAGAGAGAGAGAGAGAGAGTGATCAAGCATTGCGATGGCGGCACAGCAGCGGCGAAATGGTTGAGCATGGCACGGTGGTAGCTCCTTCTTCTTCATGGCAAGGAATCCTCCACGAAGGTGAGCGTAGGGTGGTGAGTGACACACCCTTGCTCTCTTGAACTTGCTAGATTAGTCAGATTGTGTGCTTGCAGCCATTTGGGGCTCGCACATAGTGTATGGAAAGTCCCTTGCATTGACAAGCGCGACAGATGCACACAATTGTGTTTTGTGATTGCTAAAGTTTCATGTGCTTTGAGTGTTGAATTTATAGCATGATTCAGTTGGTTGCATCAATCATGAATTGTTGTATGAGCGTGCCATTCACTTGGAAGAGAAACCATTCATGTCATTGTGAGCATAAAATTTCAATTCTAGCGTGTCATTTGTGGAGTTTTTGGTCCTCATAGATTAGTGGAAATAAACGCATCGGTAAATCCTTTTCTTCTACCTCTCATTAGGTACAACCTTAACTTGTATGTGTATATCTTTATTTTACTTTAAGCATTAGGTTATGTGGTGCATGTGTGTACTATGGATGATACACCGGAAATAGATCTTTACCCATTTCATTTTGCATCTCATATTAGGATCAACATCACAATTAGTAGAAAGATCCATTTTTCAATAGCGCACGGTGTTCTTTTTTGGTGCACAAAAGGTCGCAAAAATTCTTGCATCTCCCTGTTATTTTGCCTCTTAATGAAGTTATCACACTTTGTTTTATGTGCATGTTTCATTATATTGTAAAAGAAATTGCATCCTTACAAGATATTGTGTGTGTTTTTTCTCACAAAAAGCAAGAAGCGGTGTGTATCTAGGATTCGCATAGCTTTAGTTGAAACATTGGGCTTGAAGAAGATATCTTGTTTGAAATTGTGAGAAGGCTTCCTCACTCAACGTGGGAAAAGATTAAAGACAATGATATGCATATCAATTGCTACTACCTTACTACCTTCAACTAGGGATTTCATTGACGTGATCACGATCGTGTCATTACGTTAATAACACCAGTAATTACACAAGAAAAAGACGTGGTCACGTTAATTGTTAACATGATCCTGATGATGACCTGCAAAAACCAATACGACCGGTTAGCCCGTTGGGTTTAATCATTTTCTTACGACCCACCGGTAATTTTTATTTTCTTGGTGCGTCCGCCGAGTATAGGACGTTTCTCGACGGACCCACCAAGAAAACAAAAAGGCCCGACGGGCGTAATTACATAAAGTAAAATCCCTTCTAACCATGGTACTTTGACTAGAAAAATCCCTGTATCTGAGCATCTAGTATAGTCATCTCCTTGTGAATTAACCTAAGGTTATAAAGTCACAAGTCCTTTTTTTTGGATCGAACATGATTGTTAATTCGATGACTACTTCCAAAAATATTTAAATCCTTCACCGAACATAAAGGTACAAAACCAAAACAATTGAGAATTTGGAGAGTCATGTTCATTGCAATAAAGCCATCAGTCCATAAAAGGGTTGAAGTTGGTTTTACAAGATGATCATATGTAAATGACAAGTTTATAGTCAAGGGTTAGATGCCCTATACTAGTGTACTGGGTACATAAATATCCTTGAAGTCTTCAATTGTTTAACATCATAATGAGTTGATATACATTGTCACTGCACAATATATTGGGTACATAAATATCCTTGAATTCTTGCAATTTTTACCATCATAGATTTGAGTTGATATACATTGTCACTGCACAATATAAGAGTTGTAATCCTTAATTGGGTGAAAATAGCTTTTATATATTGAATCGGATGCATAAAGGGGCTATAATCCTTGATTGGGTACAAATAGTCCTTAATTGTGTGATTGTATTGAAGATTTCATTACGTTGTTTTATGCACTAGTTTATATAGGGAATGCATTATGTATTATCAAAGATTGTTAGTGCATGACATGACCAATCATAGATATTATTGCTTTTGTGTGTGTTTTGCAAATAATTATCACCGTTTCAGTGTAGAAGTTGATTATTATTTGTAGCATTTGAAAATAGATGTGTCTTATTGTTTGCAAATCGAAGAGGATATATAAATAATCATCATATTTATAATTGCATTGACAAATTCATAGCATTTTTGTATTTATAATGTCGTGTAGAGAGTGTATTGCAATGTGTATGTTTGCTCACAACATATGTGATCGAAATGTGGATTGACGAGAGTGCATTGCAAGTCTCATATTGTGCAAATTTGATTACTTTCTTAGTGACTGTTTTCCTAATATATATTGAAAAGAAGAAAAATGTATGTAAAATTGAACAACTAGTTCTTATGTCTTCAATATTAAATTGAAAGCAATGGAGAAAAATGTTGCCACAAGTGGTACAAAGAAGGAAAAGAATAAAAAATACCATGGCAAAGAGTGGGATATGGTCACAACATATGCGGTCATTATATGGAGTGGCAATGTAAATTTCTACAAAATCAGGCGATGCACCACGTATTAGGGACCATTTTTTGGATAGCATTAAAAAGAATTGTAAGAAATATGAACATCCTCATGAACCTGCAATTGCAAAGCGTTTGAAAGAAGAGCTTGCCAAAAAGGGTGGGAAGAGATAGTGGATACATACCTCTGTTATGGATTCAAGTCAAGAGAAGTCAGAAATATAAACATCCTCAGGAACCTGCAATTGCAAAGCGTTTGAGAGAAGAGCTCGCCAAAAAGGGTGGCAAGAGATAGTGGATACATAGCTCTGTTATGGATTCAAGTCAACAGAAGTCAAAGCCAAATATTAACTATGATGATCCTGTGGTGGCACCAACTAACCTTGTAGAATAGCCTTCATAGGGAGAGGAAATGTCAAGCATCATTACTTTTAAGTGTCACAATGAAGATGGACTTGGGAAAATGCATCAATAATCATTGCATCAAAGCTTTCAAATGCAATCTCTAGAAGAAGAAGCACAAACCGCACTCGCCAAAGCGATTTTCTTTATTGGAAGTGCTCTAGTCATGGTAGATAGCAATCATTGGAAGGCCGCCTGGAAGAAAATCGATGAGTTTGGCCCATGTTTTTTAGCCCCTTTGTATCACATGATACGAAATGATCTCTTGGACAAATTTTACATGGAAGCCAAAGAGTGTGTTTCCAAAATAATACTTGGGAATATTTTGCTTCCAGAAGGACAATTATGAGAAATGGTTGGTTGGTCTAATGTTCAAAGAAGACCATTGATCAATGTAATGCTGATTTGTCCAAGGGGAGAAACGTTCATAAAGGCAATTGATAATTCTGATGCAATTAAAAGACATTTTTGCGATCTTCATTAGTCATGAACAATTCAAAGAACTGTAAAAATTCTAGTAAATTAATAAAAAACTTATTTTCACACATTATTGCCAATAATTGTAAGATGCGCAGCTTAAACTTGGTGCTAAAGGATTTTCTCTTTCATCTCTTATACATTAGAAAAAAACCAAGGACCAATGACCATGACCCCGGGAGCTTATTCGGGCCTCTCTAGGACCCTAAAGCACATTTATGCACTTCCAAACAACCCATTCTCTTTTACACATTTTTATTTTCCTACACATACACCTCCATTAATAGCATGAGACAAATATAGCATGGAGAACATCATTATAACACTACAAGAGGTACTTAATATTAGCGACGCTCAAAAGTGAAAACCTACGGCGTCGCTATAGGCGTTGCTATGAGCGTCGCTAAGTTACTTGTAACTTAGCAACGCCTATAGCAATGCGGACAGGGGTAAAAAAATAACCGAGAGCGTCTGAAAACTCAGTTCTCAGATCTGAGTTTTCAGCACGCACTCAAGCAAGAAAAGGTAACCCGCGCTCTTCCTCTCTCTCTCTTTCTTCTCCACACACACACACACACACACACACACACACACACACACACACACACATTGTGTTTTTGAAAGGGGGGGGGAGAGAGAGAGAGAGAGAGAGAGAGAGAGAGAGAGAGAGAGAGAGAGAGAGATAGAGAGAGAGAGAGAGAGCACATGCATAAACAAAAAACGCACACACATGCATAAACAAAGAATGCATACACAGACATTGAGAGAGGAAAAGAGAGAGAGAGAGAGAGAGAGAGAGAGAGAGAGGGAGAGAGAGAGAGAGAGAGAGAAGAAGAAGAAGAAGAAGAAGAAGAAGAAGAAGAAGAGAGTTTTAACATCGTAGGAAACTATCCAAAGAGACCTTAAAGATCTAGTCATCGAGGAGTTGAACTCAAGACCTGTTATTCAAGAGGGAAATGGCATAACCAATCTACCACACTTGAGTGATAGAAAGGTTATACCATTTTCCTCCTTTTATTGGTGCACACTCACACCCACACACACACACACTCGAGAAGAAGAGAGTTTAATTTAACGTCGTAGGAAACTATCCCAAGAGACCTTAAAGATCTAGTTGACGAGGAGTTGAACTCAAGACCTATTATTCAATAGGGAAATGGCATAACCAATCTACCACACTTGGGTGATAGAAAGGTTATACCATTTTCCTCCTTTTATTGGCGCGCACGCACACACACACACACACACACACACACACACACCCGAGAAGAAGAGAGTTTAATTTAACATCATAGGAAACTATTTCAAGAGACCTTAAAGATCTAGCCGAGACCTGTTATTCAAGAGAGAAATGGCATAACCAATCTACCACACTCGGGTGATAGAAAGGTTATACCATTTTTCTCTTTTTATTGGCACACGCACACACCCCCCCCCACACACACACACACAAGAAGAAGAGAGTTTTACCGTCATAGGAAAATATCCATAGAGACGTTAAAGATTAGGTTAGATGTAGACTTACGTTAGATTAGATTTAGGTTTATTTAGGTTATATTAGATTAAATTTAGGTTTATTTTTAGTTAGATTTACGCTAGATTAGATTTAGGTTCATTTACGTTAGATTTAGATTTACGTTAAATTTGATTAGATTTATGTTTATTTTGAGTTTAAGATTAAATTAGATCTAGAGTTATGTTCGATGGACTAGCTTTTTTAGATTTAGGTTAGATTTTAGTGCATGTTAATGAAGGTGCGCTCATGATGGTAAGCATTGTATGCAAAACACTTGCTCATATGAAAAAAACTGAAAAAGACTCTGTTTTTCTACATGAGAAAATTTCCTGCACTCACGGCCTCGACAGTCCATGCGGACCAGCAATTCCACCTGCATGTTCGATTGCTGCGACCATACAATAAGCCGTCATGATCATCCAATGGAAGAGCAAATTGAGCCTACACAAAAATTAGTGATGCAAGATGACGATTCCAAGGGTCACACACACATACACACACACGCACACGCACACACACACACCATAGCCCATCAAATCTAGAGTAAGAATTAAAAGAATTAAGTGCTTTGAGAAGGCATCAGCTACATTGCAAGAATGGTGTACCTGCATGCTACAGAAAAAGATCTACTGTGAAAAGATGCTAAGATGCTGTGAAATGCTACAGCTAGAGAAGAGGCAAAGGGGTTTTGTCCACTACATGCACTATCATGTAGACGTGGGTGTGTAGATTTCTTGTACCCACAAATATAGGCATTGACCAATAAAGGCGAGATTATAACCCGGTGGTTCTGATCTTCGTGCACCTCTAGACCAAGGTGTGCGGGGATTGGACATGACTAGAGAATGTGAGGTAGTTTACAGTGTGAACAAAGAGAGAGAGAGAGAGAGAGAGAGAGAGAGAGAGAGAGAGAGAGAGAGAGAGAGAGAGAGAGAGAGCGATAAAAGACGTCCGTAACACAATCTACAAACTTGCAAAGTTGGTGCAATGGATCTCACAAAAGTAGATCAACGTAAACTCCATACCATTCGCCAAACTAAACACTGCGGAGGTTGTGTGCATGTTTGAGAAACAATTTCCTACTACCATGCTAACCATTCAGGTGCATCTTCTTGTTCACATAGTTGATGAGGTGGAAATAGATGGCACAGCACATTCCAGAAGGATGTTCTTTTTAGAACGTTTAATGAAAACGCTCAAGGGATATGTGCGTCAGAAGGAACGTCCAGAGCGTAGCATGGCAGAAGGTTGACTGGTATCAGAGTCCCTAGTGTACATTGGAGAGTGGCTAGACGGATTTGATAAAGCCCGGGACACGCTATGGCGAACCATAGATGATGAGCGCATATCTCGGATTGTCATGTGTAATCTCGATGTAGAAGAAGATGACGGAAGATCTAGAGGCTAAAATCAACCGATTTTGCATGCTTCACAATCCAGTGATGCAAAAGTGGATTTCAAAATATGAGAATGCAAAGCAAGAGCGACAAAGGGCACGAATCGAGTGGATACGGGGAAGACGACCACCAATGCACTATCTGACGAGTCTAGAGAGACTACCAACATTCATGAGCTTAAGATGGTTGCACAACCAATTGAAAAGTGCACAACAGTGCGGTGAAGAAGTGACTGAGGAGGAGTGGGAGTACTCTCGGGGTTGCGCGACTAAGGTAAGTTTGCAATGTACGAGTAGTGGCTTTCTAGTTGTTTGAACGACACTCATAATATTTGTTTGTTGTAGTATAAGTTATACACAGCAGTATGGTGTAAAGGTCGACATTTCAAGGTGGAACGGATCAACAAAAAGCGTTTTACTCAAGATTGTGGAATCATGGAAAAATTTGAACAGTCTAGTCGAGACGGTCCTCTGATGCAGATCCTGTGGTGGCGGAACTCACTTACTTCGGCACGCTACAAGAGATTTTGAGGATCGATTATAGAGGATTTTTTGTCGACTTGTTTGACGCGCAATGGTTCAAGATAATCATGGAGGGTCGCAACGCTACTGTGCGTAGAGGAGAGTCTGGTTTTCTTGAGGTGGATTCAACTAAGAAATGGACTGACCTAAGAGACACTTTCGTACTACCCGAGCATTGTGAACAAGTAAGTATGTAAATAGTTAACATCCCATTTTAGAAGTTATGTGCTTGGAAGCTCTCATGTAAGTTATGTGGCTCTGGCAGGTGATATTTCATCCTACAAAGTCTGCATCAAACTGGTGGTGCATCATAGAGGTAGCCCCTCGCAGTGCACGGACGTATGAAGGCTACCATGTGCCAATCACAGCGGCATCAATGGAGGAGATCGGAGAAGATGCTCAGTCAGGAGCCGCTGAGGTGGTGCCAGATGAGCATCAAGCTACTACTCTCTATGGGGTGCATGCAGAGGATCTACAAAATGAAACGGAGGACATCTGTTTAAATGGAGAGCTCTATATAGATATAGAAAGTTATGATGAGCTTTGCGAGGATGAGAGAGAGACCTCTTAAAGCCATAAATATTGTATTTGAACAATCTAGCTCCGCTTTATAATGTATATTGTATTCACATGGCTTTTTGTCCATTTATGTCTATATGCGTCATTGCATCATTGTATTTAATGGTCATTGAGTCATTGTATTTAAGGGTCTTTGCGTCCACTCCAGGTACATATGCTCTAAGTATGTTCTCATAAGCAGGGACAACGAGCACTGCACTCCAAGTGGGATGGAGGCTGAAGCTGCAATCGAGAAGCTGGTTTGCTCAATATAGATGTTGCTCGTCCCACCACTAGATCTAGTTGATCGGGTGAAAGAGACACTAAGAAGCACTGTTACTGCTTCTCAGTGTCTCTTTCACCCGATCAATTAGATCTAGTGGTGGAGCAAGCAACTTCTATGAGCAGACCTTCGCGACACAGCTTCAGTCTCCATCTCACCCGGAGTGCAGTGCTTTTACAAATTCACAGAAATTCAACGAAATCTCTCTACACAGGAATCCCTCCCCCTTTACGAGTCCCCCCCCCCCCCCCCCCCCTCTCTCTCTCTCTCTCTACTTGTCCATGTTTTCTTCTCCATTCATTCAATATTAAGTTTAAATGTTTGTGTGTTTAATGCAGGTATGGATGATGAGCAGTTTCTTTCTTCTTTGTCACCTGAGCAGAGACAGTGGTACGTGGAGCGTCATCGCTCTGGAGCACCATCACGCGTTCCTACTCCGGACACATCTCCCTCTGTTTTGGAGCATTCAGCGCGCTCCGAAGCTTCGGTGTCGACGAGACGATCTTCACACTCGTCTAGGCACCGGTGCTCTAGTGGTGGTGGTGGCGGTTGTGGGGATGCCGCCACCGATGCCTCTACACCGCCTCGTGTTCGACGAGGCTCTTTAACCTCCCCTTCTTTGCCCGCCCCGACACCAGCCATGGCATCACCATCTACACCAGGTTTTGCACGGTTGACGGCCGTTCGTAGCAGCTACACACCACTAGCTACTCCTCCAGGAGTCACTCCAGTCGACACTTCTCGCTTAGGGGCCCAGAATCTAGTGGAGACACCTAACGTCCGTATCCCCATCGACATGACGCTAGAGATCCCTGCCGGGACACCCAGGTTCACGCGTCACCGGCGAGAGGGCTTGCCTTACTCCATCGACTTCAACAGCGGCATCATCTTGGATGATGAAGGCAAGAAGGTGATTTCGCGCATGCGCGGTCTTTGCTCTCAGGTGTTTAGACACTACATACTAAACACTTGGAGTGAAGTACCAAGTGATTTGAAAGACAAAGTCATCAGCATGCTTCATGACGAGTTTCCCGTTCCAACATTGGATGACCGCTTCAATGAAGACCTGATGAAGGTTTGAATGCGCGAATACTGCAATCACAAGCGTTTCAAAGTGCCAAAAGAAATCAAGCATGGGTGGAACAGACCAGATTGGTTGGCCAAAGAAGATTGGAAGAATGCGAAGAATGCAGCGCGTGAGAATCCCGACAAGTGGAAGCAACAAAAGGAGGCAGCCAGAGCGCGAGTAGAGGCAGGGAGCTTGCACCACTTGGGGAGAGGGGGGTGGACATCATCTGAGGCCGATTTTTTAAGTGTTTTCACATTGCTTTTTACGTTTGATAGTTTAGGGTTTAGGGGTTTTTAAATTCTAACATAATGGATTCTTTGTATGTTTTTGACAATGGTCGATGACATGACATGACCCCACACTGTACGAGTGCGAGTAAGTAGGCAGGAAGGGCTTAAACACCCTGATGGACATTCTGAGTTCTTGCGGTGGCATGGTTACTATTAGGGTTTACTCTTTTCTATTTGTTGTATTGTTTTATAAACGTCACTATATGTTTATGCTTACAGAAAGCTGTCTTATTGTTTTTTTTTTGCAAAATCCGACAGATACGCCACTTGGACGCGATGAGGCGTCTGATTAAACGACGTCAGTCTAGCCCTATTCCATTAAAATTTATTAGAAACTTTCAAGACACTTTGTAGACTTTTCGGAAACCCAAAATTTTATGATATAGAAATTGGATTAAATTATTCTTATTCTTTCTCTTATTTCTCTCTCATCTTATCTTCAACTATCTATTCTATTTGACTTTAGGACTTTGAGTGGATTAGAATATTTTACTAAGTGTGACCTTGGTTGATATGGTACAATAAGTTACCATGCCTCCTAGAGGAAATGCGACTGCTGCTAACGCAAATACGCCTACTGTTCTTCAATACACCATCATTGATAGAGACATCGATGCTATTCTTCGCAAGTCTCAACCTGGAAATTGTAGCGGGAAAGGCAAAGATGTAGGCACGGTTCTTGAAGATTGGATTGAATGCATGGATGACTACTTTGATTTAGCTCATTCGTTTGTAGTAAACAAGGCTATCATCGCTAAGTTCAAACTAGAGAAAACAGCCAAGTGTTGGTGGAGAGACCATTGCACAAAAAACAATGTTGATTCCAATGCTAGAACTTGGGATTACCTTAAAACCCAACTCAAGAAGAACTTTCAGAACAAAGTTTATCATTCAGACCGTATGAATGAGTTTCTTGACTATACTCAAGGAACGAGAGATCTGGAATCATACTATCAATATTTGTTAACCCTTGTTAAGTATGCTCCAATAGGGATGACTCAAGAGGTTAATGTAGCTCGATTCGTGTCAGGGTTACATAATCCTATGAAGACTAGACTCGAGAGTCTTCATCTTACCAATTTTGCAAATATCCTTGATGCAGAAAAACCCATTGAAATAGAGTATCTACTTCCTGAAAGAGGAAACTAGAACTTGCTCCTGTTCATGATTTCAAAAGGGCTCGTCCCGAGGGAGAACAAAGGTCTAGAAATCCACTGCAAATAAGAGAGAGCTTATTACGTATGAAGCCAAACATGATCATTTGTGCTATACTTGTTTTGATCCTGGTCAGCAATCTAGGGATTGTCCATTTAATAATTCAAACTTCACAGGATTGGTGGACAATTATGAACATAGAAACTTCAACCCGAATCGGAATTTTGGAAAGTTTAGACACAGACCACCGGTAATTCAGAGGAACCTTAATTAGCAAAACTTTAACCAAAACTAGAGACAATCTCAAAACCAAGGGAATTTTAGACCAGACAATCCACGTTTTGTTCGGAAGGGACCGCCTATCAACAATAAAAACAATGGAAATGTTAACCATCAAACTCGTCCAAGAGGAGGAGGAAATCAAAGACCTCAAGAAAGGCCTCAAGTTAACAAAGCTCAAGGGGCTGGAGGTGAAGGAAATCAGGCAAACGTGTATGTTCATACTGCAATTGAACATCAAGGAGTGAATGAACAATTTTAGACACATTCTTTCATATCTCCTAAGTGCATCAGAAACCTCATTTTGCCTGAACACCCTAATACAAACCTTACAGTGGAACTAGCTATGGGTAGGAAGGTTAGATCTTCTACTTCAGTGGGGGTAACTTGAATTTTGTATTTGATGGTCATAATACTTCTGCGACTTCAAAGTCTTACCCATAAAAATCTATGATGGAATCCTAGGAATGCATTGGCTTAAAGCCATTGATGCTCACATACATCATAAAGACGCTTCATTGATTTTTGAAAATGATCAAAACTCTAGGATTACAGTTACTAGGAAACGAGGAAAGCCTAAGCTCAAACTAGTGAACTTTACCAAACTTATGAAGAGTCATAGGAAAAATGAAAGGATTTATGTAGTAAAGCTTAACCCTAAGGAGAAGAACATTAGGAGAAATATGAACCTTGCATGGGCCTTGTAAGGAATCCTAATTTTTAGGGATTAAGGCTAATGGTGTGTAGGGTTAAGGGGACAAGGGCATTCAAGAAGCTAGTTTTGAGTAGGCTTTTCTAGCCTTTTTTTAAGACACATATAGGATGTGGACCTAAGAGGTCACCTTCTCTCTCTAGCTTTTTGAAAGTGAAGGGAGTAAAGAGGTGTGGCCACATCATAAAAAACGTGGATCACTAAGAGCCAAAATTTGACTTTTTTTAAAAAAATTTATTTTTACTTATTTTTGACTTAAAAACTCCCCCCCAACATATATCCATATCAAAAAAAGTATTTTTTGACATTTTTTTAAACTTACAAGCACTAAAAGTCCAATTTTTCAAAAAAACTCCCAAAAAAAAAAACCTTTCTTCTCTCTTCCTCCTCCCTCCTTTCTCCCTCTCCTCTCCCTCCCTGTCCCCTTCTCTCCTCCTCCTCCTCTCTCTCTCCCTCTCCCCCACTGTCCCCTTCTCTCCTCCCATGTTCCTCCCTCTCCCTCCCTGCCCCCTTCTCTCCTCCTTCTCCACTCTCTCTCTCTCTCTCTCTCTCTCTCTCTCTCTCTCTCTCTCTCTCTCTCTCTCTACCCCCTTGTCTCCTCCCATGTTCCTCTCTCTCCCTCCCCCCTCTCTCTTTTCATCCTTTGCTTCCTCATGCAACAACTACCATGGTGCTCAAAGACATCACAAATCGTATGCATACATATTTGCTTGTTCGCAACGTTTGCACCGAAGGCCGCACGTGACGGTGAGCAGAGGTCATCCCAGGAACGTCGTACCATCCGTGAGATGAATATTGATGGTTCTTCAATATCTTGCCAATACCATCACATATTTGAATAAAACACCCCTTTATGCAAGGTAACAATATACTTCTTACTTTTGATTGTGTTCTTCTTATCATAAACTTTGAAGTCTAAGGTGTTGCCTCTGCTTGTTTTGTAGTGATTGGCACAAAAGTTGCTTTTATGCACAAATAGTGAAAGGCTACAGGTTAGAGAGGCCAACTGTCACCAATTTTCCTCTAAAACAATCTTCTTTGTTACATCTTGCAGGTAGGTGCTTCAAATCCATGCTTATTAGGGATGGTAATCTCATCCTAATGTATATTTTAGGATTGTCTATTCCCAGTTAGATAGAAATACTTGCAAATTTGTACAACATATACTTAACAAGTGTCTTCATTATATAGCTTGCAAATGTTGAATTCATACATGGTTTTGTTACAAGGTGACCTCTTGCTATGCTAGTTGAGTGGCGTTGTTTGCAAGAATGGCTCAAGGAAATGGCATAACATGAAGCTTTTACGGTGGCACAAAGCTCTTCTTAGCGGCAATGTGGCTCCCACTACACCAAAAATCATTATGCTAACATGGAGAGATCCCTAGTAGGACAATGCAAAAACTTTTCATCAACAGCAACACACCCTTTCCTACATTAGGGCACTCCTACCAAAGATATTTTTATGTGATAGGTCACCCCAGGAGCATACCATGTCATGGAATGGATGTAAGAACTATGACCGCACTACTCCTTGGAAGTTGTTCACAGATGTATGTTTATCAAAGTTAATGAGAAGAAATTTGGACTTTTTTGTTTGTTGATGTGTAAGAGTACTCTAGGTCTACCATATTTTAGATTGTTTGATAAGTTAAATAAAATTTGTAGTCATTTAAAGTGTAAGTTTGTTTTTGTTGGTAAGATTGTACATGAGAAGACATAATAAAGTATAAGAGATCTTGACGGAATAAACCTCGATTAGATTCCTACCATGCACTTGTGACACCATACCTCTCCTTGAACCCTTTGATTTCTAGCATTGTCGGAAGTCCAAGGGTGGTCTATTTTCAAATTTTTAGCAATAACTTTTTTTTAAAGGAAATTTTGGTTATTTTAAAGTTTGTACACAGTCTAAGAGTTCATTCTGATTGTTTTCCTTCAGTTTTAATTTTTGATCGAGGGCACTCCTTGGAAGCCACTTTTGAAGGTGCTAGGGTGAGATTTTGAGAAAGTTTTGTATGTAGGAAATGCAGTCCTTAACACAATAAAAAACATTGGTTCTCTGAGTATTTTCGGATTCCATGGTTTTAATGCTCGTTCGAGCCCGTAGATTAAGAAAAAAGTAAGAAATGTCTGTTTTACATCATTTTTTAAGAAATTGCCAACTTGCACGTTGTTTTTTGGAGAATCCGAGTAGGATATGATTTTTTTGCATCACACGATGGTCGAAGAGCGCGACGAGATGAACAAATTTATGTGAGACAAGCCCAGACAGATTCGGAGCCAATTGAACACTAGAAGCTCTTGAAAACAGTCTAAAAGTGCATTCTTGAAAACAGTCTAAAATAGTCTAAACAGTCTTGAATTATGGCCATGCATCAAAAAAAAATCTTGTATTTGTCATTTTAAATTTTTGGATGGCCAATTTGCGCGCCCTTGTGGCCCCTCATGTTGAGGGTCCCTGGGGCCCTAAAATGACAAATATAGGCTTTTTTTAATGCATAGCCATGAGGTAGAATTGGGCAATTGAATGTATTCATAGTAAACTCCCCCCCCCCCCAAATGGCAAATAGCTAAACATTGTATCATGCCATGCATTAAAAAAATCTTGTACTTGTCATTTTAGGGCCCCAGGGACCCTCAACAAGAGGGGCCACAAGGGCGCGCAAACTGGCCATCCAAAAATTTTGGATGGCCAGTTTGCGCGCCCTTGTGGCCCCTCTTGTTGAGGGTCCCTGGGGCCCTAAAATGACAAGTACAAGATTTTTTTAATGCATGGCCATGAGATAGAACTGGGCAGTTTAATGTGTTCATAGCAAACCCCCCCCCCCCCCCCCCCCCCCCAAATGGCAGATACCTAAACCTTGTATCATGCTTATCAACCATTTTTTACTTCCTTGTGTCCATCCCCTGTTCTTGGAAATATCTTGGTCCCTATTTGTGCCTGGATGGCCATTCTACGCGCCATTGTGGTCCCTCTTGTTGAGGATCCCTGGGGCTTCAAAATGACAAATAGGGACTTTGTTTTAATGTATGGCCATGAGATAGAGTTGTAGTGTTTGATGTCCGGAGTATTCACTATGTAAAATTTTCCTATATCATTTGCGTTCACCACAATGTATTGAAAGTAGCCCTTATAGGCCTTACCTACACATGTTTCTGTAACTTTACAAGAATATAAATTCTCTTCTGTTGAACACGTGCTATGTTACATATACTTTAGTGAACTCCCAAGGTCAAAGGCCTCACAAATTTTGTGCACTCAGAACATTTAGCACTAGAAATCAACCAAACAAGGAGCCAATTTTTACTTCGTTGTGTTCACCTCGTGTTCTTGGGAATGTTTTGGTTAAGTCATTTCTTTGGTATTTGAAACCACATGTAACCCCTATTGTTATAGTATCCAACCAAAGGTTTCTTGATTAGCAGTTATATAGGTTCGAGTGATACATATCTTCTATGTTAACAATACATGTATCTATAATTTATTTTTACACTTTCTCTATCCAAATGAGCTACATAGTAAAAATCAAATCCGCAATTCAACAATTAAGTTCACAAGGTGATAGCTATTGGTATGATCTTTAGCAATACCAAATAAATAGCTACCAATAGCGAATGAATAGGGATATTTAAGAAGGTTTGATACCAAAAACTTGTCAACACTACTCAAAAAGGTGGAAACTCGAAGGCTTTATAATATATATGATGAAACAAGAATCAATAATAAGTCACCCCTATATATCTACACCTCCATGTCAAGTTGTCATTTCTTTAAGTCAAGCTTGGCATAGGCATAGTATGGAAACAATAACATTTTGGAAAGCAAGAATTTAGCTTTCTCAACTTTTGAAATGTTGCTATTGATATATATTCAACATTTCCAAATGAGGACATCTTGACAAAGGTTATGATCCACTTAATAAGAATAACCATTAGTGATTAAACTGAAATCAAAATATTGCATGATTTCTTCATGGTGGAATGATTAAGACTTGAAACTTCAAACATCTTACAGGCAAATCAGAATATCCATAAAAATCAATAATATTTCTCAAATCTGTATGAAACTCCAGTAATCTAAATTAAATACTCTCACTCAGTGCGACACTATTTAACAAAAAGAAATATTTATATTGCATTTATAGAGGAATCCAGCCTCATAAAAATAATTACAAATGGAGACAATGTTGTTGCTGTTAGGCTTCTCTTACAAGTATTTGTCTTTCTCATCTAGAGATTCATAAACACGAGTATTTGTGTGTCTATGATACTAGGGAAGATAGTAGTACTATAGGGATGGCTTTTCTAAGAGCTCCTAGAGAGTACCTATTGGTTCAAGATTCTACAAAAATCCTACTATTCTTATCAAAATCTTTTAACACGGTAGTGAAAGGTTTCTCACGGAACAAAAATAGGGTGATTTCCATCTCTGCACATGGTTGCTTGCTCATGTCCTCTCAAAACAAGTTGACTCTGTAAGTAAACAACAGATTATGTGAGCACAAAGTTATAAAGTACAAAATGATATCATTCTAATAATCTAATGACAACTATACAAAGAATAAATTATAAGAAAAATCTTTGATGACTCTCCATAGATAGCACAGCTTACTTACATTGTGAGACTCAATCATGTGCTACAAAACTATAGATGGCGCACCAAAGCCATCAACAAAATAGCACCACCCAATGTTCTGAGGTGTGAAGCCTAAACATTGAAAGCCATAAAGAGGTTAATTCCGTCCAGCATGATAAACTTAAAGATGGAG
The DNA here is from genome assembly GCF_014529385.1 of Adiantum capillus-veneris. Classification (NCBI taxonomy): domain Eukaryota; kingdom Viridiplantae; phylum Streptophyta; class Polypodiopsida; order Polypodiales; family Pteridaceae; genus Adiantum; species Adiantum capillus-veneris. The sequence goes on along the minus strand of NC_140947.1, from coordinate 53,034,069 downwards.
ATGATCTTAAGCTCTGAATGTAAGATACAACGGTAGTTTTCTCACCATTCTACCTTTATGTTGGAGATGAATCCTTGCAATGCCCATGTACTATTCACACCTCCTGTTCTTGTGGTATGCAAGTCATGTGAGTTGATTCTTTTTCCATCTTCGGGAGTAGAGGTTTCCATGTAGTGCGAGTGAATGAAAGTAGAAGGAGGGCTGTAATGGAGGTGAGAGAAGGGAGAGGAGCTAGCTTGGTGTGGAACTATGTGGTGGGCAAGGGGAAGAGATGGGGGAGAAGCTTGCTTGGTGCTACAATGGAGATGGGAGAAAGCTAGTAGAGAGATAATGCTGGACTATAGGGGGTGCATGTGGTTGTTGCAGCCATGGAGAGCTTGGAAAAGGGTTTGTAGAGAGAGAAAATCACTTTTTAGCTATAGAATAGGTTTGGAAAGACTTTGGATGGTGGAAAATGATGTTTTGAAATTTTTTGAAAAAATTTAATTTTTTAGAATTTGTAAGTGCACGTTTTTGACTTTTGGAGGTCAAAAATACTTTTTTGACCATGAAATAGGTTAGGGGACCTTTTAAGGAGGGAAAACTTGAAATTTAATTTTTTTTGAAAATTTGAAATTTTTAGTGTATTTTTAAATCCGGGCCAAAAAGTGGGGGAAAAAAGGTCAAAGTGGTCCCCCCCTACCCCCCCCCCCCCCTCTCCCTTTCCCCTAGCCACCTCCCTTACCTTCTCACTAGGTAAGAGGCCATTAAGAGGTGTAAGGCTACCTTGTCCCCCTACTTTTTTGAGGGTATAGAGTGTGTCCACCACCCTCTTCCTATTGGCTGGCCTCTAATTAACCTTAATCCCAAAGGGCCCCTAGAGGGTTCATATTTTTCCTAATGCTTTTGATTAATTGGAATAAAGAGAACCGTTTGTTTTAAGCTCTGTTGTTGATAATTGTGTCTGCTGCACCTCTTTCCCCGCACCTCTCACATGTTAGGAAATAAGACGTAGCTAAATAAATAATTGAGTAGATTACTTAATGGAGAGAGACAGATTTACATACACGGGATTATAGAGTAGAGAGAGAGAGAGAGAGAGAGAGAGAGAGAGAGAGAGAGAGAGAGAGAGAGAGAGAGAGAGAGTACACACGATATACCTGGTTCACCCAATGTGGGCTACGTCCACGGGAAAACAGCCACCCAATGGCTTTAGTACTTCAAAACAAGAAGTAGTTTACAAAGGGATTATACCCTTAATGGAGCTCCCGCCTTGCTTCACTCTCACCACCTCACACTCACCTTGTTGCATCAACTTCACACTCTATAAAATGTGTGTAGAAATGGCCTCCTTTTATAGGCCAAAAGGGCTGCCCTCTCTCATGAGAGGCAGCCATGTGTAGCCGCCCTTGTGTGAATAAGTCCAAATCGGACCCTCCAATCCGCCCATGTTTGATGATTCTCCTGTACTTCTCCTTCGCATTTCCTCTCTTAGGAGAACGCCCACAACATCATCAAACTTAAGAGTATTTGTGCCAGAAATAGAATTACTTACAGCCATCACAAGGCTGTCCCAACTATCCGGTAGAGATGATAGTATAAGGAGAGCTCGCACTTCGTCATCGAAATTGATTTTCACCGATCAAAGTTGACTTATGTTTGTGTTAATGTCATTTAGGTGTTCTGCAACTAAACCATTCTCTGCCATCTTTATATTGAACAAGCGCTTCATAAGAAATACCTTATTGGATGCCGATGGTTTCTCGTAGAAGTCATCAAGTGACTTCATCAAGTTCTCCGTGGTCTTCATCTCCAAAACATTGAAGGCCACCGTTGACGCTAAGCTTAACCGGATTGTTCCCAGTGCCTTTCGATCAAGGACAATCCATGCTTCATCTTCCATCGTTGCGGGCTTCTTTGCAAGACTGCCTAGTGGCAAATAGAGGTCCTTCTGGTAGAGATAGTCTTCAATCTGCATCTTCCAATGTTGGTAGTTTTTGCCGTTGAACTTCTCAATCTTGAGCTTCCCTTCCTCCGCCATAACTCCCGCTCAATTCAAGGAATCATTTCCTTGAGATAACTTAGCTACGAGCAAACCTTGCTCTGATACCAGTTGTTAGGAAATAAGACGTAGCTAAATAGATAATTGAGTAGATTACTTAATGGAGAGAGATAGATTTACATACACGAGATTATAGAGTAGAGAGAGAGAGAGAGAGAGAGAGAGAGAGAGAGAGAGAGAGAGAGAGTACACACGATATACATGGTTCACCCAATGTGGGCTACGTCCACGGGAAAGCAGCCACTCAATGGCTTTAGTACTTCAAAACAAGAAGTAGTTTACAAAGGGATTATACCCTTAATGGAGCTCCCCTCCCGCCTTGCTTCACTCTCACCACCTCACACTCACCTTGTTGCATCAACTTCACACTCTATAAAATGTGTGTAGAAATGGCCTCCTTTTATAGGCCAAAAGGGTTGCCCTATGAGAGGCAGCCATGTGTAGCCGCCCTTGTGTGAATAAGTCCAAATCGGACCCTCCAATCCGCCCATGTGTGGCCGCCCTTGAGAAGACAAGTGTGCTTTTGAATTCGGCCATCGGCCACCAGCCATTGACTTCCAACCACCGGCCACCGGCCATTGACTACCGGCCACCGGCCAACCGACAATTGTTTTCCGACCACTTTCTGGCCGCCGTCCGGCCATAATATTTTGGCGAGGGAAAAAAAAAGTCTCGGGGGCGGAACCTAAAGTTGCCCCTGATTCTTGGTCGTGAAAATTTTGGTTTTCGGCGAGTGATTTTTCTTCACGCACGATGGCTTATCCTCATAATGGGGGCCTTACAAATGTGCGCTTTTACCATAGAAAATTACAAGGGTAAATCAGGCTCCATACGTAACATCACAGCGAGGGGCCCTTTGCCTTCCCGGCTCACCTTTTGCACATTTATCCCCCGAAAACGTTTGATTCATCCTTTGAATCACTCTCTTGACTAACTGATCAACATTTTGTGTGATTGAAGCAGGACCACTATGTTTTGTAGATGAATCACTAATGGTTGAAGAGGTGCTATTGGTGGTTGTGTCAACATCTTTGGTTACATCTTGCAGTTGTCAAATGGGCGCACAGCTTTTCTAGTGACTTGCACAAATGTGGTGCATGCTTTGAAGTGTCGATCTTTCTTGAGAGTTTCATTTCTCAAGCCCTCTATGAAGAGAACTGAAATCGATCATCTTGCAATAAGTCTCGCACATGACATCTCTCTATATATTGTTTGAAGCAAAGCAATGCTTCCTTCACCTTTTTGTTATCCTTTTGCTTAAAAACATAGATTTGGGAAACCTTGTTGTGCTTGATTTCCCTTTTGGATAATTCCTCAACAAATTCTTGCAAGAGTTGATCAATATTTAGAAAATCTCTATTGTTTAGTGGTTGGAACCAAGTCAACGCCATTCCTTTCAAGGTCAAATCAAATCCTTTGTATTGCATATGGAAATTTGAAATTGTTTCTACTCTTAAGACTTACTTAAAGAGTGAAACATGCACATAGGGATATCTCAATCCACTGTATTTTTTGGGCACAGACTTTGCCACTTGAGATGGTCGTATTCTTCACGTTTTTGATTCCATTGTTGTCATTCTAGGCTTCCCTACTACAATATCTCTTCCCTCATATCCACTAATAGGTGCTCTAGAGGGATTTCGGTCTGTTACTCTCTCTTTAGATCTAGTGTCTCTACCCTTAGTTCTAGTGTTAGGAACCCTTCTACTAAAAATCATGTATGGAACTTCATTTCCTTGATGTGTGGTCATTGGAACCCTTGAGTTCAAGGATCCCATTGATCTAGGTTTGGAAAAATGTGATCGACTAAAAGAATCTTCCACTCTTGTTCTCATAGGACTTGCTCTGGTGATTCCTGGTCTTGTTTGAGAGACTGTTGGTCTTTGAATACTAGGGGTGACATAGTACTACGGTAGTGTCCCTCCAAAGTACATAGATCCCTCAAGATATTTGCGATCTATCATAGAGTATCTTGACCATAGTTATTTAACATGATCACTTGAGTATCTCTCTCCACTTTGTACGTGAACACATGTAAGAATTTTTCCTTTGTTAACTCTCTAACATTGGGTTCATCACATGTGTAATAGAAAGCAGATACGATAGGCTCTACACTACTCAAAGTTTTTCTTCAAGTGTTGTATGTGCTCATTCCTTAATAGAGAATACACACATATGTCATCCATGTAGATTTCTAAGAATTCTCTTAGATACTCTTTAAAGGCATGACTCATCAACCTTTGAAATGTGATAGGGGCATTGGTTAATATAAAGGGCATCACTTTGTAGGAGAATATGTCCCATTATATAGTAAGTGTTGTCTTATGCTGATCCTCTAGCTTTATAAATAGCAAGTTGTTTATAGCCTAAAAATCCATCAAGTAGACTATAAGCTTCCTTTCCTAAAACTCGCTCTATCACATGCTCATTGATTGGTAGGGGATAGTTGTCTCTAATAACAGATGCATTTACATGTTTGAGATTCACATAGACTCGTAATTTTTCATTCTTTTAGGGTACTACCACAATCGACGAAACCCAATTTGTGTGCTCAATCTTGTAGATAAACTCTGCTTCCTTAAGCTTGTCTATCTCCTCCTTGATCTTTTTGCAAAGGTTGTGCTTTAGGTATAGGGACGTTGTCTACGGGGATTTAAATCACTCTTAAGCGGTATTATGTGCTGAAAAATTCTTGGATCTACACCCTTAAGGTTTTTGTATAGCCATACAAACACATCTACACCCTTAAGGTCTTTGTATAGCCATACAAACACATCTCTATATTATTTGAGTGTAGCTATCAAAAGATTCTCTTCCTCCTCTATGATGTCTGTGGCAAACACATCTCTATATTCTTTGAGTGTAGCTATCAAAAGCTTCTCTTTATTGTTTGTGAGGTCAATGGCAATGTTTGCCGGATTTGGTTCCTCTCTTGATTCAATTAAGTCTATGTGCTTGGCTTTCTCAGGTCCATTGTAAGATGTCCGTGGTCCCTGGTCCCTTAAGTTCCCGCATTGGTTTTTGAACTACAATCTTCCGATCTTGAATAGTGTATCTTTGTAGTGTGAGGGTGCATCAAATTGATTCATGTTGGAATCCTCTTCACTTTTCATTAAGGTTATTAAGGTTGTCAAATTTTTTTTCAAATTTTGTTCAACTTTTGATACTGTCATTTTTGCTTAGTTTTTGTCATTCTAGATGATGTTTGGTTGTGTCTTTGGTTTTAGGTTTGCTTTTTTTCCTAGGATTGATCTTTGTTGAAGCAAGTTTCATGTATCCTTGTGTAATCTTGTCTTTGACACAATCAATTGCTCCTACGAGCATCAAATCTTGTGTTTTGTTCTTCATAAGAGGCATTTCTTTTCTTTGAATTTGCTTTTGATTTCTTACTCATTTTACATGACACCTTTCTTGTCTTCTAGATTTTTGGTTAGGGAAATCATAGAGGATCGCCTCTTTTTTGTTTGGTTTTGTTTCATTTTGGAGCTACTCGATAGCTCATGCTCTACATCTATCTCTAAAATAACATCATCATGTTGTGAATCTTGGAATTCTTCATTGTTTTGGTCGCTCAAATATTTGATGGAAATCTTGTCAGGTATTTTTTTGCACTCAATTGTTCCCAGTGTATCCAGGTCCTCAGCCTAAATTGGTTTTGATTTCAAGATAACACTCATCATTTGGAAGGGTGCTATGTTATAGCCCTCTTCTTCACAAAATTTTGTAGGGGTTGCTTTTTCACACATACATCTATAGCAAGTATCCTAGTCCATCCAAAAGGTTCAAACAACTCCTTGGGAAATGGCTCTAGAATGTAGTCCTTCTCTTTTACTGTTCTTTCTAAGATGCAATATTTTTTAGCCAAGATCTCACACTTAGATGCTCCACACATCCAACGATGTGCTTTGGTATGTAACCATGTAGGTATTTCCTTCTTGTTGATCATTGTTGAGTCAAATTCCTCTACAAGAATTTGACTGACATCTCGATAGAAGTGCTCCTTCATGCTAATCCTTGTAGTAACCTCCTTGTGCCTTAAGCAGATATGGTCATAGCCCCAATATTGTATCATTTAACTTGATGCATAAATGGTCTCCCTAAAATGACCTCAAAGTTGTTGCTATTGTAAAAAATTCACTATTGCAAATGTATGCGTGTACTCTATCCCACATGAGGATACTATAATCTGTTCCAACATACCTACTAGTCTCTTAACATATTCGTCTACAAGTTTCAATTTAATTCTTGTAAGGTCTCAGACCCCGAGCTAAAAGAGCACCATTGTACCATGAAAAGATCATAATGGAAAAAGTTACTATTTTTAGCAGTTTTCCAAAATCTGTTGATGCCATGATGTTTAGAATGTCATAAAGCTTCCAAAAGTGAATTAAAATAATTTTTGTGGAAATTTTTCAAAATATAGTAAGTTTTTGGTCACCCGACCTATCTAGTTTTAATCGTCTCGAAAAACTGCACCCGTACCCTGAATTTGAAAACAGGTATTTTCAGACACCTGGGGCTGCTAAATATGGTAAGTACTCGGACAGGTACACCTTAGTTAGAGCTTAGTATAGCAATTTACGACATTAAATTCCGATTCGTATTGCGCGTTTTAGCCTAAAGTCAAAATTTCCTAAGGCTGTGCGGGGAGCACGGGGCTCGAGGCTCTGTGGGAAAGGTCCCATGCCACTTAGAGCTTGCTTTAGTAGCTAGGGGGCGCCCTCTCATCTCTAGGGAGTTGTGGGAGACTTGCCATGCTTGAGAGAGAGTGTGAGAGTCAGTTAAACTAGCTAACTGGACACTTGGTAGGCATGTAACTGAACTTACCATGCATGAAGTGAGTGCTCTCTAGATGCATATAGCAGCTTGGTTCTATTTTCAGCATGGGAGGGCCTATATAAGAGTGTTCTCACACACACACAAGCATATATATGCTCACACACATATACACACACACCTTGGGAAGGTGCTGCCGACACACATAGCCTTGGAGAAGGAGCAAAAGACGGAAGTGCTGCCCAATTCTCGCCACAAGAAGCTCCATTGGATCAGCAAATTGATTCAAATTCAGCCAAAACTACGGTAACATAAAGCTAATTTCCGGTTATGTTATAATTCCTTCTATGGTTCTCATAATTTCGCTGCTAGTATGCATAATCACAGTTAAATTTCTCATTAGACACTCTCTAAATTGCTATATGATTATTCCATTTCACATTCTTAATTCTAATTGTCAATTATGCAAACAATTAACCTCTCATAATCGTAGATTAATGTATGATTAGCAATAAGAGAATTATCCTCTAAGTCATTATAGTTAATGAATGATAGAATCAAGCCAGCAATGTGATAAGGTTAGTCTATTTCATTCTATTACCACACAATGTTTATATAGATATGTTTACATTCAAATTTTTAAAATATTAGGATGTATTTAGTGTAATTAATTCCACAATTAATCCACTAGGAAAAAGGAATCCTCTCACCTATGCAGCGGTAAATCTGCAAATCTTTACTTGCATTAGGAAGTGATTAAGCATGCCTAATTCATCTCTAGTAAATAGATCAAGTAGAAATCTGAAATTCTTAATTATCTAGGCCAAATAATTAACCTTAGGGCCAATTCCCATAGAACAAGTAAGGGGCTATCAGAAATCTTTATGTCTTGAAGTAATCAAACCTCTTTTATAAAGGAGTTTTCTTATTGAAACTAATCTGTCATATTGGTCGTATGCGCTCTCGAATATTAACTTTCTTTTTCCAAGTTGTCAATTAAGTAGTGAGTATAAAATGGCCCCGGTAAAGAGAACTCGTTTTGGTGGTTCCCACGACTGCGAGGCGGGGACAAGCAACATGAATGGGAAAGGGAAAGCTCCCATGGACGGCCAAGTACCGGCCAACTCACGGAGCAATGACGAGGAAATTGTGGAGGTAGGTCACATTTTTAATTCAAGTTTTGCTTAATTTAACATTGCATTCGATAAGTTAGGAAAGAACATATCCCTAAACATGTTGGAGAAATCCAACGGAGTTCACGACATTTGAATTGAAATATATCTTAATTTCCAAGTAGGAAAGAATGATTTTTGGATATACTATTTGAGATAGGAAAGAATTTTTGCTAGGGAAAATTTAGCTCGGCCTGTTCATTTCTATTTCCAATGTTGATACTAGTCCGAACCCCCTCCTGATCACCAGGGGCAGAGTTCCTGGTTAAGGGCTCTTGAATCCACGTCTGTTGGTTAAGCGGTGGATACCCACGTCTGTTGGTTAAGCGGTGGGAACCCACGTCTTGCGTTCTATGCGGTGGGAATGTCCACATCTGCTGGTTAAGCGGTGGACATACCTAGTTGTATGGGCACCTAGGTGATAACAGGAGGAGTAAACTCTCGCTGGAAGAGGGATGTTGTACCTCCAGAGCATTGGATTTTAATGAATAAGTTTGAGTAGAATTTTTACTAGAGTTACTATCTTGTGCCGCTTTGCAATACTTGTTGAAGGGTTGTATTAAGGAACTTGTGAACCGGAACTTAATCAATGAACTTATGTGTTGAACAACTATGTGTGGTAGTAATTAGGTAACAAAGGAAGTGTGAGTATGGGGTGGAAAGTGGGGGCTTGGCTCGGGTTGCCAATGCCTATGAGAAGGGTGGTCCCGATTAGTCGGGAACTCTCCATCCCCATAAGTGCAATAAGAATGATAGTATTACTCATTGCCCCTAGAGCGGTAAGGTCTCAAGTGTACGTGCCTCTGAAACATGGGAAAAAAGGCACTCGTGACTTCTCTCCTCTTGTAAGGTGGGTCTTAGGATCACTATATAAGTTAATCACGCTTCCCCTGCGGAGTGGAACTTGATCTCGATGCTAGTAGGCTCGAACTCGACTCACTTTGTGATGAGAGATCGTCCGCTAGATGAACCATAAACCACTTTGTTTGCTTCCGATGTAGATCTAGTGGCCACCAGGTTTACCATCAGATCTGTCGTTTGAGACGATGGGGTGGGGACCTCACACCTGGTATCAGAGCTATAGGTTTACGAACTGGAAAATGATGTTGTTTGAAATTTTAAAAAAATAAGGGATAGTAGGATAGCTCGTACTCAAAGCTTGAGCATGATGTTCCCCAGAATAATGACATTGGATTTGTCTAGTGGATTGTCTCCTGAGTGATGTTAAAGAGTTTTACTCATTGAGCTTGTTGGGATTCAATGGGTTCCACATGATGTTTTTTGAGAAGTCGTTGGTGCGACTATTGCTGCGGGCAGGTAGCCTGTTGATGCACATAAAGTTATAAGTATGGATCAAAGCTCTCGAGTAAAGTTTTTACCATTATTTATCGGACAATTTTGGATGTATTCAATGGAATTTAAACTAATGGTGGAATGGTTAAATCCTTTGTGATAGCTGTACAGATTAAGTAGGCTGGTTAAGCCCAAAAAGTTAAATTTCTTCTTGAGTATGAAAAAGCCTAGATTCATTTAAAAAGAGTGCTATAGTAATGAGTTTTATACCATTGGATAGGTATCGTCTACTGTGCTATATACCGCCGTTCAGGAGAAAAAGCTTCTCCTTAAGCAAGCTCAGCCTCCAACCTTTAAAGGCGAAGGGGTTAATGTGGAGAGAGATGCGGAAGTATGGATGGAAGTAATGGACGACTATTTCGAAGCTGCGGGAACTCAACCCTAGAACCAAACCATGCTTGCAATGTTCCGCTTGTCTGGCGATGCCAAGATCTGGTGGAAACAACATTGCAGGGACTTGGATATCAAGGGATCTTCCCAGTCATGGGAAGACATCAAGGCTGTTGTGATGGAGCGATACTTACCACCCGCTCACAAAGCCTTGAAGATGAATGAGTTTTTCTCACTTCGACAGCTGACTTCTTCTGTCGAAGAATACTACTCGAAGTTTGTCACACTTCGGAGATATGCTTCTAGGATGACATTGGAAGAGCAAGTAGCACGGTTCTGCCAAGGACTCATCGACCCCTTGAACAACCGACTAGAAGCTTTCAGGCCAACAACTCTGCAAGATGCCTTGCTAAGGGCCAAATCGTTAGCTAAAGAGATTCAGAGGGCTACCCAAGATAGTCAATACTATTTGTCAAAGAGGGCTAGGCCAGACAACAGGAGTAACAGACCAATCAACCCTGCATATGACCATCGTCCGGTAGTAGCTACTACGGCAACTACTGAGTTATTCATTATAGATTTCTCCTTGTTATGAGGATTCTTGGGACACTTCAGATAAGCATGGTCAATTCCACATCCATCACAGAATCCAAAATAGTTTTACAATCACCCTTGTGTGAACAAACTCTTGCCCAATGATCATGTCCACATTCATAGCACAGATCTTCCAGTTGGGATGCTTGCAAAGCCTTCATTGGCTGTCTTGACGTAGGAGGATACCCTCTAGGTATATAATTATGATTTGCTATAGCCATGAGTGTGTTTTTTACCATTGTATAGTGATTTTTCATTGGTTGTGCAACATATGGTGGCTCTGCAACATCATTTGTACTTGTTGAGGAAAGATGGACTTTGTTAGCTTATGAAATTCTCTCAGGATCTCTCTCATAGGTCTCACTTGGTTCTTCATAATATGAAGTTGATGGCAACATTCTCAAATTTGTAGATGTTTCTACCGGCTATGTGTATCTAACAATTGCTCGATTCTCCTGAGGTAAGGGAGGTTGTTGACCCAACACTAGTTGAGGCTTGTCTCCCCCTTGGGCTAAATTATTCACACCTATTTGGTACCTCAGTGGTGGTGGAAAAGGTTTCACCACTAGTAGTCCATATGCTCTTTCCCTCATATACTTTCTGTTGAAAAAAACTCATTCGTCTCATGATTACTCCACTTTTGCTCGATCACACACCACTTCAAGACACGTGGTGCATTTGCTGCTACTAATTGTTGTTGTACATTTGGGTTGTGTCGATTGACTTATTTCATCCTCTTGATCACTTCTTTGGCCATTTCATCAACATTTGGCATGTATCAATCTTGAACACTCTGCTTTGTTGTGGATTCACTCATAGTAGAAGAGGCACTGCTAGTCACATTATCTGTGTCTTTTGTCACCTCTCCATAAGCCTTACGTTTTGTCAACTAGATACAATGCTTCTCTAGTGACTTGCTCAAATGTGGTGCAAGCTTTCAAGTGCAGATCCTTCTTGAGAGTCTCATTCTTCAAGCCCTCTATAAAGAGAGCTAACAGTCTCTCATCTTGTGGTATCTCTCTCATTGGACATCTCTCTATGTATTATTTGGCATTGAACATCTCTCTATGTATTGTGTGGCACAAAGCAAATCTTCCTTCACTTTCTCGTTATTTTTTTGCTTGAAAGCATAGATTTGGGACAAAGTATTGCTCTTGATTCCCCTTTTAGAGAATTCCTTAGTAAATTCACATAGAATTTTCTCTATGTTTGGGAAATATCTATTATTAAAAGGTTGTTGGAACCACATCAAGGCTGTTCCTTTCAATGTTAGTCCAAATCCCTTGTACAGAGTATGGAAAATTTTCCACTTACACTTTTGAATCCCTCAGTCATGTAGGTATAGGATCTCTTTGCCGAAAATGTATCAGATAAACTTTCCTCTAGATTGGCTTACAATCTCTTCAGTGGAAATATCGCTAACTTCGACTACTACGGTAGGGTTTTTAATCGGGTAAAACCTACTTGATCTCAAACACATTAAGAAGCAATCGTTCTTGCAAAAACTTGATCTCTTACTTCTTTAGTTGTTTTCAAATCTCTGCTCAAAATCACTTCGAGTTGCAATGCTCTAGCCCATGCAATTTGTACAATAAACACTTAGTGGCTATGAGCTCACAATCACTCTATTATTCAAAAATTCTTGACTTGACAAAACAATTGTACTTTTGGCACAAAAACCTATTTTAGCTTGCAAAATCCACAACTGATGTCAAATTCAATTTTGAAAAAAGACCTCTATGATCTTTATGTTTAGATCTAAAAATGGTACGCTTCTAGTCTCAATTTGTGATAGGGGGACATTGATCATGATCCATGTACCTCAGTGGTAGAATGTGATAAAACTTTATGCACAGCTTGCCCTCGAGGGGTTCACTATATAGAGATATTATATAGCACATGTGTTCAAGAGGTATTTATAAAACCCCCTATTTTACATTTTTTGAGGTATATAGGAACCCCTTATGTACCATCTTTCTCAATAAAAAGACCCCTCATGTACCATAATATTCACTTTTTCAATTTAAAACACCCTTTTGTATGTATATTTTCTATAAGTTCATAAGAGAAACTAACCCCTTCTATTGAACTCACGTGCTATTCTACATATTTTTGAGTGAACCCCCCGAGAGCTTGCCTAGGTACCCTGACACTAGCTACATTCCTTTTGTATGATTTGGGCTTGATAAGGTCAATTGAAAGTCAAATCCTTGGTATGACTTTGCAATTCTTCACCTTGAAGTATTTTTTAGCCTTTTGATGAGTTTTTTGGATTCTTTTTGCAATCTTGCTTTGGAAATTATTGTTTCTAATGGTCTCTGCTAGAGACTAGAAAAGTCTCTGCCAAAAATCTCAGATGGGGAATATGGATAGCGATCCATGTTTCATCACTTCTAGACTTGAGATTTGGTCAACTGGTAGACCATGTTGTTTGTATCCTTCCCCAAAAATCTTTATTGATTTGTTTTAGCATTTGTTAGTCAAAAGCAAAATCTCAGGTTTATTATAGCAGTTTTTGGCTATCTTCTATTTTTGGCCTCTTTTGGTCACTCTTTTCAATCGTTTTGCAAATGTGTCTTTGGAAAATGTGTTTTTTCAAGTCCCAGCTAGTCATTGTTTAATTCTCAATCAAAATCTTTGATGAGATACATGGATCATGATCCATGTTCTATGTCCCTTTGACATGAAAGTTTGTCAGGTTGTAGTCTCTATTATTTGGAAGTTGTTCCCCAGATCTTTTTGATTTGGATCTCAAAAAGTTAAAATCTCCCAGATTATGGACACATAGGTCAACTTTAAGTGATTTTCAACTATTTCTTTGATTTGAGTGTGATTTTGACCTCACTTTGATCTCAAACTTTGGTTTCAACTAATTGAAGTGAATATCAGTCAGATGGTCTCAATTTTGGTTCAATCTGTCTATAAAGGACATGGACTAGAATCCATGTACCACCGCAGAATCTATTGAAACTTATCAATTTTCTTCTTGTGAGTTTTGTAAGGCCCTTGAGCACCAAATTTTTGAGTTTGGATCAACTTTTAGGTATCTACCATCAAATTTTCAAAATTTCAAAGTTATGGTCGTTTTGTCCAAACTATGGTTTTCTACACTGTTTGCCCTGACAACGCAAATTAAATTCATAATGGAAAATGGAATTGTATCCTCAAAGAATAGAGAAATTTGAAGAATGAAATGCTTTTGGTATCTCACTCACAACTCTCTTTGCCCGTGAAGGAGAAATCTAGCCGGTCCCTCGACTCTAGACTCTATCATGCACTAAACCCTCATCTAGCTCCTTCATTGCTAAAGTGTAAACTCGGGGGGTGTACTATGTAATCATGTCAATGTATATGTGAGTTCGAAAGGAGGGGTTTTAAAATGCAAAATTTCATGCAATTTAACAGAGATACATTAAAAGGGGTTTATATATTCAATTTTGGAAAAAAATCCTAAAATAAGGGGTCGTTTTATTCATTCAAACATGTTAAAAGAGGGGTTTTTGTAATACCCCACAAAAACACGTTATATAGGGGGGTACTGAACGGTGAACCCCACAAGAGTGTAAATGAAATGGATGACAAATCTTAAAAAAAGAAGGCTATAAATATGTACAGGGTCACTCATCACCTAAGTATGGTTCCCCAATAATGGTGCCAATGTTAGTTTGTCTCCTTGATAGACGTCTATAGCATAGCTATCTAGCACTAACATACTCATGTAAGTGACTTGGATGGGGCACAAAGACTCTTTGAGGTTCTCTGTCCTTAGGAAGTGAACCTAACAAGAAAACTCATCAACTCAAGAAAAAACTGAAAAATTGAAAAAACTGTCTATGTCCTATCTCACCTCTCTAGGTCACCATGCCATTTCGATGACTAAATGGACTCAGCTTGTCATGAAATTTTAAGGAAAGCTATATTAAGTCTAAGGGGACAAGTCTACAAATTTTGGTGGCCATCTGACAAGGTACCAGAATTCATGTACCAGGTCATAAAAACTGCAATAGAACTATATAAATAGATTGCCCTAAGGTCTACTAACACTCTCCTCTAGTAAAAATATCAAAAAGTAGTGATTTAAGCACTCAAAACTAAAGATAAGACTCACATATGCGTAGTCATAAACCAGAACAGAACTTAAAGTGCTTAAGATGCAAAACATCTAGCAAGGATACCATGCACCCATCCTTGCACTGTCCATAACTACAGATGTCACAAATAAAGATAGAAGTAGCCCATCATGTCTTCTCATGGGCTTTGAAAATGCAAATCCATAATATCTTCACAATGTGAAATGAATAAACAAAAGAGATGACATTTCTATCATGAATGCTTAAAAATAGGCCTAAAATAAATCCCATGAGTGTCACGGATTCTCCTATTGTAGAGTTTATTGCCCTCCCCTATGCCTTGTGAGCAAGGAGGCTCTAGGAGGGGAAATGCTCGGGGAAATGTGTAGGGGCATCCCTAGGTTGAGTTGGCAAGATGTGGGGGCATGGTGGGAATGTGTTAGCACAAGAAAGTGATGACCCTACGTTGGGGCTCCTACCTGCCCAACCTCTATTGCCATTGCAGCTCCATGCTTGATGTCACCTTTTTTGAGCTATCCCCACCTCTATAGTCATTGTGGCACCTTGTCGAATGTCACCTTTTTTTGCGCTAGGTGGTGGGCACCTTTACTGTTCTTGTGGTAAGGATAAAATGGTGCTCCTCACCTTGGTGTTGGAAAGGATCTTCTTGCAGATTCCAATTGTAGTTTGATCCCATGCTCACTTCTATCATCACAAACTCCCATTATATACAGACTTGAAGTTGGGGTTGATGTGGGTATGTGAGGGGGGAGATTCAAGGGTTGATATAGCCTAATGACGACCAACTCCTGGCAAAGCTCTTTGTGGATGGCTCTCTGTTCTTCTTGAAATCGTGCCCTTTTGAGATTGTGCAAACATGTTCCCTAGCCTCGTGTGAAGTGTAATATTGAGAAGTCAAGACTGACTTTCAAAAAATGACTCATTGGACCCATCTGTATGGAAATGAGAGATTGTGGCAAAATGAAAGATATTTTGACACTTGGGAGCTCCCCTAGGATTTTTGACATATTGCACAGAAAATATGCCAATGTGTGGGTAAGGTGCAAGATGCAAAAGTGGGACTATGTGTTGCTTCCCTTCCCAAGCAGGGTTAAGCTAATCAATTTTTCCATGCTTCCATATATGGCCTTCACTGAATTGCTCCTCAAGATAGAAAAATTCTTGAAACCAACAAAAAATATTTTGTGAAAAAATAGCACCAAAGACTCAATGCCCTAGTAGTGGGCCAAAGGGGAGTCTCTCGCTAGGCCAATAAAACAAGGTGGTATCGAGATACTTAACCTCAATGTTCATACAAAATCCTAGCATGGAAAATTTGTGGTTTCAATTACAAAGCAAGACTAAGCATGGGTGATTTTTGTGGGACAGGTGTCTAACCTCACTCCTATCTTATTGCAGACATAGCAAGAACCACAAAGATAATTGTCAACCCATGGGACAAAGCTGACTCCTCTAGTGCATAGAGGCTACAAGAGGTTGTCAATCTCTTGGAAAACAACAAAAAACTTGCATCTAACTCAGGCTACACTTAAATGACAGAAATCACCAAAAGCTAATCGCTCATCGACAAACAAATCACATTTGTTACAGCATCAAACGACATCCAATCATCAGGAAACTTCTAGGACATGTTTATAAGACCTAAACACACATGCTTATGGTCTCAAATATCACTTTAGGTCCAGTGAAAAAATCATGATTATTAACAGAACAGTGAGTTTTTGACCTAGTCGTTTTTGACCAGAATGCATCTAAATGCTTAGAAATGATGCCCCAATACCCCACCTATACTTAGTTTTTTATTTTAAAGCTTAAATTCCTACTTATGATGAAATTAGCCGTGGGTCGGCGACGCCAAAAGCGAAGAAATACCGTGAAATGCTTACGTCAATGCGTAGAGCTCTTACCTGTGGTTGCAACGCAGCAGACACAACTACAATGTGACAACTGGGGAGGGAGTAGGAAGCACGAGAAGGAGAAAAGTGAGCGTCGTTAGCTCACGTTGTGTTTCTATTATCCAAAACTTATGAAAAAATTACAAAAATTGGCTTTTATACCTTAGCCAAGGTTTTTGGTGGTCAAAACTAATAATCTGGGAGCTCTAACTAAAGACAAGTGGATACAATCTGGAAGCTTGTAGCCCCGGCTTATCAATTATGAAGTTTATCTGGAAAGTAGGAGTTACAATATTCTCGAATCATCAAAATAAAAATTGTTTTTAAAATGAAAGCTCCGAAAAATGGTATCCGAGTTAGCTTGCTGCTAACATTCCCCCCTTCTCGATTGTGTCGTACCTTGACACAGCTTCATGGGCTGAAGTAATCTTCGGGTTGACGGCTGGCAAGGCGGTCTTTAAGCGCGTGGAGTGCCTTCTCATATTTGAGTCTTCTTTCTTTGTCAGGAACTTGCAAGAACTGCATGGTGACCCTGTTTTTGAGCTCAATGGCTGAGTAGCCAACAAATCTGGAGGTTAGGTTGCTTATTCACTGGCCCAAATATCTTCATTCGCCAAGTGAAGAACCCTGTATAAAATGCTTCCTGAAACGCCAACATATTGCTAGATGGCAAGAACATGCATCGGGCGTAGAAGCCATAAAAGGACTTCTTCGAAAGGTTGGCTGCTTAGGTCGTAGCAAAGACCCCGATTACCTTCAAGGAATGATGTCCTTGGTGCTCCTGCTTGCTCTGGCTCATGAAAAAACACCATATTGGAGAGTTTGATACTTTAGAGCTAATTTGGGAATCACCAAAGTCTTGAAGATTTGTCCATATGGACAAATCTCAAATTGTTTTTTAAGACCAAAGCATTCCACAAGGTACTCCTTGAAATGTCTTACGGGCCCTGCTCTCAAAACTTTGGCTAATATTTGGCCATGTGGTCAAATCTTAAGATTGTTCTAAAAATGAGAATTGGAAAATTCCCAAATTCACTAATAAAGTGTTAAAAGCTTCAATACATGTGAGCAGCATTGGGAAAATTTGGTAGAGCATGGTAGATGAGAGGTCAAGGAGACTTTTGAAGAAAGCCATGGCACCCATTAGGGTTTTCACCATGTATTCCTTTGTCGGTGTTCCCTGTTTTGGAGCTGGCAATCTTGGATAGTTCAGCCATGTAGGCCGCTTCTTAGTCAATGCTTCATGTGCTTGCCATGTCCTTACCCGTGGTACATGACAAAAGGTTGGGTCTTTCTGAAGGGTTGCAGTTGCTCTTGTCAACAGAATTAGATATCTGGGATTCTTGCTCAACCAACTCTTTCTCCACTTGGGGTGGACGTCCTCTATGCCTTCTGTCTGCATATCTTTGTATAATCTTTCCTTGACCTGTAGTAGCTCTACCTTGATCAAAGGATATGGAAAAGATTGTTGATGCCATTGTGCATTGATTTGGTTGGGAGTGAGTTGAGTGACGTTGACTGAATAGAGAACCCTCAACTCTCAATCCATCGCTGCTTTCCATTCTGCATCTGTCTCTTGGGAAATCTGCACCTTGAGTGCATCTTCTTCAGCTTTAGATAGTTGGACCATGGGCACTTGCTCAACATCTGTGAGTGGTTCTCGAAAGTATTCCTCTCCTCGTAGCCCTTCTTCCGGTTGTGTTTCCATCTCAAAAAAAGAGACTGATGGAATTTGGTTGCTCTGAGATACCAGCTTCTTCTTGTGTCTCTGGCTGTCCCTCTTGCAGCAGCAGCTGATTGACTCTCTTTAGCTCGGCTATCTCCTTGAGCAGTTGTTCTTCTCTTTGTACCCGCATCAGCGCAAGGTCTCTTCTTTGGGATTGCTCTAGCTTTAGCTCGTGTTCAAGATTTTCTTTTTCTTTTCCAAAGCTTTATATACTTCATCTGTACCTTTGATCGAGGAAACTGCAGGATTTTTCCTTATCTGTCTCAAGAAAGCTGCCTGATCATTGATCCTTTGCTCTGAATATTGTAGAGGAGCGTTTGCTGCATTGAGCTGCACTTGGATCTTTTGTACTGATAGAGTTGTGGTTAAGAGTTCATTTGTTACCTCTATGAACTGTTGGTCTTTGATCTTGCAGGCATTTGTTAACTTGGTGAGAAGTTCCCCTAGATCCTTCATTTCTTTTTGTTGCTTCTCTTCGGCTAGCTGGTGTTGTTCAGCTTCGGCTCTCAGCTCTTGGATTTGTCTCTGTAGATCTGAGATGACATTCATTCTGTCATCTAATTCTTCTTGTAGAGCATTGATGACCATCTCTAGCTCTCTAGCCTTAGCACTGCGGCTAAGTGCTAGTGTTTGCATTTCTCGATCATCACCTGCATCTGCTTGGCATATTCATTCACCTATATGATGACTTCATCATTTTTCTGCCAATCTTCAGGCTCCATAGGATGTCTGGATGTTTCAGCTGTTTCAACTTTTAGCTCTTTGGTTGGTTCTGTGGTAGTTGCTTGCGATTGCGGTGGGGGTTCTACCTCTCCTTGAGGATATGCGATTACCTTTGCTGCTTCGGTTGCTTGAGGTCTTATGGTTGCATCTGTGGTTTCCTATTGGGTGGTTGTAGAAGGTGTGCCTCTCTTTGTTCAATTGGCGTTGGTTGTTCAAAACTGGTTGTTGCCGGTTGTTCAAAACTTGCTGCTTCCCACGGTTCAGGCTCTTTGTCTTTGACTTCCTCGCCCTCATTGAGTCTAACCGTTGGTGAAGGGGGGGGGGGGCTTGGCATCGGGTGGTCTGCCTATTTTTTAGTGGGTGAGGTAGGTTGTGGAGACATTCCTTCTTGTTCATGATGTGTATCGCTTTCTTCGTAGCCTCCGTTTGTTTTTGTTGCTCTGCTGGATCTTCTCTTGCTTTTCTTTCAGCTTCTTGAACTTCTTTTAACTTGAGGGCTTCTGTCTCTGTATACATGCGCTCAAGGAAGTGTGTGGGGTCCTCTGCTTCTTTCCTTGCAGGGTTCTTAGTTCTGGGACCCCTTATCTCTTTGGTAACCCACCTTTCTGGTCCTCACCTGTAGCTTGGCGGCTTCTTTCGTAAGTTTGTTTTTGTCTTTCAAACCTCGCCTTTTTCTACTGAGGTTCCTCTTGGTTTGCAGCTACTGCTTTCTTCTTCATTTCTTCAATCCTGGCTTGCCTTTCCTTGTTGTCTGGGGTCTCACTGCTATGAGCTTCATGGGAGCTTTCAACAGATTCTTTATCAGATTTATAAATTGTCTTTGATGACCGTGTGGTTCCGGGAGAAGGCTGTGCAGACATAATCCATGTGTTTTGATATGGGGCACGCAAAAAATTGTCATCCATGCCAATAGCATGGTATGATATTCTTGTTAGTATCTCAGGCGCGCCGAGATAGGTGATCTTACCTTCTTTCTGGGTGCCCTTTAGCATTGTTAGCACATACTGCGCATGATCAATCGGTTACCTTGTTGTCGACTTCAACACTTGGGCGAATGTAGTCGCAACTTCATGATTTGGTGTGGTGTACCGTGACAATCTCTTTGCTAGAAAATGGAAGTGCTGGTGGTACATACGTGCTAGTTCTTCTACTTGCCTTTGGATGAGGTCGGCAAAAGTTGCAGCAAGAGTCTCCTTGGTGAAGGTGCCTGTTGTCTTTCTGTCTTGGGCCCTCATTGTCATCCCTTCAGTTGGAAACTTCAGTGCCTCGACCACAATTTCCTTTGTGATAACCACTTTGACTTTCTACCCTTGTTGGTTAGTAATTTGGATTGATCCATCCTCTTTAATTGTAGACAACAGCTCATAGGCTTTTTGGAAATCTATGCCACATGGTTCTTGGTTTTAGAATTCCCTAAGGCCCAGCCTTCTATTTGCTTCCTTTGTATCTAGCTTTGCAGAGACATCATAGATCTCTTTTGGTAGCAGTTGCAGCTCTACTTGGTGTCCTTCTTCACTCTTGAACCTGCCTGTGAAAATTGTTGTATTGTTTTCCTCAAGCTGTTCTCTGGACAAGTATGTTTCCTTGGCCTTCTTTACTGAACTTGGTTCCAGTTGGTAGGGTGGCAGCTCTTGCAGCTTCTCTTTTTGGGACACCCTCTTTTTGGCCTTCTTTGCAGCTTGGATTGCTCTTGTTAAGTGAATATAGTGCCAAAGTTAGAAAATTTCTGCAATTTTCGCTCTGAAATGCCCATGAGTCTGAATTGCTGACAAATTGAGTCCAATTTGGTTCAAATCAATTTTGAAACATGCATACATGCATAAAAACATGTAAAGATCAAAATCATAAAGTTCAAGCAAAAATTTTCAACAAACGTAAATAATCACAATTATTTACAACTGAGGAATTTTTCCAACTTTTTGCATTTTTGGCATGATAGGCTTGAAATATATAGCAAATAGATACTCTGAATGAAGTGTGGGCTTATTTGAGTGCACATGGTGGAAATGGTGCCAGATTTAGGCTTTCAGTCTCTGAAAGAATAGATATAAAGGGATTTTGAGATTTATCCAAATTTTCTCAAACTTTGTCAATGGGCTTGGGACATCATGTGCTTTGGTCCCATAAGGTCAAAGTTACAATTTTCTCCCATTTTGGCAAGAAAGTAAATAATCACGATTATCAAATTTTCATCAAAATGAACATTTTTTTGGTGTGACTTGGTTCTAGGCATGATGTAGACTCTCTGTATGAGAGATGATTTGGATCAAAAAATGTGACAGAGAACTCAAAATTTGGATTGGAAGGACTTCTTTGTGTTTTTTTTTTAACAATTTTCCAAGTTATCATTCATCATTTTGGCTCATACTTGAAATGTGGCATGTAATAGGTGTGTACAAATGACAGGTGAAGTGAAGGTACCATTTTCAAGCCAAAAAAGTGCAAAAGTAAATAATCGCAATTATTTACAGCAGGTCAATTTTTTTTTGCTAAACTTGACAATTTTTAACCTAAACATATTCAATACACCTACAACAAGTTCTAAAGTGAATTTGGTAGAGTTTTGTCTTGTCGGCATCACTTTGTGCTTTGTCTACTCTGAATTCACCGCTTTTTGTGACCACATGGCCTGTGGAGTTTGTTAATCACTTCTGAATCTATGGAATTGTCCACTACATAGTCCTGAAGCTACCCATCTAGTTTTGACCCATTTGGAGTCAGATTGGCTTCATATGTCAAATTTGATGCTTTATAGCCTTCGAGTTGTTTTTTTCTTTTTGAGAGCTTGCCTTGACTATTTTCATGAAACCAACCATATACATTGTGTATAGACCCAGTCTATAAGTTGTCTGTGGAGTTAGAATCCAACTCTGGCATCTGCCAAAAACCTAGCTTTTCTACTTGGGACCCCCCTCGACCCCTATCAAATGGCCATCTGGTGATATAGAAGTGTTCTATTATATAGGGGTATGCTACAATTCAAGTCTCGTCCAATTTGGTTGAGCTCACAAGCCGCTATGGTCAATTTTTGGTCATAGGACTTCGTGCACTGCTCGGATTCTAGGGTTTTTTCCTTGGGCCTAGACTAGCTATCGGCCATAAAGAATGAATCATTGATAAGTATTGAACTTACCCGTCCTATCTTGTGTGAGACGGCGTTGTAAGCGGGCAACTGTGGACTCTGAAAATTTTTGCACGAAGAAGGTCGAAAGCTCTCTCTCCAAGGGCAACAAGTGGAAATGAAGTGATTTAAGACTACTTTGGATATCTATACTCGGACTTCCAGAATCATTTTTCTCCAAATTCCCCTGTTAGTCCTACTAGGCCGTGAAATCTATATTAGACTCAATAAATTTCTCAATCGGATTCCGGTAGCTCATTCTGCAAGAATTTACGAAAGTAGGCCTTAGAAGCCTAATTTAGACTTCCCGCTTCCATCTGTCGATTCGGCTGAAATTTTTTATGCCTGTCTGCCTTGTCCTTCTGATCATCAGTGTATCTTCCGTTTTTCCATCTGAGCTCATTTGCTATTTATTATTAATTTTTGACATGTTTATTGAAAAAATCAAAGAAAATAGCAAAATACGCTAGAAAAGAAAAGTAAAAATCCAATAATTAAGAAAATCCATTGAAAAACACAGCTTTATTGTTTTTTTGGTGGATTTCTCCATTTTTAAGTCCCAATATCAAGAAAAATGATGAAAAATAACCATGATTTTTCATAGTATATACACGATTTACACTCATTGGGAAGATGTTATCAGTTAAATTTTCCCTGTTGATGATTTGTAAGGGCATTATTAGGTAATTTTGCAAAAAATCACACGTTAATATCAAAATTTTTCCTCTCTCTTCAAACATTGCCCTTTATTACTTAGTTCCCTTCCACCCCTCCTAGATGTCGTACTCCGGGACGACTGTGTGCATGGGTTGAACAATCGTGTCTATGCATAGCCTTGGTTGGCTCTACCATGCTTTGGAGATCAATGCCGTTAAAACCATTATGCTGTGCAAGACTTGGGTCTTGAGTAATTAACTCAAGGGTTTTTGATGTCGAGGTTTTATTTTGCTATCTTCTAAAGAGAAAATCTTGTAGCTTGTGTGCTCTTTGCTTGATTGTACCATCAGGATACTTTGGCACGCTAATTTCTTGAGCTGTCGGTATCACTAATGATTGTTGTCGAGCTTTTACCCACCATTGGTAACTTGGTTTGTCTTGGTCAGAATGTTGTGGTTGAGTCTTTTGAGACTTAACTCTCCATTGCTTGATCGGTTTTACAGTTTGCGGAGAAGATAAGTGCTGCTTTTTCTTTCAAATCCATTTCATGTTAGGTTCCTTGTTCGGAGATAATCTTCTTTGTGTTTTGAACTTTGGAACCGTCTTTGGTAAACTAGATGATGTTTTGGGCACCCAAATTTGAATCGGCTTGTCCTTAAGCTATGCTTTTGGTACCCAGATATGCCTGACTCCTTGCATGCTACTTGTAGCATTTGCTTGTCTATAGGATGGAGAATATTGATTGCTTTGTGGTTTGCTTTGCTTGTAACCTCCTTTCCATTCCTCCTTGCTTTGGTGCAATTGGAACAATGAGTTGTCAGCCTTTAGGTGATAGCTTGAGCTGATTGGTATCCTAATCTGGTACTGCCTTGTACATCTGCATCCATGAGATTCCAATAAGCATTGTTTCATTCATGTGTTCATTTGGTAAGCATACAAACTGATGAGGGCATGTACATCCTTGTACTATCACATTTAAGTTGACTACCCCCAATGTCGGTGTTGGGTTCTTGTTGCATCCTTTAATAGTCGCTATTCCTGCTGTCAAAGATTGACTTGTTTCTTTCTTGTACGTGGAATAAGTGATTGGATTTACTCAAGCTCCTGTATCGACCAATGCATTTGTGCTATGATTGTTTAACTGTACTTTGATGTGAAGGTCCATTCCATCTAACCATTCATTATCTGTTGACACTGCATCTAATTTTTGTAATTCCCATAGTCGGTCATCTAGTTCCAGAGTGTTGATGGGAATAAATATTTGATTTTTGAGAGCAGCTTTCCTTTTGAGTACTTGAAGCCGAGCTTCCTCTTGGGCTTCATCAGTAACTTGCTGTCGTTTTATCTTTCTTTGCTTTGCTGCATGCATCTTTTCTAGCAATCCATTGGTTAGTGGCAGATTGTACTTCTTTAAACGACATCCACTAATCCAATTAGCCATTGGTTCACCATCTAGGGTGGACAACTTAACTACCCCACTTGGGGATACATCTTCAATGATAAATACTCCGTTTTCCTTTTTCTTAAACTTGAGAATGTGTTGCTTAAGGGAATAGACTAAAACTAGGTCCCCTTTTTTGACGTTTTTTGTAATTAGATGGGAATCAAAAAACTATTTTTGTTTCCGCTTTTGTGCGTATATGTGAGCTACAACAGTTAGCCTTTGATCATCAATCTTTGTAAATCTTCAAGCCTTTTTGACAATTCATGTCCAGTCCACTCAAGATCCTTAGCTACCCTTAGAGTCGGCAATAGAAATTCTATTGGCAGTATGACATCAAGACCATAAACAAGGTTAAAGGGTGTAGCATTTAAAGCTGTTTTGAATGAAACTCTACAAGCCCATAGAGCAGCATGGAGATTCATTTTCCAATTTGTCCTCCCTAAACTAACCACTTCAGTCAATAACGAGTTAAGAATTTTATTCGTATTCTCAGCTTGTCCATTTGCTTATGGGTGATAGGGAGCCGATTTGTTATGGATGAGCATAAATTCATTAAGCAGATACTCAATTACCTTATTGAGGAAATGAGTTCCCCTATCACTGACAATATCTATTGGCAGTTCATATCTTGTGAACACATACTCATACAAGAATATGGTGTTAGGAAATAAGACGTAGCTAAATAGATAATTGAGTAGATTACTTAATGGAGAGAGATAGATTTATATACACGAGATTATAGAGTAGAGAGAGAGAGAGAGAGAGAGAGTACACACGATACGTGGTTCACCCAATGTGGGCTACATCCACGGGAAAGCAGCCACTCAATGGCTTTAGTACTTCAAAACAAGAAGTAGTTTACAAAGGGATTATACCCTTAATGGAGCTCCCGCCTTGCTTCACTCTCACCACCTCACACTCACCTTGTTGCATCAACTTCACACACTATGAAATGTGTGTAGAAATGGCCTCCTTTTATAGGCCAAAAGGGCTGCCCTCTCTTATGAGAGACAGCCATGTGTAGCCGCCCTTGTGCGAATAAGTTT
Source organism: Adiantum capillus-veneris (assembly GCF_014529385.1). Classification (NCBI taxonomy): domain Eukaryota; kingdom Viridiplantae; phylum Streptophyta; class Polypodiopsida; order Polypodiales; family Pteridaceae; genus Adiantum; species Adiantum capillus-veneris. Next base: position 53,009,100 of record NC_140947.1, on the reverse strand, counting down.
AAATCGGACCCTCCAATCCGCCCATGTGTGGCCGCCCTTGAGAAGACAAGTCCGCTTTTGAATTCGGCCACCGGCCACCGGCCATTGACTTCCGACCACCGGCAACCGGCCATTGACTACTGGCCACCGGCCAACTGACCGTTTGTTTTCCGATCACTTTCCGGCCGCCGTCCGGCCATAATATTCAGGCCTTTAAAGTTGCCCTTGATTCTTGTCCGTGAAAATTTTGGTTTCCGGTGAGTGATTTTCCTTCACGCACGATGGCTTCTCCTCATAATGGGGGCCTTATAGATGTGCGCTTTTACCACAGAAAATTACAAGGGTAAATCACGCTCCATACTTAACAATCTCCCACTTGGAGAGTGATCTCCAAACCAAACCTGTGACTGCTTTCCATTCTGGCTTCTTATCCTTGAATGCCGATTGAAGATGAGCAAAAGCTCAACTTCTCCTTGTTGACCACCTTTGTAAACATGTCTGCAGGATTTTCACTTGTATGCACCTTTCCTAGCTTTAGTTGTCCCTCTTCCAAAAGAGTGCGTATGAAGTGATATCTCACCTCAATGTGCTTTGTCCTTGAATGAAAGGCTGAGTTCTTCGTAAGATGGATAGCGCTTTGGCTATCACTGTACAAGACACAATTGTCTTGTTTGAATCCAAGCTCTTCTAAGGATCTATGAAGCCACATAATTTCTTTGCTTGCCTCCTTCATTGCTACATACTCTGCTTCTGTGGTAGAAAGTGAAACCACTTTTTGCAGCTTTGAAGCCCAGCTTATTGTTGTGCCTCCAACCGTGAACACATAGCCAGTAGTGCTCCTTCGAGTATCTTTGTCACCTGCCATATCTGCATCAGCATACCCTTCTAGAAAAATATTAGTTCCTCCAAAATACAAAGCATTTGTTGTTGTCCCTTTTAGATACCTAAGTATCCACTTCACAGCTTGCCAATGCTCTTTACTTGGGTTGTCCATGAACCTACTCACAACTCCCACTGCATGTGCAATGTCTGGCCTTGTCCAGACCATAGCATACATTAGAGAACCTACCGCTGCAGCATATGGAACTTTAGACATATAGGCTATCTCCTCTTGTGTCTTTGGACACATATCCTTCGTTAGTTTAAAATGAACAGCCAAAGGTGTAGAAACTGATTTTGCATTTTGCATTGCAAACCTTTCTAGTACCTTCTTGATGTAATCTTCTTGAGATAGCTTTATTGTCTTCTTCGTCCTGTCCCTTGATATTTTCATACCAAGTATCCTCTTTGCAGCACCTAAATCTTTCATTGAAAAAGATTTGGACAGCTCCTCTTTTATGTCTTTGATGTCCTGCATGTTAGCACTTGCAATCAACATGTCATCAACATACAACATTAGAATGATGAATTTACCATCTCCCAAATTCTCCATGTAGACGCAGTGATCCGAGTTGCATCTTGTGAATCCATGATCCAACATCCATCGATCAAACTTCAAGTACCATTGTCTTGATGCTTGCTTTAAACATACAAGCTCTTCTTTAATCTGCAAACCATTTTCTCCTTACCTTTTACTTCATACCCCTTTGGTTGAAGCATGTAGATTTCCTCCTCTAAGTCACCATGAGGGAATGCCGTATTTACATCCATTTGCTCGAGATTTAGATCATGAGCAGCCACAAGGCTTAAGACAAGCCTAATTGAGTTCATTTTTACAATAGGAGAAAATATTTCATTGAAGTCAATACCTTTCTTTTGAGAAAAACCTTTTACCACAAGCCTAGACTTGTACCTTTTCTTCCCACCTTCTTCTTCCTTTAGCTTGTACACCCATTTGTTTTGAAGTGCCCGCTTACATTTAGGCAGCTCAACCAACTCACATGTTTGGTTGCGATGTAGTGAGTCCATCTCCACTTGCATGCTCTTCGTCCATTCTTCTTTGGATTCATGTTGCATAGCTTCTTCATCTGATTCCGGCTCTCCAGAATCTGAGATCAAGAGATGGTTGAAGGAAGGAACAAACCTTTCTGGAGGTCTACTTGCTCTTGTAGATCTTCGGGGAATAGGTTGAGGCTCCTCATTTGGTTGACGTTGTTGCACATTGTCACCGTTTGCAGTCCTTGAGTCTTCACCGTCCTCAAGCTCCATGTACTCATCACCTATTTCTTTTGTTTGTTTTCTTTCCAAGTAATCTTTGTACATATTTTGTTCGTTAAAAATTACATCCCTACTCCTTAAGATTTTACCATCTTCAGGATTCCATAGGCGATACCCAAAGTCTCCTTCTCCATAGCCAATGAAGAAACACTTTTTGGACTTTGCATCTAACTTTGATCTTAGGCTTCTATCTACGTGCATGAAAGCCTCACACCCAAACACTTTGAGAAATGCATAATTCACCGGTTTACCTGTCCATACCTCTTCTGGAACTCCCCCATCCAATGCCGTTGAGGGTGACCGATTGATTAAGTACATAGACGTACTTACAGCTTCTGCCCAAAGCTCAAGCGGTAGGCCTGCATGTAGCCGCATGCTTCGTGCTCATTCCATGATTTTCCTGTTCATCCTTTCCGAAATCCCATTTTGTTGAGGTGTCCTTGGGGTTGTCCTTTGCCTCCGAATGCCATTGCTAGCACAAAAGCTTTCAAAAGCTTGGCTGCAATATTCGCCTCCATTGTCGGATCTGATGCATTTAACCTTGGTACCTGTTTCATTCTCCACAAAGGCTTTCCACCTTTGAAATATGGAAAATACATCGGATTTATTCTTCATGACATAAACCCATGTTTTTCTAGTCGCATCGTCTATGAAGGTTACATAGTACAATGAGCCACCAAGTGATGGTGTACTTGCAGGACCCCAAACATCAGAATGAACCAACTCAAGTTTTTTATTTTTTCTTTCATTTCCTGATTTTTGAAATTTTACCCTTTTTTGTTTACCATAAACACAATCTTCAGAGAACTCTAAATCCACTTCTTTCAAACCTGGTAGAAGCTTCTTTGTTTGAAGGATTTGCATTCCTTTGGCACTCATATGCCCAAGTCGGTAGTGCCACACCGCACTGTCAACTTCTGTAGTTGCTGCACAAGTTGAAGGTTGCGTGCTAATAGTACACAAGTAAAGTGTACCGACTTTTTCACCCTTGGCAACCACCAAAGATCCCTTTGAGATCTTCCACCGTTTGTTTCCGAATGCAATGTTGTGACCTTCATCATCCAATTGTCCTGTAGAGATCAAATTTTTGCGAAGAGAAGGAACATGCCTAACATCTTTAAGCTTCCATTCATTTCCGTTAGCAGTTTTGACAGAAACTGTACCTTTGTCGACAATCTCACAAGCTTCATCATCTCCCAAGTACACATACCCAAAATTACCTTTGGTGTAGTCTTGGAAATGTTGCTTGTGTGGTGTCGCATGGAATGAAGCCCCGGAATCTACTCTCCAGGAATTAGACACATTGTCTAATGAGAGAATTAGAGCATCTTGCTCTACTTTACCTGCCACATTGGCCTCCGATGTTGGCTTGTTGTCTCGAGACTCTGTCTCCTTCTTCTTCTTGGACCAGCAATCCTTCTTGACGTGGCCCTTCGTGACTTTGTGCGTGACTTGCTCCGCCTTGAGCGATCACGACCCTTTTGGTTTTTGAACCTCTCCTTAAGCCTTCCTCTTGTTTCCACTAATAGTGCAGCACTTGATGATTCTCCTGTGCTTCTCCTTCGCATTTCCTCGCTTAGGAGAACACCCACAACATCATCAAACTTAAGAGTATTTGTGCCATAGATAGAATTACTTACAGCCATCACAAGGATGTTCCAACTATCCGGTAGAGATGATAGTATAAGGAGAGCTCGCACTTCGTCATCGAAATTGATTTTCACTGATCGAAGTTGACTTATGTTTGTGTTAACGTCATTTAGGTGTTCTGCAACTGAACCATTCTCTGCCATCTTTAGATTGAACAAGTGCTTCATAAGAAATACCTTATTTGATGCCGATGGTTTCTCGTAGAAGTCGTCAAGTGACTTCATCAAGTCCTCTGTGGTCTTCATCTCCGAAACATTGAAGGCCACCGTTGACACCAAGCTTAACCGGATTGTTTCCAGTGCCTTTCGATCAAGGACAATCCATGCTTCATCTGCCATTGTTGCGAGCTTCTTCGCAAGACCGCCTAGTGGCAAATAGAGGTCCTTCTGGTAGAGATAGTCTTCAATCTGCATCTTCCAATGTTGGTAGTTTTTGCCGTTGAACTTCTCAATCTTGAGCTTCCCTTCCTCCGCCATAACTCCCACTCAATTTAAGGAATCCTTTCCTTGAGATAATTTAGCTACTAGCAAACCTTGCTCTGATACCAGTTGTTAGGAAATAAGACGTAGCTAAATAGATAATTGAGTAGATTACTTAATGGAGAGAGATAGATTTATATACACGAGATTATAGAGTAGAGAGAGAGAGAGAGTACACACGATATACGTGGTTCACTCAATGTGGGCTACATCCACGGGAAAGCAGCCACTCAATGGCTTTAGTACTTCAAAACAAGAAGTAGTTTACAAAGGGATTATACCCTTAATGGAGCTCCCGCCTTGCTTCACTCTCACCACCTCACACTCACCTTGTTGCATCAACTTCACACACTATGAAATGTGTGTTGAAATGGCCTCCTTTTATAGGCCAAAAGGGCTGCCCTCTCTTATGAGAGACAGCCATGTGTAGCCGCCCTTGTGCGAATAAGTTTAAATCGGACCCTCCAATCCGCCCATGTGTGGCCGCCCTTGAGAAGACAAGTCCGCTTTTGAATTCGGCCACCGGCCACCGGCCACCGGCCATTGACTTCCGACCACCGGCAACCGGCCATTGACTTCCGACCACCGGCCATCGGCCATTGACTACTGGCCACCGGCCAACCGACCGGTTGTTTTCTGATCACTTTCCGGCCGCCGTCCGGCCATAATATTCAGGCGAAAAAAAAGTCTCGGGGGCCTCCGCCCCCGAGGCCTTTAAAGTTGCCCCTGATTCTTGTCCGTGAAAATTTTGGTTTCCAGTGAGTGATTTTCTTTCACGCACGATGGCTTCTCCTCATAATGGGGGCCTTACAAATGTGCGCTTTTACCACAGAAAATTACAAGGGTAAATCAGGCTCCATACTTAACATATGGCTGTGGTTCTGGCATCATTCTTTTGAGTTTCTTTAGACTTGGCCCACTTGGTCAAATAGTCCATAGCCACAATGAGATATTGAGCTTGGGTTCTATAAGCAGGTGGCTATATTGGCCCAACAAAGTCTATACCCCATTTTGCGAAAGCTCCTGCCCCCATCATTGGTCTTAAGGGCATGCTATCTACACGGGTTGGCATTTTAGCTCATTGACATGCATCACACCTTTGAACATATTCCTTGGCATCTGCAAAAAGTTTTGGCCACCATATGTCTGCCATAAAAATTGCTCTTGCAGTGGTCTCAGTAGAAAATTGACCTCCAGCTAATCTAGCATGTGCTTGTTCTATAATGGGAATATATTTTTATTTATTTGCACAAAGACGTAGATGTTGATCTTTTCCTCTCCGATACAATTGGTTTCCAATAAGAGCATAATATGTTGCTTCTGTTTCAATTGCTCTTTGATGGTCATATCCTCAGGAAATGTTTGGCTTGATAAGTAAGTAACTAGATAGTTACCCCACTTAGGAACAAGTGATATTTGGAACAATGTCATATGAGATATGGATGCTTGTGTCTAACATTGAGGACAATTATTCACAAAAAATGAACATCACTCCTCATAGTTGGCCAAAATACTCCAAGTTTCAAGATCCGTCGCATAGTTTGATCTTCCGCAAAGTGAAGTCCTACTATGGTAATATGTGCTTGAATTAGGTATTGGGTTTTCTCCTCAGGATTAATTCATAGAAGCAATATTCTATCTCGATTTCTTTTGTATAGCCTGCCAGCAAGTATTTGATACATAGCCGATTGCTCAATTAATCCAATTGTAATAGGAAGTGGTATTTGCAAATCCACTTGAGCTATGGTCATCAACGATACCATGTTTTCCAACCATTGAGGTACTATTTCAACGGAGAACAAATATGCATATGGTAGATCATCGTCTACTCCCTTAGGTGGTTCTCCTGAAACAATCCTTGACAAATGATCTGCTCTTTGATGAGTGGTGCCCTTTTTCACAACTACAGTGAAATCAAATTCTAAAATAATGATGAACCATCTCACTATTCTTCTTGTGTTGCATGGCTTGTTGACCAAGTACAATAAGACTTGGTGGTCCACAAAGAACACAAATTTGTTAGCTGTAATATCTATACTTTTTCACGGCATAGATCCTTCCTAATCCTTCTCTTTTAGTGGTTGTATAGTTTTTCTCTGCCATATTCAACTATCGGCTAGCATAAGAAATAGAAAAATCAAATTTTCCGTCTCCTGGTTGAGCTAGTATACACCCAATGGAAAAATTGGAAGATCTATATGTATGCGGAATATCTTATTCCAACCTGGTGCTTTCAATATCGGAGTTGAAGTGAGAGCTTGCTTAAGCTTCATGAAGGATTCTTCACACTTATTAGTCCATTCAAAGTGTGTAATCATCTGTACATGGGTTTTGCAATTATAGCGTACATGTAAATGAATCGTCTGTAATATCCACAATGTCCCATGAAGGCTTGAACCCCTTTGACTGTTGTCGATCTAGGCAAATCAGCAATAACATGAAATTTATCCATATCAGTAGTTATGCCATTTTTAAACACTATGTCCAAGAAGTTTTCCTTGTCTACCCATAAATGTGCACTTTTCAAGATTTAAGCAAATCCTATAAAGTCTACATTTTTTGAATAACTTTTTGAGGTGTTCAAAATGATCAGCCCGGATAGATGAATGTACACATAGATAATCCATATATTTTCCAAGAAGTTCCAAAGATATTCCTTAAAAGGATGGCTCATCAATCTTTGAAAGGTGGCAGGAGCATTAGTTAACCCAAAAGGCATTACCCGATAGGCAAAAATACCCCATTCATTTGCAAAGGCAATCTTTAAAAGGTGGCAGGAGCATTAGTCAACCAAAAGTTGATTGTATCCCAAAAAGCCATCTAAAAAGCTGTAAGCTTCTTTTCCTACAACTCGTTCTAAAACCTGATTAGTGAGATTGGAAGAGGAAAGTTATCTCTAATGGTAGCTGCATTCACTTTCTTGAGATTGACACATACTCTTAATTTTCCATTTTTCTTGGGTACTACCACAATTGGAGAAACCCAATCTGTGTGTTCAATTTTATAAATGAATTCGACATCTTTTAGCTTTTCTATCTCTTCTTTGATCTTTCTGGCAAATGTTTCATTATATGTGTATGGCCTGTGTCTTCTTGGTTTAGCATCATCTCTCATCGGTATGGTATATTGATCCAGTCTCTATGGTATATTGACAGACTTTTGGATCAACACCCTTGAGATCCTTATAAGACCAAGCAAAGATATCTCGGTATTCTTTTAGTAAGCTTAACAAAAGCTCCTCTTCTTCTTCCATAAGGTCATTTGCAATGTATGCAGGTCTAAGCTCTTCTCCCGGTTCGGCCAAATCTATCTTTTTTGCGTTTTCACGTCCTTCGTAGGACTTGTCTTGTTTTTGTAGTTCCCTAACAGGTTGTTCAACTATGATTTTTTCGGTCTTGGAGAGTATATTTCTTGTAATGGGATGGAACACTCATTACACCTTTACCGTCCTCCTCAGTGGTTTCCATTTCAACTGTATATATATCCTTTAGAGCTTTTTTCAACTCTTGATATATTTCTTTCTTCGTTCAACTCGTGTCATGGTTGAATCCTTGTCTTGGTTTTTAGGTTTTGCTTGAGTTTCATTTCTCGTTTTCCTCAAATTATTTGATATTTTTTTCTTTTTGTTTAAAGGATATCTACCAGTGATTTTGTCCTTGACACAATCATGTGCATCTATCTGCATCAGGAACTGTGTTCTACTGGAGATTGATGGCATAGGTCTACCTTTCAAGTTTCTGGTGTCTCTTTTTTGTCTATACCATTTTTTTCTTCTTGGTTTCTGGTTTGGAAAGTCAAAAAACTTTTTCTCCCCTCCTTCCATGAGTAGTTTAGCTCTCACATGTTCTTTTTCCAACCCCAAATCATCTGAGGAAGCTGAATGTTCTTCTAACTCATCTGTTGCATCATAGTAGAGGTTTGAAAAGACTTGTTGAGCCTTCATTAAGTCCTTGAATTCTTGAATTTTGTCTTCAATGTGAAGGGTTGAGATCATTTGTATGGGAATTATGTCATAGGCGTCCTCATTGCAAAATTAAGTAGGCATAGACGTATTTACACATACATCCATTGTTGCTAAAATTTGAGTCCACTCAAATGGCTCAAACAAATGCTCTGGAAAGGGTTCAGGTACATAGGCTTCGTTTGTGCAATCCCTTTCTAAGATACATTCTTCTCGTTTTAAGCTCCCATTTTCTGAGGCTCCACACATCCAAATAGGCATGTCTTTGTTCAACCAAAATAGAAGCTTAGTTTCAGCCAAAGAGACTGAATTGAATTCTTGTATGGGTGTTTTCATGACATCTCTATAAGTGTGATCTTTTAGATTAACCCTTGTTATTGATCCCACTTGCTTTAAGTACAAATAATTGTTTCCCCAATCTTGGATGAGCTATACTTGTCGCATGAAAGGTCTTCCCAAGATAATTTTGTAATTGAGTTTCTTTCCAAAGTCTATTATGGCAAAAGTGTGTTGATACTCAATCCCACAAGAATTAACTATCACTTTTTCAAGCAGTCCTAAGGGCCAATTGCAATTTAATTTGAGTTTTTCTAATGGCTGGTTGCTCCCATGATTCCCATATTGCTTTCATGGCTATGGTTATGCCTGCCCCACTATCCAGTATTGCCATGGTTTCTATGTCATTATCTCATGGGAAGGGTTGTGTTTCCTTCTTCCCCTTCATAGTATTCTCCGACTTTGTTCATTGGAATAGACCTAATCTCTTTGTTATCCAACTCGTGTTTCAATTTTCCCAAATTTTTTGCGATTAGCCCTGTTATCCCCACCTTCTCTGGAGTTTTTTGTAGATCATTCCATAAATATGGTCTGATTTTTAACAGTTCTTCTAAAGTAAGAGTGCATTGGATCGGTGTAAACATGATTGAATGGATGTTGTCTACTTCTACGGTCTGTTTTGCTCTTTTTATCTGAGTGGTTTTACACACTATGGATTCATCTTTGTTATCTCCCAAGTAAGAGGGTATGTTTTCAAAGTCAATGGTTTAGACATTCCTGAAGCTTCAAAACCACAATCCCCATACAAGGATTGTACATCCATGTCCATATCAGGAGGTAGATTGTGTAACCAAACTTCCTCTATAGGAGCTGACTTCAGAGTTAGGCTCCCATCGTTAATTTCTCTAAAGTTTTCCCATAAGTGCCTTGGCAAGTCTTCTTCTACGAACGGAATTTCTTATAAGGCATCTTCGCTGTTCGGCACTATAAGTTCGGCTCTTTTGTTTCAAGGTGGGGTTCTACCACCACTTTGGATTTCTCTTTACTTGTTCCTAACACAAGCTCCTCAGGTTTTACCATACTCTCGAGCTTGGGTTTTTGTTTTTCTAGCATCTCTTGAGTAATTCTTACCAAATTTTGATAAGCTTCAACCTTAGCTACTTCCATTTGTTTTTCATGTTTTGTCCTGCTTTAAGTCTCGCTTGGTAAGCTTCCAAGGCTGTGTTGATTGGCTCAAAAATTTTGTTTACCAAAAATTGATCCTCCAGATTTCACGGTGGTTTCCTTGATTTCGTTTCCAATTTCTTTCAACTTTTCCTGGAATAATTTCTTTGCTTTCTCCTCGATTTCAGCCCTTTGTTTTCGTTTTCTCATCTCATATCTTTTGTTTCTGCTTATTTTGGTCTTTTGAGAGGAAATTGTAGTATTCTCCGAATCATTAGAGGAGTTATGTTTCTTTTTCTTAGCATGAGCTTTGGTGATTACCTTGATTGGAACAATCGGTTCACTCTCAGATGAGCTACTAGGTAGTATCACTTGGACTACGTTCACTACTGTTTTACCCTTGTTTAAAGGATTTTTTAGACAATCTTCAGGGAAGTGTCCTCCCTTTTTGCAACATTGTATGCAATAAGCTTCAACTATCGTAAGGTTCTTGTCAGGCTCTGGGCATTCATTTTTCCAATGATCATCTGCACCACAGTTATGACAGTTCCTAGTTCTTGGCCTAATCATGGGTCTTACCATTGGAAGTCTAACACCTTGATTAGCTACATAGTACATCGGTGCAAGCTCTAGTGTAGTATAAAGCATAGGTTCTTCCATTAGTGGTGGATGTGAATTATATCAGTCTCCATGTACCATTATTGTACATGCACTAGGCTCAGCATAGGGAGTAACAGGCACTAGTGCTTGTTCATCTATGATTCCCTCTGAATGCATATACTTTACAGGCACTACATTATGTCCAAGATATGAAGGTTGTTGACCCAACACAGGTTGAGGTCTTTCCATACCCAACGGTGGTCTTTGAACTGGGCCATATTAGGCTAATATCTGTACATGGGTTGTCCTTGTGGCCTCATAGGCACGTACTGAAAATTCCTATCATAATTTGGTCGATAATAACACTCGTTGGTCTCATGGTTGGTTCATTTACCCTCGATTTCACACCATTTTAGCGGCCTAATTGGTTGTCCCTATTGAGGTATCCCTTGCCCTGGTCCCCTCATAGGTGCTTTTTCTATGTTATTCATCATGTCATTTATCTTTTTGAGCATGTCTTCTATGGCTGAAAGCAGTGCTGCAGCAGCCGTTCCCACTTGTGCTGGTTTGGTTGAAGCTATTTTCTCGCTTTGGTTATCCTTTGGGACATCTTCTTCATTGAAAATATCACAGTTGTCTCCTAAGTCAATAGCATCTGACACACACTCTTCTAGGGTCATATGCTTCTTGCTATACAATATAGAATGAAGTTCCTTGTTTAGTAATCCCATTAGAAACAATGATAGTAATCTTTCTTCTGCAGGTATCTCTAGCTCTGGACATCTTGCAATGTAATGCTTCATTCTATTTGCACAATCCCCAATAGACTCACCTTGTTTCTGTTTGAAGCTATAGATTTGAGCTACCGTATTGTGTTTGATCCCCATTTTGGAACATGCAGCTACAAATCCTTGAGCTAATGTAGCTAAGTCCATGATTGACCTTGGTGGAATGTTTTGGAACCATGTCAATGCTTTTCCTTCTAATGTCATTCCAAATCCTTTGAATTGGGTATGGAAATCAAATATGCGTTCTGCTCTTAGCACTTGCTTAAAGCTTGCTAAGTGGTCATATGGATCCCTAGATCCACTTTATTTTTTGATCCATTTCTAAAAATCAACTGGTCTGACACGTCTATTTGGTTCAAATCCTAGTTTCTTGTTAGTTGGTCCTGTTCCGAGTCCTTCAAACCAATCTTTGAAAATAGTGACTCATGTAGCCCTGGACTGGCTTTAGTGTCACCCGGTTTTCTTTGTGATGAGGTGGTTTCTGATTTTTTAACATTACTCTCAAAAGATCTCTCGCGGAGTTTATCTCTTGGAATAGTTTCTGGTCCTTGGCCCAATATCCAATCCTTTATGGAGTACCCTCGGTATTTGGTTGTTCCACCTCTTTAGGAGTCATCATAACAAAGTTATTGTTATAACGATCCCTAGACAGGTAGGTTGGCAGATCTGTTGAACCCTTGTCTTTGATTTTGAAGATATAAATGATCCTCATGCAGGGCGTTAATTGTCCTGATTTGGCATGAGAAGTCCATAGAAGATCTTTGACGTTTCTATCCTCCCAAAAATAGACTCCGATCCTAGGATTATCCGTACTAAGCCATTTCAAAGGCTTCAAATCAACTTGATCTTATCCCTCAAATTCTAAAGTTGGTGTTACTTCTTTTGCTGCCGTATCTAGAATTATGGTATTTACTTCTAACCCCCATTTGTCTATCACATCAGGGTTTTCAACTTGTAAATACTGAGTTCCGTTTTTATCCATGTACATTTTTCCTTGTTTATTTGCCCTGATTTCCTCTTCAAAATCTATGTCATGGACATCAATACAAATGGCATACTCTTCATTAGGATCCATGTAAACCTGAGCTCCATGGTGATTAGTCTTATAAAAAGAGCGTATGTGCTTATTGAAGAGCGCGTGCGAGAGCATGTGTGTGTGTGCAACAATGGAGAAGAGAGGAGACACAGGTTTGGGTGGAATCCAAACACAATAGTGTTAGGGTTATGCGTCCTTATTCTTTTATGTAGAATGAATCATCTACCCAATGCCCATGAGTGCCCAACAATGTGCAAACCGCTCTGAAGGTAAGCTCTTTGTTAGAAGATCAGCAAGCTGCAATCACTTGTCCTCAAGCACATCACGAATGAAGTGATACTTCATATCGACATGCTTTGTCTTTGCATGAAACATTTGATTCTTTGCCAATTGTATAACACTTTGGCTATCACAATGTACCACGGGCATCTCAACATTGATTCCCAAGTCTCCCACCAGTTGACCAAGCCATATAGCTTCCTTGCAAGCTTCTGAAGCTACAATATATTCAGCCTCTGTAGTAGACAAGGTAACACAATCTTGCAAACAAGATCGCCATGAAACTACACCTCCAATGAATTAAAAAACATAGCCTGAAGTGGACCTTCTTTTGTCCAAGTCTCTTGCACAATCTGCATCCGTGTAGCCAATTACACATGATTCCTTTCTTCCAAAGCAAATGCACATGTCTTTTGTACCATTCAAATATCGCATAACCCCTTTCACTACCTCTCAATGTTTCTTGCCTGGATTTGGCATATACCTGCTAACAACTCCCACTGCAAAAGCAATATCAGGACGTGTAGCAATCATAGCATACATCAAACTCCCAACTGCAGATGAATAAGGAACTTGTGCCATTTTATCCTTTTCCTCTTCAGACTTAGGGAGATCATTTTTAGAGATTTTCACATATGGAGGCAATGGAGTACTCAATGCCTTCCCCTTCTCCATATTGAAATGATTGAGCACTTTAGCAATGTACTCAAATTGAGTCAAATAGACCAATTTCTTGCATCTGTCTCGCTTAATGCACATGCCAAGGATATGGCTTGCTTCACCCATGTCTTTCATTTCAAAGTTTGCATGTAACTCTGACTTCAAGGCTGAAATCTCATCCCTACATTTCCCGAGATTTAACATATCATCCACATAAAGGACCAAAATCAGCAAACTACCATCGTTAGCTTGCTTAATGTAGAGGCAATGGTCCATATTTCTTCATTTGTAGCCTTGAGAGAGCATGAATGAGTATAATTTACGATACCACTCCCTTGATGACTGTTTTAGACCATAAAGAGTCTTTTCTAACTGACACACCAAGTCTTCATTGCCCTTCTCAACAAAACCTTCTAGCTGCTGCATATAAACTTCTTCTTGAAGATCACCATGCAAGAACACCGTCTTGACATCCATCTAGTCAAGTTCCATGTTGTCTTTAGCAACCAACACAAGTACACACCACAGAGTAGTCATCTTGACAACCGGACAAAAAGATTTCATCAAAGTCAATACCCTGCTGCTGCTTAAATCCTTTAGCAACAAGTCGTGCCTTGTACTTGGGTTTATAATCATGAGGTGTAATTTTTTGCTTGTACACCCATTTGCATGGTAATGCCTTTTTACCTTTAGGCAACTGAACCAACTTCCAAGTTTGATTCTTATGCAACGAGTCCATTTCTGATTGCATAGCTTTCTCCCACTTTGCCTTGTCATCCATTGACATGGCTTCCTTATAGCATGAAGGCTCTCCGCAATCTGTCAACATAATGTAGTCCAATGAGGGAGTAAATCTATCAGGAGGCCTTGAAACTCTTGTAGACCTTCTAATAACTGCTTGAGCCGGTTGTCCCTCAACAACATCTTGTACTGCAGGAGGACATTAGGAACTTGTTGTTTGACATTAGGAACTTCAGACCTATTGTGGACAATTCCATCTTCTTGGAAGATAACTCTCTTGACCTCCACTGTATGCACAGGCTTCTTATGCATCTTTTCTTCATTGAAGTATGCGTCATTACTGCGAACTATCTTTATAGCTTCAGGATCCCATAACCAAAATCCCATCTCGCCAGGATTGCCATAGCCAAGAAATATGCATTTCTTTGACTTAGGAGCCAACTTGCTTCAAAACTCCTTTGGAACATGGCAATACGCTTCACAGCCAAGACTCTAAGATGCTTGTAAGAAGGTGGCTTCCCAGACCAAAGCTCTTCATGTACCTTCTCATCTAAGCCTTGTTAGGAGATCTATTATTAAGATGGACAGCAGTTGCTAATGTTTTCGCCCAAAATCCATTAGGCAACTCTGCATTAGACGACATGCTATGTAACTTCTCTTGTATGGTACGGTTCATCCTCTCAGCAACACCATTTTTTGGAGGTTTATATGGAGCAGTCAACTCTCTTTTGATGCCTTTGGAATCACAAAATTTTGAAAGGCTTTAGTGACATACTCACCACCATTGTTTGACCTCAAGCACTTTACTTTCTTGCCAGACTGATTCTCCACTAATGCCACAAAATTCTAAAATTTTGAAAGAACTTCATCCTTCTTCCTGAGAGGATATACCCACACTTTCCTTGACTCAATCATCAATGAATGTAACAAAGTACAATGAACCTCCCATGGATACATTAGGCATAGGTCCACAGACATCATTATGCTCTAACTCTAATGGCTCACTTTTTTGAGCGCTTCCCCTTTTGTGCGGTGACTGTGTTTGTTTACCATAAAGACAATGCTCACAAACTGAAAAGTCTGAGAAATTGAAGCCAGGCACATAACCAAAACGAGATAAGATTTTCATTCCCTTTTGAGACATATTTCCTAACCGGCGATGCCAAAAAGAAACACTTGGCTGCTCGGTTACACAAATTACATGGTTTTTAACATTGGATACATGTAGCATGTACAAAGTCCGAGACTTTGAACCATGTGCTACCACTAAATAACCTTTGGTGATCTTCCACGAACTATCACCAAATGTGCAGTAATATCCTGCGTCATCCAATTGTCTTGTACTAATCAAGCTTTTGGTAAGCTTGGGCACATGTCTCACATTCTTGAGCATGAATGAAGAAACATTCTGAAATTTCAGCTCCACATCGCCGACACCAACTATGTCGCAAGCAAAATCATTGCCAAAACAAACACGACCTTTACGGATTGCATCATATGTACTAAACCACTCTCTATGAGGAGTCACATGAAACGATGCACCCGAGTCAATAACCCAATCCTATAAAGCATAGTCATCAGTGGCAACCAAAAATGCTGAATCCATGGCAGATGTGAGATAAATATCTCCATCAGAATCTTCAACAAAACCATTGTTGATCTCTTCAATCTTTATACTGCTTTCCTTAGTCTTGCCTTCTTCCGACTTCTTGTCTTTACCTTTCTCTTGTTTCCACTTTCGACAGTCTTTCTTCATATGACCCTTTTTGTGACAATGATAGCATTCAATGTCTTTTCAGCCACGTGAATTTTCTACGAGATTTTCATCTTTGATTTTGTTTGCCCTTTTCTTGTGATCGACTACAAACAACGAGAGCATTTCTAGTACCACGAGAAGTATCAAGATTCTTTCTGCTAACCTCTTCAGTAAGCAAACTTCCCTCAACATCAGCACATGTTAAACCATCAGGAGGTGCTGAGTTACTTATGGTTGTGCGAAAAGTATCCCAAATTTTTGGCAGCGTAACTAGCAAGAACATTGCTTTGACCGAATTGTCAAAATTGACTCCCTGTGCAGAAAGCTAATTCAAAATTGTGTTGAACTCATTGAGATGGCTGCACATGGGTGTGCCCTCATCCATCTTCAAATCAACTAACTTTTTCAGCTAATAAACTGTGATGTTGCACTTTGCTTCTCATACAGGTCACATAACTTCTTCCACAGCTCATAACTAGTCTTTTCCATGTTCACATTGAAGTACACATTCTTTGACAAAGTCAGCATGATGGTGGACCTGGCAAGCTCATACAACTCCTGCCAATCATACTAATCCATATCCTCAGGCTTTATCCCTTTCATCTTTATCGGCGGCGAGATCTGCTTCTTTTGTACTAAGACATTGTAAATTTGTTCCTTCCAAAATGGGAAGTTAGTGCCATCTAACTTCTCAATGTTGAACAAAGTTTTTTCTGATGATGGAGCCATCACTCGGAAAGGAACAAAAGTGATAGATCCGCTCCACTAAAGAAGATAATAGAAAACCTGAAAATTTTTGGTAGAGTCTCCCCTACAAAACTGACTTCTGAACCCAAAACAATGTGTACAATGACTGAAATCCTGATCAAAGTGGCTAAACCGGCAAGATAAAATCTCAAAGAACTGTCACTGTCAATGTATCCAACTCTAGAAGAGTGTCTCTGACCAATTGAACACTGTCAAAGGCATACGCATAAAGATGACAACAATGCCAACAATGGCGGGTTAGTAGATGCGCACCAATACTGCACTAACCGCATAAACATACATCCTATGTTGATGCAAAAACTATGGGGATGTCGAGGGCTCACTCCAAAACCTGTATCATCGAAAGGATCTCCACATTTGGGAATCCCCCAGCTCAATAAAACCTTACCACGACCCTCAACAATAGGCTTTTCATATTTCCATCACAATACATAAACCACATAAGATCTTACATCAACCACAAAAACCCTTTTTTGTAACCGCTGTGGCGGTTTGTTTGATATCACAAACCCTCAAGAAATTACATCAAATATGCATGTGACAGACATCGCAAAACGAGTCTGCAATGAAAACCTGTACGCAGAAGAACCGACGAGGGTAGACCACCCTGCTGGTCTGAACTGAATATCTCTCAAAGTTGTGCAAAATTTGTAGAAACTTCCTTTGGCAAAGTTGTAACCACGTGAAAACGGTTGGGGATTTTAGGAATGGAGCTATTTTTACAGTCAAAATAGATCTGTAAAAATCTGCAGCTTCTACTTCACGACCTACAGGCAGTCTGAGTGACGTATCTCAAAATTAGTGAAGATTTTGAGAAAATTTTCTTATGCAAAGTTGAAGATGACAAAAAACCAGTCGAGAATACTGGGAATTGGCTTAATTGAAGACGTTTTGGTAGGCCAAAATAGATCTGCAAAAATGTGCTGCATTTTTGTTGCTTCTCCGTCTGCCTCCCCGCTAAGCTCCAATGGTGCTCCCAATCCCTAAGCTCTGATACCAGTTGAAGAGCGCGTGCGAGAGAGTGTGTGTGTGTGCAACAATGGAGAAGAGAGGAGACATAGGTTTGGGTGGACTCCAAACACAATAGTGTTAGGGTTATGAGTCCTTATTCTTTTATGTAGAATGAATGGTCAATGTTAGTTCCCAATAGTCTCCGGCCGCCCAACACTTAGGCGCGGCACATTGGGCTTTACCACCCCAACACTTATATCACACTGTCATTCCGGTTTCTGAATGAGTCGAATAGGAAGAAATTTTAGATGTTGATTCTAAAAAAGTGTCTGAGACTTGTTCAAAGATAGTGTCCAAGTGATCGCCTTGGTTCACACTCTCTTCAGTGGATACTCTACTAGTGGTCTCTCCAAATATGCCTTGGTTTGCTAGTATATGACTAGATGTAGGGTTGATATAGACTTGTGAAGCCCTGGATAGAACCGTCGGATTGACTTGATTGCAACTTCTGTCAAGCTTTCAATTCCTTGTTTGCAACTTGATTCCTGTATCAATTTTAATCAAGTTAGCTATTCTTTCACAAAGACTGTACAATTCTTGCTAACTATAAATGAGTCAGCATTTGAGACTTTCAGATTCCACTTTTGCAAAAAGCCAAAGGGCTAATATGCAACCTGGAAATGTACTAATTTGGATCCGATTGAACCCAAAATTTCCCGGTGGCCTTGTATTATGTTGGTCTAACATTGTACAAGTTCAAAAGTCAAAACGTTTGTCTCTGTGTATCAGTAGTAAATAATCATAATTATTTACTTTTCTCAAATTTTTGCACTTTCTGGCTTGTTTTGCCAAGTATGCTACCTATTAATGTCTCTGGACAAGTTTCACTAAGTTTGAACAAAATTTGTTCAAGTTATCAACTGTTTTGTATCCGCAGACTCAGCTTTCAAGAATCTGGCTTAAGTCTGACTTTTGTGATCCAAATTTCACCAAAATTGATTTGTGTGGTCTACTTGATATGTTTGACCTTGTGGTATACTCAATTGTGAAAAAATGTCCAATTTTGTACCAGATGTAAATATTTACTCCTGCTATATTTGTGCACTTTTTTGCAACAATCTTCACACAGATCTGTTAAGCAACTTAACTTAAGATCCCTAGCCAAGTTTCATCAAGTTTGGATAATTTTTGTTCAATGGTCATCAGTTTTGTATCTGCAGACTTTGCAAATGTGGCCACAATTTTCAATCCAATGATCCCAAAATTTGATTTATGGGCTTAATACAACATGCTAAAACTAGCGGTATGTTGACTTGGTCAAAAAAGTTGAAAAATGGGATAAAACTAAATAATTGTGATTATTTACTTCTGGCAAATTTTTGTATCTTTTTGGTCAACTGAGCATGTACACTTGTCTATCACATCAATATAAGCCTATAAGTCAAGTTTCACTTGGTTTGAACAGAAGTTTTCCAATTTTACACTCAAGTTCTCGAAAGTCAGTATAGAATTCAGTTTTTACCCAGTTTTTGGTCAGTTTGGTGATCCAAATTCTATGGGCCTTTACATTAGTTGTTTGTACATATGCATAGAGCCTATGGTATCAACCTTGGTCACTTTTGAGCTGAAAGTAAATAATCGTGATTATTTACTTTAAGCCTAAAATGAGCACTTTTTTGAACTTTTTCACTGGACAATCTTTTCATGAGCTATTTTAAGCCTCTGAGTCATGTCAAAACTTAATTTGGCCTAAAATGTCAAGAAAAAGTAAATAATCTAAGTTTTTGCAAACTCTTGAAATTTTTACCTCAATGTGTTCTTGAGCTTACCCACTGGTTCATACAACTTCTAAAGCATACTCTCCAGTCGGATTCAATGGTTGGCAGCCTTTTGGTGCTATTTCTAGTTGTAGGCCCAAAATTCTGTAGCTTCACATAAACAACTCACAATTGATTCTTTTGGAGAGAGCAATGTTCTGAAATGCACCTCGGATTCTACTTACCCTACTCCTAGGTTCTATTGCAATGGGGTTGTGGAAAGTGTCTACAAACACTCGTTTTCTTGTTTTTTTATTTATAATGGTTTGCTAAACCTTGATCTTAAGACGTCTCATCCGTCAATCATTCTGAAAATCCTAATCTAATCCTACAATCCTAAAATTACTTAGCAAGTACGACTTACTTCCAAGCTACCTCTATACAGCAAAAGACGACAATCTTAAGCTATGCGGTTTTAAAAAGAAAGTTTTTACTCTAGGTGATCCTAGAGGAAGTTAAAGGATAAATCATTAGGCAAAATTTGGACTCACAAAGGGGCCCTTTAAGGAGTTTGACTTTACCTCTCTCTACCAAAACGGGCGCATGGATAAATTTTTGCAAACAAACTCCAAAGTTGGCGGAGGTTTGACAGTTAAAATGTCCTCTTCAAGCTCTATCTACTGATATATAGCACGCCATGAGATTCCTCATATTTTAGAAGATTCTTTTTTTGATTCACATATAATGTGACAACTCTGTCAAAATCTAAGTGAATCAAAAAAAGAATCTTCTAAAATATGAGGAATGTCATGGCGTGCTATATATCAGTAGATAGAGCTTGAAGAGTACATTCTAACTGTCAAACCTCCGCCAACTTTGTAGTTTGTTTGCAAAAATTTATCCATGCGCCCGTTTTGGTAGAGAGAGGTAAAGTCAAACTCCTTAAAGGGCCCCTTTGTGAGTCCAAATTTTGCCTAATGTCACAAGATGCTCATGTTTTTCCCTACTTTAGGTCTCTTCGATCCCTGACAACGGCGCCAAATGTGGGACGGCTGTCTAACCTTACTCCTATCTTATTGCAGACATAGCGAGAACCATGAATATAATTGTCAACCATGGGACGAAGCTGACTCAACTAGTGCATAGAGGCTACAAGAGGTTGTCAATCTCTTTGAAAACAACAAAAAACTCGCATATAACTTAGGCTACACTTAAATGATAGAAATCACCAAAAGCTAATCGCTCATCGGCAAACAAATCACATTCGTTACAACATCAAACGACATCCAAACGTCATGAAACTTCTAGGACATGTTTATAAGATCTAAGCACACATGCTTATGGTCTCAAATCTCACTTTAGGTCAAGTGCAAAAACACAATTATTAACAACAGTGAGTTTTTGACCTAGTCGTTTTCGACCAAGAATGCATCTAAATGCTTAGCAATGATGCCCCAATACGCACCTATACTTAGTTTTTGATTTTAAAGCTTAAATTCATACTTATGATGAAATTAGGCAGCGGGTCGCCGATGCCAAAAGCTACAAAATACCGTGAAATGTTTACGTCAATGCATAGAGCTCTTACCTGCGGTTGCAACACAACAGACATGACTGCAATGTGAAAACTGGGGAGGGAGTAGGAAGCACGAGAAGGAGAGTAGTGAGCGCCGTTAGCTCACGCTGTGTTTCTATTATCCAAAACTTACAAAAATTGACTTTTATACCTTAGCCAAGGTTTTTGGTGGTCAAAACTAATAATCTGGGAGCTCTAACTAAAGACAGGTTGATACAATCTGGAAGCTTGTAGCCCCAGCTTATCAATTACAAACTTTATCTAGAAAGTAGGAGTTACAATATTCTCGATTCCTCAAAATAATAAATGTTTTTACAATGAAAGCTCCGAAAAATGGTATCGGAGCTAGCTTGCTGCTAACAATTTTATGACAAAGGATATGATGGACAAGGCTAAGCTTTTTTCCCAAGGTGGATAGTCGAAAGAGATAGAAGTGCATGACAAGCTAGTGTATCCTCGATGCTCCAAAGTCAGACTAGGTGGCTGCCACACACTAATGTTCAAGATTGATTAGTTCTCCCCCTCAACAAACAGTAGGGTATTCAATTGCCAAAATCAAGATGGGTGACAATACCAAATAACATCTAGAATCCATAGTGTCCACCATGGATGAAGATAGTTTTGTAGAAGATGCTGAGAGCGGTGCTTAGCATGCAAAAAAGCATTAGAAGAGCCCTCTCACTTATTCAAGGAGTGCCCAATTATTAGTGGCCTAGCAGGTAAGGTATGCAAATGGGTTCCAAGGACCTAGAAGATAGGGTTTTGTAGAATGATTTGTTCTTTGGGGGGAAGGTGATGAAAAGCCAAGCGTTGTTAATCTGCACACAAATTGTTAGACTCTGCTACTTTCAACAAGTTTGGAAGGCCACAAACCATCAAGTATTCAAAATGACCATTCAATAGATATCTTCACAAAGATCATCCAAGAAAGCAAGGAAATGATTATTGCCCTTGAAAAAGGAAGAACTCAAACGAGTGAAATTGGACAATTCTCACCACCTTGATTGTTAATGGTGGGGGGTAAGTGATCATGGATATTGGCTAGTCTATGGCTAACACTTTGTAGCATCTAGAGAGGTCAAGTGATACCTCAAATCTTGGCACAAGCTTGAGGTTACTTTGTATATTTCTTCCTAGAGATTTTAATATATACATCCACTCAGAATTGTGAGTTTGAAAAGAAGCAGAAAAACTTTCTCCAGCTCATTGGTTAGCATGGATGACTTGACATTTCTTTCTGATCATTAAAATTTTCAACCTTGAGGATATCATTGGTCTATAATTAGTTTATTGTGTGTGTATGCCAGTACAAGGTAGTACCTTTGGTTCACAAAGTCACCTTTGGTTTCTTTGTAGAGTATGATGTTTTTTTTCAGACTCACAATAGTGAGTGTATGTATCAAGTATTCACCAAAATAGTGTACAAAGGAACCTCAAGGTCGTAACAAGCATTGAGGGAAAGCATATTACATTGGATAGCAACCGAGCTTCTCAAAGAGGCAACCAACCATCCCTCAATAGGTCAATTCTATCCCGTCAACATTGAGTTGATGGACCAATACTATTCTTCCAAGGTCTTCCTTTTACCAATGGAGACAATCAGTTCCTTGATTTCAAGTTTTATTTCAATGAAGCTAGCAGTTACTAGAGCCTTTTAAACACCTTATGGCTCCTGGCCTTCCAAATTTCTTTAAAGTAGCAAAACTTAACAATCTGCATGCAAACCAAGAGTGCTTGGCTTTTCACCCTCGTCCCTCCTAGGGGTAGGTCATTCTTGAAGAAACCTATCCTCCATGTCCTTTGAGCCCACTTGCATATTTTACTTGATAGGCCTCTGATAGCCAGGAAATGTTTGAAGACGTGGGGAAGATCCTCACAATTCAATTTCACACATATCAACAGAGCCCCTAGTAAAAAATTCCATATAAAGCACTTCATTTCCATGGGCCATTGTGGGGTCCAAATGTTCTTCACGACCACTCCCCATCTTGCCTCCGGCTTTGTTTCCCCCATTGCTTGTTGAGGGGAGAGAGCCAATCAACCGAGCCCATAAGAGAAAAATAACGTCCTTGTTTTTCATTTCCTAAATTGCATGCACTTGGGACACTGTCAGGATTTCCACTCAAACTCAAATTCACACACTAGCATAAAACAATATAGTCTAGCCCTTCAAGAACTTTGATTACCAGTAGACGTTTTTCTCCCAATAAGATTGAACCGAGAAGCCCCTTGATCAATATCTTTCCATCTTCTGTTATTGCAGTCCCAAAAATGGGCCAGATGACTTAGACCTTTTTTATTCATCTTTCTGGTAGTGTCCCTCCAAAGAGAGTTCAATGGTATGTTACCGGCTTTAGAGAGCCAAGGGGACCAGTGAGTAATGGAGTTTTGGAAGTATCTAGTTAAATCTCTGTTAGACCAGTGGGTAGACAGACATGCGAATAACCTCCCAACCATCCTATATATAGGCCCCTGGCCCTCTTCCATATATAGACCCCTTTACTGCATGTGTGCCTGGTACATTGATTGCCCGTGCCGTGCCCGTATAGTCCTACCCTTGGCATGAAATTACTCCCCCCTTGGAGAAGCGTTTTTGTCCTCGAAAACACAAGTGGTGGTATCTTCATAAAACACGAATGTTTTCCACCATGGCATCCCTCATGGATCCAACGGTTTGTTGAATCGGAACCCGGTTCATTGGGAGGTTCAATGAAATCAAGAGTAACATCTTGATTTGCTACATTGTTGTCCTTGTGCAACCATCTTGGTTAACTGACTCATAATCAAAAGAGCGTGAAGGCTCCATTTAGAACTCACTTGAGAATGCTAAACGAGTTATCACAACTAAGAGGTTTTTAAATGCATACCCAAGTTTCAGACTTTTTGAAGGTACTGGAATGTGCAATATAACCTCGGCTCATCTTTCCATGAAAGTACTATGCTGACATACTCATCAGCAGCAACCAAGTCCTTGACTTACGGTGGTTTCTTGCCAATAGTCAATCTCATCCAAACTAATGATTAAAGTTGATAACTTGAGGCAGAGACTAGAACTAGCCGTATCATTCCTTTCATCATATGAAGCAAACTCCAAACCAGAAAGGTAACCGATCTAGTTGTTTCACTTCTTGCTAACGTATGCACTTAGCATATCCTTTAGCATGCTTTACTAGCGTATGCACTTTGCATATCCTTTAGTACTAAATAGAATTCTTTTAAGCTGCCCACCCTACACGGGATGAATAGCAATAGTAAAAGTGAGGTGCTTTCCCCCAACCACTTACAGACAATCGCCCACGATTGACGACAAACTATGACTCAATCATTGAGTATCTAGCCATATACTCGATATGGAATGGAGACAACCAACTAGGTTGAGAGCAGATTGGAATTTCAAGCATCCAATCACAAACACCCATACTTAGCCATCACCTTGTATGGCAGGGTACATACTAAATCTGCAAGAGAAATTGCACTGACAGTGCAAAAAATTACAGAAACAATAAAGTTCATGAATTTGCATGCCGCTCCGAATAAATTTGTGTTAGACACTAGGGCCCATAACACCTAGTGTGCATGCATTTAACACAAACATATTCGAACCGCAATTCCATGACGAGACTTTCCACTATACTTACGTGAAAATCTTGCAGCAAAAGTTGGACCATAATAGAAGGTGACAACCCGGTCACACCTAGGAACCAACCATGAGACCCTCTCATGAACGTAGCATACTTTGTAGCAAAAGTTGGACCATAATAGAATGTGAAAACCCGGTCACACCTAGGTACCAACCATGAGACATTCTCATGAATGTAGCAGACTTTTCTATATGTAGAAACAACCATCCGTTCAGGTGGTTTCACAGCACTTGTAATCACAAGAAGTCTGTACTTAGTACCCGACAATTTTTGGCCACTGAAATTGTATCGGATATTGTGTGCTTCGAATGGTCTAATGAACGGATGCGACCAACACCTAGGGACTTTGTTGCGACACATCATGAAGAACTGGGTGCCACTGTCAGTCCCAAAGACTCATATTCTCCACATGTGGAATATGTCTCAAGTAAGGATGTCAAGAAAAGTGGCATCCATCAAGTACGAGCTGTACTTGTGTGTGGAGGTAACTGATAACACTCTGCGACAAGAGTGAGGGGGACCCTCATTATCATGCTCCACACTGGCTAAACCGAACTCCTTGAGTTCCTAGACCATGTTGTATCCCATGTGACAACATGTGCCAAATCAAACCCTACAAGTAGGTTCGTAACATTATAAGGCAGAAAGGTAGATTGAACACTTGGTCCAAAATACTTTGTGTCGACATGCCCTTGGCATGGCTCTATAACATTCAAGCGTGCTGATACGTCTTGAAAAAAAAAACCAAGCAAAGCATACAAAAATTGGAATAACACCAAATCAATAGATGCGTACCTATAGATTTGAACGTAATGTTCACTTACTCGTCTGCAAATGGGGAGGAGCACGTCTCCAACCTGAAAAAACAAATAGCAGTGCACTAGGAACCATGGGTGTTGCCCTCGCAATCCAACCCCTTTGGTTAAAATCTACATAGTCAAACCCTTTGGTAAGACCCTTTGTAGAAACTACTCAACTAGCAGGCAACGGTAACCAATATAGTTAACCGTGTACATAATGATTGGAATAAACTCAAAAAGTTGAATTTGTCCGCTACCGTGTGGTAGATTGCGGAATTCTTTCCTTGAAATTTTAAATGGGAGAGA
This sequence comes from Adiantum capillus-veneris, assembly GCF_014529385.1. Classification (NCBI taxonomy): domain Eukaryota; kingdom Viridiplantae; phylum Streptophyta; class Polypodiopsida; order Polypodiales; family Pteridaceae; genus Adiantum; species Adiantum capillus-veneris. The sequence goes on along the minus strand of NC_140947.1, from coordinate 52,983,775 downwards.
TCAAACTGTGATCCTCAATGCCTATGGGGTGATTTAGCAGTCACCCTCCGGGTCGTACCCCAAACAATATGTCCATAGACACTCCGTAGTGCTATAGAGAGCGCAAGAAATCTACACAAGTGAATTGCCTAGCTCTTGTGGACAACCATGCTGTCTCAATTGATTGTTGCATCTATACTTCCTTGTAGAGATCAGCTCTTGTGAGTTGAAGATTTATCAAAAACTCAACTTGAGTGTCGCACTGAAAACATGTAGTGCAAAAATGACACTGTAAACATCCTGAATGACAAGACCCTTGCTTGTCCATTAACATCGACGTATACTTCCCTGGGTAGATCTGTTCACTCTTGAAAACAATCACCCAAAGAATGCCAATAGTTGGGTCTTACCCTTGGCCTGACAATGGCTCTTAGCCTGTGTGGCTCATAGCCCTTGTGCAAATTAGTGTTCAATGGACGAACCGATGAAGACTAATTTGAGTAGCATCATAGCCATGTGCTAGCTGAGAGTTAGAGCACCTTGGCTCAGGCTGACTCACGAGCAAAACACGTATCAAAAGCTTCGTAGAAGATTTTCATTAGCTATGCCGTGCATACATAATCTTAAGCCCTTGGCAAAAGTGATGGCCTCAAACGTGAGAGCCCAAACCATAAGTGCCTTGCACAATCTAAACCCATAGGAATTCTGTGAGGTGATATTCCCTATTTTGCCAGTTTTTTCAAACTTGTGTGCCACGGCCCTTGATGACAAGTCATTGGGCAGTTCCTTGGCACAAGGGAGAAGCCTTGCTTCATGTAAAATCGTCAAAGCACTTTGCTTTGCACAAAGGAGTAGTTTTCCAATCAAAGGTGTAAACATGGAAAAATAAAAAGAACATAAAATTGGCTAACCTGGTCGTTGTTGTAACCAGTTGGCCCGAGATTCTGTGGAAGAAACAAAAACTCGCGTAAAAATGGCTCATAGCCATATCTGCTACACGGGTGGGAGCTGTCGTATGTACATATATGTCCCTTGTATCATATACGCCCTTCTGTCACGTAATAAAATAACCTGCAAGCATATTGCCAAATCCTTCCCAAGTTTGTATGCTCATAGCATATGCCGAACGTGGGGAATCTCAATGCAAGATGCGTAAATTGAAGCTCTGCTTCACATAAATTGAAGCCTTGCTGATAGCCAATTGATGTTGCTGGTGAGATACAGATAGCATGACGGAAAGAATCGACCTTGTCGAGCGATTACAACTGAAATTAGCCATGCCTATCTCCTTGAGATACTGAAAAATTGGCCCTTGGCCTTGCCTTTGAAGCAAAATGTAACCTTTCACGAGCGTGACTATCAAGGTACTTAGGAGAAGCCATGCTTCAGATAACTATGTCCGGTACATTGCCAATAAATGCTATTGACGATAGATGTCATAGCGAATAGAGTGAACAGTGTCGACCATGCACAAAGAATGGACCTTGTCCAATTGTACCTTTTATTGAAAAGTAGAAAAATACTTATATGCATACCTGCGTAACTTGATTACGGAAAGCAAAGAGACTCCTATCTGTTTTGTAGGTTGTGATAAATGGTCGGCCATGCCGAGCACTTTGGCCTGATGTGCCAATGAAAGATAGGCGAGAAAGAAATTTTCATGACAAACTATAGGCCTTGCCTACACTTTCCGTACTGTAACTAGAAGTCGTCCTATGCACCCCCATGAAATGGTCATACCATACAATTGTAAAAATTTCCCCAATGTATATTCTCCTAGCATACTCCAAATGCTAGCAAGACAAAAATGAAACCCTTGCTTCGGACATTGCCCTTGTAATTATATACATGCCATGCATGATAAAAATTCGGAAGGGTTAACTCTTGAGTGGTGTACTCAACACCACAGTGGTGTATGCACTTAATGAGCCTTGCTCAATGATCAGAATAATAGGTTGAAGACCAAGTGAGCCGTGTTTGAGCATACATTTAACAGCTGCACACTGAGAATGAATCAAACAAGAAATGTGCAACAAATCATCATACCTTGCCTTTGAAGGTCAGCGATGAATATTATTTATGTCGTCATCATCGTAGCTTCTTGAACGCGGGAGCTACATCACCATTGATGCTAACTCGAAAAAACCATAGAAAAATTCCTAGAAAACACGACCTTGCCATGCATGATACTGATTTGCATGTCCTTACATGCCACAATGATGGCGATCGTGCTTACCCTTGTAAGTTGGATTGGCTACATGGCTAGTGCTTTACTCAAGCTGCTGCCAGTCTACCTTCTGAAATTTTGCAACCCGAATTACCTTCCTTGTCCAACTGAGTATTGTAGATATCGTGTTTCTCGCCATGCATGCTTTGACAAGTCGATGTCTTGTCAAAATTGCGGCTAGTGTGTCGAATCCATGGTAATGATGTCGGAAGAACCAGAAAATTTGCTGAAGGGAGGCTCGTGCAATATGAAGCCCCTCCTCCTAACAGCTCGAAAATAGTTAGGCTTGGCTTTGCTGTGGGTGAACGGCCTCTTCAACACCTAAGTCCTTGGCCCTTGGCCAAGTGTGAAGGTCAACCAAATTAAGCCAGCGATGGCAGCGGCCGCCTGCGTAGGAAAAAAAACAGAGAAGACAGCGCGCTATGCCGACTTTGTCTACTGACGATGCTGCAACGGGATGTGTTCCCCATGAGGAGGAGCTCCCGTTGAACCCATCCATGCAGGATTTTTTGCAGATCGACACCCTGCCCTGTTGTGTGAAAGGGACAGTTCTCGCGATGGTTGGAGCCCCTATTCGGTGCAGCCCTTAGGGACCTTGCCCACGCCATGGTAGCCTAGCTCCAAGCAGATCGAGAGAGAGAGAGACCCTTAAAGAGACAGAGAGAGAAAGGGAACATGCAAGAAGCAAGCCCCTTCTTCTTCCCTCCTCCATGGCCTTCCCCTCCCCTAGCTCTGATACCAATGCTAGACCAGCGGGTAGACAGACATGCGAATAACCTCCCAACCATCCTATCTATAGGCCCCTGGCCCTCTTCCATATATAGACCCCTTTACTGCATGTGTGTCCGGTACATTGATTGCCCGGGATGTGCCCGTATAGTCCTACCCTTGGCATGACAATCTCCCCACTCTAGTGCCTTTGTTTCTCTATTGCACTTCTGTACTAGCTCCCTCATTACTCTTCCAGTTTATTGTTGGACCACGAAGGGACGGTCAACTTGTTGTGCATCTCTAGGCCTTTCCACTAGCCACCCTAAAAGCAGAGGTTAGCATTCCCAATCATGATTCTTATCATCCTAGCCCATGCTTGATCCTACTCAAAGATTTTTTGTAAGAAATTTGGCACACTAGGCCACTGCATGGGTAAGAGGGTTGATAATCCCTAACCCTCCTTGCTCCACAGGTCTTGCAAACGAATCCCCACCATGCCCATTGTCGAGGTGTCACATCTTTGGTGTTGTTTTTACATAGGAATCATTTCATTGGTTTTAGGAACTCCTTCCAATGGAACTTAGCTATCTTGGGAATTGGGCTAGTGAAGGATATGTTTGGGTTCATAGGTCTTTCAATTTGACTCTCACATACTTAGGGATTAATTTGTACATAAACCTCCGATGGGATTAGTTGAAGCTTGTAACTTTTTCATAGTTTTGAATCTCATACATCGATATGAGATACATGATTTAGGTTATCTCACGTGGTTTATCTTTTGGGTAAGGCTTTTCTCTGGGAGGAAATGTGTTAAAATTTCTTAAAAAGAAGTGGATAAATTGATCTTTCCGGCAAAGCGATAGTATTTTGGGTAGTGAATTACATCACTTTTGGAGCAAATTGATGAAAATTTCATGTTGTCTCAAGGACGTATTGTAGAAAGTGCTTTAAAAGCCCTTTCATTGAAATGCACTTATAATCTTTGGTCTAGAGCTTTTGAACTAATCAAACACACCCCCAAGAGCTTGTTGAATGGGCTATGACAAGTAAAAAGAACACTTGTTATTAACAGATTAAACCCTAAATAAAAGCTCATTCTTCCAAGAAGAAGCCACAAAAGGAAAGGATATCAACTTTTGGGTGGCCCAGGAGCATCACCTTGCTGCATCAAGTAAAAGAAAGAAAGAAGTAGGAAAGAAGCTTGTCTTCTATGGAGAGGGTGTTGATGGGTATAGTGGGGTCCTCTCCATGGTGGACAGGGATTTAGAGCCAAAAGTGGTCCTTTATCATCCTTCAAGTAGAGCTCTTGGATTCAAGTTCAAGTGGGTAGATCAACATATGACCATCTTCAACATGTATGGACCTTACTCGGAAAAAGGAAAGTGATAGACAATGGGAGCATCTTAAAGATATTCATGTGGAAGGGGAATGGCTATTGGCGAGAGACTTCAATATGGTGGAGAAAAGAAAGGACAAAATTGGGTCCTCTAACATGTTAGCCAGATCCAAAAGGACCAAATGGTGATCCTTTGTGAGAAATGGGCATTAACGGACTTGTGGGAAGTGGCCCTTGGAATAGTATGCCAGGGTTGACATACACAAGACTACAATATGCTAGTATGGCCTTTCAACTTGATCGATCACTACTACTCTCACCAAGCCTATTGGCTGCCCTCATGGCTGGAAATGATGGTGTTAACTTCTCAATGTCTTTTGAATCACCTACCTCTTTGCATGAAATTTAAACAAAAAAGGGAGAAGGACATTGTCCCTAAGGGTCTAAGAATCTTCTTATGTGACAGAAGCTCACCTTTTTAAAGACCCTCTTTCCAAAGCCTAGCCTGAAAGTCATGTGCAAGCTTTGTAAGGATGTGAATTTGGCAAACTCTAGGGCCTGGGATATATTTGATATAAATATTAAAAAAGAAATAAAATTCAGGCCCTTGAAGGAAGAAAGACCACAAGGAGTGCCTGAAGCAGCTCACCGTCCAAGTCAAATTGTTAACAACAAGTAAAAAACTCATAGGGGTTGCCTCTGAACGTGAGCATCAAAAGTGGCTTGAAGCTAAGTGTGAATTGTCAGAATAGATTCTCAAGGAGGGGAGGAAGGCTAGAATCTTATCCAAAGAAACTCTCCTCCCGGGTGAGGAGGGTAATCAAGATCACTTTTTCAAGGCACTCAAAGTCAAGAGAAATTGGGTCCTTGTCCACTGATGATAAGAAAATGATATCAATGACCCAGATAAAATGGCCCTTTTAATGCTTGATCACCTGTGAAAAATCATAGGCCAACTTGAAGATGTCATGAAAGTAGTGGGCTTTGGGTTACAAATGAGTCACTTGGTCATTACCCTTGGTGTCAAGAGCCAATTTGAGTTCCTCTTCAATGAAAGAGTTGTGGGTGCATTCAAGGTCAAAAGATCCATTAAGCAAGGCTGCCCCTTAGCCGCGCTACTATTCTCCATTAGGTCTCATCCTTTGGTGACAATGCTTGAAGGTAGTGCTACTAGAGGGGAGATTCAAGGGTTGTCTCTTCGTAACGACGACCAACATATTGCAAAGATTTTTGCAGACGATTCCCTTATTTTCCTCAAAGGGTTCCCTCAAGTGATCAAGAAGGCTTTGGAGATTATATAAACATATGTCATTGCATTAGGGTCAAAGTGTAGTATTGAAAAATCTAGATGGATTTCTCTTTTGAAAAACAGATTGGTTGATCCAACCTTGTGGACTGGGGAGATTGTATCAAAAGGGAAGGTTCTTGGGAACCTGATGGGGCCCCCATTGGGGTAGAAGCTACCTAAAAGAAAATATTCCTTTGGGTTTTGGATAAGGTTAGGAGCAAGATTCGTAGATGGGAGTATGTTCTTCTTCCTTTTTCGAGTAGGGCGAAGGTGGTCAATTCAATTATGCTCGCTTACATAGCCTTCAATGGGAATTTGCTTAAGCTAGCCATATGCAATTGGAAAGAGCTCTTAAAACCGGTGAAAAGATTCTTGTGGAAATACAATACTAAAGACTAGATGCTCTAGCAATGGGCAGGTTGGAATTCCATGGCAAGAATTCTTGAGAAAAGCAATATTGGGATACTTAACCCTTGCATTCATGCGGAGGCCTAGTGTGCCAAGTTTATGGCAGGATTTACAAAGCAAGACTAGGCATGGTCAATGATGATGAAATCCATATAGACAATGCCAAATTGTGTTTGAATGGAAGACAATGGAAAGGGCTAGAGGTACACGACAAGTTTTTTTCCCCTCAGAGGGCTACCCTAAAGCTTGGTGGCACAATAGACAAACTAGTTTGTAAATGTAATAGAGTGACAAAGACCTTGAAATGGGGGGCATTAACTACTGGTACTTTCACAACTCTATTACTCACTGGTCCCCTTGTCTTTCTAAGATGGGTAGCATGATGTTGAATCCATTTTGGAGGGAAATTGTTAAAAAGATCAATTACAAAGGACTTCGATGACTCAAAAAAAATTGGGATAGAAAACATGGAAGGTGGGTAGAAACGGATCATTTAGACTCCCAATTCCACCTCTGTATGACTCAAATTCTACTTGCTAGTACAAATTTGAAATGGCTAGATAGAGGTGGGTTGTCCTCTTATGAATCTAATTTCAAGTGGAAGACATGGCAATGATCCAAGGACAGACATTTCTAGAAGCCACAGACTAAGGTTGTGTACAACACCCTCATGATATTGGCGGATTGGATTTCCCCCTTGAATAAGCAATGGGGCAAGCAATGGCAAGAATCAAGATTGGTGTCAATCACTAAGACCATATGATGCCCCCTTTTGCCTCTTGAGATGAAGATGTTTCTATGTAAAGTTCTTTGGGGGGCCTTACCTACGGGTGTGAAGATTCATGCCAGAGGTATTGGTCCTGTAGATGCTCGCATTGCAAAATGGATAGAGTGGACCCTCCCCACTTATTCAAGGAGTGCCGATTATTGGCCTGACATGAAATATTTTCAAATGCATGCGAAAGACCTGGAAGATTGGTTTCTTCAAGAATGACCTCCTACTACTGGATGGGATGTTTTTCAAGAACCATGCACTACATAAAGGCACTCAAGTTGTGAGATTTTATTACTTCAAACATGTGTGGAAGGCAAGGAAATATTGAGTGTTCAAGAGCACCCTAGAAACTGCTAGATTTTCTCTGCGAACATACAAAAAAATAGGGAAGCATTTGTTGCCATAGGGAAATGCATGTACTCTAACGAGTGGAATAGGGCTTTTGTTGCCACAATGGATACTCATTGCTAAAGTAGAGGTCTCTTACTATGTGTCACACGGTGGCTCCCCTCTTAGCCAATTTACCTATGGTTACTGAGGATATGTCATGGCTAGGCTCAACCATGAGTTGAATTTTCAATTTTTTTGCTATAGTAATATAATTCACTCACAATTGTGAGTTTTGCACAAAAAAATCGCAATCATTTGAACTATTTCTCCCCAAGTTCATTTTATTCTACATGTATAAAATTGTCAATCTTTGTCCAAGAATCTTGAGGTTTGAGAAGTATCTATGTGCATAAGGTCCATGCCGTGTAGCTCTATGCACTTGCTCACGGGTTGGGGGACCCTTTGGAGTATGTTGCACGGATATGTGCTTTGCTCTCCTTGTGTGTGCCGATGCAGGAGTCGGAGGGTTGGCCGGTGAGGATCCACCTTGGGGGGGCGGTGATTTTTTGGTTCCTGGCCTTATCTCCTCCCTCCCTTGCCTTCATTTGTTGGCCTTGTTTTGGAGTTAAAGTTGCAGGGCAGCCCCCAGCCATCTCGATGGAAAAGGAAAGGTTTTAGGCTAGTGGCTTATAGGTGATCAAGCTTTGTGAAGCTTGAGGGAAGGGTATCATGGCTTGCAAGGTGTGTGGATAGATCTTTTAATTCTAGTATAGTCGCCACACATGAGGCCCTTCCCATGGAGGTGCAAAGATGAGAGATTCAAATGTGCATAGGCCTATGGATACCAGGTGTGTGAACCTACTCGTGAAGGTCGTGTGAAGGTTTGGATTTATCTGTTGTGGTTCCCCTCCTATTTTCTAGTTCTATTTACTCAGTTGGTGTCCTGGTCAATTAAGTGTTCTACGGTAGGGCTCACTTTGTTGGTGGTAACCAAGATGTGTTGTTGTTTGTGGGTTAAGCCACCATGTGAGTGTGGGTGTGGGTGAGGAAGGAGATGAGTGCACACAATGTTGGTGGAGCTCAGTGTGAGTATTAACCCCTCGCCTCTCCTTATTGATCTTTACTACTAAAGAATAGATAAACTTAGTATGGTCAGTGTGATGGGTGTCCCGTTCAATACCGTAAAATGAAATTCAAAAACTATCCTACAAACTGAATTAAAAAAGGGTATATTTTATTTGTAAAAAAAACACAGATAAGGAGTTTAATAAATAGTCCTTGAACGCACATGATATACACAATTTATACATAGTGACCGACCCCCCCCCCCCCCCCCCCCCCCTCCTCTCTTCTGAGAATCTTAGAGACATGATCTCCATGGCATGGATACTCCAACAAATAGAAATATATAGCCAGATGTGGATCTTCAACTATCCCACAACACGCATAATCTACATCCATTACACCACAAGGGATACATTACTAGTCCCAAATCATAAAATACTATATTAGGTAAAAGGGGAAAATCCCAATTCCCAAGTTGGACAACTTTCAACATATCATGGGGGATAAAGTAATGATATTTCTGTCAAAGACGTCAATTTGCTTAAGGTCTCATTCCAATTTATGCATGTACATTACATGATGAGACCAAAGTTGTACATGAAATTCCATGGTTTTAGTAAATTGAGCAATAAAGAGACTAGTACATTCCATCCATTATTATTGTGTATGCTCTATTGTCCTACCTATAATTATCTCAAGGTCAAGATCTTGGTTTCAAGGCCACCATTTATCCAAGCTAAGTTCAAAGTGAGTACCTAAAACTATTCAAGGTTCACCACTTGTCCAAGCTAGGACCCAATTTGAGAAAAATAACCCACTTTTCTATGACATTCAAGCAAGGGCCACCGCTAATCTAGGACTTCTTCATTTGTGGCATGAAGCATACATAAAACATGTATTATATGCTTGGTTTCATCATAGAAGTGTTGGTTTCATGGTACACTTATATAAGCTAGACTCCCTTGAATTATGGAGGAACATAAATCCATTAGGTGAAATTTGGACTCACAAAGGGTCCCTTTAAGCAGTTTGACTTTACCTCTCTGTACCAAAACGGACGCATGGATAAATTTTTGCAAACAAACTCCAAAGTTGGCGGAGGTTTGACATTAGAATGTCCTCTTCAAGCTCTATCTACTGATATATAGCACGCCATGAGATTCCTCATATTTTAGAAGATTTTTTTTTTTGATTCACTTAGATTCCAACAGAGTCGTCACATCATAGGTGAATCAAAAAAATAATATTCTAAAATATGAGGAATCTCATAGCGTGCTATATATCAGTAGATAGAGCTTGAAGAAGACATTCTAACTGTCAAACCTCCACCAACTTTGGAGTTTGTTTGCAAAAATTTATCCATGCATCCATTTTGGTAGAGAGAGGTAAAGTCAAACTCCTCTTAAAGGGCCCCTTTGTGAGTCGTGGAGAGTACTAAAGACCAAATAAAGCTTAAAACAAGGCTTTTGAGTTTTGCAAATCAGCATGATGTCAAAAAATGGGCAAAACTTTAAAGTGATCAATTAGGTCAGCCCATTGATGACCCTAGAGTATCAAATACGACAGAAGCATCGACAAGTGAGAAACCCATATCAGTTTACGGACTTTTTGAATCTTGAAGCAAATATGAGCTAAGCTTCTATACCCACTTGTCATGTAATTAAGCTATTTATTTGGAAATAAGTTTACTATCTTTTTTTCAACATGTAATGATATTTTCATCATTAATATTGTCAATTATATCAATCATTGATTTAAAACTTTGAATTTATTTTTTCTCAAAAGTATCATGTAGTGAACTTATTTTTAATAGTATAAAATCGTAGGAAAGATAAATCATTACTCATTATATCAATATTTTGAAGTAGCATATCTACTAAAAAAAATTTCAATTTAAATTGGCATACAAAAAATTGATTCTTTATTAATGTTGAATTGATACTTCATGACATACAAAATTTAACTAAAACATATAGTCTACAACATTTAACATGTTATTAACCGAAATAGACATTTTTGTATTGTAGACTCAAAAATGATAAGAGATGATCATCTTGGTATATAAAATTTTCCCATTCCAAAGGCCCTAGAGTCTTTGAGATACGCGGTGTCATCTTTGAAGTACGATCTTCAAATATATGAGCTTTACCAAACACCGAGCAAGATTTTTTGAGCAAAGAAAAAACTGAGCGATTATGACATAAATTAAATGCAAAAAGAGAAACATAGAATTTCACACTAAAAATCCATAGCAACATAAAAAAGGAATATAACTGAATATCAATAATATAGAGGACCATAAGGCACAACATTGATGTGCTTGGAAGAGGCTATCTACACATGAAGTGATAAGTCTCTCCTATGATGCCACCCAAAACACAGCACTATGTGAGGATATATATTGTTAAAGAACATGTAGTAGACATTCAATGCACACATGTGAACTATGTTTATAGATGCCATGATAGATATAGAGGTAGAGCTATTAGGTGGTGAATATGCCACTATTGTGGGCTACTGTGAGGATATATATTGTTAAAGAACATGTAGTAGACATTGAATGCACACATGTGAACTATGTTTATAGATTCCATGATAGATATAGAGGTAGAGCTATTAGGTGGTGAATATGCTTCCTTAAAAGATGCAAAAAAAAACATCCTTTGCTGTAGACTTGTGTACTGTTGGAATTAGGGTTGCAGAGAAATGTACACAACTTGGAGAAGACGAAGGAAGCTCAAGGCACACAATAGAAATTGTGTTACTTAGTGTGTAATGGAAAGATAGATAGCCCTAGAGTGATGGGCGTATATACAATGCACGGGGGAAAAATCCTCCTAAAGAGGGAAAAATGCCCCGGCGGTCCTAGTGTGTTCACACACATCACTACCACATGTGTATGGTAATAAATCCCCCCTGGAGTGATGCGGTGAACGAGAGATGGCACATGAGTAAAGGGATGTGCCATGCCCCGAGGACATGATCAGTCCACAAAGGGGAGTAAGCCCAAAGCTTTGTTGAAAGCTTTGAGCTTCTCATGAGACAATGCCTTTGTGAAAAGATCTGCAAGGTTGTCCTGTGTTGGCACATAAGCCAAGCTCATCTAACTTGCTAAGAGCCTCTCCTTAACATAGTGGTAATGCACCTCAATGTGCTTTGTGCAAGCATGAAAAACTGGGTTCCTCGCGACTACCAATGCGCTCTGACTGTCAGTGTAGATAGTGTTGGCATTGTCCTGTCCAACACCCAAATCAACCATAAGGTGTCTGAGCCGTACACACTCAACTGTTGCTATGAAGACCGCCCTCTACTCAGCCTCACAACTCAAAGTGGCCATAGTAGGTTGCTTCTTGCTCAACCATGATATACATGAACTGCCAAGCATGAAACAAAAACCACTTGTGGACACTCACGTGTCAAAACAACCAACCCAATCTGAGTTCGAAAAAGCATGTAAGTCTAGGGGAAATGATAGCCCCTTGGGATAAATCAAGCCAAGATGTAAAGTGACACTAAGGTAGCGGAAAATCCTCTTGACAGCCTGCCAATGCTTAGACCCTAGGCTATGCATAAATTTGTTGACCTATGAGACTGCAAATTGAATATCCGGCCTTGTGTTGCATACATAAATGAGGCATCCAACAACAGCTTGATAAAGAGTGACATCTGCAGGATCACCAGCGTCATGAAGACTCAATTTCAAACCTATTTCCATGGGAGTGGCAATAGGTTTTCAATCCTCAAGTCCAAACTTACATAGCAATGTCTCTATGTAACTTTTATGAAACAAGGAAATACCACCATCACACTACTTAAACTGTATACCGAAGTAGGGATGCAATAGCCCCAAATCTTTCATATTGAAAGTAGCATTCAAATCAGCCTTAAATTCAGCAATATGTCTCTCATTTGGTCTAGTGATCAACAAATCATCGACATAAAGAACCACAATGAGAAGTATATCACCCTCACGCTTTACATACAATGTGCTTTCCGTTGGACTGTTACGAAAGCCTTGTTTGACCAAATGAGTGTTAACTTTCTCATACCAAGCACGAGGAGATTGCTTCAACCCATACAAAGCCTTCTTACATCTGCACACTTTGTCCTCTTGTCCTTTCTTGACAAAACCAGGAGGCTGCGTTACATAAACATCCTCAAATATGTCACCATTCAAGAAAGCAATAACAATGTTTGATTGATGTACATCCCAACCAAAACAAGCTGCCAATGCACATAGAAAATGCATAGTAGTCATACGAAAAGGAGGAGAAAAAGTCTCTTCATAATCTATGCCTTTTTGCTCTGCATAACCCTTTGCAACAAGTCGAGCCTTATGGCAATCAATCTCACCATGCGGATTGTGTTTCAACTTGTAAACCCACTTTGTACCAGTGGCCTCTTACCAGAAGGCAAATCACATAAAGTCCATGTGTCATTTTCTATAAGTGCATCATATTCTGATTGCATGGCAGACATCCAATTTTTTGAATTTTGTGCTGCATCAAAAGATAGAGGTTTCTCAACATCATGTAAGCTAGACACAGCCAAAGCATAACAATCGATGCATAAGATGCATGAACGAGTACGACTAGACAAAGGTACATCCAATTTACTGTCACGCAATGTATGCACCAACGATTTTGGCATACCTCTAGCCTGCTCATTTTCAGCCCTTTCCTCATCAAGTACATCATGTACATCTGCATTAGTAATAGGCTGATCTGTAACATTTTCAGAAACCCCCATAGGCTGTACATTTGCCTCATTGGAACTTACGTTCGTATTTCCACCCCCACTGAAAAGAGGCAACAAAGTGTCATAAATGTCTTGTGAGCTTACATTCCTGTCTCTAGTACATGACAAGAAGGACTGTCTCTAGTACATTCCTGTCTCTAGTACATGACAACAAGGACTGAATAGAATCTTCCACAAACACTACATCCCATGAAACCAAAATATGCTTTAACCAACAAAAATACATTTGACAGACTTATCATCCAGTTTTCTGCGCTGGGTTTGTGGCACCAAAGCATATGCCAAACAGTCAAAAACACGCATGTGCTCAATAGAAGGCTTTCTATCACGCCATGATTCATATGGAGTAATAGACTGCAAAGCTTTTGTAGGACACCTATTTAGTACATAAGTGGAACACATGATGGTCTCAAGCCAAAAAGAATGCGGCAAAGCTTGACTTTTGACCATACATCCTGCCATTTTCGTAAGTGACCTATTTTTCCTTTCAGCAACACCATTTTTCTGAGGTGTATAAGGCAATGTACATTGGTGTTTTATCCCATGACTAGCCAAAAATGCATTAAATTCATGAGACATATACTCCCCCCCTTGATCGGAATGGAGGGTGCCCATAGTACATTTTGAGACATTTTCAGCCATAGCCAGAAATTGTTTGAAGCACATAAAAACTTTGGACTTTGCTTTAAGCGGAAATACCCATGCACGTCTGGAGTAATCATCAATGAAAGTCATGAAGTACAGGTAATTTCCTAAGGACAGAGTTTGCATGGGCCCACAAACATCACTATGCACAAGCTGCAACCTACATGTGGCCCTAACTGAACCATCCTTTGGAGACTTAGAATGCTACATTTTACCCAGAATACATCCTTCATAAACATGTTTGATAGGTGCTTCAAGAGTCGGCAAAGAAGCAACCATATCATATTTCTGCAAACGCAACAAACTGGCAAAATTCAGATGACCAAAACGTGCATGCCAAAGTTTTGCATCTGAAATAGCTTGAAATAGCTCTTGAATCTGCAACTACATTTGCAAAATTTGGTCCACACTTGTCATACAAAGTGAGCTTATACACCCCACGACACAAAAGCCCAGATGCAACAATTTCATCACCAAAACTAAGATCATGACTGTACATCTGTCATCCACAAATTTGACTACAAGTCCAAGTCTAGCAAGTACAGATACAGATAAAAGATTCTTCTTGATCCCAGGTACATAAAGTGCATCAACAAGTGTGAAAGAATTTCCATTTGTAGCAGTAAGCACAATCTTTCCAACTCCCTGAACCGAGGCATTGTTGGCACAAGTGATTGAATTCCCATGAGGGATAGACTCAAGAGAGGTAAACAATTCATGATGTGAGGTAATGTGCTTTGTAGCACCATTGTCGAAATACCACACATGTGAATCTGTAGCAACTGACATGCTTGCATCATGGACATCAGGATTGTAAGTGCACTCTGCACTAAAGGCCATTCTGCATCAACATGAGCATCACAGTCTCATTTCACAGAAGACTCAACAAAGGATGCATTTGTAGTGGAACCAACATTTGCAGTGGAACCACCCTCTTTCTTCTTAGCCTCTTTGGCCTTTAACTTAGGACACTACTTGATCAAGTGATCATTAGCTTTACAATAATGGCAACGCATCTTCTTTTTGCCCTTATCACCAAAATTTCCAGACGAATTGCTGCCAGTAGAAGCATTAGGAACAAATTTTTTGCCACTCGCAGCAGAACCATAAGAAGTGGTTGCATTGCTCACCCGAATTTTTTTCTGACCTGCGAACACTCACCAAAGCTCACTAAAATGACATGCCATATGGGGTGGCCTCTACACCACAGATAGCCTGAACATCCCCAAGCATCATCTCAAGGTATGACTTAGACTAAAACTATAAGGGGCACCACCTAGCATAAGTGCAGCTAGGACGCAGACATAGATGACATAGGGTAGCAAAAGTGGGATTCCATCTAGGTAGCCAACATGAAATGATGATGTAGCAAACGTCCAGATATAAAAAATGCCTAGTCAATAGTCAGGAGTGTGTACGAGAGAGGTATGTGACAAGGGCGGAATGGATCATATTGACTGAGTGGTGATGGTGCACGTGATGAAGCACAAACAGAGTGATATACAAGAGATGAAACATCTTGCAAACGTAGGGAAAACAAAGCTAAGGAGAAAAGATAATGGACTCAAAGATTAGGTTAGCATTGCACACTTTTATTGATGATGATGATACTTATAAACGGTGGCCTTGACTATTACCAACCTTGCTCTTGGCACTACCCATGCTTGCAACAAAACATGATACCAGGAGCTCCCTAGCTTGGGAGATGCATTATGTGCTTAGTGGTTCATGGAATGTAGAATGCATGGAGCCTGGGTGGTGCCTCTAGTGTGTTCTCTACTTGTTTTCTTTGTGCTTAGCAGTGAGTTGTTGGGCCATTCAAGAACATCATCTTCATCTCTCTCAGTTTTCACCATGCCCTCTCTTATTTCAAGTTTAAAGGGTTAATTATTAAGGAACTAACCCTAATATGCTTATGTAGCCTTTCAAAAACTGCTACTCCCTCAAGGTTAAGGAAGGGAAATGTTGAGACATTAAACTCAAATATAGCCAATGTACTTGGCCTAGCTCTCATTCTATGGAAAACATCAAGCATGACATGTCCACATGACATCATAGCTTAAGTCATCTTAATCTACATAAGTAGTTATGTAGTTCCTCCACTCACATGTATAAATATCCCCTCTTTCATATGAAATTGATCTAGTTGTGGTCAATGTGTGTAGTCCTTGAGTTCTATCCGACTTTTCTCTAATTGATACTATTTATCAACAAAAAAGACACCTCAATAACTAGATTTTTTTAATATTCCAAGTATATTTTTTGGCATGTGTGTGCATACATGTGTGTGTGTGTGTGTGTGTGTGTGTGTGTGTGTGTGTGTGAGAGAGAGAGAGAGAGAGAGAGAGAGAGAGAGAAGCAAAGGGGAAATTCCTCTTTTATCTTAAAATTTGAGTGCCCACCTCCATAGATTCATCATTCCACAAAGGCTCTCATTAGTATATTAGACATCAATACTAGTAAACTTCGATATCATGGTGTCAGGAAAACTACTATTTCTTTAAATACATTTTTTTAGCAATTTGAAGGAGCTCCATTTCTATTTTTTTAATCTGATTAAACATTTTTGGAGTTGTGAATGGAAAATTTCAAAGCTACGATACGTTGTTCATAAGGCAAAGAAATAGATCTTGCATTAGTGTTTAGGCAGTTTGCCTATGATATTCATTAATTTCTTTTTTTCCAATGAAAATAAAGGAAGGAGAGGAGGAGATATGAAAACATATTGTATTTTTTGTATCATGCATGATAATTATTTGCAAAGTTATCATGTGTAATACAAAAGATACTATAAATTTATGAGAAAAGTAAACAATACATCTATGCCTAGTTTTTGACATGAAGAAGGCCATAGGGGGGTGGTAGAGAAATGGAGCCATTGATGTAGAGGTTGCCAATGGTGGATATGTGTCCTCTTGGGTTGAAAAGAAATTTTTTTTAAATATTATATTTCTTTTTTAAATTATACATAAATTCTTTTCATCATTGCAATTTGGTCCTTCACTTAAAGCTGTTTTGACTTCTTCTATTTTTTTGACTTTGTTTATTTGGACTGCTTAAAAAAGAATTGCATTCATGGAAGTTTGATCCATGATGTGAAATAGTGCATATTTTGATTTGTGAAAGAATATTTTTATGTAAGTACGTCCTAAAACGACATTTCATGAAATTGTTTTCTTATTTTTTATGCTTATTAACACTTATCTTTTTTTATGACAACATGTCGATACGAGCTATCTTAATTGATTGAACATTCGATCTCTATGACCTGCGTTATGGGTTCCATTGTGGCTGAGTGATGCTTGAAGGTGCACCTTTGTATCTGATTGAGTGGGAATGCTTGAATTACTACCAAAAAACATTACCGACTTGTTAAAAAATTCCTTGAAAAACAAGAGATTACGGAGGGCATTTATAGAATTTTGATCCCATGATGTGAGATATCCCAATATCTCAATTTTGAAAGAATATTTTTATTTAAGAATCTCTTTAAAAAAATGATTTTATTATTATCTATGCTTAGTAAATCTACTGTTTAGTTTGTAATGGTTTGTTTTATTTTGTTGTTTCTATTTTACTTCTTTTTTATTTTATTGTTTTTATTTTACTTTTCTCTATTTTATTTTAGAATGCCAATGTGATCTTTTTACCTTGTTGTTTAAGTGGCCCATCATAAGGGACAAGGCATCTCTAGGGTAAAAGCCCCCATTTAAGGACGATGAAAATGCCAACCTAAATCTCATAGTGTGGTGCGAGATTTTCATGTTCTAATGGCACTGCATGTATCTTAGAAGTTTTCTAAGATAGAAAATAATTGTTGAACGCATTTTCTTAGTGTGCAAAAAGGGTGATAGGTGTTTGTGCCTCGCCGTGTTAAAAAAAGGGTCCCTATTTTAGGACTCACCATGCACCAAAAGAAGTACAAATCGGAAATAGCATCCGAACTCTTGACCTGACCTATGGGATAACCCCACCCCTTACCTTCTGCATGCCATCGTGATTTCTCACCTTGTTTTCATTCTTTAAACAAAGTATCTAGTTCACATGCACTAGGTTAACAAAACGATGCACAGGAAAAGTGTGCCTCAGCTTAGCCTTGAGCCGGCTGCAAAATCAAAGTAGCGAGTTGAGGGGAGGGCAAGAAGGAGAAAATTCCGCTTAAACTACATGGAAAATAGTGTAATTTTACAAAAATACTAGCTAGTATTGTAAAATTTCCTATTCAGATTTGTCTTGGAGGGATTTTTGTATGTTTGTGAAAATGGTTTTTCCCGAAGCATGAGCCTTGGTCGCTCAACAAATTTGTACATGTTTTAGGGAAAAAGGATGGAGAATCTTAGAAGGTGTCAACACTTGCCATGTGCCCAAGTCTTTTTCTCATCAATCGAAAAGACAAAGGACCAAGTCTTTAAAAGATATTTTGAACCCTCATTAAATCTTTTTAAGAATATTTTAAATTCCTTGTGATTCAAATAACATGTAAGAGCTCAATAACTTATTGTGACCTTGCTCTTTGTGATTGTTTAGCTCACCTTTTGGTTTGCTCTTTTCATGTCCTTTAACATGCCTGTCAATCTCAACCTTTTGTTTCTTGGATTAATCAATTCTTGTATCACAAGTGCTGTACATTCAACAAGCATAAAATTCCAAAGTTTGAGTGGGTAATTTTTGGGGAAAAAAAAAAAGGTGAAAGTTCACTATGGCTTACGTAAGGCTTCTTGTTGTTGAGAGAGAAACCAAGATGTTGTTCACTCAATAAGCATAAAATTTTGAAGTTTCCACTCACAATTTTGAGGCACAAAGGCTTGCTAAGTTAAGGGGAGATGGGGAGCTAAGTTAAGGGGAGATGGGGAAGAGTAAGTTCAAATATGTGTTTACAACCACATGGAATTTTAATTATGTTTCAATATAAAATTGTATTATCTATTATATATATATAATTACAAATGTTTTATATATTCCACAAGTCTCACTTAAATAATATGAAAGATACACATTGCACATCAAAATTATGAAACAAAAAAAATGAGAAAGAAGTAAAGTAAAAAATTAAAAAATTAAAATTTTTTATTAATTGATTGTTTTTCATAAGATTTTTTTTAATAAATATAAAAATAATAAAACAAATCAATGCATAAATCGTTATGAAGCCCTTAAATCAAAGGACCCTTTGTCAATACTCTACATCATTGGATCGAACATCTATGAAGACACTTTTTAATCCAAAAATGTGAATGTAACGTTAAAAAAAAGCATTTGAAAGATCACGATATCTATTCATTCACAGGACACTTGGGACACTTGTCAAGCAATGAAAATTGAACGACCTTCACCCATAGTGCACTAAATCTTTTAGCATGCAAAAAAACATCCAAAGTTTACAATTGTTCTAAAGCTTGAGTATTCCAAAGCTTGAGTGAGTATTTTCCAAAAAACAAAAAGAAGAAGGTGAAAGTTTCACTATGTCTTACATAAGGCTATTGAAAGGAATTTAGTAATAAGAAGCTTCTTTGTGAGAGAGAAAACAAGAAAGTGACACTAATATTTAAAACATTTGTTATCACAATAAAATACTATGTTTTTGGAAAACAAGTGTGGCAATGAACTATTTCATTATAATATATTTTAGCATAAAAAATAATAATTGAAAAACACTTGGAAGCATTGTAACAAATTGAGAAAAAAAGGTGAAAAAGAATGAGAAAGATTGTGCATCAACCTAGCTGATAGAACTACAACGTGCAAAAGTAAGCACAATCTTTTTTTTTTCTTTTGCAAAACTCACAATTGTGAGTGGATAGTATTAAGAAAATCAGAAAAATACACCAACCTCAAGCTCAGACCGAGCCTTGAGGGTCAAAAAATTACAAGTTTTTTGCTTGACAGAGAGACCACAACTACTCCAAAGTTTTACTTATTACAAGTTGTCATCATGACATGTATGGTTCTATACCAATCCTCTTAGGCTTGTTTGCCTCCAATCATGTGGATCGTCACTTTGCTCTCTTGTATGATTTCACAAAAGCTTGCCACAACCAGATCCCTCTCAAACATGCGGCGGTTCCTTGCTTGCCAAATATGGTGAAAGAAGTAGTATCTGATTATTTGAGTGCAAACAAGAAGAGTAGTACTACCCATCCTATTACTACCAAAGAGAAATCAGTCTTGAAGAACTTAATTTTCCATGTCCTTTGAATCCACTTGCATATTTTCCCAGCCATGCCACTGATAGCTTGGCATCCCATGAAAAGGTGGGCTAGGTCTTCACTAGCTATTCTACACCCCGAGTAGCGATCGGACCTGATGCCTCTTTCTTGTATCTTTACGCCCGTAAGAAGAATTGCTGACACCTCTAATAGTACTCCCATTATGGATAGTCTCAATAGAAAAGAACTTCTCATGGAAGGGGCTAGCTTGGTTGGTTGAGCATTTGACCATCGTAACGTGGGTCATGGGTTCGCATGCAGACAAGTGACTAGGATGGTTCCCTTGGACGTCCTTTGTATGTGAACAAGTAGGAATACTTGTACTGCTACAAAAAAAAATTCATGAAAAATAAAATCAGAATGTGCGAACAAGGGGTGTGATCAAGTGGGAGAATTAAGAAAACAATATTATTCCTCTATTGCATTTTCTCTTGAGATGATCCTATCGTGAAAAACTTTCTCAGATGCATATGTGTAAGGATGAACTCAATTGCCCATGCACACTTGGAGCCTAGACATCCACAAAAAGGCTAAAGGAGTTTATAGCTTGATTCTCTCCTATGTCAAATTGACACCCACAATGAATCTGTCTCACACATCACTAGCAAACTTTGGAGCAACAGGCTAACATCCTTGCAACATGTTTCTCTCATGAATGATTCTAGATATCTATCCTCTTGCAAGAGCATGTTTCCTCCTACAACGTCATTTGAATGTTGAAATTTTATTTCTTCTCCTTGGTGTACTTTGATCCATCTTATAATCTCTCTCTCTCTCTCTCTCTCTCTCTCTCTCTCTCTCTCTCTCTCTCTCTCTCTCTCTCTCTCTCTCTCTCTCTCTCTCACACACACACACACACACACACACACACATATCAAAGTATGGCTCTTAGACCGCATTATAAGAGGCATCATGGGATGATACTGAGAGGATTTTTTCTATCCTTAGTAGAATCAAATGATTTTTGGCATTTAGTTTTAGGTGTTATTTTAAATAATTTGATAGATTTTTTATAAAATAAATTCATTTATCTTCGATGAGATGATAACAAACATGGATGTAATTTGGAATTTGTCTAATATGCAAAACTGATCTTTGGTTAGTTTTGAAAGAAACTATTTGATGTGCAAGCTATCCAACAAAAAACTTTGTTAAGCTTGAGGAGGTGTCTTTGCATAAGATCAATATGTTCATATCCCAAGTTTACTTGTGTATGATGATGAGGCATGGTCTTGCACTACTTACACCGCCTCAAATAAGGAAGCACCATGTAAAAGCTTGATATGCCATTAGGCAAATACTATCATAGGCTAACCATTCACTCACCCTAATCTCATTATTCATTACTGATAATATAGAACAATGAGGATCTTGCACATAGTGTGAGAAGAAGCTCCACCAAACTCTCTCTCTCTCTCTCTCTCTCTCTCTCTCTCTCTCTCTCTCTCTCTCTCGGCAAAGAATGCAGTTTAGGGTTCTTATTGACAATATAGAACAATAAGGAGCTCACACATAGTGTGAGAAGAAGCTCCACCAAACTCTCTCTCTCTCTCTCTCTCTCTCTCTCTCTCTCTCTCTCTCTCTCTCTCTCTCTATGACTCCAACTTTTATGCTCGCTTGAATATGGATAGAGATCAGCCCTTTGTTGAACTAGAGGAAGACATTGCTTATTACAAGGATCAAGGTGAAGTCATTGTTTTTGGAGACATGAATGCTCGCACAAATATGTTACAACACGACACACAACAAGTCGACATGCCGCATGTATCAAGAAGAGTGGATGACTCATACATGTATAATCGAAGTTCTAATGATGCAAAAGAAGTGGATCACTATGGAAAGTCACTTCTACATATGTGCAATAGTATCGGAATGCTCATTGCAAATGGTGTATCTCTATGGCAAGGCACCAATGACTTTACATGTAGAAAGCACAATGGTGCTAGCGTGATTGACTATATGTTGTTCTCAGAAGCCACTCTAGAATGCATACAAAGCTTTACACTTGGTGAATGGAATCCGGAATCGGATCATAGGATGTTATGTATTGACCTCAAGTGTGGTAAACGGCCCGAGCATGTAGCCTCCAATCATGATGTGAATCATTTGTACCTACGTCTAGACTTCAAACGAGCACTTATATATGCTGATATGGTGGACCAAATGTTAAGCATGATAGAGCATCAAGGGAGCCCAACATTAGAATGCAAGTGGAAAGTTTTCAAAGAAGTAATTTTCTCTTGTGCGAAGGAATGCTTTTCGGCGAAACACATGTCTTGCAAAAGGTCTAAGAAGGGTAGCACCAAGAAGAAATGGTTTGACATGGAATGTAGTCAAGCCCGAAAACACTTGCTAAGATTGGATGCAATCAAAGACAAGGAAGTTTACTTGGAATGTTCACACACATACAAAGCACTTGTTCAAAAGAAGAGGAGAAGGTGGGAAGTCGAAAAACAACTTCTTTTAGCACAAGAGAAAGCACATGCATGTGGCAAGTTTTGGCAAAATCTAAAAGGCAAGCGCGTTGAGAGCTTTGGTGACTTGACTCTTGAGGATATGTATATGCATTGTAAGAACCTCTATGAGCAACCTAATGTTGATAAGATGGAGGGTTGTAGCTCCCTTCCATTTATGTCTCCCTTCTTTACCATTGAAGATGTATGCCGTGCGCTTGAGAAACTTGCTACTCGCAAGGCAGGTGACCTTCAAGGTGTCAAGGCTGAAATGATTAAATGGACAAGCAAGAAAACACGATATTGGATATGCGATATGTTTAACCTTGCACTTCAGTATGGCATGCCTCATGATTGGAGTGCAAATTGGATCAAACCTTTGCACAAAGGAGGAGATGTAAACAATGTGAACAACTATCGCACTATAATGGTTGGTTCTTTGATGGCAAAGTTATTTGGATGTATCATGGAGATGAAGATAAGTGAATGGGCTGAAAAGAATGGCAAACGTGCGCTTGGCCAAGCAGGTTTTCGAAAGCATCATAGCACTATTGATCACCTTGTCACTCTTCGAGTTCTTATGGAAGCGTCTCGATTGAAAGGAAAAAAGTTGTATTGTTGCTTTGTGGATCTCAAGAAAGCTTTTGACATGGTACCGCGAGGAAATCTTTGGAGACGTATGCAAAGCCTTCAAGTGCCGAGAGAATTTATGCATGCAGTCTTTCGCATCTACCAAAAAGTGATATGTCGATTACGTATGGGAGATGGAATTTCAGAATTTTTTGCAAGCACTATTGGTGTCAAACAAGGATGCCCACTTTCCCCAACCCTCTTTGGGCTACTCATTGATGAATTGGAATACATGGTTCTTGATTTTATGCAGCAAGAAGGCATAGAAGAGGTTAAGATTGGAAATGCGGTGATCATGCTTTTGCTTTATGCCGATGATGTAGTGCTCTTGGCACATACCTTAGAAGATGCACAAAAGCTTATGAGTGTCTTGGAACGCTTTTGCCTACATAGCGGGCTGATCGTGAATGGATCCAAAACCAAGGTTATGCTTGTAAAGACCCTCAATGACGAAAATCCATGCATTGTATACAACAATGAGAAACTTGAAGTGGTAGATCACTTCAAGTACCTTGGCCTTGAGGTTCCATCCAATCATAAATGGAAGGATTGTGCAATGCGTCGCTTGGAAGCCGGAAAGAGGGCTTATTATGCATTTGAGAACATGTGCAATGCAGGAGAGATCAAGTGTTGGGCTCTCAAAAAGTACCTCTTTGACACATTGGTGACACCGGTGCTTCTTTATGGAGTGGAGGTGTGGGGTGGAAGCATCGGGAAGTCTACTTGGAAAGAGTTTGAGAATGTCCAAAAGCGTTTTCTCACCAACTTTCTCCAAGTCAAGACACAAACACCCTACATGCTCTTACTTCTTGAGTCCGGATCGCTTCCCATTGAGGTCTTGGGCATGGAAAGGGTTGTGGAGTACATGCGTAAGACACAACGTAGCCCTTTGCATCGACTTCCTAGAATCGCATATGAAGCAAGTCAAAAGGTTCAAAAGACATGCAAGAGCAAAATACTAAGTTCGGGGTGGATGCTTGATATCAAGAAATGGTTTGGAAGATGGGATGCATGTCACTTGGTCAAGGATGCATCGATCGACTCCCAAGTTAATGAGGCCTTCTTACAACGCCAATGTATCATGGCTTGGGAGAAATCTAGAGGTTCTCGCTTCAGCCATTACACCACACATGTTGCCCCAAACTACAAATCTCTCTTCTTCTCGGAACGAGGTAACCGAACCCGTTCCTACATCCTTGAGCCCATCCCGTTGAGTGCGATCCGCACCATTGCCTCCATTCGTCTTAGCTCCCATTCTCTACGCTGCGAGACAGGACGTTGGGGCACTGGCGAGGAGTGTCATCGACTTTGCACCTTATGCCCTCGTCAAGTGCGAGAGGGTGAGTACCACACACTACTTGAGTGCTCAGATTTTGACCACATTAGGTCCTCTTTTCCCCATATATTCAGCCATGAGCTCTCCCTACATACCTTCCTCTCCCAACCACGATGTGGACTCTCTATTGCGACGCTCATTTCAGCCATTTTTGAGCATCGAGAGTCACTTATGAACTCCACTCACACCACGTGACATGTTCATTTGGTCCCATAGGTCATATTTGACCTCCCAGGACGATAATAGAACTATCTATCTATCTATCTATCTATCTCTCTCTCTCTCTCTCTCTCTCTCTCTCTCTCTCTCTCTCTCTCTCTCTCTCTCTCTCTCTCTCTCTCTCTCTCTCTCTCTCTCTCTCTCTCTCTCTCTCTCTCGGCAAAGAATGTGGTGAAGTTGCAAAATTTTCAGAATTATTTTTTAGTAGAGATTTGACTGAGTAAACATCATTTTTCAGCTTGGTTCCCATCAATCTAATTGGAAACACCGTGGTCTACAACTTTCCAGTTGAAAGTTTTTCCAACTTCTACACCGATTTTGCTAAACATTTGGCAGATTGCATGTAGGTCAAGGATAGATAGCTGCAATTTTTTACAGATCTATTTTGACTTGTAAAAACAAAACTCTTTTCATGCCCATTCCCTACACACTTTACCATTTTTGCAATCCACAACTTTGCAGAAGGAAGTTTCTACACATTCTTGATTATT
Organism: Adiantum capillus-veneris; assembly: GCF_014529385.1. NCBI lineage: Eukaryota > Viridiplantae > Streptophyta > Polypodiopsida > Polypodiales > Pteridaceae > Adiantum > Adiantum capillus-veneris. The sequence goes on along the minus strand of NC_140947.1, from coordinate 52,958,918 downwards.
TGAGAGATATCAACTTACCAATTGTAGGGTGTTTTGAAAGTTGTAGATGCTTTTATGAAGAGTTTTTGGAAGTGGATGCTTATCCCGTACTTCATTTTTGGAATGCATGGCTGATTTTATCGGGATTTTGAGCAGACATAATAGAAATTTATATGTGTCTTATGAAGGAAACAAATGCACTCAGTTATGCTTATTGAGTAGATCTATGGTTGATAGTGAATTTTTGCCAAAATTTTCCCATGAATTTCATGGCTATAATTTCTTGAACATCTCTTTATTTTGACTTTCATTCTCTTGGCTTCTATTGGGTTTGTTGATTGAGATTCTACTCAATTTACATCTAAAACTCTGCCAAACTTTTGTCAAGATTATTAGTGGCATTATGGATTCTTCTTATTTGGATAGTACTTAGCTTAACATTGAAAAGTTTGATGGAAACAACTTTTCTTATCGGAAGAAGAAAATCATGAATGTCTTGGTTCAAAAGAAGTAGGTTAAACCCATAAAGTTTCAAGGTGTCACCAAACTTGAGAACATGGATGTGGAAGAATGGGAAGATCTGATGAGGTAGCTAAGTCTACCATTTAGTTATCATTGTCTAAATTTGTTTACTACAATGTGGAAGATGTTGAAGGAGGTGCTTACACATTATGCAAATGCTTGTGCAATCTTTATGATCAAACTAGTGTTACATCACAAGTCTATTGGTTAAAGAATCTTGTTGGTTGTTGCATGAAAGAAGGGATTTGATTGTCAGATCACTTGAATGAGTTTAGTGTAATTTTTAGCCAATTGATTGCACAGAAGGTTCCATTTAATGATAGCCTAAAATCTATGTTCCTATTGACCACTTTGCAAAAAAGATAAGATACTTTTCGTACGACAATTAGTAGCAATCTTATATTGAATGAAAGCACCATGAAGAAGATTGATAATTCTTTGTTGACTGGAGAGATGAACAAGAAGAACAATGACAATGGGAAAGGTTCTACTGCTCTTAATGTTTGTGGTAGAGCACAATCAAGAAAGGAATTTGTAGGAAGGGGATAATCAAGAAGAAAATATTGTTCTCATCATGAGTTAAAGTGCTACCATTTCAATAAGCCGAGTCATATACAAAAGGATTTCTTTAGATGGAAGAGAGAGCAAAGGAAAGCTAAAGTTAAGCAAGTTCAAGAGAAAGGTGAACAAAAATCTTCATCTATGAAGATTGAAGAAGCAAACACAATGAAATCACATGAAGATGTGCTTTTCTTATCATCTCTTATCTATGATGTTTTAGTTGCAAGTTTCACTACTACCTTCACTTTGAAGAATGTGAGACACGTTCCAAAGCTGGCAACAAGATTTATTATAGCACTGGCAACTTGATGATGAGGGTTATCATACCTCGTATAGAGATGCTTCCTAGAATTTGTCAAAGGGTTCTTTGATTGTGGAAAATGGTTTTAAAGATGTAACTCTTTGCACTCTATATGTTGCTAGTGTTAAGAGCAATGCTATATGTATAGCCGAACAACCAAATACCTCTTTGTAGCATTTTTTACTAGGTCATATGAGTGAATAAGGAATGAAAGCATTGTCGCATGTGGGTTATTTACTTGATCTTGAATATTCTGCATTTAAGATGTGTGAGAATTTCTTAGATGATAAATAAACACAAAATCTTCACAAAGCAAGTGGCTATAGAAGAAATGAACGCTTAGAGTTGATAAATAGGACATTTTTCGTCCTATGCCTATTGTCTCATTAGGGAATACTTCCTATTTTTCCACATTCATAGATGACTAGTCTTGCAAAGTTTGGGTTTATCCTCTTAAGTAGAAGGATCAAGTGTGTTGAGGAGAGAGAGAAACACAATGGTTAGATAGAGATGATGCACAAGAGAGAGAGAGAGAGAGTGATACAATAGTTTTCTTGTTCATCAAGATGTCTCATTACAACACACAAGTACTTCTTATATAAATGTCCCATGCCCTTGGTGCCTCCTCCTAGGAAAACCTTGAATGCTCCCACAAATCTTAGTGTGAAGCCTAGGGAATAGTGCCCATAGTTAATATGGTTCAACATTTGGAACACTCAGTGGGAGAAATTTTTCCAAAATTCAGACTCAAAACCCACAAAATCCCTTGTTCACAAAAAATTGAGTGCTCATAGAATACCATGTTGCAAAGTGTAGTGCCTGAGTCTACTCCAAGGCAGACATATACACCCTGATAGATCATGAGACACCACCATTTTTCTTCCCAAGCATTTAGAAATTGAAGAGTGCAGTGTCTGTAACTCAATCCAAGTTGCACAATTACACTTCCTAAAGCTATTTATTGCATTACAGTGACCAACCGAGTATAGTGTGCCTTCCCACCAAAATAATGAATACAATTGCATTGTTTATTGGCAACATGCTAGGGCTAGGAACCCATCAAGTAAATCATCATCCATGGGATCTCATACAAAACAAAATTTCAGAACCATAAAGTAATGAGAAAATCTCCACTCCATTGAGTGGATTCCATCTTTGAACCAATCATTTCAAATGTTTTGCAAACAAGTATCAAAATTCTTCAACAAAAACTCCTTCGCTTTGACACATATTTCTTCAAAAACATTGTGTGCTTTGGCTTTGATTTACAAAGCTATGCTTTCAAAAAGAATCCAAAAACATTATCTCCATGTTTTTTGTGCAAAGAGAAACTTCATTCTTCCTTGCTGCAATTTGGCTTCAAGACACCCCATGTGACAAACAACATCTCCTTTCAGGCTTACATTGAGAATAACCCATAAGATCTTTGCATCATCATGCACAAAAATAAGCATTAGTTTTCTCAAAATCACACCATCGTCACCTTTTCTAGCATGGATAATCATACAAGCCTCAACGTGATTTACATAGGCACCAATTGTGTGGATGAATACACATATCCCATCACACAACATTGCCTCAAGAGAGCATTCATTCAACATACTATCAGTTTGTGAAATAGGTTGCTTCACAAACACCACATTTTTTTGCTCATGTATTGAAATTTCATCAAGAAGAACATCATTTTGGTTAGTCACCATTTCAAATTCATGTGAACCACAAGAGTCTTCTTCTAATGCAAGAGAGCTTACAAAAGCATTGATGACATCATTTTCTCCATCATCAAGAAGTGAGAGATCATTTTCATTTTTCTTCAATGCTTCATCACAAATTTCATCAAAGGATTCATTTACGTAAGAGTTGCAAACGTTAATTTCTTGGTCCATCACATGATAATAAACAAACACATCCATGTCATCATTATTCAAGACATCAAAATTATGCAATTTTCCACCAAAAATAGATGGAATTTGACCCACAATGCTTTGGTTGATGGTGGTGAAGCTAAATAGGGTTGTTTCTTACAAAAACTAGAATTTCAAAATGCTAGCAATAGTGCCAGTTCAATTGTAGGGTCATCAAGAAGGTAGGTAGCGATGGGATGAAAACGCCGTGGGATTCGATAGCTAGCATTTTAAGACGTTAGAGGCAGAGAGGGAGTAGGTAGAATAGGTAATGAGGGAGAGAATACTCTTCACCGCTTCTTCTTCTCAACAAGAGTTGATTATTCCACAAAGACTCTGATACCATGTTGAATTTGATGATGCAAAAGTGTAGAGACCAAGGACAATAAGCACGAGAGAGAGAGAGAGAGAGAGAGAGAGAGAGAGAGAGAGAGAGAGAGAGAGAGAGAGAGAGAGAGAGAGAGAGAGAGTCTCGTGAACCAATCAACCTTGGCAATGAATAATTGATGATGAATAAAATGGATGAAAATGCATATATACCCATCTAAGTAAATTGCCCTACCCAGACTTTGACAAATAAGTAGAATAAATAACTAAAAGACAAAATAAATAATGAGATCACATTGGGAATTTTACTTTAGATGTCATACCTTTAACATGGACCAACTATATAACAACTATTTTCCATTGGAGGCATACATTGTAACGACACTGCTATCATCCTTACAAGATGTGGCACTCATAAACGAGTTCTAGCTAGCCACGTTGCCCTCTTGTAAGAGCATGTGGCCACCTATAAAGTAGTTGGAATGTTGAAACTTAGATTGTTATTTGTTTCTCTTCCATCAATTATAGGACAGCTCGAAGTTAAGACTAAAGAAGTGGAAGAAGCAAGAATTTCACTCCTCAACATTGTCAATAGAATAATTACACCCTAAAAAATAGACATGTTGGAGAAGGCCTTTACCAAAAAATGAATGCTCATTGCCACTTCATTCACTTGGAAAGGAAAAGTCCCTTGGCTGGTACGGAATGACAATAGAGCTTTTCAAGGAGTTCAGGGAGGATCTAAATACCTATTACACATTTGACCGGCAAAGCCTTGGTAAAAGGGGTGCTAGATACAAGTGTGAAAAGAAGTCTCATCAAACCAATCCTAAAGCTTGTGCATTTCACTCATATGAAACACTAGTGACCCATCACAATGATAATAGTATCATATACAATCATTGCCAAAGCTATTGCCCTTAGGCTTTCCCTACTCTTGGATAAAGCTATCACCACCCATCACAACATCTTTATCAAAGGAAGATAGATATATAACAACATATTGGTAGAAATGGTTGGGGTCAAGCATGCAAACTTCACTGATCAAGAATGTATCCTCTTACATCTCAATCTAGACAAAGTATACAACCAGATCCTTTGGCTGTACATTGAATACATCCGAATGAAAGCACTAGGTTTTGGTTCTTGGCTTTGTTAGATCATACACACCCTTGGATCAAGTAACCACTCAAATTTTCTATTTAACAACAAATTTTTGGGTACCTACAAAGTCAAAAGATCAATCAAATAGGGTTTTCCACTAGCCCTACTATTGTTTGCATTTGGATCTCACCCCTTGGTCATTACCATGTTGGAGGCTAGTGCTACAAGAGGAAAAATTCAAGGGCTATCTTTGCCAAAAAAAAAAAAGTAAATTTTGGCCAATATTTTTGTTTATAATGACTCACTTATTTTCTTGAAATATAGCTCTAGGATGTTCAAAAATGCTCTAGAGATTGCCTAGATGTTTTCCATAACCTCTAAATCTAAGAGAAATCTGAAAAAATTAAGAATGCTCCCTCTAGTAGAGAATGACTCATTCGATCCTTCTAAATGGTCATGAGAGATTCTCTCAAAAGGGAAGATCTTTGGCCACCTTGCAGTCCCACTAGGGGTAGGAGTATCTCACAAACAAAGGTTCCAATGGACCATGGACAAAGTTCAAAGCAAGGTGCAAGGTGGGAGAATTTGGGACGGGTGTCTAACCTCACTCATATCTTATTGTAGATTTAGCGAGAACCACAATTCAATTGTCAATCCATGGGACGAAGCTGACTCAACTAGTGCACAGAGGCAACAAGAGGTTGTCAATCTCTTGGAAAACAACAAAACAACTTGCATCTAACTCAAGCTACACTCAAGTGACTGAAATCACCAAAAGCCGTTATAGCATCAATGACATCCAAACATAACTAAACTTCCAGGACATGTTTATAAGACCTAAGCACACATGCTTATGGTCTCAAATCCCACTTTAGTTCAAGTGCCAATATCGTGATTATTAACAGCAGTGGATTTTTGACCTAGTCTTTTTTGACACACAATACACCTAAATGCTTAGCAATGATGCCCCAATACCTCGCCTATGCTTAGTTTTTGATTTTGAAGTGTAAATTCCTACATATGATGAAATTAGGCCGCAGGTCGGCGACGCCAAAAGCTACAAAATATCGTGAAGTGTTTATGTCAATGTGTAGAGCTCTTACCTGTGGTTGCCATGCAACAAAACCGATTGCAATGTGACAACCGAAGAGGGAGTAGGAAGCACGAAAGGAGAGAAGTGAGCGCCGTTAGCTCACGCTGTGTATTTCATTATCCAAAACTTAATAATAACTTACAGAAATTGGATTTTATACCTTAGCCAAGGTTTTTGGTGGTCAAAACTAATAATTTGGGAGCTCTAACTAAAGATAGGTAATGATAGGTTGATACGATCTGTCATAAAATCTAATATTTAACCAACCCAAATGATTTTCTCATATTAAATTGATCACTTAATGTGGGAGAATGAACGGGAACAAGTGTTAAGATATAGATATGTGCTTATAGATCTATCTCAACACGGGGCCAATAGTAAAGGGGCCCAAATGAGAGATGGTCTATCAAAGATCAAGGCTAACCAATGGAGCATAAGACCTTAGGGTTAGCTTCATTGAAGACCTCCAATAATGTGTGTAAAAGTCCTTTGACCTTAGGTAAGCTAGGTCTGAGCTTGAGGTGGGAACCTCGCCCAAGCTTGAGGTGCTTGTCGTGCTTGAGGTGCTTGAGGTACTTGACGTGTTGCATGATTAAGGTGCTTGAGGTGCTTTGACATGCTTGCCTGAGATGCTTGTGGGAACACCCCTAGTCCAAGTTCTTAGTCATGCTTGATGACTAAGGTGCTTGAGCACCAAAGGTCAAAATGATCCCTACAAAGAGGGGGGCAAGCCCTTTTCTTAGGGTCTAGAGAGAGAACACACACACACACTCTCAAGGAAATCCCAAGCTTAAAGAGGCAACAGGGACACATGTCAAGCCCTACCCATGTTACCTCCATGAGGTGCTTGAACTCTATTGGCTAGGAGTAAAAGGGGTCCAATGATAATTTACAACAATTATCTAATTGTTTTTGCATTTATCAAGTCCTCTCTCTTAAACGAGAAAGGGGGGCACTTGTCCCAAGACTACACCTATTGCTAGAAATGGCTCAAGCTTGTGATTGGCTAGGCTTGGCATGAGCCAATGAGCTTCAATGATGAGCTAGAAGAGGGGTCGACCTAGCAAGGAGGGTGGTTGCTTAGGGGGTATACTCACCCACACACACTCTCATTGTGTGCTATGCAAAGTGCAAGAGCTCCCTCTCCTTCTCCAAGCAAGTAGAGGTTGAGAGCCTACACCAACACTCTTGGATATGGAGTGCAAATCCAACCAAGAGCCATGCTTCAATGCTTAAGTTTGCCATCTCCTTCTTCTTAATTACTATGCTATTATGTATGCTAGCAACAAGAGTTATGATAAGTGAGGAACTAATTCTTTCTCCTACGAAATGTTTCTTCTTCCTCTTCCCTACCCTCATTCCCTGCTAGCTCTCTCCACCTTCGAAGGTGTTTGAGGTCTTGGGACTGAGGCTTGGGATAGTTAAAGATTTCTTCAATTTTATGTTATGTTAGTGATTCATGAAGCTTTCCATCTTCATTGCATCACCTAGGTCACAAGGAACACAAAGATTGTATTGTAACAAGTCTCTCTTAATGGGAGAAATCATAATACAAATGCCTATTGGCCGGCTCCACATAAATCCGGTCCTCAACTGTTGTCATGTTCTCTAAATTATCTCTCTTGCAAAAGTATTGTTCATGCCAAGTTAACTAATTGCTATGATTATGTTGCTATCTTCAATTATGTTCACCCGCTATGCTCACAAAGTCATTTCTCAAAAGTACTCTCAATAATTTCCGCTACTCTCAAACTAAATAGGCCAATTCCATTACATTGATATCAGAGCATTTGGTTTCTCTTTTCAAACTTAAGAAGAGAGGTACTTAAGTAGCCTATAAATGGTTGATGTTGTTAATTATATTAGGGTAAGTGGAACTGGGATGTAATATCGGTTTTGTTGAGCCCACTATGTGGGGGATGGTGCACACCTCAGAAGCTTTGGACTTAATAATGGAGTCTTTTTTAGACTTGCCTACGGCTTTACCATTATTGAGCCATAAGAAGTCCGAAAGGAGCTAGCCCTTCGCAACTTTGCTATGTTAGACCTACTCCTCTACTCTCTATAATTAACCAGTTCGAGCCGTGGGTGTAGATACTTAAGAGAAAATTTTCAAAGGCTAAGAGGAGTGGCAACTAAGGTTTTGAATTGCCAAAGCATACACTAAGTACATACATAAATTTTGTTAACATGGCTGACAATAATCAAGAGAGTAGAATGAACATTGATAGCTTTGATTTTGCACATGAAGGTGCTAATGATGATGCTCCCATGTTTGTGAATTATCTCGTTGTGAATCCTCTACTCTCTATAATTAACCACTTCGAGCCGTGGGTGTAGATACAGAAGAGCCGATTTTCAAAGGCTAAGAGGAGTGGCAACTAAGGTTTTGAATTTCCAAAGCATACACTAAGTATATACATAAATTTTGTTAACATGGCTGACAATAACCAAGAGAGTAGAATGAACATTGATAGCTTTGATTTTGCACATGAAGGTGCTAATGATGATGCTCCCATGTTTGTGAATTATCTCGTTACTAGGTTGCAGCAAGCTATGGGCAACCCTGCTTTGCAAGCCGAAGTTACTCAACAACTTCGTGCTTATGGAATTTCCCTTCCTCCCCAAGAGGAGAGAGAGCTTAGGAGGCCTCTTGAAGAGACCCCCAAAAGAAGACTCTCTCCCATTCGAGAGGAGGAATCCAAAGAGCAAGAAAACAATGAAAGTTTAAGTTCCTCTGAAGATGTGGCTCCAGGAAGACGACGGTCTAAACAATCGCCCACTCCTCCCAAGAGGAAAAGATCAACACATAGTCCTTCTCCTCATCACTCTGAAAGGCAAGAGAGGAAAAAACGGAAGAAAAGGGCTAGGAAGAGGTCACCCTCTTCTCTTTCTTCTTCACCTTCCTCCTCTTCCGACAAAAGCTATGGCTATTCGCCTATAGAATACAAGAGGGGAGGACATCACAAATCATTTCCTGCATGGCAAAGGTCACAAAAGATAAAGAAGTTCAAGGAGGGAGGAAAGAGTATCTCTTTCCTCACCTATGATGGCACCTTCGGTGCTACCGACAAAGTGTTGGCCTTCATCCAGCAATTTGATGCGGCCTTTGGAGATGAGGGATTCACAGAGTCCTCTAAGCTACGCCATGTAGCTATGCACTTCCAAAAATCAGCTCATCAATGGTGGGCTAGCCTTCGTGGAAATGGTGAAGCCCCAAAGACATGGAAAAATCTATGAGTTTCCATCATGAAGCAATTCCTTGCAAGCGATGCAAAGGAGAAAGTGCTTACCGCATGGCGCAGCTTGAAGCTCCTCTCCCATGAGTCTATCCACAAATATGTAGACAAGTTTTGGGATTTACATCTCAAGGCTACTGTCTTTCAAAAGATAGACTTTGCCGAGCAAAGGCAGCAATTCTGTGCGGGATTACCTGAAGATATGGCCGAATACATCAACTCTCAAAGGCTTGGTACTATTAGCGAAGTAATCCATCACACCATGGTTGCTTCACGCATCAATTTCCATCAAGGGGCTAGACGTAATGTCAAGCCCATGGAAAACAAAGACAAAAGTGATGCAAAGGGGAAAACCAATGTTCAAAATACTTCCCAAGTCAATTCCAACAACAACAACAATCGGTCCAAGGAGAAGGGAGTTTACAAAGGTAAAAACAAACTCTCTCCTGGAAGAGCTTGAAGCTTTTCGCAAGGACCATAAGTGTCAAGTGTGGGAGCAAGGACATGGCTATCGTTCTTGCCCCAAGAAGAATACTCGCAATGAGACTCCTAGGGCTTCCACCATCGAAGCTCCAAAAGAGGATGCTCATTGCAAAGGATCATCACTTTCCTATGCTTGGGGAAAGGTAAGAGAGCATGATGCCTTCATCTTGTTTGACCCTGGCTCTACTCTTAACTTCATATCAATGGAGTTGGCCACCAAGTTGGGCATTCAAGCTTTTGAGATGGGAGATATAGTAGTGGCTGATGTAGCTTTCAAGGGACAACAAGCCTCCATTACTCCCTTGATTGGGAAGTTGAGGCTTCATGTCCAAAGCTATGTCGACAAGGAAGACTTCTTCATCTCTCCTCTCCAACATGAGGATGTTATCCTAGGGGCACCATGGTTTGATCGCATGGCTGCCAACATGAAGTTCCCTGAAAGGAGAATCTACTTCACCTCTACAGGGAAAAGAACATGTATATAGATTCTACTGAGCGTGGTCGCACTATTCCACTTGTAAATCCTCTTGCTTTTGATAAGTCAATGAAGAGCTCAGTTTCTGCGTACATGATTTTTGTCAAAGAGTCTCTAAAAGATACTAATGTTTCATCAAATGTAAATGGTAGGAATCAAGAAGAGTTAGATTTGTCTAATTTTCTAAAAGCATTCCAAGATGTGTTCATCGATGATATCCCTATGGACTTACCTCCAAAACGAGGGGATGATGACCATCATATTGAGCTCCTTCCTGGAAGCTCACCACCTAACAAGCCTCCTTATCGAGTCTCACAAGCTCAACAAGAGGAGATCATGAGGCAAGTACAAGAGCTGGTAGAAAAAGGGATGGTGAGACCTAGTTCCTCTCCCTTTTGTTCTCCATTCCTTTTAGTGAAAAAGAAAGATGGTACATACCGTATGTGTGTGGACTATCAAGCACTAAACCATATCACTATCAAAAACAGTTTTCCCGTACCTCGGGTAGAAGATCTGTTTGATAAGCTACAAGGCTCGACCTACTTCAGTAGGATTGACCTTAAGAGTGGCTATCATCAAATAAGGATAGTGGATGAAGATATCTTAAAGACCGCGTTTCGCACAACGTTTGGTCTTTATGAATATCTAGTCATGCCTTTTGGCTTAACCAATGCACCAGCTTCGTTCAATCGTTTGATGGAGAAAATTTTTAGACCATACCGCAAATTCACTGGAGTGTTCTTTGATGATATCATCATCTACTCCAAGTCTTTGGAGGAACATAAACAACATCTCCAAGTGTTTTTTCAAGCATTGAGGGAGAATAAGCTTTTTCTCAACCAAAAGAAAAGCGAATTCTTCCTACAAGATATTCAATACCTAGGTCATATTATCTCTAAAGATGGTATCCAAATGGATCCATCAAAGCTAGAGGTAATAAAATCATGGCCTAACCCAAGAAATCTACATGAGCTAAGAAGCTTTGTTGGTGTGTGCGCATACCAACAAAGACTATATGTGCGCATACTATAGACGCTTCATAGCAAAATTCTCTCAAGTAGCAGGACCACTACACGACCTAACTAAGAAGAATGTTAAGTTTGTGTGGACTGCTAAGGAGCAAAATTCTTTTGAAAAGCTCAAAGAGAAGCTTACTTTCCAACCAGTCCTCGTGCTTCCAGATCTCTCAAAGCCATTTGAGGTCCAATGTGATGCTTGTGGTGATTGCCTTGGAGCAGTTTTGCTTCAAGAAGGGCATGCCATAGCATATGAGAGCCGAAGGCTCAATATTGATGAATGAGTCTTGGGCATTTATGAGAAAGAGCTTTTAGCTGTTCTACATGCCCTAGACACATGGAAGCAGTACCTATTGGGGACTCCATTTATCCTACGAACCGACCACCAAAGTCTCAAGTATTTCATGACGCAAACCAAGCTTTTCGACAAACAAATGAGGTGGGCAAATTTTCTTTCACAATTTAATTTCCATATTGCTCACATAGCTGGTAAGCACAATCAAGTGGCCGATGCACTTTCACAACAACCCAAAGTTAATGCGGTGTCTATAGCTACTCACACTGATCTATCCTTTATGATAGATGAGTAGCTACTGACCCTGACTTTAGAGACATAATGTCAGCCCTTGCTTTGGGGAAGAAAGAGGAACCATTCACCTTGCAGGATGGTTATCTTCTCCACGTCAATAGGCTATGTGTTACCCATTCCTTCGTGAGAAAGTTATGTATGAATCCCATGCTCCTCCATATGCAGGGCATAGAGGTATTCAACCTACTCTCCGAGGAGTAGAGATGTACTTCTATTGGCCTACCATGAAAGTGGACATACAAGAGTATGTTTCAAAATGTGTAGTATGCCAAAAGACCAAGTATGATAGAGGGAAGCAACCTGGATTACTCCAGCCTTTGCCTATTCCAGATTCACCATGGGAGAGTATATCCATGGATTTCATCTTTGGATTACCCAAGTCTATCCATGGGAATACAGGAATATGGACAATAGTTGACAGGTTTAGCAAGCAAGCACATTTTATTCCTGTCAAAAAGACTATTAAGGCACATCAAATGGCAACTCTCTTCATATCTCAGATTTTCAAGCACCATGGATTACCCACATCCATCGTGTCAGATAGAGATCCTAGAATGACCAGTAATTTTTGGAAAGGTCTCTTTGAAAATCTAGGAACAAGATTGAATTTCTCTTCGGCCTATCACCCACAAACGGATGGCCAAAGTGAGATAGCCAATCTCACGATACTCGATCTACTCAAGACTTATGTTACCGAAGTAGATCAACGCTCACAATGGGAAAAGGACTTACCTCTTGTAGAGTATGCCTACAATAATACTGTACATACTTCTACGGGAAAATCACCTTTTGAGATCATTGAGGGAAGACCTAAAAGTCCCTTGCTACTCAAAGTACATGGGAAGATCTTCGCCGCCGATGAGTATAGCCGTGACCTACAAGAATCTTTTCAAAAGATTAAGGAGGCTATATCCATCTCTCAACAAAGGCAAAAAATTGTTGCTGATAAGCACAGAAGAGCCTTAATGTTCAAAGAAAATGATTGGGTCTTACTCAAGTTTCCTAAGGCTCGATTAAGGCAAATGACGAGCAAAAATCCTACGGGCCATCAAAAGTATTATGCTAAACTAGCAAAAAGATACTATGGTCCTTTCCAATTTTTGAAGCCCATCAATGAAACGGCTTATCAACTCAAGTTGCCCAACCATTGGCTCATACACAATGCCTTTCATGTAAGCCTACTTAAGCCCTACAAAGGAGAGCCATCAACTGAACCAATTATTGAAGACCCTCCCGAAGTTGAAGACCAAGAAGAGGTGCTACAACCCGAAGCTATCCTTCGGCATGAAGACAAGGTACTACGACATGGTAAGATTATCCGACGGTATCTTATTAAGTTCAAAAATTATCCTTTTGAAGATGCTAGATGGATGCAAGGAATACAGCTTAACGATAGTATGAACCTTGTCAATGCTTACAATGCTACATTAGAGTAAGCAAATGTACAAATTTCTTTTAAATGACTCATGTTTTTGTCTTATAAGACTAATCCTCTTTTTAATTGTGCACAAATTTAACTAGTATGCATGCTTAGAATCATGTTTGTGATGACGACGTCTCACAAACACCAAGTAGAATTTGTCACTCTAATTTCAGAGAATGAAATGGACTAAAGAGCAGACATGCTTGCGGAAGCTATGTCTCCCAAGCACCAAATGGATTAGTCATCCATCTTGGAAAGATGTCGTAGGGTAAAAATGGATCCTCTACCCGCTAAGTAAAATTGACTAATGACTAAGGCTTTATCTCTTCTATCTCATAGTCGAGGATGACTATGATTTCAAGAGAGAGGTAATGTCATAAAATCTAATATTTAACCAACCCAAATGATTTTCTCATATTAAATTGATCACTTAATGTGGGAGAATGAATGGGAACAAGTGTTAAGATATAGATATGTGCTTATAGATCTATCTCAACACGGGGCCAATAGTAAAGGGGCCCAAATGAGAGATGGTCTATCAAAGAGCAAGGCTAACCAATGGAGCATAAGACCTTAGGGTTAGCTTCATTGAAGAACTCCAATAATGTGTGTAAAAGTCCTTTGACCTTAGGTAAGCTAGGTTTGAGCTTGAGGTGGGAACCTCGCCCAAGCTTGAGGTTCTTGTCGTGCTTGAGGTGCTTGAGGTACTTGACCTGTTGCATGATTAAGGTGCTTGAGGTGCTTTGACATGCTTGCCTGAGATGCTTGTGGGAACACCCCTAGTCCAAGTTCTTAGTCATGCTTGATGACTAAGGTGCTTGAGCACCAAAGGTCAAAATGATCCCTACAAAGAGGGGGGCAAGCCCTTTTCTTAGGGTCTAGAGAGAGAACACACACACACACTCTCAAGGAAATCCCAAGCTTAAAGAGGCAACAGGGACACATGTCAAGCCCTACCCATGTTACCTCCATGCGGTGCTTGAACTCTATTGGCTAGGAGTAAAAGGGGTCCAATGATAATTTACAACAATTATCTAATTGTTTTTGCATTTATCAAGTCCTCTCTCTCAAACGGGAAAGGGGGGCACTTGTCCCAAGACTACACCTATTGCTAGAAATGGCTCAAGCTTGTGATTGGCTAGGCTTGGCATGAGCCAATGAGCTTCAATGATGAGCTAGAAGAGGGGTCGACCTAGCAAGGAGGGTGGTTGCTTAGGGGGTATACTCACCCACACACACTCTCATTGTGTGCTATGCAAAGTGCAAGAGCTCCCTCTCCTTCTCCAATCAAGTAGAGGTTGAGAGCCTACACCAACGCTCTTGGATATGGAGTGCAAATCCAACCAAGAGCCATGCTTCAATGCTTAAGTTTGCCATCTCCTTCTTCTTAATTACTATGCTATTATGTATGCTAGCAACAAGAGTTATGATAAGTGAGGAACTAATTCTTTCTCCTACGAAATGTTTCTTCTTCCTCTTCCCTACCCTCATTCCCTGCTAGCTCTCTCCACCTTCGAAGGTGTTTGAGGTCTTGGGACTGAGGCTTGGGATAGTTAAAGCTTTCTTCAAGTTTATGTTATGTTAGTGATTCATGAAGCTTTCCATCTTCATTGCATCACCTAGGTCACAAGGAACACAAAGATTGTATTGTAACAAGTCTCTCTTAATGGGAGAAATCATAATACAAATGCCTATTGGCCGGATCCACATAAATCCGGTCCTCAATTGTTGTCATGTTCTCTAAATTATCTCTCTTGCAAAAGTATTGTTCATGCCAAGTTAACTAATTGCTATGATTATGTTGCTATCTTCAATTATGTTCACCCGCTATGCTCACAAAGTCATTTCTCAAAAGCACTCTCATTAATTTCCGCTACTCTCAAACTAAATAGGCCAATTCCATTACACGATATGGAAGCTTGTAGCCCCGGCTCAACTATTACAAAGTTTACCCAAAAAATAAGAGTTACAATATTCTTGCCTTATCAAAAATAATAAGTGTTTTACAATGAGAGCTCCAAAAAATGATATCCGAGTTAGCTTGCTGCTAATATTCCCCCCTCTTTGCCTGTGTCATCCCTTGACACAGCTTTCTGGGCTGAAATAGTCTTCAAGTTGACAACTGGCGAGGCGGTCTTTAAGCGCATTTATGGCCTTTTCGTATCCTATCTTTCTCTCTTTATCTGGCACCTGCAAAAATTGCATAGTGACTCTGTTTTTAAGCTCCACTACTGAGTAGCCTACAAATCTCAAAGTCAAGTTGTTGATCACTGGCCCAAATATCTTCGTTCGCCAAGTGAAGAACCCTATGTAGAACGCTTCGTCAAACATCAACATATTGTGTGAAGGTAAGAACATACATCGGGCGTAGAAGCCAAAGAGGACTTCTTCGGAAGGTCGGCCACTGAGATCATAGCATAAACCTTTATTACCCTTGAGGAATGACATCCACATGGTGCTGCTTGCTCTGGCTCATGAAAAACTTTGATGCAGGTGAGCAGCATTCGACAGATTTTATATAGCATTGCACATGATATATCCGGTAGACTTTTGAAGAAGGACATGGCACCCATTAGGGTTTTCACCATGTATTCTTCTGTGGGCGGTCCCTTTTCTAGAGCAGGCAACATTAGGTAAAATTTGGACTCACAAAGGGGCCCTTTAAGGAGTTTGACTTTATCTCTCTCTACCGAAACGGGTGCATGGATAAATTTTTGCAAACAAACTCCAAAGTTGGAAAAAGTTTGACAGTTAGAATGTCCTCTTCAAGATCTATCTACTGATATATAGCACGCCATGAGATTCCTCATATTTTAGAAGAATCTTTTTTGATTCACTTAGATTCCGATAGAGTTGTCACATCATAGGTGAATAAAAAAAAGAATCTTCTAAAATATGAGGAATCTCATGGCATGCTATATATAAGTAGATAGAGCTTAAAGAGAACATTCTAACTGTCAAATATTCGCCAACTTTGGAGTTTGTTTGCAAAAATTTATCCATGCACCTGTTTTGGTAGAGAGAGGTAAATTCAAACTCCTTAAAGGGCTCCTTTGTGAGTCCAAATTTCACCTAATGTTTTGGGTAGTTCAACCAGGTTGGCCGCTTCTTTGTTATTGCCTCACGTGCTTGCCTGGTCCTTACTCTTAGTACTATAGAACAAAAAGTGGGATCCTGTTGAAGTGCCGCAGGTGCTCTTGTGAACAGAATTAGATACCTTGGATTCTTGTCCAACCAGCTCAGCCTCCACTTTGGGTGGTCTTGATCTGCGCCTTCTACTTGCATATCTTTGTAAAGCCTCTCTTTGACTTGGAGCAACTGCACCTTTATCAAAGGATATGGTAGGGATTGCTATTGTGTATTGATTTGATTGGGAGTGAGTTGTGTAACATTGACAGAGTGAAGAACTCTCAACTCCCAATCCATTGCTGCTTTCCACAGCTCATCCACCTCTTGTGTAATGTTTTCTTTCAGTGCATCCTCCTCAGCTTTTGACAGCTGGACCATTGGCACTGTATCAATTTTTGTTATTTGTACATGGAATTCATCCTCGCCACCTAGCTCTTCTGCTGGATGTGTCTCCATCTCAGCGAAAGAAACTGAGGGAATATCTATCTATGGCTGTTTTGAAGTTCCCACCTCTTCTTGAGTTTTTGGCCGTCCATCTCTTAACAGGCTGGTTGATTCTTTTAAGCTCAACTATTTCTTTTAGAAACTCTTCTTCTTGTTGCACCCGCATTAAATCCAAGTCTCTGCGTTGAGACTGCTCCAGTTTAAGCTCCAGCTCGAGGTCTTTGTTCTTTTTCTCTAATGCGTTGTAGACTTCGTATGTTCCTTTGATTGAGACTACTGCGAGATTTTCTCGTATTTGCTGCAAGAAAGTTCCGTGATCATTTAATCTCTGCTCTGAGTATTGCAGGGAGGCATTTTCTACATCTAGTTGTACTTGAATCTTTTGAACTGATAGGGTTGTAGTTAGAAGTTTATTGGTAACTTATATTAGCTATTCATCTTTGGCTTTGCAAGCATATGACAACTTTGTAAGTAGGTCACCGAGATCCTCCATCTTCTTTTGTTGTTTATCCCTTGCTAGCTGATGTTGTTCAGCTTCAGCTTTCAATTCCTACACTTAATTTTGTAGATTGGTGATGACATTTAATCTATCGTCTAACTCTCCTTGGAGAGTGTCAATCACCATCTCTAGTTCTTTAGCCTTTGTGCTACCGCTAAGTGCTGTTGTTCGGAGTCTTTCCGTCATATCTTGCATTTGCATTGCATATTCGTTGACTTGCAAGATTACCTCATCGTTTGATTGCCAATCTTCATTTCTTGCTAGCTGCCTAGATGTATCAACTGTCTCTTGTGTCTCTCTCGGCTGTATCGTGGCTGCTAGTTGTTCTTGCCCTTGAGGTTGTGGCTGGCCTCGGCTGTTTCTTGCTGTGTAGAGGTAGAAGGGGTTTCTTTGGAATCCTGTTCTCTTGTTTGCTTAAACTTTGTGGTGTCCTTTGGTGCAGGACTCACGGCCCTTTTTGACTCTGGTTCTTGCTCTTTGTGCTGCTCTTGTGTAGTAGCTTCCTGTTGTGCAGATTCAACTGCTTCTCTTTGGTCAAGCTCTGTCTCTTTTGTGGTTTTATCTGCTGGTGATGGTGGTGGTCTTGGCATGGGGTGATCATGTTGTTCTGAAGCAGGTGAAGAAAGTTAGGGGGACATGTCACCTTGTTCATGCGAGGCTTCTCCTTGTGCGGTTGCTTCCTCTACTTGTTTTTGCTGCTCCGCCATCTCTTTAGCTTTCCATTCCACTTCTTGGGCTTCTTTCAGCTTCAAAGTTTCTGCCTCCTAATACATTTTTTCCAATAGTTTTGTGGGATGGATCTTCTGCCTGTTTCTTGGCATGGTGCTTTGTTCTTGGTCCTTTCAACTCAATTGGTACCCACTTTGCTGGGTCCTTGCCTTGATCTTGGTGGCTGTGTTTGTAGGAGTGCTTTTCTCTTTCAAACCTGCCTTGTTTTAATTGCGTCTCCCCCTAATGTGCTGCCACGACTTTTCTTTTCATTTCCTCTATCCGTTCTCTTCTTTCCTCATTATCAGAGCTTTCACTACTATGCCATTCTGGCGAGCTCTCAACAAACTCTTCATCACGCTTGTATGTTCTCTTGGTAGATCTTGTGGCTCGAGAGGAAGGTTGCGCTGACACGATCCAAGTGTTTTGATCTGGGGCAGCAGCAAGTTGTCGGACATGCCGATAGCATGGTAGGCAATTCTGGTTAGAACCTCTAGTGCTCCCAGATATGCTATTTTTTCCTCTTTCTTTGTCCCTTTTAGTGTGGACAACACGTACTGTGCATGGTCAAATGGTTGCCTGGTTGTTGATTTGAGAACTTGTGTAAATGTTGTGGCAACCGCATGATTGGGTGTCGTACACCTTGGTGATCTCTCGGTGAGGAAGTGGAAGTGCTGATGATACAACCTTGCAGTTTCTTTCACCTGTTTTTGGATGAGGTCGGTAAATGTCGCAGCGGTGATTTTCTTGGTGAAGGTTCTTGTCGTCTTCCTATCTCTTGCCCTCATTGTCATTCCTTTTGTTGGTAGTTTGAGAGCTTCTACCACTATCTCTTTTGTAATCACCACTTTGAATTTTTTCCCTTGTTTGTCAGAGATTTGGGCGGTTCCATCTTCTTTGACCATAGACAAGAGCTCATAAGCTTTTTGGAGATCCACTCCACATGGCTCTTGTTCGTAAAAATCTTTGAACCCAAGCCTTCTGTTGGCTTCTTTTGTCTCGGGCTTTGCGGTGACATCATAAATTTATTTTGGTAGAAGTTGTAATTCTACTTGATGTCCTTCTTCGCTCTTGAATCTACCTGTGAACACTATGGTGTTGTTATCTTCCAACTGTTCTCTTGATAGATAGGTTGCTTTGGCAGTTTTAACTGAATTGGGGTCCAGTTTGTATGGTGGTAGCTCTTGTATCATAAACTTCTTTTGGTAGAAGTTGTAATTCTACCTGATGTCCTTCTTCGCTCTTGAATCTACCTATGAACACTATGGTGTTGTTCTCTTCCAACTGTTCTCTTGACAGATAGGTTGCTTTCGCATTTTTAACTGAATTGGGGTCCAGTTGGTATGGTGGTAGCTCTTGTAGCTTCTCCTTTTGCGAGAGATTTTTCTTGGTTTTCTCTGCAGCTTGCATGGCTCTTGTTAAGTGAATAGAGTGTCAAAGTTAGCAAATTTAAGATTTTTCTCTGAAATGTCCTTCAGTCTGAAATGTCCTTCAGTCTGAAATGTCCTTCAGTCTGAAATGCTGACAAATTGAGTCCAATTTGCTTCAAGTCAATTTTTGAACATGCATAGATGCATAAAAACATGTGAAGAGCAAAATTATGAAGTCCAAACAAAAATTACAACAAAAGTAAATAATCGCAATTATTTATAGCTGAGTAATTTTTTCACCGTTTTGTAAATCTGGCATTATAGGCTTGAAGTATATACCAAATAGATACTCTGAGTGAAATATGGGCTCATTTGGGTGCACAAGATGAAAATGGTGCCAGATTTAAGCTTTAGGTCTCGGAAATAGTAGATGTAAAGAAATTTTGAGATTTTGAGCTTCAAATTTGTTCAAACTTGGCTTGTGGGCTTAGGACATCATGTACTTTGGATCTATGATGGCAAAGTTACAAATTTCCCCCATCTTGGCAAAAAAGTAAAGAATCGCGATTATTAACTTTTCATCAAAATGAATATTTTTTGTTGCAACTTGGTTCTGTGCATGGTATAGACCTGTGTATGTGATATGAGGTGATTTGGATCAAAAAATGTGGCTCATAACTCAGAATTTGGCTTGCAAGAACTTCTTTGCATTTTTTGGCAATTTTCCAAGTTACATTTGATCATTTTGGCTCATACTTGGATTTTGGCGTGTAATAGGTGTGTACAAGTGATGGGTGAGGTGATGATACAATTTTCAAGCCAAAGTAGTGCAAAAGTAAATAATCGTGATTATTTACAGCAGTCACCTTTTTCTTGCAAAACTTGAAAATTTTGACCTAAACACATTCTTTACACCTAAAACAAGTCCTAAATTGAATTTGGTAAACTTTGGTCTTGTCGGCATCACTTCGTGCTTTGTCGACTCTGAAATCTCTGATTTTTGTGACTACATGGCCTATAGAGTTGGTTAGTCACTTTTGAGGCTATGGACTTGTCCGCAACATAGTCATGAAGTAACTCATCCAATTTTGGCCCATTTGGAGTCAGTTTGACCTCGTATGTCGAATTTGACAATTTGTAGCCAATGAGCCTTTTTTTGCTTTTTGAGGGCTTAGTTTGATAGATTTTATAAAACCCATCATATACATTGTGTATAGACCTCATATGTATGCTGTCTGTGGAGTCAAGATCTAATTCTGGCATCTGCCAAAAACCTAGCTTTTCTACTTGGGACCCCCTCGACCCTTGTCAAATGGTCAACTGTTGTTATAGAAGTGTTCTATTATGTTGGGGCATGTTACAGTTCAAATCTCATCCAATTTGGTTGAGCTGACATGCCACTATGGTCGATTTTTGGTCGTAGGTCTTCATGCATTGCTCGGATTCTAGGGTTTTTTCCAGGGGTTTAGACTAGCTACCGGCCGTACAAAATGGATCATTGATAAGTATAGAACTTACCCCTCATGTCTCGTGTGAGACGGCATTGAAACAGGTGACTGTGGACTCCGGAAAATACGTGCAAAGAGGGTCGAAAGGCTCTCTGCAAAGGCAACAAGTGGAAATGAGGTGATTTTAGCCTACCTTGGGTATCTATACCCAGACTTCCTAAACCATTTTTCTCTAGATTTCTCTGTTAGTCCTACTAGGCCGTGAAATCTATATTAGACTCAAAAAATTTCCTAATCGGATTCCTGTGGCTCATTCTACAAGAATTCTGCAAAAGTAGGTATGGTTGCCTAATTTAGGCTTCCTGCTTCCATCTACCAATTTGATTGAATTTTTTTTTGCTTGTCCGCCTTGTCTTTTTTATCACCATCGTGTCTTCAGTTATTCCATTTGAGCTCCTTTTCTATTTATTATTAATTTTTGACCTGTTTATTGAAAACATCAACGAAAATAACAAATTGCACTAAAAGAGCAAAGTAAACCTCCAATAATTAAGAAATTCCATTGAAAAACATAGCTTTATTTTTTTTTGTTGGATTTCTCCATTTTTAAGTCTCAATATCAAGAAAAATAACCAAAAAGGACCATTTTTTGATAGTATCATCGGGATGATATTATCAGTTAAATTTTCCGTGTTGATGAATTATAAGGGCATTATTAGGTAATTTTTCAAAAAATCACATGTTAATATCAAACTTTTTCCTCCCTCTTCAAACATTGCCCTTAATTACTTAGTGTCCTTCCACCCCTTCTAGATGGCGTACTCCTGGACGATCGTGTGCATGGGTTGAACAGTCATGTCTATGCATAGCCGTGGTTGTCTCTACCATGCTTTGAATATCAATTCAGTTCAAACCATTATGTTGTGCAAGAGTTGTATCTTGAGTAATTAACTCACGGGTTTCTGATGTCGAGGCTTGAGAAAATATTGTAGCTTGTGTGTTGTTTGCTTGATTGTGCCATCAAGATGCTTTAGCACGCTAATTTTCTAATCTTTTGTTATCAACAATGACTGTTGTCGAGCTTTTACCCGCCATTGATATCTTGGTTTGACTTGCTTGATTGGTTTTCTAGTTTGCGGAGAAGATAAGTATCCTTTTTCTTCCAAATACATTTCGTGTTAGGTTCCTTGCTCGAAGATGCTTGTCTCTGTGTTTTAACCTTTGGAAACATCTTTGGTATTGTCGATGAAGTTTTAGGCACCTAGATTTGAATCGGCTTGTCCTTAAGCTGTGCTTTTGGTACCCAAATTTTCCTGACTCCTTGCATGCTACTTGTAGCATTTGCTTGTCGATACGATGGAGAAGATTGATTACTTCGTGGTTTGCTTTGCTGGTAATTGCCTTTCCAATCCTCCTTGCTTGGTGTAATTGGAACAATGAGTTGTCCGCCTTTAGGTGATAGCTTGAGTTGATTGGTATCCCAATCTGGTACTGCCTTGTAGGTTTGCATCCAGGGAATTCCAAGAACCATCGTCTCATTCATGTGTTCACCTAGTAAGCATACAAACTGATGAGGACATGAACATCCATGTACTATCACATTCAAGTTGACTACTCCCAATGTTAGTGTTGGGTTCCTGTTGCATCCTTTAATAGTCACTATTTCTGCTGTCAAAGACTGACTTGTTGCCTTCTTGTACATGGAATAACTGACTTCATTTACTCTAGCTCATGTATTGAACAATGCATTTGTGCTATGATTGTTGAGTTGTACTTTGATGAGAAGGTCCATTCCATCTAATCATTCATCATCTGTTGACACTGCATCTTTCTGCAATTCCCATTGTCGTTCATCTATTTCCAGTGTGTTGATGGGAATAGGTATTTGTTAATTCTTGAGAGCAGCTTTTCTTTTGAGTACCCGAAGCCTAGCTTCTTCTTGGGCTTCATCAATCACCTGCTGTCGTTTTATCTTTCTTTGCTTGGATGTATGCATTCTTTCTAGCAAATCATTGATTAGTGGTAGATTGTACTTGTTTAAACGACATCCACTAATCCAATTATCCATTGGTTCACCATCTAGGGTGGATAACTTAATTGCCCCACTTGGAGATACATCTTCAATGATAAACAGTCCATTTCCCTTTTTCTTAAACTTGGGAATGTGTTGCTTAAGGGAATAGACTAAAACTAAG
This sequence comes from Adiantum capillus-veneris, assembly GCF_014529385.1. Lineage (NCBI taxonomy): Eukaryota > Viridiplantae > Streptophyta > Polypodiopsida > Polypodiales > Pteridaceae > Adiantum > Adiantum capillus-veneris. The sequence continues at coordinate 52,936,109 of NC_140947.1, read as the reverse complement.
TCCCCTTTTTTTAAGATTTTTGTAATTAGATGGAAATTAAAAAACTGTTTTTGTTTCTGCTTTTGTGCATATATGTGAGGTACAACTGTTAGCCTTTGCTCATCCAGCTTTTCTAAATCTTCAAGTCTTTCTGACAATTCATGTCCAGTCCACTCAAGATCCTTTGCTACCCTTAGTGTCGGCAATAGAAATTCTATTGACAGTATGGCATCAAGACCGTAAAATAGGTTAAAGGGTATAGCATTTAAAGATGTTTTGAATGATACTCGATAATCCCATAGAGCAGCATGGAGATTCATTTCCCAGACTGTCCTTCCTGAACTAACCACTTTAGTCAATACCGAGCTAAGAATCATATTCATATGCTCAGCTTGTTCGTTTGCTTGTGGGTTATAAGAAGCTGATTTGTTATGGATGACCATAAATTCATTAAGCATATACTCGATTACCTCATTAAGGAGATGAGTTCCCCTGTCACTGACAATTTCTATTGGCGGTCCATATCTTGTGAATACATACTCATATAAGAATGCGGTGGTGGTTCTGGCATCATTCTTTTGAGTTGCTTTAGCCTCGGTCCACTTAGTCAAATAGTTCGTGGCTACAACGATATATTGAGCTTGGGTTCTATAAGCAGGTGGCTTTATTGGCCCAACAAAGTCTATACCCCCGTTTGCAAAAGCTCTAGCTCCCATCATTGGTCTTAAGGGCATGCTATCTACTCATGTTGGAATTTTTGCTCGTTGACAAGCATAACACCTTCGAACATATTCTTTGGCATCTGCAAAAAGTGTTGGCCACCATATGCTTGTCATTAAGATTACTCTTGCGGTGGTCTCACGAGAAAAGTGACCTCCAACTAATCCAGCATGTGTTTGTTCTATAATCGGAATATATTCGTCTTCATTTGCACAAAGATGCAAATGTTGATCCTTACCTCTCCGATACAATTGGTTTCCAATAAGAGCATAGTCTCTTGCTTCAGTTTCAATTGCTCTTTGACGGCGTTTACTCATATCCTCAGGAAATGCTCGGCTCGATAAGTAAGTAACGAGATAGTTACTCCACTTAGGAACATGCGACATTTGGAACGATGTTACATGAGATATGGGTGTCTATTTTTGACATTGAGGATAATCCTTTACAAAAGAGCGAAGATCACTCTTCATAGTTGGCCAAAATACTCCAAGTCTCAAGATCCTTTGTATAGTTTAGTCTTCCGCAAAGTGAAGTCCCACTATGGTAATATGTGCTTGACTTAGGTATTGGGTTTTCTCTTCAGGATTAATGCATAAGAGAAATATTACATCTTGGTTTCTTTGTATAGCCTACCAGCTAGTAATTGATACATAGCCAATTGCTCAATTAATCTGATTGTAAAAGGAAGTGTTATTTGTGAATCCACTTGAGCTATGGTCATCAATGATTACATATTTTTTGACCATCCAGGTATCATTTTCACGGACTGTGTCTGGTAAGATCATCATCTACCCCTTTAGGTGATTCTCCTGAAACAATCCTTGACAAATGATATTCATAAGTAGTGCCCTTTTTTACAACCACAGTGAAATCAAATTCCAGAAGAATGATGAACCATCTCACTATTGTTCCTGTGTTGCATGGCTTGTTAACCAAGTAGAATAAGGCTTGGTGGTCCACAAAGAACACAAGCTTGTTTGCTAATGGATAATGTCTATACTTTTCTATGGCATTGATTATTCCTAATCCTTCCCTTCAGTGGTGGTATAATTCTTTTCCGCCATGTTCAATTGTCCACTAGCATAAGAAATAGCAAAATCGACTTTCTCGTCTCCTGGTTGAGCTGGTATATACCCAATGGCAAAATTGGAAGCATCTACATGTATGTGGAATATCTTATTCCAATCTGGTGCTTTCAATATTGGAGTTGAAGTGAGAGCTTGCTTAAGCTTCATGAAGGATTCTTCACATGCCCCAGTCCACTCAAAGTGTGTAATCAAGCTATACATGGGTTTTGAAATTATAGCGTACATGTAAATGAACCATCTGTAATATCCACAGTGTCCCATGAACGCTTGAACCCCCTTGATTGTTGGAGGAATCCCAATCCTCGAGCGAGTACTTCCGAGCGGACGAGAAACCGAGCGAGAATAAGCAACAAAAAAGATTAAATCAAGATCTCAATGTGTGTGTGTGTGTGTGTGTGTGTGTGTGTGTGTGTGTGTGTGTGTGTGTGTGTGTGTGTGTGTGTGAGAGAGAGAGAGAGAGAGAGAGAGAGAATGAGGTTCGTCTTCCACAGTTGCGGGATCACAGTCGAGGAATATTTTCTCAAAAACCATCATTTCTGATCACGCATCAAAAATGACTTTGATGCGTTGATGCCCTTGTTCAGCAATCCCTACCTCCACCTTCTTCTAGAGTTCCACAAAAGTGGCCCTCACTCCGCCATTGGGTAGCGAGCTCTACATGGAAGGGGTGTGCATGCTCTCAACCAATCTAGCCAATTACGCTCTCTCTCTCTCTCTCTCTCTCTCTCTCTCTCTCTCTCTCTCTCTCTCTCTCTCTCTCTCTCTCGCTCTCTCTCTCTCTCTCTCTCTCTCTCTCTCTCTCTCTCTCTCTCTCTCTCTCTCTCTCTCTCTCTCTCTCTCTCTCTCTCTCTCTCTCTCTCTCTCTCTCTCTCTCTCTCTCAGACTCAGCGCCGCCTCTATAAGTCACTCACAAGTCACTCACAATGCTAAAAAAAACCTAGGTTTAGTGTAATAAAAACCTAGGTCTAGTGTAACCCCACCTACAAATTTTGAGATTTACCTCTAAAGTTTATAGTTGAATGTGAGAAAACCTCCAAAATTTGAAAAAAATTAGTGTAAATTGGTATAAAAATCTTCAAATTTAGTCAGTTTACCTCAATTGTTTCTAGCATGTAGGTTTGACAAGTTTTTGGAAAAAGTTTTTGTCGAGCACTGGCCACTCATTCTCAATGCCCGAGTTTAGTGAATTTTCAGTGTCGTGTCTTGTTCACTCGCAAGGCTTCTCTTTGTCGCGCACTCTCAGAGTCTCAAAAGCAAGTCAGACTCTCTCTGTCTCTCTCTTTCTTTATTTTTTTGGAAAAGACTTTAGAAAGTCATTTCCAAAACATCAGATACAAGCCTGTCCAAAAGACTCAAACATCCCTCAATGTCCATCCAAGTGATGGATTCAACCACAGTGGCAATGCTCGTAGCATGCTTCTTCTAAGAGTTCTATGATAGAAGTCAGAATTCATGAGCCTTCTTCCTCTCTTGGCTTATGCACTAATTAGACACCTCTTCACCTCCTAACATCACGAACATTGGTACACTGATTCTGGTTCTGCATATCCTCCTTGCATCTAAACCTATGTGGTGGCTCCCGAAATTTTCCTGCTATGCGAGATCTCACACGGACAACGGGAGAGTGAACGGCGCATAAAACATAGTACTGAATTTTGGCATAAATCTTGGGAAGTGCGTACCCATCATAAACGCAAGCATCCTGCACATCTCGCACAACAGCTTGTTCAACAATGTTTCTTACAAGAAACGCTTGACAGTCTTATCCTTGGGCACACATCACCCATAATCTGATTGTTGTTGGTCTAAGTAAATCAGCAATAACATGAATTTTATCCATGTCAGTATAGCTATGTAATTTTTAGACACTATATGTCCAAGAATTTTTCCTTATCTACCCATGAATGTGTACTTTTCAGGATTTAAGCAAATCCTATAAAATCTACACTTTTTTATTATCTTTTTGAGGTGTTCAAAATGATCATCCCGGATTGATGAATGTACACATAGATCATCCATATATACTTCCAAGAATTTCCTAAGATATTCTTTAAAAGCATGGCTCATCAATATTTGGAAGGTGGAAGGAGCATTAGTTAACCCAAAAGGCATAAACCGATAGGCAAAAATACCCCATTTCGTTGCAAAAGCAGTTTTATGCTGATCTTTTGGATCAACCAAAAGTTATTTGTATCCCGAAAAGCTATCTAAGAAGCTGTAAGCTTCTTTTCTTGCAATGCGTTCTAAAACATGCTCAGTGATTGGAAGAGGAAAGTTGTCTCTAATGGTAGCTGCGTTCACTTTCTTAAGGTTGACACACACTTGTAATTTTTTATTCTTCTTGGGTACTACCACACTTGGAGACACCCAATCCGTGTGTTCAATTTCATAAATGAATTTGGCTTCCTTTAATTTTTCAATCTCTTCTTTGATCTTCCTAGAAAATGTCTGATTATATGTGTATGGCCTTTGTCTACTTGGTTTTGCATCATCTTTCATGGGTATGGTATGTTGACAGATTTCTGGATCAACACCCTTGAGATCCTTGTAAGGACCAAGCGAAGATATCTTGGTATTCTTTCAGTAAGCTTATCAAAATCTCTTCTTATTCTTCTGTTAGGTCATTTGTAATGTAGGCAGGCCTAGGTACTTCTCCTGGTTCAACCAAATCTATCTTTTTCACGTTTTCAGGCCCTTCATAGGACTTGCCCTGTTTTCATAGTTCTCTAACAGGTTGTTTGACAATGATTTTTTTATCTTGGAGAGTATATTTCTTGTAATGGGATGGAACACTCATTACATCTTTACCCTTCTCTTTTGTGGTTTCCATTTTGGTTGTATATATCTCCTTTAGAGCTTTTTCCAACTCTTGATACTTCTTTTTTCGCTCGACTCGTGTCATGGTTGACTCCTTCTCTTGTTTTTCTGGCTTTTCTTGAGTATCCTTCCTTGTTTTTCTTGATGTTTTTGACATTTCTGGATTTTCATTTGAAGGATATCTGCCATTGATTTTGTCTTGGACACAATCATGTGCATCTATCTGCATCAAGAACTGTGTTCTACTGGATACTAATGGCATAGGTCTAGCTTTCATGTTTCTGGTGTCTCTTTTTCATCTATACCATTTCTGTCTTCTTGATTTCTGGTTTGGAAAGTCAAAAAACTTTTCTCCCCTCCTTTCATGAGTAGCTTAGCTCTCACATATTCTTTTTTTGACCCCGAATCTTCTCAGGTAGCTGAGTGTTCTTCTAACTCATTTGTTGCATCGTAGTAGAAGTCTGAAAAGACTTGTTGAGCTTTCATCAAGTCCTTGGGCTTCTCAATTTCATCTTCAATGTAGAGGGTTGATATCATTTGTATGGGAATTATTTCATAGCCGTCCTCGTTGCAAAATTGAGTAGGCATAGACGTATTCACAAATACATCCATTGTCGCTAAAATTTGAGTCCTCTCAAATGGCTCAAACAAATGCTCTCGAAAGGGTTCAGGTACATAGGCTTCGTTGGTGCAATCCGTTTCTAAGATACATTCTTCTCATTTTAAGATCCCATTTTCTGAAGGTCCGCACATCCAAATAGGAGTGTCTTTGTTCAACCAAGATGAAAGCTTAGTTTCAACCGAAGAGACGAAATTGAACTCTTGTATGGGCATTTTCATGACATCTCTATAAGTGTGATCTTTTAGATTAATCCTTGTTATAGATCCAACTTGCTTCAAGTACAGATAATTGTTTCCCCAATCTTGGATAAGTTGTACCTATCGCATGAAAGGTCTTCCCAATATGATTTCATAATTGAGTTTTTTTCCAAAGTCTATTATGGCAAAAGTGTGTTGATATTCAATCACACAGGAATTAACTATCACTTTTTCAAGCAGTCCTAAGGTCCTTTCATTGTGTCCATCAGACAATTGCAATTTCATTCAAGTTTTTCTAATGGTTGGTTGTCCCCAGGATTCCCAAACTGCTTTTATGGCTATGGCTATGCCTGCCTCACTATCCAGTATTGCCATGGTTTCAATGCTATTATATTTCACTAGAAGGGTGGTGTTTCCTTCTTCCTATTTGTAGTATTCTCCGACTTTGTTCATTGGAACTTATTGAATCTCTTTGTTATCCATTTTGTGTTTCAATTTTCCCAATCTTTTTGCGATGAGCCCCGTTATCCCCACCTTCTCGAGGGTTTTCTGTAGATCATTCCATAAATATAGTCTGAGTTTTAACAGTTCTCCCAAAGTAAGAGTGCATTGGATGGGTGTAGACATGATTGAATGGATGTTGTCTACTTCTAGGGTCTGTTCCGCTCTTTTGACTTGAGTGGTCTTACACACTATGGATTCATCTTCGTTATCTCCCAAGTAAGAGAGTAATGTTTTCAAGGTCAATGGTTTAGACATTCCTGAAGCTTAAGATCCGCTATCCCCATACAAGGATTGTACATCCATGTCCATATCAGGAGGTAGTTTGTCTAACCAAACTTCCTCTATAGGAGCTGACTTTAGAGTTAGGTTCCCATCATTGATCTCTCTAACTTCTTCCCATAAGTGTCCTGGCCAGTCTTCCTCTACGAATGGAATTTTGTCTAAGGCATCTTCATTGTCGGGCACTATAAGTTCTAACTCTTTTGTTTCAAGTTGGGATTCTACCACCACTTTGGATTTTTCTTGATTGTCTCTTACCACAAGCTCCTCAGGTTTTGCCATATTTTCAAGCTTGGGTTTTTGTTTTTCCAGCATTTCTTGAGTGATTCTTACCAAATTTTGATAAGCTTCAAGTTTAGCTGCTTCCATGTTTGGAGAAGGATAGTTTTTCCATTTGTTTTTCATGTTTTGTCCTGCTTGGTAGTCTTCCAAGGCTACATTAATCGGCTCAAAATTTTTATCAACCAAAATTGATCCTCCAGATTTTACGGTTGTTTCTTTGATTTTGCTTGCAGTTTCTTTCACCTTTTCCTGGAATAGCTTCTTTGCTTTCTCCTCGATTTCAGCTGATATTAGAAAATTTTCTAGTCTCATTCGTTTTGCTTCTGCTTCTTTTGGTCTTTTGAGAGGAAACTTTTGTAATCTCCGAATTATAAGAGGAGTTATGTTTCTTTTTCTTAGCCTGGGCTCTAGTGATTACCTTGATTGGAACAATCAGTTCACTCTCCAATGAGCTACTAGGTATCACTTGGACTACGTTTACTACTATTTTACCCTTGTTCAAAGGATTTTTAAGACAATCTTCCGGGAAGTGTCCTCCCTTTTTGCAACATTGTATGAAATAAGCTTCAAATGGCTTGAGGTTCTTGTCAGACTCTGGGAATTCATTTTTCCAATGATCATCTGCACCACAATTATGACATTTTTCCATTCTTGGCTTAATCATGGGTCTTACCATAGGAGGTCTAACACCTTGATTAGCCACATAATACATTGGTGCAAGCTCTGGTGGAGCATACGTCACATGTTCTTCCATTGGTGGTGGATGTGAATTGTACCAATCTCCTTCTACCATTAATGTAGATGGACTAGGTTTAGCATAGGGTGTAAAAGTGCTTTTTCATCTATGACTCCTTATAAATGCATGTACTTCACAGGCACTACATTATGTCCTGGATACAGAGGTTGTTGACCCAACACGGGTTGAGTTCTTTCCATACCCATTGGTGGTCTTTGAGCTGGTGCCATGTTAGGTCGATATCTGTACATGGGTTGTCCTTTTGGCCTCATGGGCACGTACTGAACATTCCCATCATACTTTGGTCGGTAGTAGCACTCATTGGTCTCATGGTTGGTCCATTTACCCTTGATTGCACACCATTTTTGCGGCCCAATTGGTTGTCCCTATTGAGGTATCCCTTCTCCTGGTCCTCTCATAGGTGCATGCTTTTTGCATGTTATTCATCATGTCATTCATCCTTTTGAGCATGTCTTCTATGGCTGAAAGTGGTGCTGCAGTAGTCGTTCCTACTTGAGCTGGTTTGGTGGATGTTGTTTTCTCACTTTGGTTATCCTTAGGGACATCTTCTTCGTTGAAAATATCACAATCTCATGTAGCCCCGATTTGGCATGCGAAGTCCACATAAGATCTTTTACATTTCTATCCTCCCAACAATAGTCTCCGATCCTAGTACTAAGCCCTTTCAAAGGCTTCAAATTAACTTGATCGTATCCCTCGAATTCTAAAGTTGGTGGTCCTTCTTTTGTGGTCATATATGGAATTATGGTATTTACTTCTAACCCCCATTTGTCTATCACGTCAGGGTTTTTGATTTCTAAATACTGAGTTCCCTTTCTATCCATGTACATTTTTCCTTGTTTGTTTGCCCTAATCTTTTCTTCGAACTCTATACCATGGTCATCAATGGGAATAGTATACTCTTCGTTAGGATCCAGGTAAACATGAGCTCCACGACGATTAGTCTTATAGAAAGAGAGTATATGCTTATAGCACATTGTCGTTGAGTGAGTCGAATAAGAAGACATTTCAGATGTTGAATATGAGAAAGTGTCTGAGACTTCTTCAAGGATAGTGTGCAAGGAATTTCCTTGATTCACACTTTCCTTGGTGGATACTCTACTGGAGGTTTCTTCAAGTATGCCTTGATTTCCTAGTACACGATTAGATCTAAGGTTCATAAAGACTTATGAAGCCCTGGATAGAGTAATTACCTTTGGATTGACTTGTCATCAATTTCCACTTGACTTGATTGCAATTTTTATCAAGCTGTCGATTCTTTTTCTGCAACCTGATTCCTGTATTAATTTTGATCAAGTTAGCTATTCTTTCACAAAGACTATGTAATTTTTGCTAGCTATAGTTTTTGGTCTATGTGTATCACTGCAAATCGAGCTAATTGAGTCAACAATTGAAATTTTCAAACTCGACTTTGGCAAAAATCAAAGATTAATTTGCAATTCAAAAATTGAGTAAACATGCATCAACTTGGATACGATTGAACCCAAAATTCATCGGTGACCTTGTATTATGTTGATCTAACACTCTATAAGTTAAAAAGTCAAAACTGGTGTCTTTGTGCAGCAGTAGTAAATAATTGTGATTATTTACTTTTGTTAGTTTTTTATACTTTTTGGCTTGTTTTGCCAAGTATACAACCTGTTTAAGGTCCTTGGACAAGTTTCACTAGGTTTGGAAAAAATTTGTTCAAGTTTATCAACTGTTTCGTTTCCCCAAACTCTGATTTGAAGAATCTGGCTTGTCTCACTTTTGTGATCCAAATGTTACCAAAATTGATTTTTGTGGTCTACTTGATATGCTTGACCTTGTGGTCAAGATTGTCACTTTTTGAAGCCTACTTGATATGCTTGACCTTGTGTCAAATATGCAAGATTGTCAATTTTTGAAGCAAATGTAAATAATCGCGATTATTTACTCTGGCTAATTTTTTGCAAGTTTTTGTCTCAACCTTGACGCAGATGTGTTAAGCACTTCAACTTGAGGTCTCTAGCCAAGTTTCATCAAGTTTGGACTATTTTTGGTCAAATGGTCATCATTTTCTGTCCGTAGACTGACTTTGCAAATTTGGTCACAATTTTCAATCTAATGATCCACATCTTACCAAATTTGGTTTGTGGGCTTATTACAACATGGTAAAACTAGTGGTATGCTAACTTAGTCAAAAAAGTTGAAAAATGAGGCAGATGTAAATAATCATGATTATTTACAACTGGCAACTTTTGCATCTTTTTGGTCAAGTGAGCATGTACACATGTCTATCACATCATTATAAGCCTATGAATCAATTTTCATTGAGTTTGGACAATTTTTTCTCCAATTTACACTCAAGTTCTCGAAAGTCAGTACAAACTTTAGTTTTTACCCAGTTTTTTGTCAGTTTAGTGATCCAAATCCTATGTGCCTTTACAAAAGTTGTTTGTACACATGCAATGAGTCACTGATATCAACCTAGGTCAAATTTGAAAGTCCAATTTACACTCAAGTTCTCGAAAGTCAGTACAAACTTTAGTTTTTACCCAGTTTTTTGTCAGTTTAGTGATCCAAATCCTATGTGCCTTTACAAAAGTTGTTTGTACACATGCAATGAGTCACTGATATCAACCTAGGTCAAATTTGAGCTGAAAGTAAACAATTACGATTATTTACTTTATGCCCAAAATGAACAATTTTTTGCACTTTTTCAAGGACACTCTTTTCAGAAGCTATTTTAAACCTATGAATCAAGTCAAAACTTAATTTGGCCTAAAATGTTAAGAAAAAGTAAATAATCTGAGTTTTTGAAAACTCTTGAAATTTTTACCTCAAAGTGTCCTTGAGCTTACCCACTGGTTCATACAGCTTTTAAGCATACTCTCCAGTCGGATTGAGTGGTTTCAAGTCTTTTGGTGCTATTTCTAGCTATAGACCTGAAATTCTGCAACTTCAAATAACAACTCACAATGATTCTTTCGGAGAGAGCAATGTTCTGAAATCCACCTCGGATCCTACTTACCCTACTCCTAGGTTCTCATGCAATGGGGTTGTGGAAAGTGTCCACAAACACTCGTTTTCTTGTTTTTTATGGTTTTCTGAGCCTTGATCTTAAGATTTGTTTCATCTATCAATCATTCTCAAAATCCTAATATAGTTCTACAATCCTACAATTCTAAAGGAAATCAGCAAGTACAACTTACTTCCAAGCTACCTCTACACAACAAAAGACGACAATCTTAAGCTATGCGGTTTCTAAAAGAAAGTTTCTACTCTAGGAGAGCCTAGAGGAAGTTAAAGGATAAATTCACAAGACGCTCATGTTTTCCCTAGTTTAGGTCTCTTCGATCCTCAGCAACATTGCCAAATGTGAGACGGGTGTCTAACCTCACTCCTATCTTATTGCAGATTTAGCGAAAACACGATTAAATTGTCAATCCATGGGACAAAGATGAATTGATTAGAGCATAGAGGCTATAAGAGGTTGTCAATCTCTCAGAAAACAGCAAACAACTCGTATCTAACTCAAGCTACACTCAAGTGACTGATATCACCAAAAGACAATTGCTCATCGGCAAACAAATCACATCCGTTACAGCATCAAATGACATCCAAACGTAAAGAGACTTCTAGGACATGTTTATAAGACCTAAGCACACATGCTTATGGTCTCAAATCCTACTTTAAGTCAAGTGCCAAAATCGCGATTATTAACAGCAGTTGATTTTTGACCTAGTCGTTTTTGACCCAGAATGCACCTAAATGCTTACAATGATGCCCCAATACCCTGCCTATGTTTAGTTTTTTTATTGATGAAGTATAAATTCCTACTTATGATGAAATTAGGCCACAGGTCAGCGATGCCAAATGCTACGAAATACCATGAAGTGTTTATGTCAATGCGTAGAGCTCTTACCTGCGGTTGCAATGCAACAAATGCGACTGCAATGTGACATCCGGAGAGGGAGTAGAAAGCGTGAGAAGGACAGAAGTGAGCGCCGTTAGCTCACGCTGTGTACTTCATTATCCAAAACTTAATAATAACTTACAAAAATTGGCTTTTATACCTTAGCCAAAGTTTTTGGTGGTCATAACTAATAATTTGGGAGCTCTAACTAAAAATAGGTTATGACAAGTTGATACAATCTGGAAGCTTGTAGCCCCGGCTCATCTATTATAAAGTTTACCCAAAAAATAGGAGTTACAAGATTCCCGCCTTATAAAAAATAATAAGTGTTTTTACAATAAGAGCTTCGAAAAATGGTATCCGAGTTAGCTTTCTGCTAACAGAGCATGTGCTCCTCCTTCCCACAACATGTTGAAGGCATTCAATTCAATCATGATCCCGTATCTCTTCTTTATTGGGCCTCTCCTAAAAATTGAAAAATGCAATTTGAAAGAATTCCTAAAACTATTGAAACAACTCCTATGGAAAAATAATACCAAAGATACGGTCCCCTGGCAATGGGCTAAATGGGAATGTGTTGATGGACCCAAGGAGCAAGGCGGTATTAGAATCCTCAACCTTGTAGCTTATGATGAAGCCTAGTGTGTTGAATTTATGGTCTCAATTTCCAAACAAAACCAGTCATGGGCCATCATGACATGGGACATATTTGACATGGGGAAGTTAATATCCTCGGGAGGCTTATGGAAAGAGATCACGTTCCATGAAAACCTGTTGGCACCTTGACAAGCCAACCTTAAACTGGGTGATAGTATGGGTGAGCTAGCATGAAGGTGTACCAAAGTGTTAGAGACACTAGAATGGGGTGGGCAACCAGATGTTTCAAAAACTCTAGAACACAATGGTCCCCTTGTCTCTCCAAAGTGGGACGAGATCTTTAAATCCATTTTGGAGATAATTTGCCAAAAAAGTCAACAACAAGGGACTCATATATTTGGCCCATTTTTGGGACAAACAGAATAGGGAATGGAAAGAAGCAGAGGACTTTGTTAGTGAGTCACCGTGATGGACACCTATAGCATACGTATATGGAACTAACATACTCATGTCAATATTTAGAGAAGTGACTTGATGGGGCATGGAGACTCCTTAAGGTTGTTAGTTCTCAAGATGTGAACCTAACAAGCAAACACATCAACTCAACAAGCTAATCACCACTCCCAAATAAAAAATAATGCATATGTCCTATCTCACCGCTCTAGGTCATCACTGCATTTTGATGACTAAATGGGCTCGGATCAACTCAACAAGCTAATCACTACTCCCAAATTGGAAAATTTTCCTATGTTCTATCTCACTACTCTAGGTCATCACTCCACTTCAATGACTAAATGGACTCGGATTGTCACAAAACTTTAAGAGAATCTATTTTAGGTTAAAGGGACAAGTCTACAAAGTTTGGTGTCCATCTAACAAGGTACCAATATCCCAATCCATCATGTACCAGGTCATAAAACATGCAGTAGTATAACTGCATAAAGAAGTCTCTCTAAGATTTAACAACACTCTTCTATGGTCAAAATGTCAAAAATAAGTGATTTAAGCACTCAATATTGAAGATAAGATTCACAGATGCATTGTCATGAACCACAATAGAGCTTAAAGTGCTTACTCTTAAATGAAAAAGTAATAGACAAGGAACAAAATAAAATTCATGGAATTGAATCTCGATAATTGAATCAGGAGAAAAATGGATGACAAGTTTGAGCAGAGTAGTTGATGGCAATCGTACAACAAAATCTCTTCTTCTTTCCAAAAGATAAGTCAATAATGTTGTGTTCAAATAACGCTTTCTAACCTTGATGCCTAGTGCTTTCAAAAATGGCCAACGATCGACTACTTTGGCTTTGAGTACATGACCAGATATTACATATTAGAGTTTCACAGATTTTAGATCAAAATTACAAATGTTCATTTACATGGTTTCTTTAAAAAAAAGATATATTGCATAAAAAATGTGTCTACAACAAGGTGTGGCTAGCTAGGAGGGTGCCCGTCTGGTGCATTGGCCAAACACTCCCCCCTTCCTAGACATTGCACGCCCTTGTGCAAATTGCAAAAGCTCTTTAGTAATTGAATTTATTCTTCTCTAAAGTCTTGATGACTTTATTTGATTTTTCCACTTTGGATATGATATCTGCTTTGGCTGAAAGACTTTTGAGTGGATTGTTTTGGCAAGCAATGTGCCATGCTTGTAGATCTTTTGTCATCAGGTTGAAGATGGTGAGTCTAGCTCAAAGAAACCCACATGAATGGTTTCTCAAATGCCCATATGTAGTGCAAGGGCAAAAAAATTATCCTGGCTTACATCCCGATGATTACATTCTTTGAGGGTTCCTTTTTTTCATGTTCTAGCTAATGCCATTGGTCCCTTCAAGGAACACTTTTCAGGGGTGTTTTGCTTTATCTATTTCATTGAATGCTTCAATGCAAGCAATAGTCATCTTTGCAATCTTGCAAGTGAGAATCATCTTTTCAATCTTGCAAGTCACTTGGCGTGTCAAGTCTAGTACATCTAGCAATATTTTGATGATAGCCCTGAGTGTATGTGACATGTAAGATTTTGTGGGCTTGTGGTTGTGTGCAGGTTTGGCACTGACTAGGTAGTTGAGCACTAGCGATCTCCTGATTTTCCACACTTCATATGTCTCCCAAGAGTGCCATCGTGATATGGGGCAATAGGTTGGATTGAACCATAGGTGTTGGGGATAATTTTTGTGAGTTGTTTCATCCTAGGGCCACTTTTTGAACCACTTCTTTTTCCATAAAGGTTGGCTCTTTAGGATGAGCAAAACTTGCTCCTTAGTCATTGGAAATCCTTTGTAGTTGCCATGTGCATTAGGTTCTAAGGTTGGCAACAAGTTCTTCTTCCAAAGAATTGGCCTCTTGCTTCAGGAGTGGAAAAGCAAGCATTTCATGGCCGAAATTATTTACTTGCTTGTCTCATTGGATCATCAGTATGGTTGCGGATTCCAAAACCTTGAGCTCATACAACATATATTCTTTGAGTACTCCCTCTAGCATGTGAATTAGCCATTTTCTGAGATCATCTCACACATCCATTGTTTTATTTTGTTCCTCTAGATCTTGCATGCCTCCCATGGATGATGTGCTTGGTAAATCTGTTAAGGGTGGCTAATTTGCACTGTGTTTGGGTGATTGATACTTGTGTTTGTGTTTATAAAACACCACCCAAGTCCATAGCTTTAGCTTGTAGCTCATTTGCATGCTCGCTTGTGCCGTCAGATCCACTTTAGCCTTTGCTAACTCCTCTTGTAAATCTTTTAATTATTGCTCTTTTTGTGTGTTTCTTGTGAGATGCATGCCATTTGTAGCCTTTCTTGTTCTAGCTTTGATTTTAGTGCCTTTATCTCCTCTAAATTTGTGGTTGAGAATGAGGTAGAGGCAAGTGTAGCAAACATCTTGATTTACAGAGTCACAAAAACTTTGAATATCTTTTCTTTCCCCCTTCAGAGACTCTTTCAGTGCTTCTCTTCCACTTTGTATTTGGTGTTTGCTTTGATCTGCTTTTCTAGATAAATGCTTTTGGAATCCTTCTTGGCCTTCTCAAGATTTGTCTTTAGCTTGTGCTTTTCCTTTTCCAAGTTGTCAACTTGCTGTTTGAAACGTTGTGAGCGGGATAGAAACACACACAACGCTTCTATAATGACCTGACACACACTCTTGGGATGACACACACACACATTATGGGGCACCACTCGGCTTACACAACCAGCCTGGCCGAGACAGGAAACACACAGACGGAGTGAGAAGAGAGAGATTTCCCACTTGCCCACTCAACACTCACACATACACACTCACACACACTCTCTCAATTCATCTCAAAGGACAAAATTGCTGTTGTTTAGACTCAATGAAGCTCAGCCCAACACCAATGGGGCAAATAGTTTACACAGTATTGAGGAAATACACCAGATACAACCACAAAGTTAAGCAGAGGCTTCACTCACCGGAGAAGATTACACAGAAAAACAGCAGAAAATCTGTGAGGAATTTGGCAAAATGGACAGCGCCATTGCGTCCGGAACGCCCAAAAACCCCACTCTACAATGTCAAAGTGCTCAAATCCGACCTCGGATGAGCAGTTTAGGGCCAAAAAATGCTCCAAAAACAGCAAAAACACACTTGCGGTTGTTCCTCCTCTCTTCTCCACAATTTTTCTGGTCTCCTCTCTATTTTTTCAGTTCCCACACTTAGCTTTATTAGTTGGTCACCCGTGGCCTTTTAGATGACCTCAAACGGACCCCGAACAGGCCAAAAGCTGACCTCGCAGTGCATAGTTGTCACCTTTTTGCATCATCCGCACACCTGGCACTCAGTTTTTCCAAATAATGCATCCCGCAACCACGTGAAGTGGCCCCAAAAAGTGGTCCTCATGATGACCTTTCTGCATAAGTATCACAAGAAAACACCCACGTCGTGTCCATACTTCTCCGCGTGCAAGTATTGACCCCGTTCGACCTCCTGACGCCACTCGATGCCATCTGACGCACCTGCTTACCTCATGTCGTCGGCCCACAGATAGCTTCCTCGAGAATTTTTACGCACTACCAGCTCCTCCTTATTGTAGAAAAAACACAGTGGTATTGGTAATAGTGAAATTCGATGCACTATGTACACCCTGTCCTACCTGTACACATGTGGGCCCCACGTAACCACCTGGCTCTGAAAAATGGGCAATTCTTTATTTGATGCACCATGCATGTATATGTACATATGCGCAATCTCTTGCTCCAAAAAACTCCTGACATAATTTGCCCATCCCCTAGCCTGCTAGATCATTCATGATCAGCAGCGGCAAAGAGAGATATGAGACTCGCCGCATCACAGGTCTCCTCATCCCTCACCAACAGTGCTTGATCCACAGACAGCTCATCTTGCTCCACCATCATCAATCTAGCATGATACAATTTAAGACGCAATCCATTTACCATTGACTTATGTAGAACACCATCCAAGTTAGCCAGCTGATATGTGCCATTTGGAAAACACTCCACTACCTTGAAAGGGCCTTCCCACTTAATTTGAAACTTCTTTGGAAGGTGTTATCCAGCTTACTATTGTAGCACAAAACCAAGTCATGTTTCTTGATACCCTTACTTTTGACCTTTTTATTTATCTTTGCCAAAGCCTTATCCTGCATCTGCCCATAATGCTCCAATGCGCTCATCCTATCCAACTGGACCTCTTGTAACTGCAAGAGCCTCTCTTTGAATGCATCACTAGGCGGCCCAAGCAACTTCTCTAACATCTTGACCGCAGGCAACTCTACTTCCACAGGCAATAGTCCTTCCTTTCCATACACCAAATGAAATGGAGTAAACCCTGTACCTGTCTTCACCAAAGTACGGTAAGCCCATAATGCACTAGGCAACTCCAAATCCCAATTCTTTCCTTGGTGCTCTGTCACTTTAGAAAGAATTTGTACCAACTCACCATTGAATCTTTCATTTAAGCCATTACACTGCGGGTAATAAGGAGTGTTATGATGGTGCCTAATCTTCATCTTTGCACATAAAAAATCTAGCAGTTTAGCTCTAAAGCCAGGCCCCTTATCTGAAAGTAGCTCCAGTGGCACCCCAAACTTGCAACATATTTCATCATACACAAATTTTGCCTCATCCTTTGCAGTGATCTGTTTTACTGCTATAGCCTCTTCCCATCTAGAGAGATAGTCCACTGCCGTCAAAATATAGCTTTTGCCCCTGCTTGTGATAGGTAACGGGCCTATTGCATCAATCCCCCACTTTTCAAACACATCAAACGCCATAATGGTTTTTTGTAGCTCTGGCTTCAACACTCTCTTCCCAAATGCTTGACACCTATTGCAAGACCTACACCAATGGTGAACATCCTCCTGAAAACTAGGCCATACATACCCCTCTTGCAAAATCTTATGCAAGGTGATCTTTAGAGCAAAATGGCCACCACATGCGCCTTCGTGATTATCTTCCAACACTCTGTAAAGCTCCTCCCGCCAAGGTACACGTCTCAACACGAGATCAGCCCCTTTCATGTATAAGACATCACCAATCAATTTGTACCTGTATGCTCTACGCACAACGTCATACTTCTTAGACTTCTGAATCTCCTTTGGAATGATTCCTGTTAGCAAAAACTCCTCTTCTTGAGCCAAAACTTTCCCGGTCATGATAAAGAGGTAAAGTGGTCCTCAACACAAATAGCTCCCCAATCATGCCTTGAGCTGCTTCATGTGCCTCTCCATTTAGAGCACGTTCAATGTGTCTGATGATCCATGCTTCGAACTTTTTTAAAAGGCCTTTAATTCTGAAGCACATTTCCTTCAATGAGGTGTTCTTGCTCTTCCACACACCCAGCACTTGCTTCACCACTAACAAGGCATCACCTTTTATGATCAACCTTCGAACCCCATGCTTCAAAAAAATGTGTAATCCGGCTTCCAGAGTAGCATATTCAGTGTCATTGTTACTATGAGCATCCAATTTGAACCCTCTCTTGCATACTAGCTACCCCTCTGGATCATAAAGTGCTATACCCCCTGAAGCTGCATCATGGCTCTTTCTGTATGAACCATCAAAGAACAACACATGTGCATTGCTGATATGTGGCACTTCTTCAACTACCTTTCTCCCCACCTCTTCCTTAACAATAAGGGGATTCTCCTTGTAGGCCAACAAATCAGCTAGGGTAGCCCTTGTACTATCTTCCACTAGAAAAGAGAACTCAAACTCTTGCAGCTCAATTACCCATTTCTTTACCACATTTGACATGTTAGTACCATTAATTAACTGTGGCAAAAAGGCATAACTCGTCAAGAAAACAAAAGGCCGTGGTAGCAAGTAATGACGAAATCGTCGACAAGCAAATATTACACTGGTCATCACTAGCTCTACTTCCGAGAACTTTCTCTCCGCTACCAACTTCACTCGGCTTGCACAATACACTGGCCTCATATAATGGCTGCCCTTCCCCTTTTGCAATAGCATGGCTCCAATGGCATCATCCCCTACTGATGGATTTACATAAAACACTTTCTCCCAATCAGGAGCCTGCATGGCTGACAACCCCCCTAACACCTCTTTCACCTCTTGAAACACTTCTTCACACTTGTCATCCCATTGCAATGGATCATGCTTTGCCACTTGCTGTAATGGATAAAGAAGCTACGAAGACAATGGAATAAACCATGCCATGTACTTCACTTTGTGTATAAAAGTTGCCAATTGCTTCGTACTCGTAGGTGATGGAAGAAGAATAATAGACTTAACATTATCTGGATCAGCCTCAATGCCATTTTCTGACACCATATGGCCCAATAACTTCACCCTTGGCTGTGCTAGATGAAATTTCTTTGGATTTAGTTGTCCTCCACATTAATCATATCGAGCCAATACCATCTGCAGCTTCTCGTGGTGTTCAGCCCTACTGCTATAAACACAGAAGTCATCCATAAAAGCTTTAACACAACTACCAATGAATGGTTCCAACACCCAATTTTCTCTCTCTTGATAGAAGGAAGGTCCATTTGACAACCCAAATGGCAATACTGTGTAGCAATAGCAGCCCCATGGCGTAATAAAAGTGGTCTTTGTGCGGTCTTTAAGAGCAATCTTCAATTGAAAATAGCCTGAAAAACCATCACACACACTGTACCTCTCATAGCCTGCCACTGAATCCAAGATCTGATCGATGAATGGAAGAGGATATGGGTTCTTCTTAGTGGCTGTGTTTAAGGGTTTAAAATCTACACAAATTCTCCACTTCCCACCCTTCTTTGGACTGACTACAACTGCACTCACCCATTTTGTGGTCTCCACAGGGACTATGAACCCTGCCTTCAACAACTTGTCCACCTCTTCTCGCAAGGCTTCCATTTGCTCTTGACCCATCCTTCTTAGCCTTTGCCGCACTGGCTTAGCACCTTCTTTCAGCTCTATATGCATCTCTTCGCCCTTGAACCCTCTGATCTCTTCATATGTGTCATCAATTGATCATTTGTGTCATCAATTCCTACTTCTTTGACAACTCAACCTTGGTTTGCATCAGCCCTTCAATCACTTCATAAGGCCCTTCACTTTCATCTTCAACCTCATTCGCAAATGCAACTAAACCAAACTCCTGGATTTCTTTGTCCATCAAAAGAAATGCAACATCAGCATCCTCATCACTGCTGGTAGTGCTATCACTGTCCTCATCTGTCACCGTGGAAGAGTCTTCATCACTAGACTCATCCTCATCTTCATAAAGCTCCTCTAATCATTTCCTTGTGTCCATATTATAAAGCTTCTTGGTACCTGTCTTTCCATAGAGTCTAATCGTACCATGTCGCCAATCTTGAACAGCTCCCACTGCACGTAACCATGGTCTGCCCAGTATAATAGGATATGCTCCCAACCCTACTGGCATCACATGAAAATCAACCACTGCCTTTGCATCATATGCCTCCACTTCTAAGCTCTTTACAACACCCAAGCATTTTACTTTTTGATGGTTTGCCAATCTAATCCGAAAACCTGACATCCTAGCCACTGTGAGACCCATCTTCTCAACACATGAGTGTGTTATGACGCATATTTGGGCTCCGCCATCCACATAACCTTGTCCAAAATTTTTCCTTTCATGCCACACATCTACTCTTGGACAAATGTCTGGTAGCTCATCCATTGCCAACACCTTTACTGAACCTCTCTCTGGCTCTTTCTCCATTGGGTTAACCATCCTCTTCCACTGTCGCTTTAGCTTAGGCACCATCTCTATAAGCTGCCCAAAAGTAACATCTGCCTTCCTGCTCTTCAGATCCTCCTTCAAGTCATAGCTTAATTGCCCATCCCCTAGTGGAAAATCTGAAACATGAAACTTTCGACGAGCTCTCCTTTTCCTCTTGGCCTTGACATCCTCACCTTCATGGCTCTTTCCTTTCTTCTTACTAGGACCTGGGGCACTTCTTCCTTCCTTATCCTCTGTGGTCCTCTTCCCAATAGGCATCACTAATGTATCCTCTAGCTTTGATGCCTTCTCCAAGGTGACTACACTTAGCACTTTTGTCTTTCCCTTTTCCTCCTAGGTCAGTCCACTGGTTCCTTCGTCGCCCTTAATTTCGATGCCATAATCATTTGACCTAGTTAGCACCTGTCTTGGCAATGGATACATGTCTCCCCCCATCCTTGGTGGCTTATCACATTGCTGGCTGATGTGACCCAACTCTCCACAATTATAACATGTGGACGTCTGCCTCCAAAACCTACCATTGCTTTGTCCAACACCATTCCTAGGCCTTTCTTCACCTCCTGGCTGATTTGCAAACCTCCCTCGACCTCGATTATTTCCCACTTGACCTATCATGTTTCGGATGAGATTCTTCATCAAATCTACCATTTGCCTCATGTCTTGCCTTAGCCCATCATCTTGCACTGCTGTAGTGACCATTGTTGGCATAACCTGAGTAGTAACAGGAACCACTGGTTCGTGATGAACCCCTGACATGCGACCTTGTAAAGACTCTATAGGCTGAAATTCAAACCTCATGGGCAAAGACTCCACCCCTAACTGGCTCATTTTCCTCAACTTCCACTCTTTGTTCCTTGCTACCTCTAGTGCATCTTCATATGTCCTAGGCTTCTTTAGCTCCACTCTCCAACGTATATTCTCCCAAAGACCAGCTAAGAACCTGTCCTTCTTCATCATGTCAGGCGGGGGTACCTGTGGTGCTAAGGCCTTGCACATTCGCTCCCATGCCAATGAAAACTTACGTATGTACGCATCTACTGGCTCACCTTCCTTTTTCACCAAAGCTTGTACTTCTTGCCACACTTT
The DNA here is from genome assembly GCF_014529385.1 of Adiantum capillus-veneris. Taxonomy (NCBI): domain Eukaryota; kingdom Viridiplantae; phylum Streptophyta; class Polypodiopsida; order Polypodiales; family Pteridaceae; genus Adiantum; species Adiantum capillus-veneris. Next base: position 52,915,111 of record NC_140947.1, on the reverse strand, counting down.
GTCAGGATCTTGTATCTTCACAAACTCCACTTCCAACCCATGTCGTAGATTGTCCCAACTCAATCTTACAGGTGGATCCGCTACACGCAACTCCTCTTCAAATGCTTTGGACCAAACTCGTGCATCACTCTTCAAACAAATTTGGAGAACACGTAACATCTGCGGAGGGTCATGAATCTGGTTGCTAATGCAGGCAACCTCCATCTTTTCCAGAAAGTCTTCCACATCTTCATCACTTCTTCAATGAAACTCCGGATAAGAGAAAGCCATGGCTACCCAAGTTTCAATGCTTTGAGAACCCCTTTGAACACACGTGCAAGAACCCAAAACTTTTGACTACCCAATCCCCAGAAACTTGAATGGAGCTCAACTTTAGATAAGGACAAACACATGCACATCAAATGAGTTTTCATAGTTGATCATCGGAATTACAACAGGCAAAGGACATTCCAAGATCTCTCGTAATCTTCTTGGCCCGAACATAAAGACTATGCGCTGTTGGAAAAAAATCTTCCTGGACACATGAACATTCATCTGGATTCTTTGAGTTAAATGAAATGGAGTGAATTGAGGGCCATTTTGATCATCCATTAAAGCCAACCATGAAGCTCCCAAGAAGGCACACCTGACTTAACCTCTAATTTTGCCAAAATTTCAACAGCATAAGAGCATAAATGGCTCAAAAGACCAAAAAACCAGCCATCATAACTTGGAAAATTTTTGGCAGAGTTTCCCTAGAAATAGAGCAGTAGGAACCCAAAATATAGACTGTATATGTATGCATAAACTGTCAACAATAGAACCCGAGCATCAAGTAGGACTCACTAGTACATAGCCTATGGCGAGGTCACAAAAAGGGTGCTCCAGCTACCTGTATCACCGAAAGGATCTCTACATTTGAGAATCCCCCGGCTCAATAAAAACCTCACGCTATCGACCCTCACACGAAGGCTAATGCAAATCGTGTATAGTCAAGTCTCAGAAATGGCTGGGACTGCCAAATAAAACCAAATATGGCTCCACAAAGACATACAATGGCAGTTTCCACAAGTAACGTACAATACCAGCAGACAATGCGCTCAAACAGGCGCCAAGTGATGCATACGCACAACAACTACAAGTGACATCACTGCTAGTATATCACTGTACTCCAGCTACCTGTACTTGTGTGAATCACATGTATCTGTACCTGTCCCTATAACCTGTAACCTGTAACCTTGAATCTTGAATCTCGAAGCTTGAAGCTCGAAGAAGAAGGTACTCGAAGAAGATCCTCCGTGGGGGCGCCAAAAGAATGTGAGCGTGATAGAAACACACACAACGCCTCTATAATGACCCGACACACACTCTTGGGATGACACACACACACATTATGGGGCACCACTGGGCTTACACAACCAGCCTGGCCGAGACAGGAAACACACAGATGGAGTGAGAAGAGAGAGATTTCCCACTTGCCCACTCAACACTCACACATACACACTCACACACACTCTCTCAATTCAGCTCAAAGGAGGCAAATTGCTATTGCTTAGACTCAATGAAGCTCAGTCCAACACCAATGGGGCAAATAGTTTACACAGTATTGAGGAAATACACCAGATACAACCACAAAGTTAAGCAGAGGCTTCACTCATCGGAGAAGATTACACAGAAAAAGAACAAAAAATCTGTGAGGAATTTGGAAAAATGGATAGCGCCATTGCGTCCGGAACGCCCAAAAACCCCAGTCTACAATGTCAAAGTGCTCAAATCCGACCTCGCATGAGCAGTTTAGGGCCAAAAAATGCTCCAAAAACAGCAAAAACACACTTGCGACTGTTCTTCCTCTCTTCTCCACATTTTTTCTGGTCTTCTCTCTGTTTTACAGCTCCCACACTTAGCTTTATTAGCTGGGCACCCGTGGCCTTTTCGATGACCTCAAACGGACCCCGAACAGGCCAAAAACTGACCTCGCAGTGCATAGTTGTCACCTTTTTGCATCATCCGCACACCTGGCACTCAGTTTTTTCAAATAATGCATCCCGCAACCACGTGAAGTGGCCCCAAAAAGTGGTCCTCATGATGACCTTTCTGCATAAGTATCACAAGAGAACACCCACGTCGTGTCCATACTTCTCCGCATGCAAGTATTGACCCCGTTCGACCTCCTGACGCCACTCGATGCCATCTGCGCACGTGCTTACCTCATGTCGTCGGCCCGCAGATAGCTTCCTCGAGAATTTTTACGCACTACCAACTCCTCCTTATTGTAGAAAAAACATAGTGGTATTGGTAATAGTGAAAATCGATGCACTATGTACACCCTGTCCTACCTGTACACATGTGGGCCCCACGTAACCACCTGGCTCTGAAAAATGGGCAATTCTTTATTTGATGCACCATGCATGTATATGTACATATGCGCAATCTCTTGCTCCAAAAAACTCCTGACAACGTGTTATATCTTGTTATCCTCGTTCAGTAGCAGCCTTGGCTTCTTTCGATTCTGGATACAAATGCATGTCAGCATGCTCTAATAGTTGAATTGCAGCCCTATCATTTCCAGATGTTTTTTAATGTTTATGATCCTCATGGCCACTGCCTCGTCTTCTTGTTGTAGAGTGGGAAAAACTCTCTTCACTTGATCCTCTTGCGTTTGGGAAGTGTTCGCAAGCCCTTTAGTTTGTGGAGGAGTCCTATTGGTGTTGGCAACTTCTCCTTGTGTTTGGCAATGCTCCTTGAGATATTTCCGGTCTACTTTAGGGTGGTCTTTAGCTTCTTGCTCACTTAAAGATTCCCTCTTTTGTTGATTAAAAAGGACTTCAATTTGAGAGAGGGGTAGAGTAGAGCCTTGTCCTTCCTCTGGTTTATTAGTAGGAGGTGGAGAAGGTGGCTTTGCCATGGTTTCCTCCCCTTGTTTCCTCTACTATCTTGGTCATTGTTGTTTCTTGATCTATCTCCTCATGTTGTGTTTGGGGACTTCAAGGGAAGTCCAAGATTGAATCCAATTTAGTTTTTTTCTATCTTTTGGACTTTTCTTCTACTCTCTTTTCTAGCTTTTGTTTCAATACCTTGCAGATTCTTTGTCTGGTAGATTCGGCCAATTTAATTTCAGTGTTATCCTTCTCTCTTCTCTCTTCTTTGAGCGTTTCTAGTCTTGCATATAGCTTTGCATCATCTAAGTCGGTGGAGGAATAGATTACTTGTTTAGCTTCTGTAGCCTACTTCCATTCCTCAGCTTGCTTTGCTAGCCGCTCTTTCTTGCTAGCTGCTCTTCCCTTAATTTTTGTCTTCTTCCATTGATCTTTGTAATTATGTTTTGGGAATATTCCCTTGATGTTGCACCTTTTTCCTGATCAGAGGGATTTCTACCTCTTCTTCCTTTGATGATTGATATTCAAATGGTATTTCTTCTTTTTGCTTGATTTCCTCATGAAGCTCAAAATCCAATCTAGTTTCTTCACTGTTTGTTTTTGGTGCTTGAGAGCTAGAGCCACATGTTCTCCTCTTGGTAGGTGTTGTTGTGAAGAATTTCCTATAGCTTTGATAGAGTGCTTTGACTTGTGGAGGAGATCCAACTGCGACTCTGCCCCACTGGTAGGTTTCCAATCATTACTAATGCATGATATGCAATGTGTGTGAGTCACGCATGGGCCCGGCATTCATGTAGCACTTGTTCCTATCGCTGCTCTTTAGATTGTCTTCCACCAAATTCTCTAGAATATAGCTAGCCAAGGTCACATTTGATGACCCGATGCTCTAACAAGACAATAGCCATGACCACTGCTAAGTATAATAAAGGTTTGGTGTAGCGGGGCGGCTTCTGTACTTTGAGTTGTTGTGAGGTCAGTTTCAAGGACAACTCCATCTCAGTAGATTAAATCTTCGTAAGTCAACTTGTGGCCCTACTACTTTATGAAATCCTTGTTGTTGTCAATGGATTTGATCTTTAAGAGCAGATTATGGCTGCCAATTGGTAGATGGAGTGCTTGATAGATTGTGTTGCTTGTGATCTTGACATGCACAGTGGCTCCATATTTATTAGTGAGTGTGGCTTTGCCATTATAATGAATGCTACTCATAAGCTCATGAGCTCTCTAGAAATTTGTTCCCCATGGTGGTAATCAAAAGAAACTATCCAATTGTAAGCATATGGCATTGACCATCACTTCTAACTTTTGATGTAGGGTCCACGACTCCTTGGAAAAGATTGTGGCCTTCACTTTGGTTCCTTTGACTGCTTGAAACTTTTCAATGAAAATATTTTTTGGATTTTTCTCTAATTCTTCATCGGTGACATGTGTCTTATCATTGGACAAGATGTCAAAAATCTCATATGGGCCTGCTTCCCACTCATGTGCTTGGCATCCTGCGAGTACAATCTAGCCTTTTAGTGTCCGAAAACTAGTTGGAAATTTGTCAAGGAAGTTGTTTTAGTGCAAAATTGACTATAAATTGCAGAATGGGCATAATTTAAGCAAAAAAGATCCAAATTTGACCAAGATTCAACAGTGTGTCTAAGAAAACTATAGACATTAGGGCAAGTTCTTTTAGGTCAATTCTAGGACAAGGGTACATGGATCGCGATCCATGTTGGAACACATTTTTTAGTGATCTTTGCACCATCTGATTCAACATGATCAAGGGATGTTATGGGTGCAAACTTTTGTGATTTGGATCTATGGTTTGATTGTCAAGTTAATTTTTGTAATTTTTGTGCTCTCACAAGGATTTTGGTTCAATGTTAGACTTTATATGGCATATGGGACATGAGGGCTAGGTTCTGGTCCAAAAATTTGGAAAAGGTGCATGGATTGCGATCCATGTTGGGTCAGATTTTGGGCTAAGACTTTGTGGCTGTGTTATTATAGTTAATTCTAGCATACTAGTGCAGTCTTTTCAAATTCAAATCTATATTTATCAAGTTAGCCCAATTTTCTAGTGTATGGTGCTGTTTATTCGACTTTGACTATATATGTTTTTTGGATCCCACTTTGAAGCATCCCTTGGTGATTATGTGTTAGCTTTTGTCAATCTGATGCTTTGATGTTGAACAAATCCTCCATATCCACTTATCCTTTAATTCTCAATGCATTTTGACTCTAAATGACCCTTCTAGACTTTCTGTCAAGTTTGGTGCTTTTTTCAGGTATTTCTTGGCTTTTCTTTGACTCTTTGAGCAAATAAACAAGTCCCACTCTACTTTAAGGTCTTTCTTTCCCAAGACCCTAACTTCTACCACTTGAATACCTTAAAGTTACAAACCCTTGGACACATCCCTATTTTCTAGAATTTTATCACACATTACACACCTTTGATATGATACCAAAATCTAGTAGTTTTGCGCTTGGGGGTCATGGATCGCGATCCATGTTTGGAACCCCATTCACATAAAACTTGTGGGGAAGCATCTAGGAATGTTCCTAAATCATTTCGTGACCAACTTTTTAGTTTTTGCAACATTTTCCTTTGCCTAGGTCAAAATGACCATTTGCATTTAGACTTTGTTTGAGTACTAAAATGACATGACAATCGAGAGCGGTGAGACTGGACATAAGCAGAGTGCCAGATTTTAGAGTGATATATTTGCTATTGCTAGAGATGGCTTTGTTTTGTAGGTTCACTTCTTCAGGTTGACACCCTTAAAAGGGTTTCTGTGCCTCATTTGAGTCGTTTTATTGAGTATTGACAACATGTTATTGCTAGATAGCTATGCTACAGACGTCCATCGGCGACCCGCTAACAAGATTTTAGGCCATGCCATCTTAGTGTGATTTGGTGGTGGAACATGGATCATGGTTCATGTTTTCCAACCTCCAAATCCTAAAAGATTTCACCAAAATCATGCCCTAGAGTGCGCCTAACAACTTTTGCAAGAACAATGAGAAAAGATGCTCCAACGTGGATCGTGATCCATGTCTCCCAACATCTCAGAATAGAACCAAGAGTTTCCCACAATTATATTATGGATTAAGAAAGTCAACCATCTTAGTGTGATTTGGTGGTGGAACATGGATCATGAATCCATGTTTCCCAACCTCCAAATCCTGAAATATTTCACTAGAATCATGCCATCTTAGTGTGATGGCCATGCCACCTTAGTGTGATTTGGTGGTGGAACATGGATCGTGATTCATGTTTCTTATCCTCCAAATCCTTTAAAAAATTTACTAGAATCATGCCCTAGACTGCACCTAGAAACTTTTGCAAGAACAATAAGAAAAGATGCTCCAACATGGATCATGATCCATGTCTCCCAGCATCTCAGAATGGAACCAAGAGTTTCCCACAATTAGACCAGGGCTTGGGAAAGTCAACCCTCAAATTTGGGAGAATATGGACACTATTTGACCACAAAACCCCAAATTCTCAAGAAACTCTCCTCTCTCCCTCTTGATGTTTGTCAATCCAACGGATATTGATTCTCTTGCTCCTAATCTTGTCATCAACCACACAACGCATTTGTCAGGTGTGACACAAACTGCCTCTTCTACGGTCTGCAAACCTGCAAGAGAGAGAGAGAGAGAGAGAGAGAGAGAGAGAGAGAGAGAGAGAGAGAGAGAGAGAGAGAGAGAGAGAGACATAGATCAGGACCCAATATCTTCCCACACTTGGAAAAGAAAGGTAGAGAAAAACATTCTTTTCCTCTTAACCTTTTTGAAACAAAGATATCTTGAGAGATTCCTCTTTAAAAAAAATTGGGTCCTCCCTTACCCCTACTTGAGGTTCTTCCATTAGTAAGAATCTAAGAAGATGCTCACTTGTCTCCCAAGGGAAAAAGCTAGAGGGTGGCACATGTGGGGAGAGAGAGAGAGAGAGAGAGAGAGAGAGAGAGAGAGAGAGAGAGAGAGTTAGAGAGAGAGAGAGGGAGGGAGAGATGTCATTTGTGATGGGGAGGCAAGAGACAGAGAGATGGATGTTTGTTCATTGTCTACATTGAGTCTCTCTTTCCATTCCAAGGATTCTCTGTGGCCCATGGATGCTCTGTGTCGTATGGGTCGTTGGTCTGTGTGTGGTTGATCAAATATGGTATTTGTGCTTGATTTGTCGCAATTTTATCATGGGATGGCCATTTTCCATTCATTTTCTACAACTTATGGTCGCTAGTCTATGCGTGATTGATCATATTTGGCAATTTTTGTTACCATATACATGTGGTAGTGATGTGTATAAACACACTAGGACCGCCGGGGCATTTTTTCCCTCTTTAGGAGGTTTTTCCCCCCGAGCATTGATATATACGCCCATCACTCTAGGGAAATCTATCTTTCCATTGCACACTAAGTAACACACTCTCTAGTGTGTGCCTTGAGCTTCCTTCGTCTTCTCCAAGATGTGTGTGTTTCTCTGCAACCCTAATTCCAACAATTGGTATCAGAGCAAGTTGCGTCCTCCCAGGCTTAGTCGCCAGCTGCTCCAGCACACACCTTCTCACTTTCTCCGATTTCAGTGAGCTTTGGCAAGCGTTCATAGGTCAACAAAAATTTTGGGAAATCTTGTAAGCTTAGTCTACTTAGATTTTTGATTCGGGCTCATTTCGGCCTCCGTTTCCACTACAGGCAGTACTGCACAGGTTATTTTTTATTTTTGGGCAGAATTTTTGTCAGTGCCATTTTCTGCATAACAGGTGCCTTATAGTCTTCTACAGTTTGTGCTATATAGCACGTGCTGTTCCCCCTTCGTTTCTTCTATTTTCAAGCAGTTTTTACATCAGGTGCAACATTTACCATGGCTGACAACAACACAGATGTGTTCAAGATGTTCATTGCTGAGGACAGGTTGGATGGGGACAATTACCCTATGTGGGATTACATGATGCAACATGTTCTTGTGTCAAAGGACGTCTGGAATATTGTGCAGGCCATTGATGTATGTCCTAGTTCTGAGGATGCAGGCGATGTTGAGGATGTTGCAGGTCTTGCTGCAAGGATTGTTGCAATTAGAGTTGTTTTGCCTACAACAGAACAAGCTCATTGGGATGTAAAGGATGCGTAGGCTCATGCATTGATTGCATTGTCTGTGAAGCGCACCATTGTTCCTCACATCCGTTCAGCAAAATCTGCAAAACGGGCTTGGGATATTCTAGCGGGTCTTTATGCAAGCCGCAATGAGGCTAAAATTGCTTTGCTGCGTAAAGAGCCGGAGGCAAAGATTATGCATGAGGAAGATGATATTGACACTTTCCTTGCTGGTGTCAACGATATCAATGAGAAACTTATTTCTGCAGGTGAAGTCATTTTAGACAGTTCCCTTGTGCAAACTGTTGTTTATGCCTTACCAGATTCCTACCAGACTTTTGCTAGTACTTGGAGACTAATGACCCAAGGAAATCCTGAAGTTGTCAAGTTTGATGCATTATGCACATTGCTGTTGCAAGAGTCACTTTCCAGAAAAAACAGAACTAGGCAGCGTGCAGTTGAACAGGATTTTATTGCTTCTCAAAGAAAGAGTGGTAACAGCAATGTGGCCACTTCTTATGGTTCTGCTGCGAGTGGCAAAACTTATGTTCCTAATGCTTCTGCTAGCAGTAATTCGTCTGGAAATTCTGGTGATAAGGGCAAAAAAAAGATGTGTTGCCATTATTGTAAAGCTAATGATCACTAGATCAAGTCATGTCCTAAGTTAAAGGCCAAAGAGGCTAAGAAGAAAGAAGGTGGTTCCACTGCAAATGCTAGTTCCACTACAAATGCAACCATTGTTGAGTCTTCTGTAAAAAGAGAATGTAATGCTGATGTTGATGCACAATGGGCTTTTAGTGCAAAGTGCACTTACAATCCTGTTGTCCATGATGCATGCTTGTCAGTTGCTGCAGATTCAGTGTGGTATTTCGACAGTGGTGCTACAAAGCACATTACCTCACATCATGAATTGTTCACCTCTCTCGAGTCTGTCCCTCATGGGAATTCAGTTACTTGTGCCAACAATGCCTCTTATCCGGTTCAGGGAGTTGGAAAGATTGTGCTTACAGCTGGAAATGGAAGTTCCTTCACACTTGTTGATGCACTTTATGTACCTGGGATCAAGAAGAATCCCTTGTCTGTATTCGCACTTGCTAGACTTGGACTTGTAGCCAAATTTGTGGATGACAGATGTACAGTTCATGATCTCAGTTTCAGTGATGAAATTGTTGCATCTGGCCTTTTATGTCGTGGGCTGTATAAGCTTACTTTGTATGACAAGTGTGGACAAGATTTTGCAAATGCTGTTGTAGATTCAAGGGCTATTTCAGATACAAAACTATGGCATGCACGTTTTGGTCATCTGAATTTTGCCAGTTTGCTGTGTTTGCAAAAATCTGATATGGTTGCTTCTTTGCCACCTCTTGGCGCACCTGTCAAACATGTTTGTGAAGGTTGTATTTTGGGTAAGATGCAGTGTTATAAGTTTCCAAAGGATGATTTAGTTCGGGCCACATGCAGGTTGCAGCTTGTGCGTAGTGATGTTTGTGGGCCCATGCAAACTCCGTCCTTGGGAAATTACCTGTACTTTGGGACTTTCATTCATGATTACTCCAGGCATGCATGGGTATTTCCGCTTAAAGCGAAGTACGAAGTTTTTATGTGCTTCAAACAATTTTTGGCTATGGCTGAAAAAGTCTCGATATGTACTATGGGCACCCTCCGTTTCGATCGAGAGGGGGAGTATATGTCTCATGAATTTAATGCATTTTTGGCTAGTCGTGGGATAAAACACCAATGTATAGCGCCTTATACACCTGAACAAAATGGTGTTGCTAAGAGGAAAAACGGGTCACTGACGCAAATGGCACGATGTATGGTCAAAAGTCAAGCTTTTCCGCATTCTTTTTGGCTTGAGGACATCATGTGTGCCACTTATTGACTTAACAGGTGTCCTACAAAAGCTTTGCAGTCTATTACTCAATATGAAGCATTGCATGATAGAAAGCCTTCTATTGAGCACATGCGTGTTTTTGGTTGTTTGGCATATGCTTTGGTGCCACAAACATAGCGCAGAAAATTGGATGATAAGGCTGTCAAATGTATTATTCTTGGTTGTAGTGCCGAAAGCAAAGGTTACATGTTATATCATCCGCAAACAAAGCGTATTCTAGTTTCATGGGATGTAGTGTTTGTGGAAGACTCTGTTCATCCCTTGCTGTCATGTACTAGAGACAGTAATGTAAGCTCACAAGACATTTATGACACTTTGTTTCCTCTTTTCAGTCGTGGAAATACGAATGTAAGTTTCTAATGAGGCAAATGTACAGCCTATGGGGATTTCTGAAAATGTTACAGATCAACCTATTACTGATGTAGATGTACATGAAGTACTTGATGAGGAAAGGGCTGAAAATGAGCAGGCTAGAGGTATGCCAAAATGACTGGTGCATACTTTGCGTGACAGTAAATTGGATGCACCTTTGTCTAGTCGTACTTGTTCAAGCTCTCACCGTGTATCTTACACATCAGATTGTTATGCTTTGGCTGTGTCTAGCTTACATGATGTTGAAGAGCCTCTGTCTTTTGATGAAGCACAGAATTCAAAAAATTGGATGGCTGCCATGCAATCAAAATATGATGCACTTATAGAAAATGACACATGGACTTTATGTGATTTGCCTCCTGGAAAAAAGTCCATTGGTACAAAGTGGGTTTACAAGTTGAAACGCAAGCCGGGTGGTGAGATCAATTGCCATAAGGCTCGACTTGTTGCAAAGGGTTATGCACAACAAAAAGGCATAGATTATAAAGAGACTTTTGCTCCCACTTTTTGTATGACTACTGTGCGTTTTCTATGTGCATTGGAAACTCATTTTGGTTGGGATGTACATCAATCAGACATTGTTACTGCTTTCTTGAATGCTGACATGTTTGAGGAAGTTTATGTAACGCAACCTCGTGGTTTTTTCATAAAAGGACAAGAGGAGAAAGTGTGCAGATGTAAGAAATCTTTGTATGGGTTGAAGCAATCTCCTCGTGCTTGGTATGAGAAAGCTAACACTCATTTGGTTAAACGAGGCTTTCATAACAGTCCAATAGAAAGCACATTGTATGTAAAGCATGAGGGTGATGTACTTCTCATTGTGGTTCTTTATGTCGATGATTTCTTGATCACTAGACCAAATGAGAGACATATTGCTGAATTTAAGGCTGATTTGAATGCTACTTTCAAGATGAAAGATTTGGGGCTGTTGCATCATTACTTGGGTATACAATTTAAGCAGTGTGATGGTGGTATTGCCTTGTGTCATAAAAGTTACATAGAGACATTGCTATGTAAGTTTGGACTTCAGGATTGCAAACCTATTGCCACTCCCATGGAAACAGGTTTGAAGTTGAGTCTACATGATGTTGGCGATCTTGCTGATGTCACTCTTTACCAAACTGCTGTTGGCTGCCCCATTTATGTATGCAACACGAGGCCATATATTCAATTTGCAGTCTCACACGTCAGCAAATTTATGCATAGCCCAGGGTCTAAGCATTGGCAATCTATCAAGAGGATTTTCCGCTACCTTAGTAGCGCTTTACATCTTGGCTTGTTTTATCCCAAGGGGGGATCATTGCCGCCAGACTTACATGCTTTTTCGGACTCAGATTGGGCTGGTTGTTTTGACACATGAGTGTCCACAAGTGGTTTTTGTTTCATGCTTGGCAGTTCATGTATATCATGGTTGATAAAGAAGAAACCTACTATGGCCACTTCGAGTTGTGAGGCTAAGTACAAGGCAGCCTTCACAGCTACGATTGAGTGTGTATGGCTCAGACGCCTTATGGCTGATTTGGGTGTTGGACAGGACACTGCCAACACTTTCTACACTGACAGTCAGAGCAAATTGGTAGTTGCAAGGAACCCACTTTTTCATGCTCGCACAAAGCACATTGAGGTGCATTACCACTATGTCAGGGAGAGGCTCTCAGCTGGAGATATTGGCTTGGCTTATGTGCCAACACAGGACAACCTTGCAGATCTTTCCACAAAGGCATTGTCTTGTGAGAATCTTGAAGCTTTCCGCAAATCTTTGGTCTTACTACCCTTTGTGGACTGATCATGTCCTCAGGGCATGGCACTTCCCTTTACTCATGTGCCAGCTCTCGTTCACCGCATCACTCTAGGGGGGATTTGTTACCATATACATGTGGTAGTGATGTGTGTGAACACACTAGGACCACCGGGGCATTGTTTCCCTCTTTAGGAGGTTTTTTCCCCCGAGCATTGATATATACGCCCATCACTCTAGGGCTATCTATCTTTCCATTGCACACTAAGTAACACGCTCTCTATTGTGTGCCTTGAGATTCATTCGTCTTCTCCAAGCTGTGTGTGTTTCTCTGCAACCCTAATTCCAACAGTTGTACTTGGTCTGTTGCAATGTTATCGTAAGATAGCCATTGCCTTGCGATTGTGTATTTCCCTCTTGTGTGAGAGCTACAAGGCATGGCACAAATAAGACCAGAGGGAGTGGATAAACACCTCTAGAATTTATGAGCTAGATTGTTATTTTTTTGGTTGAACTCTCTCTCTCTCTCTCTCTCTCTCTCTCTCTCTCTCTCTCTCTCTCTCTCTCTCTCTCTCTCTCTCTCTCTCTCTCAACTAAAGTCTTGCTCGACGTTTTGCCTCGCTCAAAAACCCTTTCTCAGTGAATGGTAATAGTCCCTAATCCCTCAAGGGCCTATGGAAAGAGTTAGGAGTGCACAAAACATTGTTGGCACCATACTAGGCTCACATGAAACTAGGTGGCATCATAGGCGAGCTAGTGCTGCATAGTGTGCCAATGTAGCATCAACACTCAATTCAAGGGAGACAGCCATATAATTTAAGAACTCCATCACCCATTGGTCCCCATGTCTTACTAAGATTGGAGGCGTCTCATTTCATCTTTTCTAGAGAGAAACAACCAAGAAACTAATAATAAAGGATTAGCATACTATTTTGATCTCTGGGATAGGAACACCCTAATTTGGAAAATAGTTGACCAGTTGGAGTCCTAGCTCAAACCTCAACAAAAATGAAAGCCTGTTGGTCTCCAAAGTGGTAGATGGTCCAAGCAAGGTTATGGTGAATCACATTTTTATTGGAAAGTCTAGCATTGGCTCATGGACAAGAAATTTTTCTCTACCAACTACAAAGGGCACCTACAACAACTTGTGTTAAATGATAGATTGGTTTGTGCCACTTGAGAAATAGTGGAGACAAGTGTCTTGAGGAAAAGTGGGATGTTTTTACAAGTAACATTTGGCCTTGCATAATGAAGATATTCATCTGGAAGGTGCTTTGGGAGATTTTACCAACACGAATCAAAAGAGAGGCCAGAGTAATAAACACTAGAATTTCTTCAAGCTGTAAAGCAAATGAAAGACTCACTCCATCTATTCAGAGACTGCTCGGCGGCCAAGGGAGGTCTTGTGGGTAAAATTTGCAAATGTATGCAAAATACTTGGAAGATGTATTTTTTGAAGAATCGTCGGATTTTAAGAGGAAAGGTGCTCATTAATCAAGTCAATTTGATTTGCACACAAATTGTCCACTATTGCTATCTTAAACAAACTTGGAAATCAAGAAACCTTTGAGTGTTTGAAAGAAACCCTTTGATGGTCAAGTTTGACAAAATCATTTAGGAAATCAATGAGTAGATCTTCTCTTTAGGAAAATAGATAGTCTCTAAAGAGTGGAACCAAGCACTACTCGACATCAGATATTGAGAAAGCGCTAAGATTGAGTCTCTGACCAACAATCAAAAGACAAATTGAATTGGCTTTGTATGCACCCTATATCTTTTGGTTCCTCAAGGAAATAATTGTGCTTGAGGCTTAATGTGTATTGTTTTTTGATTTAATGCAAGACTACCACTCACAATCGTGAGTGACAAAAAAAAAAGGTGAAAGTTCATTATGGCTTACATAAGGCTATTAAGAGAAGTTAAATAAGGTGCTTATTTGTGATGTGACATTGAGAATCCAAGATAGATATCACTTATAGAAAATGACTCTTTTGAATCATTTGTATGGACAAGAGAGATTGTGGCAAAAGAAAAGATCTTTCAACACATAGGAGCCTCCCTAGGTGTAGACATAATGCAAAAGCAAAGAGTACATTGGGTCTTAGATAGGGCAAGGTACAAGATGTGAAGGTGAGACTATGTGCTGCTTCCCTTCCCAAGCAGGGTGAAACTAATCAATTTTTGCATGCTCTTGTATATAGTGATAGCCGTTTTTTCGGCTCTTTGTAATTGCCACAGTGAGTTACCTCACCCTACCAAAATCACCCAAACACTGTGGCTATCCCTACCATTTCACTGTACATAGGCGTGCGTGAGTCACGGGACTTTTCCCATATCTTCTTAAAAACCCTCAGCTAGCTAGTCACTGTGCTAGGTGAGCCAAAAAAAATAAAAAAAATAAAAAAATAAAAGTATATTATGGCCTCTTTGTGTGTAAATATTTCATTGTATATATGGCCTAAATATAGGGATTTTTTATAATTATTTTGGTATTTTATTTAAATATTTCTACTTAGGTGTGTGTTTTATTAAACCTATGTACACCTTCTTTCATCCTCTTACACCATAATTTTATTTTTTTGCCAATATGTACATACTCTAACCTCATATTTTTCCTTTATACAAATCACTCCCACATTTTCACCCTCACCCTCGTGAAAACAAAAAATTGATTTCTACTCATTGGTTACTTTTATTATATTATTTACTTACATACATTTTCCTCTTTCACCCAAAATAATTATTTACTTACATACATTTTCCTCTTTCTTCCTCCTCCATGCATGGGTCAAGGGCAACTTGAATGCTTTGTATTATAATATGACAAAGGAGGGGCTCACTTTTGGATGCATTGTACAAATTCAACAAAGGAGGGGACCACTAAAAGACTTTTGCAGGCCTAAAAAACAGGCTTTTTGGTGAGAATTTTGGCACCTATCTCCACTCCGAATTTGGAGCGGTGGTCAAAAGAGAAAATGTAGCCCACGCTCTGAATAATCACCCCAAATTTTTTCATGATTTTTGGAGCTACCAGCTGTAAGCTATGATTTTTTTAGTGGACCCCAGTTTTCCCATGCTATGCAGCCACACTCTCTCCTCCACTTTATCATTTTCCTCTTTCACACACACTTCTCCACTCATCATCCCCATCTCTCTCACCACTCCTCTCTGCACACTACTCACCTTCTCCTCAACCTTGAAGAATAAGAGAAACCATGGTGAACTCATACCTCCCACACACAATTCCATTCCAAAATTGACCACCTAGTCTCATTTTTCCTCCTCCAAATTACCCATATCTATCAAAAAACCACAAAATTCAGCCTCTTCTCTTAAAAGACAGCATCATGGTGGTTGATTACTCAGCTTCAATTACCTTGGCTCTCAAGGAAGGTCAAGAGTGGAGAAAAAATGTACCGTCAAAGCTAGTGGACCGTCAACAAGCGTCAAAATTGGCTCTACTCAAGACACTTGGAGCATCAACCTTGTAAGAAATCCACCTTTTCTTACCTCTTAAGAGTTTTTCTTCCTTATTTGTATCCTACATGGATACTCCCATTGTAAATATTCAATTCCATTTGTAAATTAATACTAACTCTACTAACACTAACCCACTATGAAAAGTCCTATCACCTCCATTTCTCTCCTCTCTCTTTCCCCACCAACTTCTTGATAATTCCAAGCAAAAGAAATTAGATAAATTGCTGAAAATCTAACCCAACCATGGTTAGAGGAGTAACCCTAGCCTTCAAAATTGATATAAAAGGAGGGTGTAGCTAGCATAAAGGGGGGGAAGCCATAAGCAAGAGCACTATGCTATAGCTTGAGAAGCCAAGCTAAACCTCTCTAGAAGGAGCTCTTGAGTGGAAGCTCATTGTCTTATGCATGTGCATGTGTTGTAATAGGGGATTAGCAAGGGAAATCTATGCCATTGTAAGAGGAAGAGTGATCATTCAATTGAGAGTAGGAAATCTATCATTTCTCCTACTAGTGTAAGCCCAACATTCGCTGAATCAAGGAGGGTGGATTTGGACTAATCTTGGATATTTTGTCTCCCTTCCAACGTGAAGTAATGGACAACAATGATGCGTAAGTGTCTTGTTTTTTTTTTAAGTTCTTGATAGCTTGTCTCTGGTGTTGTCATCAATCTAGCCATAAATCCCACATACTGTAAGAGGGCGACAGGGTGGAGAGGACTCCCCTGGCCTTAAGATAGTGATTGGGGTGGCTTTTCTAGTGATGTGTTGTGGTGAAATTTACGCAAGCTATGTTGAACAAGTACTAATCTCACTTTGATTTGTCATGACAGATTTGTAAGAAGGTATTAATGCAACAAGCACCCCCTCCCCCTTTCTCTCTCTTTCTTAAATATATAGTTGTGTTTGCTTGATCATCGCCGATACGTTTCAAAGCAGCCCGAGCACTATCTCTCTCTCTATCTCTCTCTCTCGTGTTTGTGTGTGAGAGTATTCCATTGGTGTTAGGGTTAGTGTAATTCCTTGCTTGTTTGTGGGTTGCTCTAACGATTCTCCTCTTTTGCGTCCTAGTTCGCTCTTAAACTAGGTGGTGTCCCTTGTGTAGTTGGGATTTGGCGGTGGGTTTGTTGTTTTGGTTTGTGTTGTGTTGTGCCCCAGCCCCATTGAGCAGCACGGGAGCCTTGAAGGGTGTCTAGAGGCCACTCTTCTTGTTGCCCGCCCCGGACCGCCTCAAATTGGTGCCCCCACTGAGGACGGCTTGTGTATTTTTGTGTAGAATCAACCTTTAGCATAGTCAAGTAGTTTGCATGAATCACGAAGCTTTGTATGATCCCTTCATTCCCATTGCAAGGCAAAAGGTACACATAATTGTTAGTACTAAGTTGCAATTTCAACGTGTCATTCGTAGAATTTTAGGTCCTCTTAGGTTGGCCGAGATAAACGCTTCAGTAAATCCTTTTATTTTGCCTCTCATTAGGTACGACCTTAGTTTGGACGTTTATATTTTTGTTTTGTTTTAAGCATTAGGACATGCATAGGCCATGGATAATGGCCCAGGAATAGAGGTTTTTCCCTTCCATTTTACTCCACACATTAGAATAAACGTTGCAATTAGTAGAAAGATCCATTTTCAACAACGAATGGTGTTCATGTTTGGTGCCCAAAGAGCAGGAGAAATTCTTGCATCACCAAACCCTGTCATTCTACCTCTCATCAACTACCACACTTCTTTTGATGTACATGTGTTCATTTTATTTTAAAATGAAGTGCAGCCCGGAAAAGTAGTGTGTATGTTTGTTTTTTCTTTGTCCAAGTTGTTACAAGAAACAAAAAAACGATCATTTATTCTAACTGAGAATGTGTGTGCAGTGAAAGTTCAATCCTTAGAGATCTAGCTCTATTACCAATTGAGTTGCAGGAGCAAGTAGTAAGGCGTCTCCCTCATAACAAGAGGGTGGTGAAGTTAAGACGGAAGGTCCTACGCGTGGATTCCATTTTCCTCTTGTTGTTGGGCACTAAGGAAGACCGCGCATTCATCCAACTAGTGTGTGCCCTAAAATTGGTAAATAGAGTGAAATTTGGCGTTTGGCGAGTGCATTTCACCATTGAGGAAGACTCTTCAGGAAACTTGCGGCCAGAGTTCATGCTTCATAGACTCACATTTGGTGAATTTTTCCCTCATTTGTGTCTTATTAATAGTCTTCCTTTCGCTTTCAACAAAGGAGATAGGGAGCTATTCAGAGCTTGTCTTAATAAAGAGAGCATAGAGAAGATTGCAAATTTGTATAAATTCTCATCCTTCTCTACTTTCTATGACACTTTGTTCATAGAGACATTGTAAATCTCTTTATGCTTTTGAATGATTTAACCATAATCCTAAGGAGTTTTTGTCCAGGAATTTTGTAGCACAAGTGGAGTCTTTAAATCTTGCAAACTTGATTGGACTTGATGAGGATGTTCTTTATGAAATTGTGAGAAGGTTGCCTCACTCCGACTGTGTGGAACTCGAAGGAAAGGAGCTCCTAGTCAATTGCTACTTTCTCACGGCCTTCGACGAGCATGAAGATCTAGTTTTTATACAAACCGCTTGTGCATTGGGAATTGTAGAGCAAGTGCAATTTATCACTTGGGACGTGGTTGCTCTTTTGGATCCAGAAAAGGAAGTTCTAGAGATTTCTGTTTATCGCCTTAGCTTTGAAGAATTTCAACCCTTCTTAGAGCTCATCAATAGTCTACCCTTTTGTTTTGATCAAACAAATCGAGACCTTATTGAAGCTTGGATAGCTGAAGAAGAAAACCTAGAGTGGTATTTTCTCACTTCTTCATTTGCAGGCGAGTGGTTCTAGATCTCTATTGTATCCCTTATTGTAACTCGTATTGTAATCTTTCATAATAATGGAGAGCCAACGCCAAATTTCTGGATATCCTCTTTTCTTTGGAGAGCCTGGAGAGGATGCAGAATTATTTTTAGCAAATTTCAAGATGTCTTGCCGTATCAAGAGGATAGTAACCGATCAAGAACGTGTAGAAATGTTTGAGGTGGTCCTTAGGAAAGATGCTAGTACTTGGTTTGACTCTTTGCCTGAGGAAGTTAAGGGGAATTACACAGAAGTTTTGAATCGTTTTAAGAGATATTTCTTTGATCCCCAAAACACTCAAAAACTATGGCAAGACATTGTTTCTCATAAGCAAAAAGACTTAGATGACTACTACTTGTACAAGCAAGAGTTTCTACGTCTTTGGGCTCTATGGATACGAAATGTTACTAACCCTGGTGATGGTGCAGAATTTTTAAAGAAGGAGAGGTTCATAGCCGGACTCTTTCCTGACCTTAAGGTAAAAGTTGAGGCGGGTGCACCTGCTACTTTTGATGCAGCTGAAACTAGGGCTGCTGAGAAGTATAGGAAACTCAAGTGCTTAAGGGGAGAGGTTCCAATAGAAGGTCTTAGACCCAAAGGTAAGTCACAAGCATCAACATCGAGGGAGCTTCCTGAGGTAACGGCGGAGGTAATTGAGAAGTTAAACGAATCTTTAAGCAGCCTGTCAATTCACCTTGCACAAGCTGTAGGTCCAAAGGGACAAGCAAAGAAGTCTGAAGAGCGAGATCCACGACCTAGGAGAGTCTTGCAATGTTGGAATTGCGGAGAGTCTGGACATGGGATGTATAATTGTCCTTGGCCCCGTGGGGAGCCAGGGAGGCCTAACTTGAATTACCCAGTGATCAATGCAGGTGAAGGAACTGGTCAACAACCAAGGCTTCTACAAAGGCCAAATGGACCAAGACCACCTCCACACGGGGTAGAAGGAGTTCCACCTTTGCCAGATCCAAATGTTCATGTGGTAGAGGTGACAAATTCAAATGAGGTTGGCATGGAAGCCAATGGAATTAAGCGTGGCCGAGGAAAAGGTAAAGAGAAAGAAGGAGTCACATCACAGAGTGACCATGGACAAGGCAAGAAGGCAAAGGGAACCAAGGAAACCAAGAGGACTCGACGTCGTATCAACCTCCAAGACTTCCCTCTTGGACATGGTATGGCTCCGTACAACTTGTTGGAAGACATGAGAGGTAAGGGTCCTGATATTTCATGGCCTCAATTTCTTGCATTATGTCCACAAGTTAGGAGGGATTTAACAAGGGCAGTTAGCACTAGGAGAAAGGTAAAAGAGAGTGTGCCTGTTGTAAAAATTGCACAAGCTGAAATGAATGAGGACATTACACCGGTGCTAGACTGTTACATCAAAGGGAGATTGGTTAGGAAAGGTCTAGTGGATGGGGGTGCACAAATTTGCATCATGACAGAGGGACTCATGCAAAAACTAGGCATGCACATCCATGAGACACCTGAAATTAGGGTCAAGATGGCAAACAATAGCAAGGCTAGGTGCGTAGGCATTTGTAAAAATGTTTTTGTGGAGGCCTTTGGCATTAAGAAGGCAGTGGATTTCTATGTCATGTCTACCAAGGGAAATGGTTACCCATTTATCCTAGGAAGACCATGGCTAATGAAAATGCGAGCTTTGCAGGATTGGGAGAGTGGAAAGCTAATTTGCAGGAATGACAATCACAAGAAGGTTGTCTTTGACATGAAGGAGCAACGCCAAGAGGAGCTCCATGAAGAATCATCTCAAAGTGAGACGGAAGAAGGTTGGACCGATAGCACTTCAGAAGAAGAAAGTAGCGGCAGCATTACTGAAGAGGAGTCTTCCATCGAAGTCATGGGGGTAAGGTTTAAGCCAAGCAACCAAGAGACCTCTTGTCAAGGCTTGGAGGAGGTAGGTCCTCAAGAGAACGAAGGTGATCAAGATGAAGGGATGTTGGAAGGTATGCTATCAACAACACTTACAAAGGATGAAAGAGAGGAGTTCAAATGTGTGCTAAGGAAGTTTCCTAGGCTTTTTGCGAAAGACTACACCGACGTGCGTGGAGTAGATGTTGTTCAACACAAGATTGAGTTGAAGCCAGAGGCCACACCTAAGGCTCAAAAGCTACGAAGGCTAGGAGTCATTAAAGAGCAGGCTCTACTCAAGGAGGTAAGAAAGCTTCTAGCAGCAGGGTTCATTTATCCAGTGGAGAATTTAGAGTGGGTCTCTCCTGTTGTTGTCACTCCTAAGAAGAACGGCAAGTGGAGGGTGTGTATGGATTACCGTCCCCTCAATGAGGCAACAAAGAGAGATCACTTTCCCCTCCCATTCTAGGATGAGATACTAAATGAGGTAGCTGGTCATGAGAAGTACACTGTGTGCGATGGTTACTCAGGTTACTTTCAAATAGGGATTGCACTGGAGGATCAATTGAAAACAACCTTTATCACTCCTTGGGGTTGTTATGCTTTTAGAGTCATGCCATTTGGTCTGACAAATGCTCCTGCAACATTCCAACGTTTCATGAATATGGTGTTTCAAGCATTCTTTGGAAAGTCAATTAGGGTGTTCATTGACGATTTCTGTATTTATAGCTCAAAATCATTGCATCTGCAAAGGGTAGAAGAAGGTTTAAAGAAGCTCTACGACATGGGAGGTCAACTCAACCCCGACAAGTGCCATATAGGTGAGGATGAAGTAATCTTGCTTGGTCATAAAGTTTCTTACAAAGGCATTGAAGTGGATCCTTCGAAGGCAAAGGATCTTATTGAGCTACCATCACCCAAGAGTCTTAAGGAGGTCATCTCATTCATTCAAAAGGTGAAGTATATGTCACGCTTCATTCACTTAGCCTCGGAGTTACTTCACCCTTTGCAAAAGTTGACACAACAAGTAGAATTTGCATGGTCTGATGAGCTTGAAGAGTACTTTTGTAACATTAAAGTCATTTTGTCAGAGCTACCAACACTCATGCCTCCTTGTTGGGAGTACACATTCTTTGTTAGCTCTAGTGCTGGGAAAGAGACAATTGGTGCTGTGTTGCTACAACAAGATCCCCACAGTACAAGGATGCGACCCATCTACTTTGCTAGTAGGGTCATGAATGCTTTGGAGAGAGACTACACAGAAGCAGAACTTATGATGCTTTCTCTCATGTTTGCGGTGAGAAAGTTTAGATCCTACCTGCTACCAAAACCTTTTGTAATTCTCACTGCAGAAAATTTGTTCCCTTGGGTGTCATCTCAAATGAATCTTAGTAATAGGATCTCAAAGTGGATTATGGAGTTGCAAGAGTTTCAATACTCTTTCAAGGTAGAAGATAGTGTGCGTGCACAATTGGCAGGGATTCTCACTTATAGGGTGCACGAGAAGGAGATTAAGGTGCCTGAAGTAAAGACCCTACCATTGCCACCACCAAAAAGTATTCCTAATGCTTTTACTTTGTTCTTTGATGGAGCTTTTCGTCGAGCCACAGGAAAAGCAGGGGGAGGGCTAGTGTTGCTCAACCCAAGTGGAGAGGTGGTCATGAAAGAGAAGTTCAATCTACCAAGTTCAGCTAGCAACAATGAAGCAGAATATGACACTCTACTTCAAGGTTTGAAGATGTGCATTGGCCAAGGGATACAACGCCTCATGGTAAAGGGAGATGCACTTCTCATTGTTAAACAGATTTTAGGCATTTGGGCATGCAAGAATGAGAGCTTACGGACAAAAGTTCATGCCATTCGTAGATTGTTTAATCAATTTGAAGAAGTGCAACTATATCATATTCCTAGGAAACAGAATGAAGATGCTGATTTACTTGCACAACAAGCCGTTGCATGTGTAAAGAAAGAAGTGCAGGTCATCATGGTGGCGGCTGCTGTGAAGCAACCGAGGTACCAGGGATTGGAGTCATTGGCTCCCATCATTGGCTACATTTTGGAGGGTGAGTTTCCACCAGACTTCACAAAAGCTCAGAAGAGGAGACTCATGAAGAAGGCAAGCGTATATCTCTTCCTAGAAGGCTCCCTCTATCAAAGAGGGAAGGATCAAGTGTGCAGACGAGTACCAACTATCAAGGAAATTCCAGCCATTCTAAAAGGCTTGCATGAAGAGGCATGTGGTGGTCATTTTGCCCAAGAATTAACTGTGAAGAAGATTTTTCTTTCCGGGTATGTTTGGCCAAGTTTGCATGTGGATGTTCAACATTGGTGTAAAAGCTGTCACACTTGTCAGATAAATGGAAATAGAAGGTTGGTGCATGGCCCGAGGCAAATAGTGCTTGCAAATGGACCCTTTGAAAAGTGGGGCATTGATGCTATGGGTCCTCTGCCTAGGACAAAAAATGGTAAACTCTACATTCTAGTGGCTGTAGACTATATGACTAGGTGGGTGGAAGCACAAAGTGTGGCAAAGGTAAATGAGAAGACAGTGAGCAAATTCGTCTACACTCACATTTGTTGTAGATTTGGCACACCTTTGGAGATTGTTTCTGATAATGGTCCAGGGTTTAGAAAAGGATTGCTCACAGAAGTTTGTGAAGAGCTTCACATTCTACATCGTCATAGCACACCATACTACCCACAGTCAAATGGTTTGGTGGAGAAGGCTAATGGTGTCATTGCAAGAATCATTAGAAAGATGGTGCAAAACAAAACAAAATTATGGGATGACTTCTTGGATGGTGCCTTGTGGGCATATCGAACCACATATAGGGAAGCCACGGAGTTCACACCATTTCACTTGGTCTATGGTCAAGAGGCTTTACAGCCAATTGAGCTAAACATTCCAACAATGCGACTTCATGGCAAATCAGCACAAGATGATCAAGAGGTATGGATGGATCGACTTCTTACGTTAGTGGAGCTTGAGTGGAAAAGAGAAGCAGCATACGAGTGCTACAAGAGGAAAGCCACACAAGCGAAAGAAACGCACGACAAGAAACTGAAGGACAAAGGCATCAAGGAAGGAGAGCTTGTGCTAAGGTATGACAATCGACTTGACAATCGTTTTGATGCCAAGTTTGAAACTAGATGGCAAGGGCCATACATAGTCAAGAAGTCTTTCAATTCTAGCTACTATCAGCTTATGGACTTGAATGGTAAAGAGCTCTCCAGGAAGGTAAACGGGTATCGCTTGAAGCCCTATTTGAGTCGCCTTCTACCAAAGGATCTACCAAAGATCTGTCCAAAGGCCGCTGTCTCATGTAAGTATTGTTACATGAAGCATGAGTGTAACTCCAGTCAAAATTCTGAGGGGCCAAACAATGAAGATCTCGTCAAGGACTCTGAAGCACTCTCTTTGGAAAAGATGCTCTATGATGGTACATGAATATACCATCATCCAGGGGGACGGCTAATGATAGCCGTTTTTTCGGCTCTTTGTAATTGCCACAGTGAGTTACCTCACCCTACCAAAATCACCCAAACACTGTGGCTATCCCTACCATTTCACTGTACATAGGCGTGCGTGAGTCACGGGACTTTTCCCATATCTTCTTAAAAACCCTCAGCTAGCTAGTCACTGTGCTAGGTGAGCCAAAAAAAATAAAAAAAATAAAAAAATAAAAGTATATTATGGCCTCTTTGTGTGTAAATATTTCATTGTATATATGGCCTAAATATAGGGATTTTTTATAATTATTTTGGTATTTTATTTAAATATTTCTACTTAGGTGTGTGTTTTATTAAACCTATGTACACCTTCTTTCATCCTCTTACACCATAATTTTATTTTTTTGCCAATATGTACATACTCTAACCTCATATTTTTCCTTTATACAAATCACTCCCACATTTTCACCCTCACCCTCGTGAAAACAAAAAATTGATTTCTACTCATTGGTTACTTTTATTATATTATTTACTTGCATACATTTTCCTCTTTCACCCAAAATAATTCAAGGAGGGACCATATCATATGATTCCAATATCTTTCCATATCCATAACTCCTCCATATTTTTATTATTATTTTTACTCATTATTCTAACACCATGTGCTCATTGAGCTAAAGTCCATGAATAGTCCATACACTAGTCCCACCATGTATATATTTCTTATTTCACCAATAATCCTCCTCCATGCATGGGTCAAGGGCAACTTGAATGCTTTGTATTATAATATGACAAAGGAGGGGCTCACTTTTGGATGCATTGTACAAATTCAACAAAGGAGGGGACCACTAAAAGACTTTTGCAGGCCTAAAAAACAGGCTTTTTGGTGAGAATTTTGGCACCTATCTCCACTCCGAATTTGGAGCGGTGGTCAAAAGAGAAAATGTAGCCCACGCTCTGAATAATCACCCCAAATTTTTTCATGATTTTTGAAGCTACTAGCTGTGAGCTATGATTTTTTTAGTGGACCCCAGTTTTCCCATGCTATGCAGCCACACTCTCTCCTCCACTTTATCATTTTCCTCTTTCACACACACTTCCCCACTCATCATCCCCATCTCTCTCACCACTCCTCTCTGCACACTACTCACCTTCTCCTCAACCTTGAAGAATAAGAGAAACCATGGTGAACTCATACCTCCCACACACAATTCCATTCCAAAATTGACCACCTAGTCTCATTTTTCCTCCTCCAAATTACCCATATCTATCAAAAAACCACAAAATTCAGCCTCTTCTCTTAAAAGACAGCATCATGGTGGTTGATTACTCAGCTTCAATTACCTTGGCTCTCAAGGAAGGTCAAGAGTGGAGAAAAAATGTACCGTCAAAGCTAGTGGACCGTCAACAAGCGTCAAAATTGGCTCTACTCAAGACACTTGGAGCATCAACCTTGTAAGAAATCCACCTTTTCTTACCTCTTAAGAGTTTTTCTTCCTTATTTGTATCCTACATGGATACTCCTATTGTAAATATTCAATTCCATTTGTAAATTAATACTAACTCTACTAACACTAACCCACTATGAAAAGTCCTATCACCTCCATTTCTCTCCTCTCTCTTTCCCCACCAACTTCTTGATAATTCCAAGCAAAAGAAATTAGATAAATTGCTGAAAATCTAACCCAACCATGGTTAGAGGAGTAACCCTAGCCTTCAAAATTGCTATAAAAGAAGGGTGTAGCTAGCATAAAGGGGGGGAAGCCATAAGCAAGAGCACTATGCTATAGCTTGAGAAGCCAAGCTAAACCTCTCTAGAAGGAGCTCTTGAGTGGAAGCTCATTGTCTTATGCATGTGCATGTGTTGTAATAGGGGATTAGCAAGGGAAATCTATGCCATTGTAAGAGGAAGAGTGATCATTCAATTGAGAGTAGGAAATCTATCATTTCTCCTACTAGTGTAAGCCCAACATTCGCTGAATCAAGGAGGGTGGATTTGGACTAATCTTGGATATTTTGTCTCCCTTCCAACGTGAAGTAATGGACAACAATGATGCGTAAGTGTCTTGTTTTTTTTTTAAGTTCTTGATAGCTTGTCTCTGGTGTTGTCATCAATCTAGCCATAAATCCCACATACTGTAAGAGGGCGACAGGGTGGAGAGGACTCCCCTGGCTTTAAGACAGTGATTGGGGTGGCTTTTCTAGTGATGTGTTGTGGTGAAATTTACGCAAGCTATGTTGAACAAGTACTAATCTCACTTTGATTTGTCATGACAGATTTGTAAGAAGGTATTAATGCAACAAGCACCCCCTCCCCCTTTCTCTCTCTTTCTTAAATATATAGTTGTGTTTGCTTGATCATCGCCGATACGTTTCAAAGCAGCCCGAGCACTATCTCTCTCTCTATCTCTCTCTCTCTATCTCTCTCTCTCTCATGTTTGTGTGTGAGAGTATTCCATTGGTGTTAGGGTTAGTGTAATTCCTTGCTTGTTTGTGGGTTGCTCTAACGATTCTCCTCTTTTGCGTCCTAGTTCGCTCTTAAACTAGGTGGTGCCCCTTGTGTAGTTGGGATTTGGCGGTGGGTTTGTTGTTTTGGTTTGTGTTGTGTTGTGCCCCAGCCCCATTGAGCAGCACGGGAGCCTTGAAGGGTGTCTAGAGGCCACTCTTCTTGTTGCCCGCCCCGGACCGCCTCAATAGCCTTCATTGTCTCGCTCCTCAACATAGCCATATGTATATAGAAAGAATTTTTGAAACTGATTAAAGACTTTTGTGAAAAAATAACACCAAAGACTCAATACCTTAGCAGTGGGCCAAATGGGATTTTGTTGCTAGGCTAGTGGAGAAAGGTGATACAAGATACTCAACCTTGCTACTCATGGGTTAGCAGCAAGCTAACACTGATACCATGGATACCATTTTTTGGAGTTCTCATTGTAAAAACAATTAATTGGGAATATTGTAACTCCTAATTTTTGGATAAACCTTGCAATTGATGAGCCGGGGCTACAAGCTTCCAGATTGTATCAACCTGTCATTACCCATCTTTGGTAGAACTCCCAAATTATTAGTTCTGACCACCTAAAACCTTGGCTGAGGTATAAAAGCCAATTTTTGTAAGTTATTAATAAGTTTTGGATAATGAAATACACAACATGAGCTAACGATGCTGACTTCTCTCCTTCTCACGCTTCCTACTCCCTCCCCGGTTGTCACACTGCAGTCGTGTTTGTTGCATTGCAACCGCAGGTAAGAGCTCTATGCATTAACGTAAACACATCATAGTATTTCGTAGCTTTTGGCATCGCCGACCTGCAGTCTAATTTCATCATAACTAGGAATGTACACTTCAAAATAAAAAACTAAGCATAGGCGGGGTATTGAGGCATCATTGCTAAGCATTTAGATGCATTCTGGGTCGAAAACCATTAGGTCAAAAATCCACTACTGTTAATTATCGTGATTTTGGCACTTGACTTAAAGTGGGGTTTGAGACCATAAGCATGTGTGCTTAGATCTTATAAACATTTCCTAGAAGTTTTGTTATGTTTGGATGTCATTTGATGTTGCAACGGATGTGATTTGTTTGCCGATGAGCGATTAGCTTTTAGTGATTTCAGTCACTTGAGTGTAGCTTGAGTTAGATGGGAGTTGTTAGTTGTTTTTCGAGAGATTGACACCCTCTTGTAGCCTCTATGCACTAGTCAAATCAGCTTCATCCCATGGATTGACAATTTAATCGTGGTTCTTGCTAATACTGCAATAAGATAGGATAGTGAGGTTAGACACGAGTCCCACATTTGGCACCACTGCCGGGGATCGAAGAGACCTAAACTAGGGAAAAACACAAGCGTCTTGTGTTTAACTTCCTCTAGGATCTTCTAGAGTTAAAAACTTTCTTTTAGAAACCGCATAGCCTAAGTTTGTCGTCGTTTCTTGTGTAAAGGTAGCTTGGAGGTAATCGTACTTGCTGAGTGCTTTTAGGATTGTAGGATTGTAGAAATAGATTAGGACTTTGACGATGATTGATAGACGAGACAAGTCTTAATATCAATGCTGAGGAAACCATAAAGACAAGAAAACGAGTATTTGTGAACACTTTCCACACCCCCATTGCATGAGAATCTAGGAGTAAGGTAAGTAGGATCCGAGGTGGATTTTAGAACATTGCTCTCTCTGAAAGAATCATTGTGAGTTTTTATTGGAAGTTGTAGAATTTCAGATCTACCGCTAGAAATAGCACAAAAAGACTCCAAACCACTCAATCCGACTGGAGAGTAAGCTTAAAAGTTGTCCAAAGCAGTGGGTAAGCTCAAGGACACTTTGAGGTAAAAATTTCAAAAGTTGGCTAAAACTCAGATTATTTACTTTTTCTTGACATTTTAGGCCAAATTAAGTTTTGACTTGATTCATAGTCTTGAAATAACTCATAAAAGGACTGTCCTTGAAAAAAGTGCAAAAATTGGTTCATTTCAAGCCTGAAGCTAATAATCGCGATTATTAACTTCCAGCTCATATTTGACCAAGGTTCATACCATTGACTCATTGCATGTGTACAAAAAACTTTTGTAAAGGCATAAAAGAATTGGATCACCAAATTGGCAAAAAACTGGGTTAAAACTAAAGTTTGTACTGACTTTCTGAATCTTGAGTGTAAAGTGGAGAAAAATTTGTTCAAACTTGATGAAATTTGATTCATAGGCTTGTATTGATGTGATAAACATGTATACATGCTCATTTGACCAAAAAGATGCAAAACGTTGCCAGAAGTAAATAATTGTAACTATTTACATCTGCCCATTTTTCAACTTTTTTTACCAATTGGCATACCACTAGCTTTACCATGTTGTAATAAGCCCACAAACCAAATTTGGTAAGATTTGGATCATTGGATTGAAAATTGTGACCAAATTTGCAAAGTTAGTCTGCAGACAAAAAACTGATGAGCATTTGACCAAAACTTGTCCAAACTTGTCGAATTTTGGCTAGGGACCTTAAGTTGAAGTGCTTAACAGATCTGTGTCAAAGTTGGGCCAAAAATTTGCAAAAATATAGCTGGAGTATATAATCACGATTATTTACATCTGCTTCAAAAATTGACAAATTTGCAGATTTGAGTATACCACAAGGTCAAGCATATCAAGTAGACCCCACAAATCAATTGTGGCGAAATTTGGATCACAAAAGTGAGACTTAAGCTAGATTCTAGAAATCAGGGTCTGCAGACACAAAACACTTGATAAACTTGAAGATATTTTGTCCAAACTTGTTGAAACTTGTCCAGGGACTTTAACAAAGTGTATACTTGGAAAACCAAGCCAAAAATTGCAAAAAACTGGAAAAAGTAAATAATCACAATTATTTACTACTGCTACACAGGGACATCAATTTTGACTTTTGAACTTGTATAGTGTTAGACCAGCATAATACAAAGCCACCAAAATTTTTTGGGTTCAACCGGATTCAAATTGGTACATGTTCACTCAGTTTCCAAGTTGCAGATTAATCCTTTGATTTTTTGCAGAGTATCCACCGAAGAAAGCGTGAATCAAGGCAATTCCTTGCACACTATTTTTAAAGAAGTCTTAGACACTTTTTTGGATTCAACATCTGAAATGTCTTCCTATTTGACTCACTCGGAAACCAGAACGACAATGCGCTATAAGCATATACTCTCTTTTTATAAGACCAATCACCATGGAGGTTATGTTTACCTAGATCCTAATGAAGAGTATACTACTCGCATTGATGACCATAGTATTGAGTTCGAAGAAGAAACAGGGCAAACAAACAAGGAAAAATGTACATGGACAGAAACGAAACTCGGTATTTACGAGTTGAAAACCCTGACGTGATAGACAAATGGGGGTTAGAAGTAAACACCATAATCCCAGATATGTCAGCAAAAGAAGGACCACCAACTTTAGAATTTGAGGGATACGATCAAGTAGATTTGAAGCCTTTGAAATGGCTTGGTACGGATAATCCTAGGATCGGAGTCTATTGTTGGGAGGATAGAAATGTAAAAGATCTTCTGTGGACTTCGCATGCCAAATCAGGACAACTAGTAGCCATGAAGATCATCTATATCTTCAAGATCAAAGATAAGGGATCAACACACCTACCAACCTACCTGTTTAGGGATTTTTATAACAACAACTTTGCTATGATGACTCCTGAGGAGGTAGAACAAACCAAATACCAAGGGTATTCCATAAGGGATTGGATATTGGGACAAGGACCAGAAACAATTTCAAGAGATGAACACCGTGAGAGATCATTTGAGAGTAATGTTAAGAAACCAGAAACCACCTCATCACACAGAAAACCAGGTGAAACTAAGGCCAGACCAGGGCTACACGAGTCGCTATTTCCAACAGACTGGTTTGAAAGACTCGGAACATGACCAACTGCCAGGAGACCAGGAGTTGAACAAAATAGGCGCGTTAGACCAGCTGATTTTAGAAATGGGTCAGAAAATACAGTGGATCAGCGGATCCATACGACCACTTAGCAAGATTTAAGCAAGTGCTAAGAGCAGAACGTATGTTTGATTTCCATACTCAATTTGAGGGGTTTGGAATGACATTAGAAGGAAAAGCATTGACATGGTCCAAAACATTCCACCAAGGTCAATCATAGAATTAAACACAGTAGCTCAAGGATTTTTAGTTGCTTGTTGTAAAATGAGGATCAAACATAATACGGTATCTCAAATCTACAGCATTAAACAGAAACATGGTGAGTCTGTTAGGGATTGTGCAACTCGAATGAAACAATACATTGCCAGATGCCCAGGGCTAAAGATACCTGTAGAAGAACGACTCGTGTCTTTGTTTCTAGAGGGACTGCTAAACAAAGAACTTCATGCTATACTCTATAGCAAGAAGCATACAACCCTAGAAGAGTGTGTGTCAGATGCTATTTACTTAGGAGACAATTGTGATATTTTCAACGAAGAAGATGTCCCTAAGGATAACCAAAGTGAGAAAATTGCATCCACACCAGCACAAGTGGGAACGGCTTCTGTAGCACCGCTTTCAGCCATAGAAGATACGCTCAAAAGGATGAACCACATGCAAAAAGCACCTATGAGGTGACCAGGACAAGGGATACCTCAACAGGGACAACCAATTAGGCTACAAAAATGGTGTGCAATCGAGGGTAAATGGACCAACCATGAGACCGAAGAGTGCTACTTCTAACCAAAGTATGATGGGAATGTTCAGTACGTGTCCATGAGGCCACAAGGACAACCCATGTACAAATATCAACCTAATATGGCCCAAGCTCAAAGACCACCAAAGGGTATGGTAGAGGGAAATTGGGACAGTTTTAGGCCAATAGTTCAAAAAGCGTATGATCACATCGATACCCTTCGGTGGTATGGATCATACGAAGGGTATGGTATGGTATGGTATCCATACCCTTCGGTGGTATGGTATGATCACCGAAGGGTATGGTATGGTTTACGACAGTTTTAGGACAATAGTTCGAAAAGCGTCCTCCGTTTTTGCAACATTGTATGCAATAGGCTTCAATTGGTTTGAGGTTTTTTTCAGGCTCTAGACATTCGTTCTTCCAATGGTCATCAGCACCACAATTATGACAGTTTCCTGTTCTAGGCTTCATCATGGGTCTTTCCATGGGAGGTCCGACACCTTGATTAGCTACATAATACATTGGTGTGAGCTCTGGTGGAGCATAAGTCATGGTTTCTTCCATTGGTGGTGGATGTGGACTATACCAATCTCCTTCTACCATTACTGTAGATGAACTAGGCTATGCATAGGATGTAATAGGCACTAATGCTTGTTCATCTATGACTCCTTCAGAGTGCATGTACTTTACAGGCACTGCATTATGTCCTGGATACGAAGGTTTTTGTCCCAACATAGGTTGAGGTCTTTCCAAACCCATCGGTGGTCTTTGAGCTTGGGCCATATTAGGTTGATATTTGTACATGGGTTGTCCTTGTGGCCTCATGGGCACGTACGGAACATTCCCATCATACTTTGGTCTGAAGTAGCACTTGAGGGTCTCATGGTGGGTCCATTTAACCTCAATTGCACACCATTTTGGTGGTCTAATTGGTTGTCCCTGTGGAGGTATCCCTTGTCCTGGTCCTCTCATAGGTTCTTTTTGCATATTTTCATCATGTCATTCATCCTTTTTAGCATATCTTCTATGGCTGAGAGTGGTGCCGCAGCAACCATTCCCACTTGTACTGGTTTTGTGGATGTTGTTTTCTCGCTTTGGTTATCCTTAAGGACACCTTCTTCATTGAAGATCTCGCAATTGTCTCCTAGGTCAATCGCATCAGACACACACGCTTCTAGGGTTGTATGCTTTTTACTATAGAGTATAGCATGAAGTGATTTGTTTAGCAATCCTTCCAGAAACAAAGATACAAGTCATTCTTCTGCAGATATCTCCATCTCTGGGCATTTGGCAATGTATTGTTTCATTCAAGTTTCACAATCCCTAACAGACTCACCATGTTTCTATTTAAAGCAGTAAATTTGAGCTACCGTATTATGTTTAATCCCCATTTTGTAACAAGCAGCTACAAATCCTTGAGCTAATGTGTTCAAGTCCATGATTGACCTTGATGGAATGTTTTGGAATCATGTCAATGCTTTTCCTTCTAATGTCATTCCAAACCCCTCGAACTGAGTACGAAAATCGAGTATACGCTCTGCTCTTAGCACTTGCTTAAAGCTTGCTAAGTGGTCATATGGATCCCCTGATCCCCTGTATTTTCTGATCCATTTTTTGAAAATCATCTTGTCTGACACGTCTGTTTGGTTCAACTCCAGGTCTTCTGGGAGTTGGTCCTGTTCCGAGTCCTTCAAACCACTCTATTGGAAATAGTGACTCGTGTAGCCTTGGACTGGCCTTAGTGTCACCCGGTTTTCTATGTGATGAAGTGGTTTCTGGTTTCTTCACATTACTCTTAGATGATCTCTCATAGTGTTCCTCGCTTGGAATTGTTTCTGGTCCTTGCCCCAATATCCAATCCCGTATGGAATACCCTTGGTATTTGGTTTGTTCTACCTCCTCAGGAGTCATCATAACAAAGTTGTTGTTATAAAAGTCCCTAAATAGAAAGGTTGGTAGGTCTGTTGATCCCTTATCTTTGATCTAAGATATAGATGATCTTCATGGCCGTTAATTGTCCTGGTTTGGCATGAGAAGTCCATAGAAGATCTTTTATGTTTCTATCTTCCCAGCAATAGACTCTGATCCTAGGATTATACGTACTAAGCCGTTTCAAAGGCTTCAAGTCTACTTGATCGTATCCCTCGAGTTCTAAAGTTGGTGGTCCTTCTTTTGCTGACATATCTAGGATTATAGTGTTTACTTCTAGCCCCCATTTTTCTATCACGTCAGGATTTTTGACCTGTAAATACTGAGTTCTGTTTCGATCCATGTACATTTTTCCTTGTTTGTTTTCCCTAACCTCTTCTTCAAACTCAATACCATGGTCATCAATGCGAATAGGATACTCCTCGTTAGGGTCCAAGTAAACATGGGCTCCATGACGGTTAGTCTTGTAAAAAGATAGTATATGCTTATAGCGCACTGGCGTTCCAGTTTCCGAGTGAGTCGAGTACGAGGACATTTCGGATGTTGAATCTGAAAAAGTGTCTGAGACTTCTTCAGGAATTGTGTGCAAGGAATTGCCTTGATTTATGCTTTCTTCGGTAAATACTCTACTGGAGGTTTCTCCAAGTATGCCCTGATTTCCTAGTACACGACCAGATTTAAGGTTCATATAGACTTATGAAGCCCTGGATAGAGTACTCACCTTTGGATTGACTTATCATCAATTTCCACTAGATTCAATTGCGACTTTCTGTCAAGCCACTGATTCCTCGTCTGCAACCTGATTCCTGTACAAATTTAATCAAGTTAGCTATTCTTCTATAAAGACAGTAGAGCTCTTGAGAACTCTCGTGATTGGTCTTTGTGTATCACTTCAAATCAAGCTATGGGAGTCAAAATTGACTTTCAGATTCGACTTTAGCAGAATTCAAAGGTTTGATCTGCAATTTGGAAACTGAGTGTATCTGTACCAATTTTGATCTAATTGAACCCAAAATTTCCCTGTGGCTTTATATTATGTTGTTCTATTGCTGTATAAGTTCAAAAATAAAAAATGATCTCTCTGGATAGCAGAAGTAAATAATCATGATTATTTACTTTTGTTAGTTTTTTGCACTTTTTTTAATAGGTTTGGCAAGTAGACAACTTGTTAGAGTCTTTGGGTAAATTTCAACAAGTTTGGACCAATTCTGATCAAGTTTGTCAACTGTTTGGTGTCTGTAGACTCTGATTTCGAGAATCTGGCTTAAGTCTCACTTTTGGGATCCAAATTTCACCAAAATTGATTTGTGAGGTCTACTTGATGTGCTTGACCTTGTGGTATACTCAAATTTGCAAAATCATCAAGTTTTGAAGCAGATGTAAATAATCGCGATTATTTACTCCAGCTATATTTTTGCAATTTTTTGCCCCAACTTTGACACAGATCTGTTAAGCACCTTAAGTTAAGGTCACTAGCCAATTTTCATCAAGTTTGGACAATTTTTGGTCAAATGGTCATCAATTATCTGTCCGCAAACTATAACTTTACAATTTTAGTCACAAATTTCACTCCAGTGGTCCAAATCTTACCAAATTTGGTTTGTGGGCTTATTACAACATGGTGAAGCTAGTGGTATGTAAACTTGGTTAAAAAAGTTGAAAAATAGGGCAGATGTAAATAATCATGATTATTTACTTCATACATATTTTTGTAATTTTTTTGTCAACTGAGCATATACACATGTTTATCACATCAACATAAGCCTATGAAACAAATTTCAACAAATTTGGATAAATTTTTCCCAAATTTATACTCAAGATTCAAAAAGTCAGTACAAACTTTAGTTTTTACGCAATTGTTTAGCAGTTTAGTGATCCAAATCTTTTGGGCCTTTACAAAAGTTGTTGGTACACATGCAATGAGTCAATGGTATGAACCTTGGTCAATTAAGAGCAAAAAGTTAATAATCACAATTATTAACTTTAAGCTTGAAATGAGCACTTTTTTGCAATTTTCTCAAAGACATTCTTTATATGATGTATTCTAAGCCTATGAATCAAGTCAAAACTTAATTTGGCCTAAAATGTCAAGAAAAAGTAAATAATCTGAGTTTTGGCCAACTCTTGAAATTTTTACCTCGAAGTGTCTTTGAGCTTACCCATTGGTTCGGACAACTCTTAGGCTTACTCTCCAGTCAAATTGAGTGGATTCGAGTCTTTTCAAGCTATTTCTAGCCGTAGACCTGAAATTTTACAACTTCCCATAACAACTCACACTTGATTCTTTCAGAGAGAGAAATATTCTGAGATCCACCTCGGATCCTACTTACCCTACTCCTAGATTCTCATGCAATGCGGTTGTGAAAAGTGTCCACAACACTCGTTTTCTTGTGTTTTTTATGTTTTTCAGAGTCTTGATCTTAAGACTTCTCTCATCTACCAATCATTCTCCAAATCCTGATCTAAATCTACAATCCTACAGTCCTAAAGGTACTCAGCAAGTATGATTACTTCCAAGCTACCTCTACACAGCAAAAGACGACAATCTTAAGCTATGCGGTTTCTAAAAGAAGTTTTGAACTCTAAGCAGACCTAGAGGAAGTTAAAGGACAACTACACAAGACGCTCATGTTTTTCCCTAGTTTAGGTCTCTTTATCCCCGGCGCCAAATGTGGGATGCATGTCTAACCTCACCATCCTATCTTATTGCAGTATTAGCGAGAACAACCATTAATTTGTCAAACCGTGGGACGAAGCTAACTCGACTAGTGCATAGAGGCTACAAGAGGTTGTCAATCTCTCGGGAAACAACTAACAACTCGCATCTAACTCAAGATACACTCAAGTGACTGAAATCACCAAAAGCCAATCGCTCATCGGCAAACAAATCACATCCGTTACAATATCAAATGACATCCAAACGTAATGAAACTTCTAGGACAAGTTTACAAGACCTAAGCACACATGCCTATGGTCTCAAACCCCACTTTAGGTCAAGTTCCAAAATCGCGAAGTTTTGGATTTAAAGGGTAAATTCCTAGTTATGATGAAATTAGGCAGTGGGTCGGGGCGACGCCAAAAGCTACGAAATACTGTGAATGGCTTATGTCAATGCGTAGAGCTCTTACCTGCGATTGTAATGCAAAAAACGCATTCGCAATTCGACAACTAGAGAGGGAGTAGGAAACATGAGAAGGAGAGAAGTGAGCGCGTTAGTTCACACTGTGTATTTCTTATCCAAAAAACTTATAAAAACCTTACAAAAATTGGCTTTTATACCTTAGCCAAGGTTTTTGGGTGGTCAAAACTAATAATCTGGAGTTCTATCAAAGCTGGGAAATGACTAGCTGATACAATCTGGAAGCTTGTAGCCCCAGCTCATTAATTACAAGGTTTATCCGAAAAAATAGGAGTTACAATATTCCCGATTTATCAAAATAATAAATGTTTTACAAGGAGATCTCAGAAAAATGGTGCAAAAAATGGTATTCGCGTTAGCTTGCTGCTAACACCCTTCCTATATTACTAAACTCTGGTAGTGGTTTGATAGAAACATATTTCCATTCTTCTATGTGCATTCTATTTTTGCATCTTCTCCATAGCCACTCATACATGGATCACAAAAGTATGAAAGTGTTCAAAAGCGTACAATGCACGGGTTGTCCTTTGAATACCCATCAGCACAATGTGCATTCTATTTTTGCATCTTCTTCATAGCCCACTCATACATGGATCACAAAAGCATGAAAGTGTTCAAAAGCATACAATGCACGAGTTGTCCTTTGAATACCCATCAACACAATGAAACGAGCATGAGCCCACAATGTGCTCATAGACCATTGGAGATTGCATTGCACATCATGCGCACCAATAATCCAGAGGACTCTCTGTGTACTACACTTGTGATACTGCTGTCTCTTGGCTAAAAATTTGCATTAAAAAAGTTGACCACATCAGCCGCACACTTCATATGCTAGCCACCTGGTTTCAATTCCTCATGTGTCAAGGTTCTCTTGATTACTACCCCTACTTTATCATGCTCTCTTTTTTCATGGCCGGATGTTGAGAAGTTATGAATCATGTGCAAGCTTGTTAATTGATATTACCTGGCCACAAAATAGTACGATCTATGGGCTTTGAATTGTGAAGTAGCACCATCTGACCACACCTAATGGTGCTTCAAACAATGTCCATGCTATTTGAACCACTTTTCATGAAGCATAAAACAATTTTGTACAAACAATATACCATTTTGCTTGTCATATGATATGTAAAAGTGTAGCATCTTTTGAACATCATATGCTGCAAAGTAATGTGTACAAGTATTGTGACTTGA
This sequence comes from Adiantum capillus-veneris, assembly GCF_014529385.1. Taxonomy (NCBI): domain Eukaryota; kingdom Viridiplantae; phylum Streptophyta; class Polypodiopsida; order Polypodiales; family Pteridaceae; genus Adiantum; species Adiantum capillus-veneris. Next base: position 52,878,091 of record NC_140947.1, on the reverse strand, counting down.
GCAGACCACCAATGCATTGATTGAATCTCATTCTAAATTCTGAAATAATAATTCTCTACAAAGTCAATAGTTGATACAACAACACTGCTAGGAAACTTGAGAAAACAATCCTTGAACTGTTGGGCGTGCCAATGGAAGACAAAGTTGTGATTGATGAAGCTTCTGAGGTGGGCTGAAAATAGGCTCAAAAAAATTGCAATTCTCATTTGCTGCACAATCAGGTCCTTTCTCTTCTTCTCACTCCTAGTAGTTGCATCAACCTGTCCCATCTGAACATCCATGAAAACCTTTGCGTCTACACCTCTCTACTATCCTTTGCTATCTCATTGAAAAAAAATGTCAACTTTCATACACCACATTGGGAGCAGTCCCCCATCAATCATTTCTTGGCATGATATTCACTATTTGGAGACTCTAGACACATGATGGATTCCCACATACCAATGATGTGATGACATACTGCTTGGTTTGCAATACACTCTCCTATATCACCACTTCTACAACAAATGGTGCAAGTGAAATGGTGACCTTTCCTATGATGCCCAAACTTGTTTTTCCGCATTTGATTAATCCTATTTGAAGTAGACCATCTGCACATGGGATACACAGCAACAAGTATACCGTTCTTCAACCTTTAAACAAAGTATGGCTTTAATGCCTCAAAGAATTCAAGAGACACTCCCAATGTAGGGTGAGTCTTTTTGAATATTTGGTATCTAGCTCAACCTATGTCACCAAAACAAAGAAGGTTAGAAAATTACAACTTCATGCAGATGGTAAAATGACGCTCGTGTAGTAGTGCCAAAAGTTGGCTCTGGACAATACTGTAGAACCACCTTTAGTAGGCTACCAAACTTTAAAAATCCAGAGTACAAAAATGTCACATTGGGTAATCAAAATGATTCATTTCTACCTTCTTTGGTACAATATAGACCAACACACAATGAAGTGGGTTCTTTCATATTTGGTATTGTCTTTAGGCTTTTGGTACTATGTTCAACCATTGGCATGCCAGAGAGTACCAAATTGGGTAGCTCAAAAATTCTTGGGTACTATTCATGTAACCTTTAGAACTATAATATACTATCTACATACTTGGTACTTTAGGCTTTTGGTACTATGTACAACCATTGGCTTGCAAGATAGTACCAAATTGGATAGTTTTTGGTACTATCTTTAGGCTTTTGGTGCCATGTACAACCATAGGCATGCATGAGAGTACCAAATTGGGTAGTTCAAAGATGCTTGTGTACTATTCATGCAAACTTTGGTACTATAAAAAACTATCTCCATATTTGGTACTCCCTTTAGGTTTTTGGTACTATGTACAACCATTGGAATGCAAGAGAGTACCCAATTGGATAGATTTTGGTACTATCTCTAGGATTTTGGTACTATGTACAACCATTGGCATGCATGAGAGTAACAAAATTTGTTGGTTTACAGTGGATTGGGTACTTTACAAAGACCTTTGGTACTATGGAGGACCAATGCCATATGACAAAAATTCAGATTTGGTACTGTTTGCCTGCTTTGTACAACTCCATGTAGAAGAGTACCCATATGGGTACTTTGCAAATGCTTTGGTACTATAAAGGGAGTAGGTTTGGTACTACACAAATACTTTGGTACTATAAACTTAGGCTTTGGTAAAATAAAGTGAGGCTTTGGTACTCTGTAGATTCTCTTTGGCACCTCTAGGAAGGAAAAGGTACTATACAGAGCCTTCGGTAATCTATAGATAGGCTTTGGAATTACTAGTTTACAATTGAACACCAAATTTGGTACTGCAAAGGGACTTTTCTTCTATGCAGGATAGCTTTAAAACTGCATAGGAATGCATTAGTAATGTATATAACCTTTGTAAGGTATTATACACACCCATTTCCATATAGGAGACTACCAAATTTGATATTGTTTTGACCAAATCAACCTTAAGGATTACCAAAAAATTTACAATTGCTAAGAGTTGTTGGTACCTGAGAAACATCGAGTAGATGCATAGAATGTTTGATGACACTTTTCCTTCCAATTCTCTTTTTGCATATGTTCTTCTTGTTAGGTGAAACTCTAGTCTCTGATGTTCAAAAGGCATACATCAAATCTCTTGCTACATTGGTGATAATGATTCTTCGAGACAATTTGTAATCTCATGCATTACTATCCATTGGCAAGGAGCAAGTGTGTGTGTGTGTGTGTGTGTGTGTGTGTGTGTGTGTGTGTGTGTGTGTGTGTGTGTGTGTGTGTGTGTGTGTGTGTGTGTGAGAGAGAGAGAGAGAGAGAGCACAACAACTTCGATGACTATGGAGCAGTCAAGCTGCAAGATGCAAAATTATGTGTGTGTGTGTGTGTGTGTGTGTGTGTGTGTGTGTGTGTGTGTGTGTGTGTGTGTGTGTGTGTGTGAGAGAGAGAGAGAGAGAGAGAGAGAGAGAGAGAGAGACAAATATTGGAACCCTAACCCCCTGTGGTCATGACATCACCATTAGGAAAACTATGAACCCTCTAGGGGCCCTTTGGGATTAAGGTTATTTAGAGGCCATCCAATGAGAAGAGGGTGTTGGACACACTCTATGCCCTCAAAAAAGTAAAGGGACAAAGTAGTCTTACACTTCTTAATGGCCTCTTACCTAGTGAGAAGGTGGGGGGTGGGGGGGTGTGTGGTGCACCTGGACCTCCAAGTTTCCCCCCTTTTTGACCCCGTTTTGAAAAAAATCCCAAAATTTTCAAAATTTTCAAAATCAAATCTTATCTTCTTAAAATCCCACTAAACCTACTTTTTGGTCAAAATTTTCTTTTTTACCTCCAAAAATCAAAACGTGTACCAAAAAACCCTAAAATTTGAATTTTAGTTAAAACTTTTGAAGCATCATTTTCTACAATCCAAAGTGCCCCCAAAATTATTCCTTAGTTAAAAAGTGATTTTCTCTCTCTAGAATCCCTTTTTCAAGCCCTCTTTGGTTGCAACCATCACACTCTCCAACACTCTCTCTCTCTCTCTCTACACCATCTCCATTATTGTAGCAAGGAAGCACCTCTCTCCTCCCCTCCCACCTCCCATTGCCACACCAAGCAAAGTTCATCCACCTTCTCCTATCTCCATTGCCACCATGTCCCCCCCCCCCCCCCCCCCCCCCCCCCCTTGCCACTACCACCTCCCATTAGCACACCAAGCAAACTCATTCACTTTCTCCCACCTACATTGTAGCAACAAGCAATGTCCTCCTCCTCCTCCTAATTTTTTTTGCTCACCCATGGCCAACTCTACTGCGCAAAGGTGGCTAGAGGATGAGGTCACATAACTTGCATGCCACAACACAAGAAGTATATATGGTGAGTGGGTGCCATAATAGTTCACCAAAGGTGCTTCAGTATACATGCAGCCATCTGCTATTAGCCCTCACCATGTGCAAAATCGTGCAAACCTGGATGATCATTGGAAAGGAAAGCTCCTTGTCTTCAAGAATTGCAAAGACAAGGGGACCATAGTGATTGTGCAACATGTTTTCTCAATGCCAAGCATGCAATTGCAACAATCAGATCAATTATCAACACATTGTAAGTACATGTTTTGAGAATACAAAACCGGGTATGAAAATCACAGTGGAACGTTTTTATGGATTCATAATTATCATTTTCCATGATTTTACAGTCATATTTCCATCCACATTGGTGGAGGAGAAGCTACTTCATAGCCTCTCTGACACATTCAATGATACACATGTGGATACTAGAGTAACAATTTTCTCACACCTTTGCCCAACCAAACTGGTTCAAAGAAGAATTTTTTTCTATTCTCACTCCTATAATGTGCCTACTTCTACACAAGGTAATGGGAAGCTTGAACCCATCAAAGTATCTGCCTTATTAAGTATGGATTGGCCACAACTAGATTTGTGGTCAATAGCATCTTTCAAGAAAAAGATGATAATAGATGTCCAAAACTCCTTGAAATATTCTAAAGGTTCTAGGTCTGTGGGCTTGAGTTGGTGTTTTCCTATTCACTATTTTGTGCATATCTTTGAAGAGTTTGGATTTGTGGAGCCTACCACAATGCTTGTATGTAAAGATGTGCATTATGAGGATTTAGAGAGGCCTTTAGAAGAGGACTGGGGTGGTTTTGTGGAGCGAATGCACAATGGATATAGGTATCATTGTAAGGTTGGAGCATCAGGTATTGGGATGCACTATTTAAAATACCGCACCTCCTTGTACATAAAATTTTACTATGATCGTTGGATGTGCAAGCTTGGAGTGTGGACTCCCTTACATTGAGGATGCCCAGTGTTGTGGAGATTGTCCAAGTAAAAAAGCATTGGACTCTCAGTAATGTGCGAGAAAATTTGGTTATTATGGGTTTTAAGGACCTTCAACAAGCGCAATTTCGTCCACAAGGTCATAAGACGAGAATCCTTCCACTAAATTTTCACTCCGTCAAAGTGTGATGATCATTGCCTACTGATTGTTAAGAATGTCTACAGATTGGAAAGAGAATGAAGACAAAATGAAGGTCCAAGAGGATAGGGGCATGGATGGAACTATGCCATCGCTGTTATAGCTTTGTAACTCTTGCATTTTTGGAAACAATCCCCTCTGTAATCAATTTTCTTTGCTTCGATAAATTTAAGAATTTGAATATAATTTTATATTCTACAATATCCGTCTTGTGTACAACTTGTTTTAGAACCATTTTTAATTATTATTGAAATCTATCCGTCACATTGAGACGAAAGTTCATTGCAAGTCTGGTCTCAGTCTATCAGGGAGACATGGATCCTGATCCTCCATGTACCCTTATGTCAAAAGCACTAAAACTTGGCACACAGATTTCACTTGGTCCACTGATTTTTGCTATATAGTTTTTGTGTGATTTATACTTGTTTAGGTCGGGCAAAAGTCAATCCCTTGGTTTGTTTTAGGGTTTTCCTCTTTGAACTATTTTTGGCTTTTTTGACCACTTTTTTTTAACTTTTTTGGCAATGGTTCTTTTGGGAAAAGTGTTTGTCTATGTTTCAGCTACCTACCCAAATCTTAGCCAAAATTTTTGATGGGGGTCATGGATCGCAATCCATGTTCCATCAGATATGAACACCAAATTTGGCCTGATGATTACCTATAGTGTCAGTAGTCTATTCCACCACTTCTTTTTTAATTTGGATAACTTTTTGTCCGTCAGAAGCAAGTATTTCTGTTTGTCCTACGTTTTTTGACTAGTATCTGGTGTTTGGCATTTTCACCAAACTTTTTTAGTTTTTTGACATGGTGCCTTTTGGGAAAGTTGCTCCAAATGGTATCAGCTACCTACTTGTCAAATCTTAGTTCTAGATGGTGATAGGGACATGGATTGCGATCCATGTTGAACCACTTAGGAACATGAAATTTGGTTAGTAGTATGCTTTCACTCTGTGGATATCAGTTTTTCACTTCTTTTTTTATTTAGATTCCAAAAAGTTGAAATTCTCCAAATTTTGTGTCTAAAATTCCTATTTTGTTGTTTTTGCCCTATCAACCAATTTCGATGAGATTTTTGAGTTTTTCTTTTGAGCAAACATGGTTCTTTTGGGAAAAGTGTTTGTCTATGTTTCAGCTACCTACCCAAATCTTAGCCAAAATTTTTGATGGGGGTCATGGATCGCAATCCATGTTCCATCAGATATGAACACCAAATTTGGCCTGATGATTACCTATAGTGTCAGTAGTCTATTCCACCACTTCTTTTTTAATTTGGATAACTTTTTGTCCATCAGAAGCAAGTAATTCTGTTTGTCCTACGTTTTTTGACTAGTATCTGGTGTTTGGCATTTTCACCAAACTTTTTTAGTTTTTTGACATGGTGCCTTTTGGGAAAGTTGCTCCAAATGGTATCAGCTACCTGTTGGTCAAATCTCAGTTCTAGATGGTCATAGGGACATGGATTGCGATCCATGTTGGACCACTTATGAACATGAAAATTGGTTAGTAGTATGCTTGCACTCTGTGGATATCAGTTTTTCACTTCTTTTTTTATTTAGATTCCAAAAAGTTGAAATTCTCCAAATTTTGTGTCTGAAATTCCTATTTTGTTGTTTTTGCCCTATCAACCAATTTTGATGAGATTTTTGAGTTTTTCTTTTGAGCAAACATGATCAGAGCAATATCCCACTAATGCACAATGTCACTAATGACTTTTCTGCAAAAAAAAAAAAAAAATGGGGTTTATGGATCGTGACCCATGTTCCTCCACAAAATCTAGCCAAACTTTCCAGATTGCTTCTAGAGAGTCTATCAATGCCCTTGATCCACAACTTTTTGAATTTGGATCACTTTTGAGGTCAAATTTTTAAAATTTTAGAGTTATGGTTGTTTTATCCAAAATATGGTTTTCACCTTTTTTTCCCTCAATCTTTTAGCCAGAATTTGATGGTGGTAGTTTCTACTTACCCGACTCCTAAGTATTGAAATGAAACATGAAACAAAACAAAACAAACATTTCATTTCTACTTACTCCTAAGTATTGAAATGAAACATTTAACAAAAAAAAAACAATACAAATAAAGTCGGAAAAAAAAATGGTACAACACTTTGAAAGCAGCGAGAAAATTGAAGAATGAAATGCTTTTGGCTATCTCACTCATAACCCTCTTTACCTCTCGAGAATATATCTAGCAAGTCCTCGACTTCTAGACTCTACCATGCACTAAACCTTGTGTTTAACTGCTTCACTGGTAGTGTGTAAATGGAATGGAGAGAAAAATATTTGGAAAAGAATGCACTAGGTCACTCACAATCTAAGGATCATTATCCCCGATAGTGGTGCCAATGTTAGCGGGTCACCACGTAAGGGACGTCTGTAACATAGTTGTTTGGTACTAACATAATGTCAATACTCAAGAAAGTGACTCGAATGGGGTACAAAGACTCTTTGAGATTGTCAATATCAAGAAGTGAACCTAACAAGAAAACACACTAACTCAACAAGAAAATCGAACACTCGATGATCAATGAAATTTGTCTATGTCCTTTCTCACCACTCTAGGTCATCACACCATTTTGGCACTCAACCGAACTCGAAATGCTACAAAAGTTTAGGAGGAGATCTAGGACACCTAGGGGCACTATCTTACCAAATTTGGTTGCAATCTGACGAGGTGCCAAAATCACGATCCATCATGAAAAAGGTATTGAAAACTGCAATTGAACATACCAAAAATGTCGCCCTATGGTCTAAGAACACTCTTTTGTGGTCAAAACATCAAACAAAAATGAATTAAGCACTCAAATCTGATGATTGGACTCATTAGCATGTAGTCGCAAACCTCAAAAAAAAAGCTAACAATGCTTACGCTTGAATGAAAGAGCATGGAAAGAGGACCACAATGCAAGTTTCAAAACTAAAATTGGATTACCCAATCATCAGTTGCGATGATTACAAATCAGAGTAGCTTAGTACCTTGAGCATAAATTTTTGCAAACCTCCTTCTTCTCCCCAAGATAAGCCTCCTTTTACATTAAAGTTATTGACCTTTATACATAGGGATTTCTAAATGGCTAGTGTCCGGCTCACATAGACCTTTACAATCATTATAAAAGTGTTACATCTCAGGGAATTGGCATGCTACTTTGGAATCAAGATTTATAGAACGTATCCCTACACTAGATGTTTAGCAATGTATTCGGCCAGGTGGGCGCCCGTTCGATCAATCTACTAGTAGCATGTCCAAAATGTAAAACATCTCGTTATAAAGATACAAACGGACGAATCCCTCGTAAGGTGCTTTTACATTTTCCATTGACACCCCGTATACAACACATATTTCAAACCTCGGATTTAGCAAGACTTATGGACTGGGGAGCAAAGAATGCAATCAAAAATGCGAATACGAAAAGAAAATTTATGGCTAGCATACCAGCTACTAAAATTACTAGAGATATCCTTCACAAGTATGGATGGTATTATAAGAATTCCCTCGGATAGCCCTCCTTTCAAACATATCAATACAAAATGGCCTAATTTTGAAGCAAGGCCATGTCACATTAAGATGGGCGTTGGCTTGGTTGGTGTGAATCCATTCTATATGCTCTCAAGTAAATGGTCTACTTGGCTAGTAGTTCTAGTTAACTACAATCTCCCACCCTTTATTTGCTTCAAAAAAATGACTTTATTTTTGTCTCTCATAATTCCAAGAAAACGTCAAGTTAAAAACATTAATGTATACTTCGCACCTCTAATAGATGACCTCCAAGAGTTGTGAAGAGGTATAGACGTGGTTGACAAGTCCAAATCGGAAAATGAAAGGAGATTCATAGTTTGAGGAATTTTAGCGTGGATTATACACAACTTTCTCGACTACGGATTCTAGGTCAGCACTAGTTTGTGTTTAAGTAATACATGCAAATACTTTTCATTTCATTCTATTTTTTATCATCATACTTAATATTTTTCTATGGATGTAGGGTGCTCAATAAAAGGTTATAAAGCTTGTCCCTCATGTGGTGACTGGTTGAAATCTACGTATAGTAAGCATCTCAATAAAAATATATACCTTTAACATAAATGATTCTTATCTGAAGATCATTTGCTACGCGAAAGAACACAAACTAGATATTTTAATGGAAATGTTGAGAGCGGATAATGTCCAAAATGGATGACCTAAAGTGGGACCAAAGGGACCATAATCAATCTAGAGTCAGAGCTTACAAGCAATGAAGATGATGACCAATCTCAAGGACGACCCTCTCTAACTCCTTTTATCTTTGTATGATTTTCTTTGGAGTATTGAAAGTATTTGAAGATCCTCATCTTCTTGATCCTATGCACATATTAAAAAATGTAGACCGCTCTTTGTGGAAACATCTTATTGGTTTGAAAGACACAGAAGCAGTTAAAAATGACTTTGAGGATCAAAATAAAAAATGCAGCTTGTGGCCCCATGTTGATGAATAAACAAGTGAAAAAGAATATGCCTCTGCACCATGGGTGCTTACCTCCAATATTGACACGATTAATCAAATAATACAATCTATCTACACACGCACAGGATATGGTGCCTCATTGAAGAATATACTCAATGTGGATGACACGGGCCTTTTGAGTTTGAAGACACATGATTGACATAATTTCATCAACGTAACCTAATATACAATTAATTGTAACAACTCCTTCCTCCAATCAAGAGATACTAATTTGATTGTAACTTGATACATGTAGCATGTTCTCCCCCCTTGTTATTGATGGCTACTTAACGAGTGGTATCCAAGATGTTATTTATTGTTTAGGGAATCTAGCAAGGTATTTGTATAGCTTGTGAATGTTTGTATATATAATTTTAATGAAGATTTCACATATTGTTCTTCTAGTTTTTTATAGATGGATCACATCTAAGGAGATTGATACAAGATCAATACCGCAAAAGAAAAGGGAATCCGTTGAGATCCTTTGTTTGATAGTGAAAGAGTTATTTATATCCTCTTTTGATATCCAAGTCCATGTACTAATTCATCTCGTGGATGAGATAGAGATTGCAGGTGTTGTTAGCACTCGTTATATGTTTTGGTTTGAAAGATTTATGATAGTTTCAAAGGGGCTTGTTTTCCAAAGAGCACGACTAGAGGGTTCAATGACTGAGGGATGGGTGCTTGGAGACCGTATGTATTACCTTTTAGAGTAACTTGAGTGTGTTGACATAGTTGTTCCTTGGAGATGGACACTGGAAGAGTTTCCTACATTGTCAGATGAGGTGTTATGTGGCAAAGGCATTCCTTGCAAGCTCACTATTTCATCCTTTAGACAAAAATCATGTGCAAGTGCAAGAGACACAAACCCTATTGATAAGGATCTTGGCTATGTGGGAACCGTTTTGGTATTTATGAACTCAACTTTTGTGTTTGCAAGCGGGTATAAGGTTTTGTATGGATGCTATTAACTTTGAAGTTTCTTCTAAATCATTTTGAATATCTTATGCTAAAACAGATTGTATTGGAGATTGATTGGTTCCGTGCTGAGTATAAAGGGGCTAGAGCCACACAACTAGTTTTTGGGGAGTTGACTCTTCAAAACCATTACGGATAACACAAGAACCACATATTTTTCCGGCACATTGTGAGCAAGCATTCTTCTACAATTCTTCAAATTCTCTTAGTCCATAGTGGAAACTCATGCCTATCAATCCTCAAGGATTTTATTTGACACCACCAACTCAAATGGAATCTCAGATGATGTAACTCAAGAGAACAACACAATTTCTATGCATTCCCATCTCCTAACAGCATTAGCACATGACAACTACTCTAACAAAGAAGAGAGCAACATTGATGCAATGGATGATGTAACAAAAGATCTAGCCTTAGAGTTAGACATTGAGCCTTCATGTGAGCCTAATCCATCCTCAATTGGTTTGCCAAAGACTCTATTTCTTGATGCAAACTTGACAACTAAAGAGTTTCTCAAAGGAATGAAGGAAAATGAAGATATCAAATTGATCATTGACCTCTTTCTGAGTTTGATTGAACCATAAAAAATAGAGTACTGTATAAGAGAATGAGCACTCTAATACATTCAAAAGAATGAGTACCTGAAACGTGAATCGATAAGAACAAACTCCCCTAATTTATATTTTTAAACCAATCGATTTTGGTTCTACATATATTTATTTATTTTATTGCAGGCCCTCAGGCTCAAGGGTGAGCCCATATTGGTTCTATAGTTGGGAGGTGAGCAAGATGTCCACCCACTACATGTCTAAGAGTGAGTCTCATTTGGGATTTTGTCCACACATCCATACTGGTGTGGGCTCGTTGTTCTGGGACATTGGCTCTTGTGGTAGAGGCTAGCCCATTGGCTATAGGCTCTCAGGCTGGTGAGCCATATTGGCTCTATGGTTGGGAGGTGAGCCTGATTCCGCCCATTACGTGTCTAGGAGCGAACCTCCTTTGTGGTTCTATCTGCATACCCGTAGTGGTGTGGGCTCATTTGTATGGGACATTGACTCTTGTGGTAGAGGATAGCCCATTGCCTTGAGGCCATTAGGCTCAAGGGTGAGCCCATATTGGTTCTATGGCTGGGAGGTGAGTCTGATGGCCGCCCATTATGTATCTAGAACTCTACACCGATGGAGACTCTGTCTGCACACTCGTAGTAGTGTGGGCTCGTTGGTATGGGACACCGGCTCTTGTAATAGAGGCTAGCCCATTGGGTGTAGGTCCTCAGGCTCAAGGTGAGCCCATGTTGGCTCTATGGCCCTAGGAGGTTAGCTTGATGTCTACCCATTACGTATCTAGAACTTTAGACAGATGGTGACTTTGTCTGTACATCCATACTTGTGTGGGCTTGTTGGAATGGGACATTGTCTCTTGTAGTAAAGGCTAGCCCACTGGCTGCATGCCCTCAAGCTTGAGGGTGAGACCATATTGTTCTATGGTTGGAGGTGATCTAATGTCTGCTCATTATGTGCTTAGGAGTGAGTCTCATTTGAAATCCTCTTGTGTAATCACCACACTTGGACTCTACATCGATGGCGACTCTACCCTCACACTTGTACTGGTGTGAACTCATTGGTATGGGACAATGACTCTTGCAATAGAGGCTAGCCCACTGGCTAAAGGGGCGTAGGCTTGTGGGTGATCTCATATTTACTCTATGGTTAGGAGGTAACCTTGATGTCCGCCCATTACATATGTAGGACTCTACACCGATGGCGACTCGATCCGCACACTCATAATGGTGTGGGCTTGTTTGTATGGGACATCGACTCTTGTGATAGAGCCTAGTCCATTGGTTGTAGGCCCTTAGGCTCGAGGGTGAGCCCATATTTGCTCTATGATTGGGAGATGAGCCTAATGTCCATCCATTACGTGTCAAGGAGTGAGACTCATTTGTGATCGTCTTGTGTGATCACCACACTTGGACTCTATACCAATGGCGACTCTACCTGCACACCCGTACTGGTGTGGACCCTTGGTATAGGACACCGGATCTTGTGATAGAGGCTAGCCCACTGGCTCTTGCGATAGAGGGGACCCTTGGTATAGGACATCGGCTCTTGAGATAGAGGCTAGCCCACCGGCTCTAAGCCTTCATGCTTGGGAGTGAGCACATATTGGCTCTATAGTTGGGATATGAGCTTGATGTTCACCCATTATGTATCTAGGACTCTACATTGCTGGTGACTCTATCGGCACACCCGTACTAGTGTGGTCTCATTTGTATGGGACACTAGGTCGTGCTATAGAGGCTAGCCCACTTACTGCAAGTCCTTAGGCTCAAAAGTGAGCCCATATTGGCTCTATGGCTAGAAGGTGAGATTGATGTTTGCCATTACATATCTATGACTCTACATTGATGGTAACTTTTTCCGCACACCCGTACCGGTGTGGGCTCATTGGTATGTATCACCGGCTCTTGCTGTAGAGGCTAGACCACTACCTGCAGAAGCTCAAGCTTGAGGGTGAGCCCATATTGGTTGTATGGCTGGGGGGTGAGCCTGATGTTTGCCCATTATGTATCTAGGATTGTGCATCAATGGCAACTTTGTCCACACACCCGTACTGATGTGGGATTGTTGGTATGGGACATTTGCTCTTGCAATAGAGGCTAGCCCACTTCAAGAGATTGGTGACATGTGTGTAGTTTCTACACTTTCCACAAAACCCTATCTCAAATTTTTCTCTCTCTTCTCACTTTTGAGCCATTGTTTTCTCTCTTTCACCTCTTACACATCAAAAAAGGACCCAAAGGCCAATGACCATGACCCCCGGGGACTTATTCGGGCCTCTCTAGGGCCCTAAAACACATTTATGCACTTTTAAACCAGCCATTCTCTTTTTACACATTTTTCCCCTTACACACTCTCATTACACACACACACTCACTCACATACACACACACACACACCACCAACATTAGTAGCATGGGGCATATATAGCATGGAGAAGATCATTAGAAATAACCATGGTTGCCATTGTATATACCTTCATATTTTTGCAACTCTCTACCATTAGTCATCTTTTTTCCTTTTCTCCTTCTCATGCACACATCTCCAATGATCCAAAATCTTCTAATTTATTCCACCTATGACAAAGCGGACAAGAGGTTGCAATTAGCGAGAGTTCAACTAATTTAACTGGCTTTCGGATGTAAAAGATGAGGGTGACTATTCTTCATTTCCTTGACACTGATGGACAAGAGAGAGTGTAATCCTATCGCATTTCTTGCTAATTTCTCATTTTATACAACCTATCATTGTACATTTATATTTTCTATTATGTAAAAACATTAACTGAAGTTATAACCTTTCTAACCTACTAACCTCAAATTTAACCCTATCACTTATCTCCTCACCTACATCAGATAACTCCTAAGGAAAGCTTTGTTATGTGTAATTAGAAGTGATCATGCAAATTCTAATCCCTCCAAAAACCTATAAAAGGAGGGCTTCTTTTTGTAATGAAAAATACATGATAAGAGTAAGTGAGAAGTGTATGAGAAGAAGAGTGCAAGAGGAAGTGTGAGAGAGGATACAAGCTTTGCACAAGAAGCCTTGCATTATGCTATGCTAGCTTTGTGAGTGCAATTAGCCATAACCTTTGCCAATGCTTGTTAAATTTAAAAATGCAAAGTGCTTTACATAGTGTATGCCAAAGAGAAGAGAGAAGATGAATTGGAGGTCGCTTCTACAATTGTATACTCATTCTGCTGGTCTCATCAAAGAAGAGGTGGTTTTGGGATCTACGTCTTGATGGTTTTCCTTTGTCTTGTGTTTGCTAAACATCATGGAATATGCACATGTAAGTGTTTCAAGCGTGTTGTTATTTTGTTGGTTGTTTGATTTATGGTTTGTGTGTGTAGCCCTTGCCTTGAGTAAGCCATTGTAAGAGGGTTGCATGGTGGAGAGGGCTCCCTTGGCCTTAAGAAAATGCACGGGGTGGCTAGGTTTTGAGTGCGTTGAATGGGACCTGAAATTCTAACCGTTGTGGTGCTAGTTTTGTTTGTAGTTTTGTTTTAGTTGAGGTGCATATCATTCATCTATTCTTTTGAAGCATTGAGTATGCATGCTTGAAGGTTTTGACAATGTTGGCTAAGAAACTCTCTCTCTCTCTCTCTCTCTCTCTCTCTCTCTCTCTCTCTCTCTCTCTCTCTCTCTCTCTCTCTCTCTCTCTCTCTCTCTCTCTCTCTCTCTCTACCTTCGCTCACATCCTAGTTTGTGATACAAAAAACTAGGTGGTGCCCCTACATTTTTCAGATTTTGGGTGTGTTGTTGTGTTTGGGGATCCATGTGTTGTGTTTGTGTTAGATCCTCAAACCCTATGAGCAGTACAAGAGTCTTGAGTGGTGTCTAGAGGCCACTTCTCTTGTAGCTTTCCTCGGATCGCCCCATTTTTTGGTGCCCCCATGGAGGGCTTGAAGGAGTACGAGCGGAAGTGCGACACGAGAGAGAGTGCGAGAAGAAGAGCACGACGATATGGTGAACTCGCTCTACTGTAATGTGTAGAGCATAGTGAGTTCTTATTAGGTTTTTACAAAAGAATATGTGTACATACCTGGCGGCCCGCCCACTTACCTGGGCAACCACATTAGGCTTTATACCCCAACAACCTCCCACTTAAAGTCCAATGTGGTACTTTAAGTGTGAGAGAAGCTACTATACAAGCTAATATACAAGAGATGTAGAGAAGTGATGTACTACCCTACACCTAACTGCTTGCGAAAATGCGCAAAGCTTTCTGAGGGAAGTCCTTTTGTAAGTAGATCAGCAGGATTTTCTGTGGTGTGAACTTTGACAAGCTGAAGTTGCTTATCCTCGAGCATTTCCCTGATGAAATGATACTTCACATCCACATGCTTTGTCTTTGAGTGATAAACTGGATTGCGAGGCAATTGTATAGCACTTTGACTATCACAATATAACACAGGCATCTCTTCTTTGATTCCCAAATCTATTACTAGTCGATTAATCCAAATTGATTCTTTGCATGCCTCTGATGCTGCAACATATTCAGCCTCTGTAGTAGACTGAGTAACACAATCTTGTAATCTAGAACGCCATGATACTGCTCCACCAGCCAATGTAAAGACATACCCTGACGTAGACCTTCGGTTGTCTAAGTCACCTGCATAATCTGAGTCTGTAAAACCCTTTACACTTAGCTCCTGACTCCCATAGCATATACGCATACTCTTTGTAGCTTTCAGGTATCTCAATATTCCTTTCACTGCCTCCCAATGTTTCTTGCCTGGGTTTGACATGTATCGACTTACTACTCCCACTGCAAATGCAATGTCTGTGCGAGTAGCAATCATTGCATACATCAAACTACCCACTGCAGACGCATATGGAATCTTATCCATTTCAGCCTGTTCTTCCTCAGACACAGGACAATCTTGTTTGCTAAGTTTCACATATGGTGGCAATGGAACACTCAGTGCCTTTTCCTTCTCCATATTGAAACGTTGCAAAACCTTGTCAATATACTCTGTTTGAGATAACCAAATCAACTTCTTTGATCTGTCTCTCTCAATGCGCATACCAAGTATATGACTTGCCTCACCCATGTCTTTCATGTCAAACGATTTTGCCATCTTTGACTTCAAAGCTGAAATTTCTTCCAAGTGCTTGCCAGCAATCAACATGTCATCCACATACAAAATAAGGATCAGCCAACTACCATCCTTAGCCTTCTTTGTATATAGACAATGATCGAACTCACTACGTTTGTAGCCTTGAGAAAGCATAAACTTGTGGAATTTATGGTACCATGCCCTCGGTGATTGTTTTAATCCATAAAGACTCTTTAACAACTGGCATACCCAATCTTCCTTGCCTTTCTCAACAAACCCTTCTGGCTGCTGCATGTAAATTTCCACATCTAAATCACCATGCAAGAACGCTGTCTTGACATCCATTTGGTGCAACGCCAAATCTAATATGGCAACCAATGCAAGAAAGCATCTCAATGTAGTCATCTTGACCACCGGAGAGAAGACTTCATCAAAGTCAATGCCTTGTTCTTGCTTAAAGCCCTTGGCAACAAGCCTTGCTTTGTACTTTGGCTGACTATCATGAGCAGTGATCTTATACCTGTAAACCCATTTACAAGGTAGAGCCTTTTTGCCCTGTGGTAATTTAACTAGCTTCCATGTCTTGTTTTTATGCAGAGCTGTCATCTCTGACTGCATGGCCAATTGCCAATTCCCGGAGTCCTTCATTTGCACTGCTTCCTTGTAACATGAAGGCTCATTGCAATCAGTCAACATGACATAGTTCATAGATGGAACAAACCTATCAGGAGGTCGCATGACACGTCCAGATATATGCACAATAGGTGGCTCAGGCTCAGCCACAACCTGTGGTTCCACTCTATCCTGTCCTTGCTCCTCTTGAGCCCTGACATTTTGTCTTGCACGTGCAGGTCCATCTTCTTGGAAGACAACTCTTCTAATCTCCTCAACCCTCTCTTGTTTAGAATGATATTTGGATTCATTAAAGTGAACATCATTGCTGCGGACAACCTTTCTGGATTCGGAATCCCAAAGTCTGTACCCCATCTCACCAGAATTACCATAGCCTAGAAAGATGCACTTTCTACTCTTTGGCTCAAGTTTGTTCCTAAATTCCTTTGGAACGTGAGTATATGCCTCACAGCCAAAGACTCTGAGATGCTTGTATGAGGGCATTTTGCCTGACCATACCATCTCTGGCACTGAATCCTTCTGCAAAACCTTGCTAGGAGATCTATTTACAAGATGAACAGCTATCGATACAGCTTCAGCCCAAAACCCATTTGGCAGCTGTGCATTAGACAACATACTTCTGACCTTCTCTTGTATGGTCCTATTCATCCTCTCAGCAACACCATTTTGAGGAGGATTGTAAGGAGCAGTAAGTTCACGTTTTATACCTTTTGACTCACAAAAGTCCTGAAAGGCCTTTGAAACATACTCTCCACCATTGTCAGTGCATAAGCATTTAATCTTCTTGCCACTCTGATTCTCCACAAGTGTCACAAACGTTTTGAAAACACTAAACGCTTCATCCTTGTGCTTGAGAAAGTAAACCCATACTTTCCTCGAGTAATCATGTATAAATGTCATAAAGTAAGAAGCTCCCCCTAGAGATAGGTTAGGCATAGGTCCACACAAATCACTATGAACAAGTGCCAACTGTGTATCTCTTCTACTGCTTCTATGCTTATGTGGCCGCTGTGTTTGCTTACCATACAGACAATGTTCACAGAATTCAAAATCATTAAATGAAAAGCCAGGCAAATAACCAGAACGAGACAAGATTTCCATTCCCTTCTTGGACATATGTCCTAACCGTCTATGCCACAAAGAAACGTTCGGCTACTCGGTTACATTTTTAGAGGCATTTGATACATAAATCATGTAAAGTCCTCCAGACTTTACTCCATGTGCTACTGTCATAGAACCCTTGGATATCTTCCACATGTTCTGTCCAAAAGTGGTGACGTAGCCAGCATCATCAAGTAAACCTGTGCTGATCAAGCTCTTTGTAATTGCGGGAACATGTCTCACATTCTTCAGCGTGAAAGAAGAGCCATTCTGAAACTTCAATTGAACATCTCCAACACCTAAGATCTCACATGTCTGCCCATTGCCTAGCCGAACATGATCTTTAGTGGTGACATAAGAGGTAAACCACTCCTTGTTTGGAGACACATGAAGTGATGTCCCTGAGTCTATAATCAAGTCACTCAGTGCATTTCCATCAGATGTTGTAAGAAGAGCAGAGTCCATTGTATTCTTCAAGAAGTAGATGTCTCCTGACACTAGACTGTCATCCTCTGCAACAGTGTTTGTTACATTTATTTCTTGAATCTTCACTGAGGACTTGTTCTTCTCACCATGGTCTTCAGCTTTCTCTTTGCCTTTTTCTGCTTTCCATTCTCTGCAGTCTCTTTTCATGTGACCCTTCTTGCCACAATGGTAGCATTCTATGTCACTCTTGCCTTTAGCACTGCGGGACTTGCTACGAGATTGATTCCTCTTTCCACCTTTGTACTTTTCTTTGGTTCTTCCCCTGACAACTAAGGCTGTTCCTTCGCCTTTGTCCATTGTCTTTCTATTTGTTTCTTCAGTAAGCAGACTTCCTTCTACACCTGCTATGTTCAAACCATCTGGAGGTGCAGAATTACTCAAAGCTCTGCGAAAAGTGTCCCAACTTTCCGGCAATGTGATCAACAGGAACATAGCTCTAACAAGTTCATCAAACTTGACACCTTGAGCTGACAACTGATTGTAGATTGTGTTGAATTCATTCAGATGATTGGACATAGGTGTCCCTTCTTTCATCCTTAAGTCAACAAGCTTCTTAAGCCAGTATACCTGTGAAGCTGCACTCTGCTTCTCATAAAGATCACTCAGCTTTAACCATGCTTGATAAGCCGACATCTCGTCTGCTGCATTGAAGTAAACGCTTTCTGCCAAAGTCAGCATAATGGTAGAAAGTGCCAATTCATCCATTTCGATCCATTCATCTTCGTCCATATCTTCTGGTTTTATCCCCTTGAGCTTTATAGGTTTTATCTGCTTCTTTTGTACCAAGACGTGCCAAATCTACTTCTTCCACAATGGGAAATTGGTTCCATCCAGCTTCTTGATATTGTAAAGAGCAGTGTCCTGTGATCCAGCCATAGCTACGCTTCACAGTAGTTTACTTTCCTGGGAAAACTTCGGCAGAGTTTCCCCTGTAAACTGACCTCTGAACCAATATCAACCTGTCAAATGAACCAAGAAAGCTTCAGATTCTGCATAAATTTTGGCAGAGTCTCCTTTGTAAAATGGCTCTGGTGTACTCAAAAACAGACCAAAAAACAGCTCAAAAACACTGTCTCTCTGACACTGTAAGCTGCGGGTAAACCTGTCATGCACCTGTACTGTCTCTCACTGTCCTGTAGGCATAGATTGCGACAATGCCTCAACGGAAGTAAAGCAAAGATGCAATCCCAACTGTCTAACTCACAGTCAATACATCCTAGCTGCCTATCTAAGGGTGCTCGAGGGATCGCTCCAAGACCTGTATCACCAAAAGGATCTCAACATTCGAGAATCCCCCAGCTCAATAAAACCTCACTCGACCCTCAACAAAGGCTGCAGTAAATCTGACAGTACATAGACTTCCCACAAAGTCATACATCCACAAATTTCCCACTATATGCTGTAACCGCTGCGGCGGTTGTTTGCTGCGTGATTCACAGCCAGCAAACCCTCAACAGACATACATCATCTCTGACAATACATCCCATGTGGAAGTACCTGCAATATCAGGATGAAATCTGGAATATCAAGCAGCAAACACAAGCTACCTGATGAACTAGTGGATGTCGCCTACAGTCTGTGTGTAGATGCGCCCGTATTGTATGTGACACGCCTCCAAGAACTGTGAGCCGTCCTTCGATGTGTAGACAGCCACAAATCAACACTCTGGGAGTGTCGATATCCTCAGCACCTGCAGTCGTAGGCCGAAAACCCCAAATTTGCAGAGTCGGATCTGCACCCACCGAGACCACGTAGTCGAAAATGGCCTGCGCAGACCTTTGTCGAAGCCGAACGGTGGCCGAGATGAACTCAGAATGAAATTCTGACAACACCAAGCCCTTCGGGCTATCCCACGAGATTTGGGGCTGTGTCTTCTCCTGTGGAATTTCACTCCAATCTGAGTTGGTGACTCTAGCCTCCTGCAGTGCGGCCCCGAGCCTCAATCTGAGCTCTGATACCAGTTGAAGGAGTATGAGCGGAAGTGCGACGCGAGAGAGAGTGCGAGAAGAAGATCATGACGATATGGTGAACTCGCTCTACTGTAATGTGTGGAGCATAGTGAGTTCTTATTAGGTTTTTACAAAAGAATATGTGTACATACCTGGCGGCCCGCCCACTTACCTGGGCAACCACATTAGGCTTTATACCCGAACAGGGCTTTCATTTGAGTATGTTGCTTGTTTTAAAGTTGATGATTGTTGTTAACCACCAGCGTCCACTTCTAGTAGTCATGGGCCGGGCTTGTCGGTCCAATAGGAAAAGGATAAGAGTGATCACCGATGAGAGGTGCACTCTAACTGGAACATTCAAGGGTTAGTTGGCTAAGCATGGGCCCCCAAGTGTGAATGGGCGAGCTCATATAAAAGTCACCTAAACCTAAAAATAACTCGTTCTCTCATTTGTATTGAAGAGCGCTCTTGCTTCATCTCCATCTTCTTCTTCATATCCTTGTGTGTGTGTGTGTGTGTGTGTGTGTGTGTGTCTGTGTGTGTGTGTGTGTCTGTGTGTGTGTGTGTGTGTGTGTGTGTGTGTGTGTGTGTGTGTGTGTGTGTGTGTGTGTGTGTGTGTGTGCGTGCGAGAGAGAGAGAGAGAGAGAGAGAGAAAGAGAGTGAGAGAGAGTGATCGAGCATTGCGACAACGGCACGGCAGCGGGCAAAGCAATTGAACATGGCACGGCTGTAGCTCCTTCTTCTTCGCGGAGAGGAATCCTCCACGAAGGCGAGCGTAGGGCGGTGAGTGACACACCCTTGCAGCCATTTGTGGCTCGCACACAGTGTACGGCAAGTCTCTTGCATTGACACGTGTGATAGATGTGCACATTTTTGGTGTCGTTCCCGGGAAAATGCCCTGCACTAAGGTCGAATAGCACTCTATGCTGCTTTGTGGTGCATTATGAAATGTAGAAAAGGTAGAGAAAGAAGGTGTGTGGCTTATTGAGAAGGATTTGGTTTTGCTACAGCGTACTGTTTTTGTTAATAAGGTGTTGCAATGTACTATGTTTTCTGTTCCTAAGATGTTAGAATTAAGGTAGTAAAGCTATAATGTTAGTTTTGTAAGGTACAATAAGTAGATCTATTAGTTAATTAGTTGTTGTAGTATTGTGTTAATGTGTAACAGTAGCTCTGCTAGTTGTAAGTAGGTAGGTTAGGTGTGTGTGTACTCGCACGCGTGGCACGGTCGCCGACGACCTTATCCCAAAAAATAATAAAAATAGGGTTGGATCGGGATCGAGAATATTCCCCAAGCCCAAGTTCACACTCAGTCTCAGGCCTCAGTCACCCTTTAGAATTACTTATTTTAGCCTCATGCGTAAGTAAAAATCGACCCTTTTGAGGACCAACAAAGATTCGGATAACCGAACGGTGTGTTGTAAAGCACACCACAACCCCCTAAACGATATGCTCATTTTGAGCTATCACACGCTCTAATCCAAAAATTGATCATTAAAAGACATTAATAAACATCTAAAAACAAGTGAAAAGGAGTGCAAAATGCCTAAAAACTCAAGTAGTTAACCTTCGGGGGTATTCGTCGACACTTGTAAGGTGCCAAATGCACATGCATCTACACTCTGGTTGTGTGCTAGAGACCGAGCAACTAGCGAGCACTTCGACTTACGCGAGCTCTCAATACCCATCTACCTTAGGCTCTAGACCCTTAGAAGGAACCCAAGGTAGTACCAGTCAGGACCCGCATATTGCGTCCAATGACTCTTCCTTTGACTACGATGTCACCCAATGCCTAATCCTAATAGCTCAAGCCAAGAGATACATGCCATGGGCCCACGATCCAGCACGAGCGTGCTTAGCCTCTTGAAGGAATCCTTTAGTAGAGCCACTCGCTCTGAACATGTAGCTAACAATGTAAATGAGGGGGGTGGGGAAGTGAATTCTCCATTCATGACCAACGTAGACCCTATACCCTTAGAGAGTCTTCACGTAAATACTCCACTCATTGCACCCCCTGACTCTTTAGAGATATTCCCCTCTCAAATTATATTACTGGATGGTAGAAGCCTTGCCAAAGTGCAAGAGGTTGAGCGATATATCATTGCGGCTAGGGAAAAGGAAATTGAGAGCTTACGCAAGGCGAAGCAACGAAGAGAGTTAAAAGCAAAAGCCCCTATGTCAATATCATTGCTAGGAGAGGAATCGAGCTCTCCTGAATTAGCTACCATTAAGGGTCAACCTATAGAGAGCCACATTGCATCTAGTTCAAAAGACACCCCTAGCACCTCAATCCTAGATGGAGCATTCCTAAATGAGAACTGGGAGTACAAACTACACACGAAAACTCTAACCGACCTATACACAGGTCACATCTATCACATGGGTTGGTTAGATGTCTTACAATCCACAACGAGTTCTACTAGTGTGGAGGATCAACAACAAAGAGTTTGTGAGGTCATCCATAGGGTTATTGAGCTAGAGAGGCAGAACAAGGGGATACAGGGAAGGCTAAACAACCAGCCTTATTGAAAATAGAGACTCCCTTGGTAAGCCCGATGGATCCTCCATTTCTTGTTTCGCCAGGGGTCTCAGTGCAATCTGAGCCCACAAGTGATAGCTTTACCTTTCCAATTCTAGCTCATCTTTCCCTTGATGACACCATGGCTACCATGCCTACCCCAATAATGGGCATGCCAAGAAACACGCCATGGACCTCATTTGTTAGTAAAGCACCACTACATGTTAGCTCAATGCCTGCAACAATACCTACAAGTGCGTACCAATTGTATACACCTATCGGTCCTCATACTCATGTAGTTCCTACCCCTCCCATTGTTTCAACAACCTATGCTCCACAACCACAACACCCAAGCTCTTATTTCCATGGGACCATACCGGCTAGCATTAGCATGTCACATTTGACGTCTGCTATGCCTAGGGCCACACATGTGAACTTTGGGCCGCCACATGGCACAACACCGTACCAAACGTGGAACCCAAGGCTTCCTATGCACCAAGCCCAATGCCAATACCTACTCCACATGTAGTCTCTGGAGTGCCTTCACCCACGGTGCCTGCTCACTTAGGTGACTTGGCAACATTTGATCAAGCTATTGGTTGATCTATTGCTGAGAATATGCGTAACACGACTGATAGAGAGCCTAGAAGTAAGACAGTACAAATAGCCAAGCTCACACAAAAATTTAGTGGAGACGGGGATGTGAGAAAGCGTATTGAAGTATTTGAACAAATATGCAATTCTCTAGGAGAACACAATGACCTGCATCAGAGTAATGCTTTAAGACTAACCTTAAGAGGGAAGGCTTGTCCTCATGGTTTACTGTTGTTCTTTCTATCCTTCACTTCCTCTGTTCAGTACTTACTTGAGATTAATGTAAAATAACTACCTGGATATATCTTGTTGTCCTCATGGTTTCCTATTGTTCTTTCTATCCTTCCCTTCCTCTGTCCAGTACTTGAGATTGACGTAAAATAACTTCCTGGATATGCACCACCTTGACCCTAACCAGTATCAAAATAATACTACCCAAAGGGGTCCTAACCAGTACCAAAATGATGCCAGGAAGTACGAAACTTTGGTACTATAGCCAATACCAAAAGGGTCCTAACTAGTACCAAAGTGGTGCCAGGAAGTACCAAACTTTGGAGCTGTAGCCAACTTTCCATAATCACAAGACTATGGATCCAAGCTGCAACCCTAGGCTACCAAAATACAAGTATGCAACAATGCAAAAACTCAATAAATCCTTATCAGTTAAAAACAATACTTTCACAGCACTTCCCAGGCGTCCTTGGATGCAATCACATGCACATTTGCAATGTAGACATAGACTTCCTTGCGGGAAAGCATCTGCTTTCTCGAAAAGCAACCCGCTTTCTCAGAAAGCATCCATTTTTGCTCAAAGTTTTCTCTGAACCCATCTTCATTCAAGTGCTTGATTTTCCTTGTGCACAATTCTAACACAGTTTGGAATTTCCTCTCGAGTCTCGACTATGGATATCCCCTTTTCGATGCACCCGTCACCCACCTTGTGACGCATCAGGAATACCCATCACTTGGTCCTTTTAGTCCCGTGTTGAGCTAGGTCTAGAAGCACTGTTAACCCTTGTTCCCGTTTATTATCCCACATTAAATGATCAGTTTAATATGAGAAAATCATTTGGGTTTGTTAGATATTATATTTTATGACATATAATTATTACCCAAGTGCTCTTTTATGAGCTTTGGCCATTTATGACCAGACGACCAGTTTGTACTCACTTTGACCATTCAAGAAATCTATAAATCAAATATGTGCAAGTGGAAAATGGTCACTCTTGCATGGGGGGAGATTGCATCCAGTGTCTATGTTGTTCTTCTCTCTCCTCTCTTCTCTCTCGATGTGCTGGCATAGCACTCCGCTCTAGGAGGTGCACCTGCACGTGCTCTCTCTATCAATCTCGCTCTCTGTCTCTCTCTGTTTGCGTACGGCTTCGATTACGTGCTTGTGGATGTGCCAAGTATGAAGATTCATTTGTTTATGGATTGCGGCGTGTTATTTTGGTATTTTATAGGGCCTTCTATTCTCCGTTTGCAGCATTGGTATCAGAGCACAAGGCTACTCTCTTGGTAACAAACAACCATAGAGGTTTACAACTTGGCATCCGAGCAAAAATTAAATATGTGCGATTCGACACTAGAAATAAGTGCAACTACACAAATATTTTCTTTTTCATATAAATTTTTTTCTCTCTCTCTTTGTTGAGACAAAGTCTTCAAATACCTCAACGTTAATTTTTCATTACTTTGTGATTAGTATAAGAGATCTGAATAGAGAGTACAAGTAACAATATTCTATATAGTAATATTAACAGTGCTAATATAATGGTTAGAAATCCTTATAATAATAAAAATATCAATATAACGATTAGTGATCTACATCTTTGATTAAGCGGAATTTTTAATGGGATCGGGGATATGTGTAGTAGACGAAGAAGAAGTAGTAGAAGACACAACAAAAGCTACCTAAATTTTCAAATAGAGTTTTGAGGAGACACAAAAGTAGTAGAAGACGAGGAGGTTTCTCTTTGCCATTTTGAGCACCTATCCTATGTAGAAGAATAGAATCCCTACAAAAGGAGTGTCATTTTGAGGTTTAATTTAAAGAGGAAACCAATGTAGGACTGGTGGTGATTATAGCGGGTCCACAAAAGGAGTGTCATTTTGAGGTTTAGTTAAAGAGGATAACCAATGTAGGATTGGTGGTGATTGTAGCGGGTCCCTCATCGGCAAGAAAAATTTTATTCCCTAATGTGGGAAACAACCCATTCAAAAAGTATATATATATGACAATGATGCTCTGTGTAGTTGATGATTACTAGTAGCACCTACCTGTCATACAGTAGCGGCGACGACGACCACAAAATTTAATCATCACTTGTTGGTAGACATTTCCTATTGATGGAAAATTATCCAGGCCAACCCTGCAATCCTATGGTGGCAGAGACAACTAGTAGTTTCATCAATGAGCATCTACAAGTCCATGTCAACACCTAGGGCACCCTAATCGAGTTGCTACCCCCATTTGCAAGATTGTTGTGGTTGCACAACTGGTGGACTCAAAGTGCCAACCAGCTCTCTCCATCTCTCTCTAGTCAACATACGCCCAACACACTCTCTCTTCCTCTATACATCTCCAGCTCCACATACGCAGACCTAACCCTACTCCACACATTGTAGCTTCCTCTCTACCCCTCACATGCAACCGACCTTCTTGCTTGCTTTCCTCATCACGCCCACCCTTTTTTTTTCGTGTGGTGTGGATGGAGTCACCAACCATACACAAGGTATCTTTCTAACCAACCACCATCATCCTCGTGACCCTTTCTCTCTCTTTCGCCATCGTCACATTCAGATATCGCATAGCCTTATGCTGTCAACCACCAGACACCCTACCAACCTACTCTATACACCGCAAACTTTTGAGCCGATATTATTTCTCTCTCTCTCTCTCTCTCTCTCTCTCTCTCTCTCTCTCTCTCTCTCTCTCTCTCTCTCTCTCTCTCATCCAACCTACAGTTCACCCTTACCTTTGCTTTTCCATGCAACTTGTGTTACTGCCCCTACCATACATGGCACCCACACACGACATGTAGCTAAACCAATATCTCTCACTTTCACTCCCTATTATTGCAGCTGACAGGTGTAAAAGGCTTAACCAAGCAAAGGCCTATGTAAACAAAATACATTTAACGTAAATTTTATTATTCAAGTGCTCTTTATGAGCTTTGGTCATTTATGAACGGCCGGCCAGTTTGTACTGACTTTGACCATTCAAGAAATCTATAAATCTAACACATCATTCCTCTATTCATATTGCATTTCTCTGCATTGTGTTTTAAGCTGAATACTCAAACACTGCTAAGGTCATGGCTTCTGATTGTATTGAAAGGGATTTTTATTGAGATGATTTGTCAATTATCTATGTAGCTACTCATGTAAGGTGCTCTGGGATAGTGAACAACAATTTGTAAGTACCTTGATATACTCCAAAATGGTGTCAAACACATAGTAAATACTTTTCTCCTTTATGTCTTGTGTAGTCCATTGGTCACATGCACAGAGATCCGTCGATTTAGGCAGTACAACAACAAACTATAGATTCACAATTTTTTAAACAATACCAAATGCATATTTTCCGATTTAGGCAACATTAGTGCAGATTCACCAATTTAGGTAGCACGTCTCATTGGTGTAGACTCGCCAATTTAGGCAACACCCATCACAAAAACATGCTGCAGTGGTTGGCCACCACTATAATTGGTATGATTTTGTTGTTAGTGTATAGAAAATTACAGTGATTTGGATTTGGAGTTATATTTGAAATTGGATTTGGACTTGGTATATGATGACATCCTGTCGCGACAATGTTTATCAAATTGGACTTGAGATTTATGAGCTTGATGATGAGTGTGACCAATGATATCTTGATTCATCAGGATATGACATATACTTCTTATTCTAGTGGTATGGGACACTAGAATAGCTAGTATGTGGATGACGACAATCATAAGCAATACTAATCACGGTTTTGACAAGTATGGTTTGCAGATTCTTATCTTTGCAATTGAGGACAATTGCTTTCTAACAGAGAGGTATGTAATGGAATTGAAATTTTTGGTATTTACTGTAGCAGTTGACAATTGGAAAAGGCTAACCCAGCAAAGGCCTATGTGAACATATATACATTTGATGTATATTTTATTATTCAAGTGCTCTTTATCAGCTTTGGCCATTTATATGACCGACCGGCTAGTTTGTACTCACTTTGATCATTCAAAAAATCTATAAATCAAATACGTGGAAGAGAAAAATGGTCACTCTTGCACGGGGGGAGATTTCACTCAGTGTTCGTGTCTTTCTTCTCTCCTCTCCTCCCTTATCTCTCGCCGTGCTGCCGACGTAGCACTCCGCTCTAGGAGATGCGTCTGCACGTGCTCTTTTCGCTCTCTCTTTCTTTCTGTCTCTCTGAGTTCGCATATGTTACGCGCTTGTGGATGTGCCAGGTATGCAGTATGGTCATTTTGATGGTTTGTATTATATTATTCCCGGTATTTTGCAGGGGAGTGTTGTTGTAAGAAAATTGAAGGAGAGGAAGGTTTTGGTCCCAATTTGCTGCATTGTCTATTGTGTAGGCCCTAAGGAGGTCAAGGATAGTACTATTGATAGCTTCGGTCTGGCCATTACTTCCAGGGTGGAAAGCAGATGTGAAGTCCATTTTGGAGCCTAAATTAGTGCACAATGCAAACCAAAAATGATTTCAAAATCAACCATCATGATCAGAAATTAATACTTTAGGAAAACCATGGTGAGGAAAAATGAGATTCAAAAACATTTTGGCATCTTGAGTTGCAATGAGAGTCTTTTTACAGGGAATAAAATATGCTTTCTTGCTAACCCTATCTATGACAATCCATATCATATCATTGTGCAAAGAGGTGGGTGGAAAACATGTGATAAAATCCATGGAAATTTCTTCCCAAGGGCCCTTTGGAATAGGTAGGGGCATAAGAAGTCGATGGGTTTTACCATGGTGTCGCTTGAAACGTTGACAAACAATACAGTGTGAGACAAAGTGTGCAACATCATGCTTCATGTCAGGCCAAAAGAAATAGTTAGTGCAAGCAAATAGAGTGCTTTGAATACCAGAGTGACCCGTATACTTTGGTGCATGCATTTTGTGAATATCAAGTTCTCTAAAGTGTGCAGTGATACAAAGCTTTTTACAGTAAAAGACAAAACCATTTGCAAGAGAATAGTCACCGACATGCAAGTAATTATTGGCAACCAAATCAAACCAGGCATGTGAAAATCCATATCTGTTTCATAAGCATTAATCATAGCATCAAAAGATTGAATTTTAGCAATATAAAGATGATTAAGATACACCGCTTGGATGTGAGCAAACGTGTAAGAGTGAAGGTGTGGGGGTGGCGCATCATCTATTGGCCTATGACTAAGGGCGTGAGCTACAACATTGGATTTTCCAGGTTGGTACTGTATCACGGGGTGAAAATTTTGAATAAAACCGGCCCATTAATGTGTCTAATTATCTTTTTGTTAATTTTATATGCACGTAGTGTCCCTTCTCAATGAGTCTGATGGTGAACCTCTACGGCCTCGAGACCTTCTTCAATCTCGATGTCAACGTGAACATTGACACCCTCTTGGTCGGGGTCCGTGTGTCTGCCACGTCCTCACTAGGACCTCGTTCTAACCACCAAGGACTATTTTGGACGTGTGTTGGCTCGTACGATGTCACTTGCAACATTGACATGGACGGGTAGGCTGTGCCCATCAGATCTGGCATCCTGTTTTGCAAGCACATAGGGAAACTGCTGAAGCTGTAGATGCCTTGACTCAACATACTTTGTCTGTACATATCTATGTGCAATTTTAAATGTTTTATAACTATTCCCTTGTTCTAATCTATCTTCTTATAGTAAAGTGATCAACTAGATATCGACAAAAAGTGTGTGATTGCTTAGCTACAACACGAGTTTGGAGAGGGATGGGACCAAAAAAAAGTCAAGCAGCAGATGGTCAAGCTATTACTACACGACAATGCACGATTAGTAATTACTCGGAGAGAGAGAGAGAGAGAGAGAGAGAGAGAGAGATTTTATTATTGGCCTCGGAGGTCAAATATGACCTATGGGACCAAAGTTACATGTAATGTAGTATGTGTATGGCTAATGAGTGACTCTTGATCCTCCAAAATTGTGGTGAGTAAGCTCTATTGCATGATCAACATCACGCTTGGGTGGTAACTGTGAAAGTCCTTTGAGAAATACATCATCAAATTCTGTTATCCATTCGGGTTCAGGTAAATCTATCACGGTACTCATTGATAATCAATCGTTAATGGAGGATTACTGCTCCTTACAAGATGAAACCTGACTTAATCCAGGTGCTAACACGAAAATTATCAATGACCTGCTTTGTATCGCCTTCTGCTTCTTCCCGTTAAGGCTCAGGAGTTTCTTCTTCCAACGGCCGTCTGATTTGGTTTGTGCTTTCCCAATTCGAATGTTTAATGGTGGATTAGAATCTTTGGCCTGGTTTAGGAAATTGGCTTAGATAATTTCGATTAATAGATTGGTTAAGCTTGGCTTGCTTTAGAGACCTTTTGATAATCCGGGTTAAAGTTTTGATGGCTTATGAGTGTTGAGGATTATGGCTTAGAGAGCGAGGTTAGAGACCAAGCTCGGCTTATGATTAAGGATTAGAGCTCAAGAGGCCTTTGAGTAGATTTGATTAGGCTTGGCTTAAGGATTAGAAAGATTAAGCTTGATTTAAAGAGCTTGGCTTATGGCTTCGAGAGATTAGGCTTGATTTAGAGAGCTTGGCTTATGGCTTCGAGAGATTAGGCTTGATTTAGAGAGCTTGGCTTATGGCTTTGAGAGATCATGCTTGATTTAGAGAGCTTGGCTTATGGCTTCGAGAGCTTCGGAATCAAATCTTGGCTTAGAGTAGGTTAAGAGAGGTTAAAGAGAGCTTAAGAGTTTTTTAATGAGGCTTAAGAGCTTTCTAATCCTCTCCTGGATAGAGAGCTTCAAGAAGATGAGGAGGAGAGCTCATGAAGGCAAGAGCCATCCAAAAAATTGAGCATTTGTTACCTTTTGCTTCCCCTTCCCTCTCTTTTATATCTTGCATGCCTTTCTCCTTTCTAAAAAAGTCTAGGCACCCATTAGCGACATCGCTAATGGGTCCTTCCCCTTGGTGACGTGGCATGGCCGGATTCGAGCAGCACCGTTTGCGGCGGGAATCGCTCCATATGTGGTCGCCCCGACATGCTGGTAGAACTTTGCTTCCTACTCGCCGTCTTTCGTGCTCTGTCCAAGCCGCTGCAAGCGCTCGTTAGTCCCTGCGCAGCCTCTGCCCGCTGTCTTCGCCATGTCCTTCCTTTTTTTTACTTTGCATATACACTAAAAAACCCCTTAATTTATGAAATGGGCAGCCATTTCACTTCATTGGGCGGCGGGTGGCCCTTAAAGAGCACCACATTCAGCATACATTTCGGCCATAACCCTTGCAAGGGTGTTTCATTTGGCATACATGCCGGCCAAGCAAAACAATGCCAAGCTTCCTTCATTGGGCGGCCACATTAGGCAGGCAGTGACGTACAGGCCAGCCAAGGCAATGCAGTAGGCATCAAATTTGGCGTACATATCGATTAAAGCATTGCCAAGCACCACATCTTTCTTCAGCCGCCCTTGACTGACAATATCATCGTGAATTTTATTGTCCATAACAGTAGCTCGAATAATGCAAAAAAATACCCGGCTCAGTAGTGCCGACAACTGACACCAGACTCTGCCTGCCAAGCCGTAAATCCCATTAGCATTCGGGCACAATTACCGGCCATGCAGTGTTGGTACACATGTCAGCTAAGGAAATGCCAAACTTTTCCTAATTAACAGCCATAAGTAAGGTAAGGAATCACAAATGCCGGGCAAGCATTGTCGAACACAATATCTTTCTCCAATTTCCATCGACTAGCAATATCGTCATGAATAGAATCTTCCTACGAGAAGCAAGTGTAATTGATTTCTTTTGGAGAGTTGACCCATTAAGGCTCCGCATCGGCCCTCATTTGGCATACACTTCGGGCACCGCACTGCATTAAGCAAGATGAATGTGACTGATCAGGGCGACCAGGGCGGTTCGAACCCGGTCCCCGGCGATACTTAAATTGCCCATATCTTGCCAACCGAAACCCCGATTGTGAACTGAAAAGACCGACATGTTCCTGAAATTGAGCACTTCAGCCCGATGCATTCATTTCAATCCTGTCACCTTAGCTGCAGTTGCCCAATCCGGTACGGATCTGCAATCGACTTGAACATTAAACTGTCGTAACTTCTTCATCGTAGCTCCAATCAATGAGCCGTAAAGACACGCCGGTAGAGCACATTGAGCACTTCAACTCTGATTAATAAAATCCCAGCTATGACCACATTAAGCACACTCACTATTTGGCTTTACCAAGATATCTTTTGGCCCTTAGAGCCACATCTCGCACACTTTCAGCTTATAAATTGGCTTGTTAGCAAGCCCTTATAACTGCAGATTAACCATGCAGGATTCAAATACTCTTGATCAACATTCCTTTGCTCATTTTCTTGTCATGGGAGCGGAGCAGCACGACATTCACCCCCTCTGAACCTGCACAGCCTCCGGTCTGTGCCAACCGGTCTTCAAGCTGCATCTTCTATAAATACCTTAAGCTACTTGTTATCAAGCTCACGTAGTTGATAAAGCTATGTAAAACAAAAAGAATGTGTAAATCATAACGTCAATAGTCTAGTCCAATTATCTAGTAGCTATCCCATCACAAATCTTTGAACCGTAGTGGTCGTATCTCCAAAGCATGCAATCATGAAAATCTGTTTAGTGAACCCCGCCAGACTCAAGTGCTCCAGTTACTTATGCACACGGCTTGACCATCAGCTCTCTTTAGGGAACCCTGTCAAGCTCAAGTATGCCTTACTCTGTCTGCACACGGAATGGTCGTCAAGTCCTTTACTTCAAGTTCCGGTAGCAGAACCATCTCAAAAGATGTGAAGATACTATAACAATTGTCCAAGATGTCAACTAGAAGCTAGCCATGTAAGCTTATTGATCATATAACCAAAAACACGTCTATCTTAACATACATCCGAAAATAAATCTACTACCAAGTAACCTGCTATAGGAAAATAAATGAAGTCTTTGAATCTGCCAGTTGCTCTTCAATAGCTCCCAGGATCAAATGGAATAATAAGGAAT
The DNA here is from genome assembly GCF_014529385.1 of Adiantum capillus-veneris. Lineage (NCBI taxonomy): Eukaryota > Viridiplantae > Streptophyta > Polypodiopsida > Polypodiales > Pteridaceae > Adiantum > Adiantum capillus-veneris. The sequence continues at coordinate 52,846,062 of NC_140947.1, read as the reverse complement.
TGCCACAATAGTGGAGCATCATAATATCCACATGAGCATACATACTCTGAATCAATCAACTTCAAGCATTTATGCTCCAAATATGCTATTCCAGGATCTAGCAGAAAGAAACCACACTGTAGACCCAAAAATACCCATCCATATTGAACCTGCTTTTGAAGATCTTTCGAATCACCTGGATCAAATACCATTAAGATCACATAGCATTGATGGCCTCCGCAATATACTAGAGCTTCACCTGAAGCATAGTGCAGCTGCCACATCTCATATACTTTTGGTAACTTAAGGTCGTTACCAGCAAGAATTAAAGAATTTTGACTCCCTTTTACTGGTAGCCAGGACATCATTGACATAAGAACTACTAAGAATAGTATCCAAATCCAGCCACATTTGGCACATTGTCCAAGAAAACAAAAAATCATGTGCACTTTATGCAGTATCAGGGATGATTTATCATCATCGCCCCCTCTAGCTTCATAGACATTATAAAAACCTTAGGACTTTCTGGACCTGTATCATCAGAGAGATTTTTACCTGGCTCTTGAGGTTAATAGCTTTATCCTGAAAATCTTCATCCATAACATCCTTGGGAAATTCAACCTTGGAAGTCTCATCATTCATCAAAGCTATACGAATTGGCTCCTCTTGCATCCCATATATATGCATAGGTGTAAAATCCAGGTCAATATCCTGCACACAATCAGTATGATGTAGGCAATCTTCAATATCATCCTCTGCTTCCTCATCTGCATCCATGCTACTTAGCAAGCCATTATAACTTTGAAAAGGTTCATCAGGCACCCCCTCTGAAGGGGTACATGCATCACAAAGCTGAGCTATACTGCTATAACGTTCTCCTTCAAATTGGGCCAAAAACCCATCAATTATGGAAACTGCTTCTGTGATAATAGAATCCGCAAACATATTGCCAGAAGCAACCATAGGTTCATTGGCATTATCAGGTACATCCTGTGTTAGGTTCACAGCCTCGGCCCCTTCATCAGCTATTGTATATATAATAGATTTGTTTATGCAATCATCTGTAATAAATCTACTGCCCTGTTCAGCTATAGTGCCGATAGAACCATTAGAAGCCTGTAGTGGCTCACTTCTTGATAGACTTGTTGAGAGCATCCCATGCCAAGGTCAGTAGCTTGAAAAAATTTTGTTATACAATCTAGCTCTTCACTAGAACCATTATTCGAAGTAACTTCCATGCGAGAAATCTTCGAAAAAAATTCATACATTTGTGTTTCAGCACTAAATTCATCATGTACCTTTGCTTGGTTGCTCAAAATTTGGTCCTTTGAAGTTGAATCTGCTTCTTCCAAAGCTGTATTTGCCTTGGCTTTACTTCTTGCAGAAATATGGTCCCAAAATTGATCATAATTAAGAAACAGCATATGATCCCCTTCTTCTTTACAGAAAATAATATGGCCTCGTTCATTAATCTCCTTCATTGTTAACTCGATAATTCTTGAGCTTTCATGAACAAAACAATCTGCAAAATAGTCCCACTGCGTAGGGTATGTCTCTGCTAGTTCTCGGACCTTATCTTTAAACTCAGAGGTTACCACTTCTTCAAAGGTTGAAATCATCCGATCCGCTAGAATTCCTCAGCTCTTCATCTCCGCTTTATAACATGCAAGGAGTCCATCTGGATCATGTCCTTGAAAAAATCCATACTGCTCATGCACGGCATCAAGTGCCATCTCCACTGCATCATCAAGCTTCTTTTTCATCTTCATAGCTTTTACTTCATGCAAGCATCCCTGAACTAAGCCCAACATTTTTGGCAGATCTCCTACTGCTAGATTTTTGTCAAATCTATTGAAGTTGTAATCTTCAATAAACTACTTCAATTCTACTGGAATCTCCATCCTGACCTCCCCACCCCGGCTCGTTTCGTGTCGGGTTCACCAAGAATGTCGGGGGATAAATGTGCAAAAGGTGAGCCGGGAAGGCACCGGGGCCCTGGCTGTGAGAGGTGTGGGGAAAGAGGTGCAGCAGACACAATTATCGACAACAGAGCTCAAAACAAACGGTTCTCTTAATTCCAGTTAATCAACAGTACTCATCATTAATCAATCATTAATGGAGGATTACTGCTCCTTACAAGATGAAACCTGGCTTTAATCCAGGTGCTAACAAGAAAATTATCAATGACCTGCTTTGTATCGCCTTCTGCTTCTTCCCGTTAAGGCTCTGGAGTTTCTTCTTCCAACGGCCGCCATATTTGGTTTCTGCTTTCCCGATTCGAATGGTTAATGGTGGATTAGAAGCTTTGGCCTTGTTTAGGGAATTGGCTTAGATAATTTCGATTAATATATTGGTTAAACTTGGCTTGCTTTAGAGACCTTTTGATAATCCGGGTTAAAGTTTTGATGGCTTATGAGTGTCGATGATTATGGCTTAGAGAGCGGCTTATGATTAAGGATTAGAGCTCAAGAGGTCTTTGAGTACCTTCGATTAGGCTTGGCTTAAGGATTAGAGAGATTAGGCTTGATTTAGAGAGCTTGGCTTATGGCTTCGAGAGATTAGGCTTGATTTAGAGAGCTTGGCTTATGGCTTCGAGAGATTAGGCTTGATTTAGAGAGCTCGGCTTATGGCTTCGAGAGATCAGGCTTGACTTAGGGAGCTTGGCTTATGGCTTCGAGAGCTTAGGAATCAAAGCTTGGCTTAGAGTAGGTTAAGAGAGGTTAAAGAGAGCTTAAGAGTTTTTTAATGAGGCTTAAGAGCTTTCTGATCCTCTCCCGGATAGAGAGCTTCAAGAAGATGAGGAGGAGAGCTCATGAAGGGAAGAGCCATCCAAAAAAATGAGCATCCGTTACCTTTTTCTTCCCCATCCCTCTCTTTTATATCTTGCATGCCTTTCTCCTTGCTAAAAAAGGCAGCGACGTCGCTAATGGGTCCTTCCCCTTGGTGACGTGGCATGGCCGGATTCGAGCAGCGCCGTTTGCGGCGGGAGTCGCTCCAAATGTGGTCGCCCCGACGTGTTGCTAGAACTTTGCTTCCTGCTCGTCGTCTTTCGTGCTCTCTCCAAGCCGCTGCAAGTGCTCGCCAGTCCCTACGCAGCCTCTGCCCGCCGTCTCCGCCATGTCCTTCCTTTATTTTACTTTGCATACACACTAAAAAACCCCTTAATTTATGAAATGGGCGGCCATTTCACTTCATTGGGCGGCGGGCGGCCCTTAAAGGGCAACCACATTCAGCATACATTTCGGCCATAGCCCTTGCAAGGGTGTTTTATTTGGCATACATACCGGCCAAGCAAAACAATGCCAAGCTTCCTTCATTGGGCGGCCACATTAGGCGGGCAGTGACGTACAGGCCGGCCAAGGCAATGCAGTAGGCATCAAATTTGGCGTACATATTGATTAAAGCATTGCCAAGCACCACATCTTTCTTCAGCCGCCCTTGACTGACAATATCATCGTGAATTTTATTGTCCATAACAGCATCTCGAATAATGCAAAAAAATTACCCAGCTCAGCAGTGCCGACAACTGACACCGGCCTCGGCCTGCCAAGCTGTAAATCCCATTAGACTTCTTAAGTTGCATAAAATGCATACAAACCCTGTCGAGGCTGTAAAATTCCCAGATGGCACTCCGCCCAAGCCGACCAAACTAGAACGGAACCGGACCCCGGTGAATCTTTGACTCGGCCAATATCTTGGCAACAGTAACTCCGATCACTGATCTGAAAAGACCCACGCGCTTCACAAAGTGAGCACCTCAGGCCCTTGCATTCACTTCATTTCTGTCACCTTAGCTGCAGTTGCCCAATCTGGTACAGATCTGCATCGACTTAAACTTTAAGCTACCATAACTTCTTATCTGTAGCTCCGATTGACGAGCCATAAAGACAGGCATGTAGAGCACATCGAGTACTTCGACTTGGATTAAAAAATTCCTAGCTATGACCACTTCAAGAATACTCACTGTTTAGCATTACCAAGACATCTTCTGGCCCTTAGAGCCGCATCTGGCACACTTCCAACTTAAAATTGGCTTGTTAGCAAGCCCTTATAACTGCTGATTAATCATATAGGATTCAAATAATCTTGATTGTCATTCCTTTGTTCATTTTCTTATCATGGGAGCGGAGCGGCACGACAACGTATCCACAGAATACTAATTTGAGACCACAACAGACACATGTAGTAAATGCTCCAAGCGTATTGAAGTGGTGTGCCATTGAGCAGAAATGCATGAACCACAACACAAATGAGTACTTTTCTAATCAAAATTATGTGAGACAAAGGCCATACAAACCTCCAGCGGTGCAACAATTTCCACCATCTTCGAGGTACTAGATAGGACCCAATAATGCAGCATAAGGAGAAGAAAAACTGCAAACTTTGTTGTGACAATAGCCTCCTTTACCTCAAGAAAATCAAGCCATTTTTCAATACACATAGCTGGTAGAACCACTCGTGAGTACACCAATGATGCCACGAATACTTATTTACGAGGAGCCTATAGAAACTCATGTTAGAGTAACTGAAGATGTAGCATATACCATTGAGGATAGTCTATTTTAGGCAACTGTAAATGAAGACTCAAAATCTTTATATGTGGCTCAAACAGTAAGAAACCAATTCCCGATGGATGAAAATATACTCATGTTATTAGCAAATCAAAATTCAAGCCTAGAGGATATCCTCCTACGACAGGATAGCCCCTAGGAGCACCACCAGCTACCCAATTGGAAGGTCCATGTGTTTGAGGACAGATCAAACAGGTGCCCAACTGGCCGGACACGTAGCCGGACACCACATTTATAGTTTATTATTTTGCCGAGCTAGTGTAGTAATACTCTGTGTAAATCCTGATTCCAGTGTAGTAGTCAATTCCTTGAGTTGTACTTCTGTCAATGATAATTGTAAAGGTACATGTGAACCGGCCACTAGCCATTTAAAAATCCCTAAGTATAAAGGTCAATAATTGTAATGTGAAGGAGGGCTTATCTTTAGAGAAGTGGGAGCTCAAAAACCGTACGCTCAAGCTATAAGCTCCAAACTTGTAATTGACTTTTCTAATGATTGGGTAATCCGTTTTCGAATCCGAAACTTGCATTGTGTTCCTCTCTCTTTGCTCTTTAACTCAAGTGTAAGCATTGTCAGTTTTTCTGAGGGTCGTGACTACGTGTCTGTGAGTTGTAAATGCGAATTTGAGTGCTTAAATCATTGTATATTGTCATTTTGACCAGAGGACGACATTTCTCGCATGTTCTGTTGCAGTTTTCATGACCTTTTCCATGATGGATCGTGATTTCGGTACCTTGTTGGATTGCGACTAGACTTGCTAGGATAGTGCCCCTAGGTGTCCTAGACCTCCTCCTAAAGTTTCATTGCATTTTGAGTTCGTTCAAGTGCTGAAATGGCATGATGACCTAGAGCTATGAGAAAGGACATAGACAGATTTTCCTGATCATTGAGTGTTGGTTTTCTTGTAGAGTTGTTATGTTTGTTTTTTAAGGTTCACTTCGTGAGATTGACGATTTCATAGAGTCTACATGCCCCATCCAAGTCACTTTCCCTGAGCATTGACATTATGTTAGTGCCAGAAAGCTATGCTGCAGACGTCCGTCGCGGCGACCCGCTAACATTGGCGCCGTTGCCAGGGATATGATCATTAGATAGTGAGTGACCTAGTGCGTATGTAGAGCATTCTTTTTCTAATATTTGTCTCCCCATTCCATTTACACTTTAGCAGTGAAGCAGCTAGACATGGGGTTTAGTGCTTGATAGAGTCTAGAAGTCGAGGACTTGCTAGATCTATTCTTGAGAAGGAAAGAGGATTGTGAGTGAAATAGCCAAAAGCATTTTATTCTCCGATTTTCTCTATGCTTTCAGAGTGCTATTCCATTTTCCGTTTCGACTTTATTTTGTACCATTTTATTTGTCTTTATTTCATGTTTCATTTCAGTACTTAGGAGTAGGGTAAGTACTTAGAAGTAGGGTAAGTAGAAACTACCACCATCAAATTTGGGCTAAAAGATTGAGGGAAAAAGGGGTGAAAACCATATTTTGGCCGAAATGACCATAACTCTGAAATTGTGAAAATTTGATGGTAGAGACCTCAAAAGTGATCCAAATTCAAAAATTTGTGGATCAAGGGCATCAACATACTCTCTAGAATCAATCTGGAAAGTTTAGCAAGAATATGTGGAGGAACATGGATCGCGATCCATGTACCCCAAAAAACCATTTTGATGAAAAGTGACCAATTACAGTGAGCATCAGTGGGAAACTGCTCTGATCAAGTTTGCTTGAAAGAAAAACTCAAAAATCACTTCAAAATTGGCTATTAGGGCAAAAATAGTAGAACGGGCATTGCAGACACAAAATTGAGCAAATCTTGAGATTTTGGGATCCAAATTCAAAAAGGGATGAGATTTGGCTTCTATAGGGCATAGAGAACCTGCAGAACAAAATTCATAAAAAAATGTTGGCAAACATGGATCGCGATCCATATACCTTTTTTATATTTGGGACTGATATTTGACAACTACATCCCTGATATCATTTAGAACAACTTTGCCAAAACGGGCCATGTCAAAAAAATTTAAAAAGTTGGTCAAATAGCCAAATACAGAAACTAGTCAAAAACCACATGACAGACAGAAAAAATTGCTTTTGAATGACAAAAACTGGTCCAAATCCAAAAAATTTGATACCATAGCATCTAGTAAACATGCTGATTCTGATGGTAATAAGAAATGTCAGTTTGGCTTCCAAACACGGGTCGCGATCCATGTACCTCATGAAAAAAAATTGAAATTTTTTTGACTGAGATTTGAGCAGTAGGTAGCTGAGACATAGACAAACACTTTTCCCAAAAGAACCAAATGCAAAAAATTGTGAAAAGTGGTCCAAAGACCCAAAAAGAAAACATTCCCTAAACTACCATAACAGACTGTAGAAGTCAATTTTGGTTGGGCAAAACTGATCCAAATCCAAAAATTCTTGGTGAGCAAGCTACAAACATCACAAGCTATTAGCACACCAAAAATTTAGATCCAAAATTGGTGGAACATGGATCGCGATCCATGTACCCCTAAGAAATTTTTCAATAGAAACTTTTCCATCCTGTAGCAAAGACCATTGTGAACAAAAGTCCCCAAAGAATTTTTGTCAAAAAAGTTCAAAAACTGGGTGAAAAGAGCCAAAAGTAGTTCAAGGTGAAAACCTTAAAATAGACCTGGGGATTGACTTTTGCCTGACCTAAACGAGTCCAAATCATACAAAAACCACATAGCTAGCATCAGAAGACCAAGGGGAAGTTGTGTGCCAAGTTTCATTATCATCTGACACATAGGTACATGGATCGCGATCCATGTTCCTTTGTCACAGTCTGATACCAAACTTGCACCATAGCTAGAGGACATCATAAGGAATCTAGCGGTCTTTTCAAAAGTGAATTTGGATATCAAAAACCTGTCCAAAAGCCCAGAACTGCAAAGTACTCTGTGCAAGTGCCAGAACTGACCTAACTTTCAATCTAGAGGTCCATTTTCAAAAAACTTCATACCATAGGACCTCCTAAGCATGGTGAATCTGATGATACCAAGAGAAGTCAATTTGGGCTCCAAACATGGATCACAATCCATGTACCCTAGTGACAGCTTAACCTAAAAATTTTCCAAATCAGTAGTGCATATACAAGGAAACATATCCCCAAGTCCAGTTTTGGAAAAAATTGAGCAAATTTGGGTCAAAAGGGAGCAAAACAGGTGACACACTGAAAACCGCAGTACAGACCTAGTGTTGGCTGATTTTTCATTTGACTTCGAGCGTTATGGTCTGACACAGTTTGATGGTACAGATTTTGTTGCTTGGAAGGAGCATATGCTTGTTGCATTGGCGGATTTGGGGCAGGATAAACCCTTACGTGGTTTATCGACGAAGCCCAAGTCTATGCGTGATGATGATTGGCAGGATCTTGATGAGTTGGCAATGGCTACGATTCGTTTGCATCTGGTTGAGTCTGTTGACTGGCAGGTCTCGAGGGAGACTACAACTCATGCTTTATGGCAGAGTTTACATGCTATGTACGCGACATCCATGTCTACAGGGAAGTCTAGTCCCACTTCTATGTCCATGGGAGAGATTGATCCCACACGCAAGTCTCGACGGCATAGAGACTTGACATGTTGGCATTGTGGACATAGAGGGCACATTAGGCGTCGATGTTTCAGGCGTTTGAGACAACGGAGGCGACATATGCGTGATGCAGATTTGGGCATGATAGATGCTAGTGAGATCAGTACGGTGGTTACTGAGTATGCTTGTGATGACGATATCACATTTATATCTAGCTTGTCTTCAGACGAGCTTATGTCTACGGAGTGCATATCGGATTGCACATTGTCTTCACATTGGTTACTAAATTCAGATGCTACTTTCCATGTCACGTCGCATTGTGAGTGGTTTAGCACGTTTTCTAGTGGGAGACTTGGTTGTGTGCACATGGCTGATGGTGTTGTGTATGACATTGAGGGTGCAGGAGACAAATGTTTGTCCTTGCCCAGTGGTATGAGATTTATCCTGCGTCATGTGCGTTATGTGCCAGATCTAAGACGGGATTTGATCTCAGTCAGACAGTTACGAGATAGTGGATGTCGGGTATCGCTGCTTGAGCGATCTTTTGTGTTGCATTTGGGTTCGCTGGTGATTGCGAGAGGTGCTAGAGTTGGCACATGGTACCCATTGCACATAGTACTGGTGCGAGATGGTCGAGTCTCAATCTTGTTACATCCATGCAGAGATCGAGAGACCCAGACAGTCTCTTTTGCTTGTGGGTTGCAGGATGCTTTGCATGGAGTGCAGAGTAGTGAGCTCGTTGTGCACACAGTTGGGGCACGACTTGAGCAGTCACACAGAGAGGTGACAGAGTCAGACATGCATGCTTTGCTAGTGACTGAGCAAAGCAGAGAGTCAGTTGTGCGAGATACTTCTATGCAGGATAGACAGGTAGAGCGATCTTGCTCTAGTGAGTCATGACAGGAGGACGTTGTGTAAGAGTCTATGTATACGGAGTTAGATCATGAGAGCTCTAGTGAGTCACAGCAGATTGAGTGGTCATGTTTGCAGTGGATGATTGCAGAGGAGGCTGAGATGTCAGCGATTATGCAGTCATTCCTTTCTATGATCGACAGTGAGCATGGGGATATAGTTGTGCAGGATATGTTGTCCAGCAGACACCTAGAGCAGCTGGTTTGCTCTGAGGTTGCATGACAGGTTGATGCATCTTTTGCGGACAGTCAGGAGATGCATGTGGCTGACACGCCTTGTCAGTCAGAGATGCCTATTTCCAGGGATATATATGTTGTGCATGCTCCGTAGAGCTAGCAGGGCCCGCTAGCGTTGCATTGGCATTCGGTGGTCTCATGTATGAGATGCTGATCTTAAGACCGGATATCGCAGCTGCAGTGGGAGCATTTGCAATTGGGGTTGTCAGTCGTTTTTTGACTGATGATGGCATAGTGCACGAGGGAGATATGCAGGTATTGCATACATACCTTCAGTACGTGTGTGGTACGTGTGGTGGTGTATGGACTTACACGGGAGCAGGACAGCCGGATGCACACGATCACAGCCAGCCAGTGGGCATTGGTTGAGAGCGGTTTTCTCTCACCTTTTGTAGTCTTTAGACTAGGTTTCCTTGCTTAAAGGCACAGTCGCCTTTAAGTGGGAGGTTGTTGGGGTATAGGTGCCTGTGCCTTGCTCGGCCGCCCAGAGTCTGGGCGCCCACTGACTTGTATACCTTATACATAGCATAAGTGTATAGGGGGCTGCTCACTCTTTTGAGTCTCCCCACCCACATCGTATGTGTGTCTCCTTCTCTCTCTCTCTCTCTCTCTCTCTCTCTCTCTCTCTCTCTCTCTCTCTCTCTCTCTCTCTCTCTCTCTCTCTCTCTCTCTCTCTCTCCGTCTGTGGTGCTCCTCGATCCCCTTCATTCCCTTTGGTCATCGAGGTTTTAAGACCCTAATCTAGAAACCCTCATCATCGACTTCTTGTATATATTTCTTCTACATCAACAATAAGGAAATGTCTACCCAAATCAATTGACAACAACTTGGAGCAAAAATTGTAGGTCTCCATATGCTTATCAAGAAAACTTTTTATCTCCAAGGTCTACAACAAAGCTCCATCAAACAATGGCAAGTCAAAGAATGGCCTACAATGACAAGCAATGACAAATTCCATGAGAGAGTGATCCACGACAATCAAAAGTAGCTCACACATTTCTTGAACATTGGTGACCTATTGCGGAGAACTCAAAGTTCAGTGGACCTTGAAAGTAAATCCATCATAAAGTTTGCCACAAAGAGGATCAGTTCTACAAGCTCAACAAAACAACATCTATCTTTTATGGCGGCTAAGAATGGCAACAAAGACGTCAATGCACAACAAGAAGAGAAGTTGCCTCAAAAATCAAAGATCAAATCACGTATCAACAACATGGCCGATATGAATCACTCAAGGAAGGGGGGATCAATCTCAAAGACAAAGCACTTCCCAACCTGAAGTCCAATCTTGAAGACAAAACTGAAGACAACCCTATGACAAGGTCATGTCAAGGGACGACACGAATTAGGAAGAGGGGAATGTTTGAGGATAGATCAAACAGGTGCCCAACTGGCCGGACACATAGCCGGACACCACATTTATAGTTTATTATTTTGCCGAGCTAGTGTAGTAATACTCTATGTAAATCGTGATTCCAGAGTAGTAGTCAATTCCGTGAGTTGTAATTCTGTCAATGACAATTGTAAAGGTACATGTGAACCGGCCACTAGCCATTTAGAAATCCCTAGGTACAAAGGTCAATAATTGTAATGTGAAGGAGGGCTTATCTTTAGAGAAGTGGGAGCTCAAAAAATGTACGCTCAAGCTACGAGCTGCTCCAAACTTGTAATCGACTTTTCTAATGATTGGGTAATCCATTTTCAAATCCGAAACTTGCATTGTGTTCCTCTCTCTTTGCTCTTTAATTCAAGTGTAAGCATTGTCAGTTTTGTTGAGGTTCGTGACTACGTGGTTGTGAGTTGTAAATGCAAATTTGAGTGCTTGAATCATTGTATATTGTCATTTTGACCATAGGAGAGTGTTCTTAGACCATAGGACGACATTTCTGGCATGTTCTGTTGTAGTTTTCATGACCTTTTTCATGATGGATCGTGATTTTGGTACCTTGTTGGATTGCAACTAGACTTGCTAGGATAGTGCCCCTAGGTGTCCTAGACCTCCTCCTAAAGTTTCATTGCACTTCGAGTCTGTTCGAGTGCCAAAATGGCGTGATGGCCTAGAGCTGTGAGAAAGGACATAGGCAGATTTTCCTGATCATTGAGTGTTGGTTTGCTTGTAGAGTTGTTATGTTTGTTTGTTAAGGTTCACTTCGTGAGATTGACAATCTCATAGAGTCTCTGTGCCCCATCTGAGTCACTTTCCCTGAGTATTGACATTATGTTAGTGCCAGAAAGCTATGTTGCAGACGTCTGTCGCGGCGACCCGCTAACACCATGCTATGAATGTGGGGGTGACCATTGGGCTTAAGTTTGTCCTAACAAGGGCTTGCAAATAAAAATATTTGTATTTTGTGACAAATGTGCAATAGATTATCTCATCCAACACTGCGCTAAGAATCCAGATAGTAAGGGAAAAGCAATTATGGCTGTCATTGGGGTTCTACCTTGTTTGAGTGGGTCTAAGTCAGAGCCGAAAATTCTTATCAAGGTAGTAATGAGAGTTAAAGCTCGGGAAGCAACAAAAAATAAGCCAATGGTGGACGAGCTAAAACTTCTAGAACCAACTGAGTTTGAAAGCGGGTCAGTGAGGAGTCAACAAAAATTGTGGGAAAAAAATGAGAGAAAATGAAAACGAAGAGGCTGAAGGAAAAGACGGCCTTGAAGATTGAGCTTAACCAAATGAAGGAACAACACAAACATGAACAAGAGAATGCCAAGGAAATGAAAGCACCAAAAACAGTATCAGGAGGGTCAGGTCTTGGTTGAGAAAGTGAACGAGCAATTATATGCTATGCTACAAGCCTACGAGGCAAGGCTAAAACCAACCAAACATTGGAATAAAGAATGTTGACCTATCCCACATTTTTAAATAGAAACAAAACAAATGAAAATGTGTAAAATGTTCATAGAGACGGCTCAAGCTCTAATGTAGCCAAAAACATTGAAAATCCTTGAGCAAGTAGTGCATGTTCCCAAAAAGGAAAACCTAAGTGCACTCAAGAAAAACAACACAAGCAAACCAATCAAAGTAGAAAAGGAAAGACCATTGGATATGAGGGTTGTTGCAAACACAACGGATGAGGCCAAATCCCACGAGATTCCGCCAATTTTTGAAGTGGATGAGCCATGGCCAGAATCATTATGGAAAGAAGCAAGAAAGATGACAGTTCCACACTACTATCATCACCAATTCCAGATATCAACATGGACCATGAGATTTTTTTGGAGGATATACAATCATTGTATAGAGATGCAGGGACAAAAGTATCTTTAGAGAGTAAACTAGTGACATTAAGGACCTTACCTTCCTTTGTAGGGGAGCATGAGATGAAATTTGAGGTGAGAATTGTGCCATCTCAATGGAGTCCAATTCCAAAGATGATGGACACAAAAAGCCAACACGATTTGATGTTGTCCTCTATAAGATGCACCATTACTCTTGTAGAATTTTGAAGATCAAGTCACATTTATGGGGTCAAATGAGCAAGGAAGTGGAGAAAATAGGGTTGAAAATCTCTTCAAAGGATAAACTTGGAGACAAAATCATGGAAACAACACACCTAGAGAAACCAAAAGCAAATCCGATACCAGTGAATAAGATAGGTGACTATTGTGAAGGTGAAGAATGAAACACCACCTTACCACTTGAGTACAAGGGAGCCAAGATGGTAGCAATATTGGATAGTAGGGCTAAAGTAGCCATTGCTACAAAGGAAAGCTGGGAGAAGTGGGAAAGTCCAACTCCTAGGGAAAAAATTATGAATTTACAACTAACAAACGGATTTGTAGAGAGACCCTTGTGAATGCTAAAACAAATTATCATATCTTTTTTGCAGAATCAAGTACAAGCACACTTTTGCGGTAGTGGACTTTGGAAAGAGTAACAAATTTGAGTTTATTTTGGGAAGACCATTCATGTATCAACTCAAAATAGTACAAGATTTGGGCTATGACTGTCTCTACTTATGGCATAAGGGTGTCACAAGAAGGGTCAATACAAAGGACCATAGCTATCGAGATACAAATCGAACCCCAGTAGAAGATTTTGGTGTAGCTACAGATTTCAAAACACAACTACCTTCTTGGTTGATGAAGGGAGGATGTGTGAAGCATCGGAGTGTGGAGCTTGAAAAAGGAAGATTGTATCCTTGAGCGATCGGTAGAAGACAAGTACTATGTAAAGGAGCCATTTCCAGAGGAGTTGTTTGAACCCTTTGGCTGGAAACACAAACTCGAAACTCTAGATGTTTGCGTAAATGATGGAACCCCCACAACATTTTGCGACAAAGACGATTATGACTTAATGCTATTCCAAATAATAAATGCTATCGTGGAACCAAAAGAGGGAACTGAGACCACAAAAAACTCATGAAACAATAATTGCAAATGAATAGTGAACGAAGTTTCTATTTGAGATCTTAGTGACGACAATGAGGACAAATTCCATGATTTGTGGAGTGATGACTTAGGGAACAAGCTAAAGCTAAAGATGAGCTCTCGAGTGGATCAAAAAATGATAATGCACCAAAATAAGATGATCCAAGCTTCTACGAGTTTCCCAACCCAAATTTAAGGAGATAAAATCAATATCAAATGAGATCACTCCACAAGCTCGTAGGAGCAGATGACTGTGTCCAAGATAAAATCATCAAAAAACCATTGAAACTAGTGATATTTTAAGAAAACCCAAAAAAAATAAAGAAAAAATAAACCCAAGAACAGAGCCGAAAAATCAACCAGAATGTCCAAAGCAGAACGAAAAAGCAAATACCAAAAGTTGAAATGGACATTGAAAGAGGTTTGGACAACTAAGATAGAGAGTGAAGAGGAGTCCAATATGAAAAACTTTGACGCACCCTCTCATTATACAAAGTACATCATCTAGGACCAATGTATCATGATTCAGCAACTAATGAGATAACTTAGAGGACTAGGAACATCATATGATGAGCCTGAGAAACACACACAGCTTGGAGAAGACAAAGGAAGCTCAAGGCACACAATAGAGACTGTGTTACTTAGTGTGCAATGGAAAGATAGATAGCCCTAGAGTGATGGGCGTATATACAATGCACGGGGGAAAAAACATCCTAAAGAGGAAAAAAAGGCCTCGGCGGTCCTAGTGTGTTCACACACTAGGATGTGTTCACACACATCACTACCATTGGTATATGGTAACCAATCCCCGCTGGAGTGATGCGGTGAACGAGAGATGGCACATGAGTAAAGGGAAGTGCCATGCCCTAAGGACATGATCAGTCCATATACCAATGGTAGTGATGTGTTCACACACATCACTACCATTGGTATATGGTAACCAATCCCCCCTGGAGTGATGCGGTGAACGAGAGATGGCACATGAGTAAAGGGAAGTGCCATGCCCTAAGGACATGATCAGTCCACAAAGGGGAGTAAGCCCAAAGCTTTGCGGAAAGCTTCAAGCTTCTCACGAGACAATGCCGTTGTGAAAAGATCTGCAAGGTTGTCAATGGCATTTTTTCTAGGAGGAAAATCACATAAATTCTATGTGTCATTTTCTATAAGTGCATCATATTCTGATTGCATGGGAGCCATCCAATTTTGTGCTTCATCAAAAGACAGAGGCTCCTCAACATCATGTAAGCTAGACACAGCCAAAGCATAACAATCTGATGCATAAGATGCATGGCGAGAGCCTGAACGAATTCGACTAGACAAAGGTGCATCCAATTTACTGTCATGCAATGTATGTACCATCCATTTTGGCATACCTCTAGCCAGCTCATTTTCAGCCCTTTCCTCATCAAGTACATCATGTACATCTGCATCAGTAATAGGCTGATCTGTAATATTTTCAGAAACCCCCATAGGCTGTACATTTTCCTCATTGGAACTTACATTCATATTTCCACCACTACAAAGAGGCAACAAAGTGTCATAAATGTCCTGTGAGCTTACATTACTGTCTCTAGTACATGACAGGAAGGGCTGAACAGAATCTTCCATAAACACTACATCCCGTGAAACCAGAATACACTTTGTTTGCGGATGATACAAGCTGTAACCTTTGCTTTCAACACTATAACCAAAAAAAACACATTTGACAGCCTTATCATCCAATTTTTTGTGTTGTGTTTGTGGCACCAAAGCATATGCCAAACAGCCAAAAACACGCGTGTGCTCAATAGAAGGCTTTCTATCAAGCCACGCTTCATATGGAGTAATAGACTGCAAAGCTTTCATAGGACACCTGTTTAGTACAGAACACATGAAGCCCTCAAGACAAAAAGAATGTGGCAAAGCTTGACTTTTGACCATACATCGTGCCATTTCCGTAAGCATTAGCCAAAACTTGAACTCACAAAGGGGCCCTTTAAGGAGTTTGACTTTATCTCTCTCTACCAAAACAGGCGCATGGATAAATTTTTGCAAACAAACTCCAAAGTTAGCGGAGGTTTGATAGTTAGAATGTCCTCTTCAAGCTCTATCTACTGATATATAGCACGCCATGAGATTTCTCATATTTTAGAAGATTCTTTTTTTGATTCACCTATGATGTGACAACTCTGTCGGAATCCAAGTGAATCAAAAAAAGAAATCTTCTAAAATATGAGGAATCTCATGGCGTGCTATATATCAGTAGATAGAGCTTAAAGAGGACATTCTAACTGTCAAACCTCCGTCAACTTGGGAGTTTGTTTGCAAAAATTTATCCATGCGTCGGTTTTGGTAGAGAGAGGTAAAGTCAAACTCCTTAAAGGGCCCCTTTGTGAGTCCAAATTTTGCCTAATGTAACCTATTTTTCCTCTCAGCAACACCATTTTGTTGAGGTGTATAAGGCACTGTACATTGGTGTTTTATCCCATGAGAAGTCAGAAATGCATTAAATTCATGAGACATATACTCCCCCCCTCGATCGGAACGGAGGGTGCCCATAGTACATTTTGAGACATTTTCAGCCATAGCCAGAAATTCTTTGAAGCACATAAAAACTTTAGACTTCGCTTTAAGAGGAAATACCCATGCATGCTTGGAGTAATCATCAATGAAAATCACGAAGTACAGGTAATTGCCCAAGGACAGAGTTTGCATAGGCCCACAAACATCACTTTGCACAAGTTGCAACCTACATGTGGCCCTAACTCAACCATCCTTTGGAAACTTGGAACGTTGCATTTTACCCAGAATACAGCCTTCACAAACATGTTTGCCAGGTGCTTCAAGAGGCGGCAAAGAAGCAACCATATCAGATTTTTGCAAACGCAGCAAACTGGTAAAATTCAGATGACCAAAACGTGCATGCCAAAGTTTTGCATCTGAAATAGCCCTTGACTCTGCAACTGCATTTGCAAAATTTTGTCCACACTTGTAATACAATGTGAGCTTATACAGTCCACGTCACAAAAGGCCAGATGCAACAATTTTATCACCAAAACTGAGATCATGAACTGTACATTTGTCATCCACAAATTTGACTACAAGTCCAAGTCTAGCAAGTGCGGATACAGACAAGAGATTCTTCTTGATCCCAGGTACATAAAGTGCATCAACAAGTTTGAAGGAACTGCCATTTGCAGTAGTAAGCACAATCTTTCCAACTCCCCGAACTGGATAAGAGACATTGTTGGCACAACTGATTGAATTCCCATGAGGGACAGACTAGAGAGAGCTGAACAATTCACGATGTGAGGTGTTGTGCTTTGTAGCACCACTATCGAAATACCACACATTTGAATCAGCAGCAACTGACATGCATGCATCATGGACAGCAGGATTGTAAGTGCACTCTGCACTAAAATCCCATTCTACATCAACATCAACATTATAGTCTCCTTTCACAGAAGACTCAACAATGGATGCATTTGTAGTGGAACTAGCATTTGCAATGGAATTACCCTCTTCCTTCTTAGCCTCTTTTGCCTTCAACTTAGGACACTGCTTGATCAAGTGATCATTAGCTTTACAATAATCACAATGCATCTTCTTTTTGCCCTTATCACCTGAATTGCCAGACGAACTGCTGCCAGCAGAAGCATTGGGAGCAGAAGTTTTGCCACTCACAGCAGAACCATAAGAAGTGGTTGCATTGTTGAACCACCCTTTCTTTGAGAAGCAATAAAAGCATGTTTAACTGCACGCTATCTAGTACTGTTTTTTTTGGAAAGTGACTCTTGTAACAGCAATGTACATAATGCATTAAACTTGACAACTTCTAGATTTCCTTAGGTCATAAGTCTCCAAGTACTAGCAAAAGTCTGGTAAGAATCTAGTAAGGCATCGAGAACAGTCTGCACAAGGGAACTATCTGAATTGACTTCACCTGCAGAAATAAGTTGCTCATTGATATCCTTTGACACCAGCAAGAAAAGTGTCCATATCATTTTCCTCATGCATAATCTTCGACTCCAGCTCTTTACACAGCAAAGCAATTTTAGCCTCATTGCGGCTTGCATTAAGACCTGCTTGAATATCCCAAGCTTGTTTTGCAGATTTTGTTGAACGAATGTGAGGAACAATGGTGCACTTCACAGACAACACAATCAATGCATGATCCTGTGCATCCTTTACATCCCAACGAGCTTGTTCTGCCCCCACAGGCAAAATAACTCTAATAGCAGCAATCCTTGCAGCAAGACCTGCAACATCCTCAACATCGCCTACATCCTTAGAACCAAGACGTACATCAATGCCCTGCACAATATTCGATACGCCCTTTGACACAAGAACGTGTTGCATCATATAAGCCCACATAGGGTAATTGTCCCCATCGAACGTGTTCTCAGCAGCAAACATCTTGAACACATCTGTGTTGTTGTCAACCATGGTAAATGTTGCACCTGATGTGAAAACTGCTCGAAAAGAGGAGAAACGAAGCAAGAACAACACGTGCTATAGAGTGCAAACCGTAGAAGACTGTAAGGCACCTGTTATACAAAAAAGGGCACTAACAAAAATTGTGTACAGAATGACAAAATTGCCTGTGCAGACCTGCCTATAGGGGAAACGGAGGCCGAAATGAGCCCAAATCAAAAATCTGAGCAGGCTGAGCTCTACGAGCATACCCGAAATATTTGTTGACCTGCAAACACTCGCCAAATCTCACTGAAATCATAAAAAGTGAGCATGCGTGTGCTGGAGCAGCTAGCGACTAAGCCCGGGAGGGTGCAACCTGCTCTGATACCAAGGGTTGCAGAGAAACACACACAGCTTGGAGAAGACGAAGGAAGCTCAAGGCACACAATAGAGAGTGTGTTACTTAGTGTGCAATGGAAATATAGATAGCCCTGGAGTGATGGGTATATACAATGCACGGTGAAAAAATCCTCCTACTAAAGAGGGGAAAAATGCCCCGGCAGCCCTAGTGTGTTCACACACATCACTACCACATGTATATGGTAACAAAGAGAATTGACCTGGCTGAATGAGGAGAAGAACCTAGACCAGCTTACATAGCCATGGATCTCGCGGAAGAGGAAGAGAAACTTTTGGTAGCTACTCTCAAGAAATATAGAGATGTGTTTGCTTGGTCGTACAAAGATCTTAACACTAGACGGGTAACCTAACAGGACATAAAAGTGTCCTTTTAGGGTTTTGGAAAAAAATTCCAAAACCATAGTAGATCCACTCATTTTGAAAAATCCTTTCATGAGCTTATAGTTCAAGGACTACTGCATATGGAAAAAATGAGAAACTTGTAAGATTTCTCATCCCTTGGTCACTACAAGCCTCCAAAGTTGATGGACCAGTGCATTTTGCCCAAAACAGCAATTTCTTACTGTTGATTGCATATAAATAAGAGTGGGGATTTTTGAAAGGACATGAGATAAAATGCCCTATTAACTTCAATGGGTTGGTGATCAAAACATATGGTTGCTTTTACCTCACTAATTTTTTTGGGCCAAAAAAATAGGTACGAAAAAGTTGCATTTTTGTCATTCAGCGGACCTATCATCAAAGTTTCTATAGTCACGCTCAATACAGATACTATATACTTGTCTTATTAGTTCTCTTTGGGCCTTTGGATTCAAAAGGAGCCACGGAGCATGTCAAAAGGATAATGGATCTCTTACTAAGTGGAACCTTGGGGGCAATGATAAAGTGCCAAATACAGTAAACATGAAAAAGATGGGTTTAGCATTATGACCTCTAGAAACCCATAGAAACTACTCAATATCTAGCCAAGTTTGTAGTCTATTATTAGATATGGTTACTACCTACAAAATACACACAATTGGCCTAAGAAACTAGCAATATTGAGAAAGTTATACTTGCTACTCTAAAATGTCTCGTATTCTTCAACAATCAAAAAACTCAACCATCATTATATACTATGCTATATAGCATATTAGGTCCCCCAAAACTCAAGGAAGATTATCTTTATGTTATACATTACACTTACACAATCAAAATTGAATTTGGATATCAAGAAAGCCACCAAAAAAAATCATAGAAGTGCTAATTTTGGCCAAAAAATAGAATTATGCAATTCTTGTAAGTTGGTCATAACTTTCAATTTTAACACTTAGCTCTCCCTACAAGCATCAAAACATGTTGAGAACTATGAAGGCTTATCCTCTAGCAATATAAACCTCACAAACATGAAGTTTAGAGTGGTATAGTTGCAAAAATTAAAAAAAAACCAAAAAGAGGACTCGTTTTTTCACACAGTTTAGGTTCAAAAATGTTGTGCAAGAGTAAGGTTAATGGTGAAATCGATACTCCAAAAAAAATGTCAAGTTTTTTTCAGCTCATAAGGCAAATTTGTGGATATATAGCACCTAGAAATTCATTTTCATACTCTTCAAATAATTCAAGCAAAATGTTCACTTAAAAGGACACAAAAGTGTCCAAGGACATAAAAGTGTCCTATTACCATTCTAGTGTTAAGGGAGTAGATTCGAGCATCTGTCAACATATGATACCCCTTAAAAATGATGCTAATCCACATAGACAACGCCCCTATACTTATAATGAAACATTTGCTAAAAAAATCAAAGAGGAGGTAGACAAGCTTAAAGAGACGGAGTTCATCTACGAGATCGAACACACAAAGTGGGTATCGCCAATCATGATAGTACCCAAAAGAACGGTAGATTACAATTTTCTGTGAATCTCAAGTAGGTAAATGCTGCCACGATAAGAGACAACTATCCCTTATCCATCACAGATCATGTGATTGAGAGAGTTGCAGGTAAGAAAGCTTACAAATTTTTTGATGGCTTTTTGAGCTACAACCAGCTCACAATAGAGATAGAGGATCATCACAAAATAGCCTTTGCAAAAGAATGGGGCATATTCACTTATAGGGTGATGCCATTTTGTCTACTGACCATTGCACTTGCCACATTCTAGAATATCTAAGATAATTCTTAGAAATCTATATGGACGACTTGTGCATGCATTCTACAAAGAGACAAGCATGTTGAACACTTGAAGAAGATCTCTGAGAAGTGCAAAACTTATTGTATCTGCCTAAACCTAAAAAATGTGTCTTCATGGTAAGACAATGTAAAATATTGGGACACATAGTGTCCAAAAATGACACTTCTACGGATCTTGAGAAGATACAAGTTATTGTATCTCTTCCAAGATCCACCAAAGTGAGGGAGGTACAAGCCTTTATGGGCCATTGCGGATACTACTGAAGTTTATCTACATTTCAATATACAAATGGTGTTGAGGTGAAGCAAACATGTGATTCCCTTGCTCACCCATTAGTTCTCTATAGAATGAAAGGCAGCCATCAATCATTGAGCAAACACGATCACTTGTGCTAATATATAGATGTTTATAAAAGTAGGAAAAGGACAAAATACTTAGGCTATGTATAGAGCCATCTGAGAGAGGTTTATACTCTAGACAAGCTCATATACAAACAATGGGGTTTCACAATGCAAAAATCCAAACCTATCAGAGATTGATGAGACTTGGGATATATTGGCCTCATATGCAGAGAAGTGTCCATGACTATGTTATTTCATGTGATACTTGTGCAATTCAAAATCCAATTAAAAACTCTACACTATTCCAAATAATGGAAGCACCCAAGTGGGGGGACTACATCATGGACTACATAGAACATAGAACATAGAGTCTTGTCAGCAAACATGAGTAGATCCAGACTATGATCAATCTACAGAGAAGCAAAAAAACTATGTAGTCATTGAAAATAACCTTTATCGGAGAGGTATCGATGACAACTTGAGAATTTTTTCTACAGAGAATGAATACTTATCGATTTTTGAGCAAGCACATGCCAGACTAATAGGGGGTCACTTTTTGACAGACAAAACCGCAAAAGCAATACTTCTTGCAAGAATTTGGTGGCCAACTTTGTACATGGATTCAGAGCAATACATCAATTAATGTGATGATTGCCAACAAATAAAAGTACCTATGTGATGTGATGAAATGACATTAAGAACAATGATGGGTGCAGGGATTTTTGCCAAATGGGGGATAGACTTTGTTGGACCTATCTCACCACCGGCATCTCAAACGCATGCTCAATACATCATAGTGGCAACAGATTATTTGACAAAATGGGTAGAAGTCAAAGCAACACAGAAAAATGATGTTAGGACAACACAAGATGTAGTTCCCCCACTTGGGTGCTTCTATTATTTACTCAATATGGGATCCCGATTGAGATAGTAAGTCATCATGGAACTCCTTCATCAACAATATGGTTGACTATCTATTGCAATAATCTATAATGCTTCATTTGAAATCAGTGCCATATCACCCTCCAATAAATGGCGAAGATGATAGCACAAACAAAATCCTATGCATGATGCTCACAAAAATTGTAAACAAATCAAGAGCCGATTGGGTTAGAAACTATACTCAACTTTATAGGCATATAGGTTAGCATACAAAACTCCATTGAATACAATACCTTTCAACTTTGTATTTTGGATAAATGTCATACTGCCCATAGGATTCTTGATCCCTACACTACAAGTTGCACAAGACTTAGGTTGGACTGCACATGAGTTGTCTAGAAGACTAGAGCAGCTAACCAAACTAGATGAGTCTTGACTCAAAGTTTTTGCATCCATCTATGCACAAAAATGACAAACAAAAGAATTTCATGACCAACACGTAATCAACAAGGAGTTTCAAAAGGGAGACTATGTATTAGTCTATACCTTGAAGCAACACTCTAAGAAACTAAAAAAGCAAGGTAATGGGCCACTTGTGATCAATGAAATATGAACAACCATGTCATACAACTTGCAATTTAGTGGCATCTTTTTGAACCACTTCTTGCACCAGAGGGGTTGATTTTCTAGAATAATGAGTAGGTGCTTAGTTTTCAAAGGTAAATCCATGTTGTCCCCTCTTTTGTTAGGCTCAAGAGCTAGCAATAGCTTTCTTTTCCACAAGATGGCATCTTGTTTCATGAGCGGTAAAGGAATCATATCATGGCCAAAGTTCTTGACAACTTCATCAAGCTTGATCATTAATAGGGCCACGGATTCCAATACCTTGAGCTCATACTCCATGTATTCTCTATCAGAGGGATCTCGAATGTCTAAAATCCAGATCTTGACCTCCTCTCTTACATCCAGTGTTTCCTCTATATCTACAAAATCATGTAGACCTCCCTTAGTAGATGTGCTTGGTAGATCTATTGGGGTAGGTCTACCCTTATAGATATGCATGTCCCTTTGCTAGCTGGTGTTTTGTCTATTGGATCTCTTGATCCTTTTATGTTTGGATAGCCATGTGCCCCACCACCATGATCTATCTATCAAATTTTTCCTAGGAGAGCTCCGCTTTGAGTGCCTTCAACTCTTCAAGTACTACAATTGGAGCTTGTGATGTGGAAGCTAGAGTTGTTGTATCTTGGATTGTCGGGAGCTTTGAGTGGGTGTGCTTCAAAAAGTCGTAATAGTCGCTTAGTTTTGTGTTTTGATGTTGCTCTTTCTCCGGCTCCTCTTCCAATCTTTGTTGTCCTGATCTTGTTTCAATTGCTTGATACAATCAGGCATAGATCTATAATTGAATCTACTTTGTCTTTCACAATGTTGATCATCCATTGGATATACTTTCTTGTTTCTTAAAGAAAGTCAGTCTTCTTTGTACCATGTTTTAGTTTTGATGTCAGTCAAGTATCACACAGTGTCAAGAAATGGGAGCAAACAACATCATTAATGTTGTATGTGGTAGAAATCTCCTCCAAATTTTCACATGGATTCTCCTCATTGAGCACATTGAATTTCTCATCAACTCATCTTGAATAATTTGATCTTGTTTCAATTGCTTGATACAATCAGGCATGTCTATAACGCTTGATGTGTCCTTTGCACCCTTAGACAGAACAATCATTTTAGTCTCTATTTCTGTCTTAATCTTCTCTACTCCATCTTTGTCTAGACCACACAAATACCTGATTGTTGCCCCTGGTTTCTTATTCTCTCTCTCTAATTGCTCTATGATCTTCAACCATCGATCATAAATAGGGTCAGAGTAAGTGACCATATGAGCTTGTTTGGTGATGAATGATACACAAGAAAAAATCCTTGCCATTTTGAGAAATGCCTGCAAAACCAAAAACAGATAGAATATAAGAATTTTAGGGGTTTTTTCATTATATAGCCATGAGAGAGAAATTAAAAAAAACTTACATCCCAAGGTGTGCGAGATTTTGCGCCTTGTTTTTCTCTAATGTTTGGACGTGATGGGTGTTTTTGAAATATCCACTCACTGCAAAGATGCTTGAGAATGTCATTGCAAGGTTGCTTAACATATAGCACTTTGGCCTCCTCATTTGCTATATGGTTGTTGCAACCTGTGGGGATGGATCTACACCAATCCGGGCCTTTCTTTTCTCATAAACTTGTATTAGATCCTGGGAGCCACCACCCTTTTTCATTTCTTAAAATTTTAACATTTTGGTTGCATAAATTGAGTGTTGGCCATCAATGATCTAAAACTTGTATTCAAAAAGTCTTCTTCTTCTACCCCAGTACGTATCATTGGAACTCCGAACTTTTGGCCACAATTCTTTACAGGAATTAGATAAGCACATAATGTAGGCCGATTTGCACTTGCTCCAAAGAAGAGCATACAATTTTGTACTTGATTGGGCTTTAGTTGACGATTATTTATATTGATTGGAAGCAAGAAAACAATTAGTCACAAGAATCTAGTACTCCTTATATCATATGCAAAATATTTTTCCACACCTCCTGTAGCATGCTTCTTTGCTTTTTGGACCTCATTTAGGCTCAAAAAACCTTAATAAGGGTTGACTACTTGTGTCCTTGGTCTCAAAATGGATTTATCTACATCTGCAACACCAGATGTTGTAACACACATGCCTTTTTGGTTGTGATCTTCTTGGTTGATTTCTTATCCTTCACTTGCTTGCCTTTTATAGAAATAATGATTGCATCTTGTAGCCTACCTATAGTGATATTGAATAAATATTCATTAACGTCCCAACCTCGTGAAAACATTGTCTCTCACTTGTCTTTGACCATTTTTTTAACGACATAGGAATTTGTCAATAGTTGGTACTCAAAATTGCTAGGTATCCCAATGTTAATGCACTCAATGTTTAGATGTCCTTCAACTATTGAAACAATTGCAGAGACTACCTACCCTAGATCATCAAATCTATTCTCTTCTTTTTCACTAGACACAAAGACATGCACTTTATGAAATTGTGCACCTTGCACTCCATAAATGTCTTACCATTTTCTCTCATCATCACTTGCAAAGTCAACATTAACAGGAACTGCCACAGATTTTTGTTTTGAACCATGTTTTCTCTGAATCAAAGAAAACACAAATGATTAGTTAGAATCTATAACAACATGTTGAATATGATCATTCTTTAAAAGCGTATAAAAACTTAATTAACAAAAAAAATTATTTACACTCTTCAGGACTATTAAATTCTAAAATCAATCATTTATCCATGTAGACATTTGATAACCAAAAGTATCCTAGATCCCACAAGTCATTTAAATTAAGTTTTTTAAGGTAGTACATCTTGCATCCTTTAAAATTATCCATTTGCAATACATTTTCATGATTTTATGCATCTTAGATCCACCACTTGGCCATTCTAACCAAGCCTTGAAAGGTGGGTGCATCAAAAATCCACCACTTGACCATTCTAAGCAAGTCTTGAAAGGTGGATATAATTGTTGGCGTATCCTAAATCCATCAAATTGCATTTTTAAATAAAGTGTACATGTAGGATAGATAGATCTTAGATTCACTATTTCACCATTCTAGCCAAGTCTTGGAAGGTAGGTGCATCCACGATCCAACACATTCTAACCATGTTTTGGAAGGTGGATGCAATGGTTAGTATCTCATTGAATCCATCAACTTCACATTTTAAACAATCCACCACCCAACCATTCTAACCAAGTCTTCAAGGTGGTTATAATTAAGATCCACCACTTGGACATTCTAACCAAATCTTGCAAGGTGATTGGTTGGTTTCTCCTACGTCCACCATCTATCAATTTTAAACAGTGTTTGTAGGAAAGATAGACCATAGATCCACCACTTGGCCATTCTAACCATGTCTTAAAGTAAGGTGCATTCAACACCTGGCCATCATAACACTTGTAATTTTACACAAAGTTTGTGGGATGAGTAGACCCTAGATCCACCACTTGTCCATTCTAACTAAGATTTGGAAAGTAGGTGCATCAAACATCCACCACTCGGTCATTCTAATCAGGTCTTGCAAGGTGGATACAATGGTTGCTTTCTCCAACATCCAACACCTTTCAATTTTAAACAAAGTATGTAGGATAGGTAGACCATAGGTTCAAAACTCATTAGAAAAATTTTGGACTCTCAAATGGACCCTATAAGGACTTTGACTTTCTCCCTCTTATCCAAAATGGAGGCTCGGTAAAAAATTTATAAATAAAATCAAAACTTGTTGAACCTTTTGAATTTAGAATGTACTCATCAATCTAATGATTGATATATAGCATGCCATCAGATTCCTTATATTTTAGAAGATTATATTTTTTGATGTGACAACTCCATCTTATAAATGGAATCTCTCCCCACATTTTAGCTTTAGTGGGGAGCGGGAGACCATAACTTCTACAAATCAACTCCAAATTTGTTGGTGTTTGGGGATTTAGAACCTACTTTCTAAGATCTTTCCAATGATATTTTGTTTGATAGGGTTTTGACAAAGTGTTCATGTACTTCACTAGGTTGTCCACTTTGGACAAGAGAGGCAAAGTCAAAACTCCTTATAGGCTTGGGGGGTGCACTATGTAATCATGTTAATGTATAATGTGAGTTCAAAAGGAGGGGTTTTGAAATGCAAAAATTTTAGGCAATTTAACAGAGATACATTAAAATAAGGGACTCTTATATTCAATTTTGGAAAAAAATCCTAAAATAAAGGGTCATTTTATTCATTCAAACATGTTAAAAGAGGGGTTTTATTAATACCCCGCGAACTCACATTATATAGAGGGGCACTGAATAGTGAACCCCCCGAGTTTATAGGGCCCCTTTGAGAGTCCAAATTTTTCCTAATGTGGCCATTATAACCAAGTTTAGAAAGGTGGATGTAATAATTGATGTCTCTCGGATCCACCACATTGAAATTTTAAACAAAGTGTGTGGGATAGGTAAACTCGAGATCCACCACTTGACCATTCTCACCAAGTCTTGATGGTGGTTTCATCCAACATCCACCACTCACCCACCATTCTTGGGAGGAGGGTGCATCCAAGATTCACCACTTGGCCATTCTAACCAAGTACTGGTAGGTGGGTGTATCCAAGATCTACTTGGTCATTCTAACAATGTCTTCAAGTTGGGTGAATTCAACACTTGGAATTTTAAAGAAATTTTTGAGATGAGTAGATCTTAGATCTGCCACTTAGCCATTTTAACCAAGGCTTCAAATGTGGACGCAATTGTTGTTGTCTCCTAGATCCACCACCTTGAAATTTCAAATAAAGTGTGTGAAAAAGGTAGATCTTAGGTCCTCCACTTGGCCATTCTAAGAAAGTCCTAGAAGGGGAGTGCATGCAAGATCCAACACTTGGCCATTCTAACCAAGTTTTGAAAGGTGGATGCAATGGTCGGTGTCTCCTAAATCTACTAGCTTCCAATTTTAATCCAAGTGTGTGGGATAGGTAGCCCTTAGATCCACCACCTAGATATTCTAACCAAGTCTTGAATGTGGTTGCATCCAAGATCCACCACTAGCCAATGTAACCAATTCTTGCAAGGTGGATGCAATGATTGGTTTCTCCTACACCCATCACCTTACAATTTTAAACAAATTATTTAGGCTAGGTAATCCCGAGATCCACCACTTGGCCATTCTCACCAAGTCTTGAAGGTAGATGAATCCAACATCCACCACTCACCCATTCTAACCAAATCTTGGGAGGTGGATAAATACAAGATCCACCACTTGGTCATTCTAACCAAGTATCGGTAAGTGGGTGCATCCAAGATCCACCACTTATCCATTCTAATGATGTCTTGAAGTTGGGATTATAGGTCCACCACTTGGCCATTTTAACCAAGTCTTGAAATGTGGATGCATTCTTGACATTTCAAATAAAGTGTATGAAAAAGGTACATCCTAGATCCACCACTTGGCCATTAGAAGAAAGTCCTAGAAGGTGAGTGCATCCAAGATTCGAACCAATTTTTGGAAGGCGGATGCAATGGTTGGTGTGTCCTAAATCTACTAGATTTCAATTTTAAACAAAGTGTGTGGGATAGGTAGGCACTAGATCCACCATTTGGACACTCTAACCATGCCTTGAAAGGTGCGTGCATCCAAGACTCACCAATTGGCTATTCTAACCCAGTCTTGCAAGGTGGATGCAATGGTTGGTTTCTCCAACATCCTACATCTTGCAATTTTAAACAAAGTGTGTGGGATAACTAGACCATAGATCCACCAATTGGCCATTCTAACCAAGTCTTGCAAGGTGGAGCAATGGTTGGTTTCTCCTATATCCTATATCTTGCAATCTTAAACAAAGTGTGTGGGATAATTAGACCATAAATCCACCACTTGGCCATTTTGACCAAGTTTTTTAGATGAGTGATACAAGATCCACCAATTTTCCATTCTAGCCAAGTCTTGAAAGGTGGATGCAGTGGTTGATGTCTCCTAGATCCACCACTTGGTCATTCTCACCAAGTCTTGAAGGTGGGTGCATCCAACATCCACCACTTACCCATTCTAACCAAATCTTGGGATGTGGCTACAATGGTGGGTTTCAACTTTCTCCTAGATCCACCACCTTGCAATTTTAAGCAAAGTGCATGTGATATTTAGACCTTAGATCCACCACCTCGCCATTCTAACCAAGTCTTAAAGGTGAATGCATCTAACATCTATCACTTACCCATTCTAATCAGGTCTTGGGAGGTGGTTGCAATGGAGGGTTTCTCCTAGATCCACCACTTTGCAATTTTAAACAAAGTGTGTGTGATACATAGACCTTAGATCCACCACCTAGCCATTCTAACCAAGTCTTGAAGCTAAGATTTTCCACTTGGCCATTATAATCAAGCCTTTCAAGGTGGATAAAATGGTTGATTTGTCCTACGTCCACCACCACCTATCAATTTTAAACAAGGTTTGTAAGAACAATAGACCATAGATCCACCACTTGGCCATCCTAACCAATTATTGGATGGTGGGTGTGGTAATTCTAACCATGTCTTGAAGTTACTAAGCTTTGGAAGGTGGGTGCCTTAAAGATTCACCACTTTGTCATCCTAACCAAGGTTTTGAAATGTGGATGCAATCATTGATGTCTCCTAGATTCGCCACCTTGCAATTTCAAATAAAGTGTGTAAAAAAGGTAGATTCTATATTTATCCTTTGGCCATTCTAAGCAATGCATGCAAGATCCAACACTTGGCCATTCTTACCAAGTTTTGGCAGATGGATGCAATGTTTGGTGTCTCCTAAATCTATCAGCTTTCAATTTCAAACAAAGTTGTGTGTGATAGGTAGACCTTAGGTCCACCATTTAGCCGTTCTAAAAACATGGTTGCATCCACAATCTACCACTTGGCCATTCTAACCATGGCTTGCAAGGTGGATGCAATAATTGGTTTCTCCTACATTGAGCACCGTGAATTTTTAAACAAAGTATGTGGAATAAGTAATCCACCACATGGCCATTCTAACCAAGTCTTGAAAGGCGGATGCAATGGTTGATTCTTGTAGATCCACCACCTTGAAATTATAACCAAGCATTGGAAGGTGGATGCTTCAAAGATCTACCACTTGGCCATTCTAACCAGGTCTTGGAAGGTGGATCTTGCATCCACCACTTGGCCATTCTAACCAAGTCTTGGAAGGTGGATACAATGGTTACTCTTTCCTTGATTCATCACCTTGCAATCTACCACATGGACATTCTAACAAATTCTTGAGAGGTGGTTGCGTTCAAGATCCACTATTTGTCCATTGTAACCAAGTCTTGAAGCTCTGTGCATCCAACACTTGGTCATTCTAACACTAGCAATTCTAAACAAAGTGTGTGGGATAGGTAGACAGTAGATCCACCATTTGTACACTCTAAACAATCCTTGAAAGGTGGGTGCATTTAAGATCCACCACTTGGCCATTCTAACCAAGCCTTGAAAGGTGGATACAATTGTTAGTGTCTCCTAGATCCACCACCTTGCAATTTCAAATAAAATGTGTAGGATAGGTAGACCCTAAATCCACCAATTGGTCATTCTAACCAAGTCTTGGTAGGTTTGTGTATCCAACATCCACCAGTTGGCCATTATACAATGTCTTAAATCAGGGTGCATTTGACACTTGGTCATCCTGACACAAGCAATTTGGGATTAATAGACCCTAGATCCACCACTTAGCCATTTTAACTAATCTTTGGAAGGTGGGTGCATTAAAGATCCACCACTTGGCCATTATAATCAAGGCTTGAAACGTGGATGAAATTGTCGGTGTCTCCTAGATCCACACCCTCTCAATTTCAAATAAAGTGTGTGAAACAGGTAGACCCTAGATCCATTACTTGGCTATTCACACCAAGTCTTGGAAGGTGAGTGCATCATAGATCCAGCACTTGGCCATTCTAACCAAGTTTTGGAAGGTGGATGCATGGTAGGTGTCTCCTAAATCCATCAACTTCCAACTTTAAACAAAGTAAGTGTGTGTGTGTGTGTGTGTGTGTGTGTGTGTGTGTGTGTGTGTGTGTGTGTGTGTGTGTGTGTGTGTGTGTGTGTGTGTGTGTGTGTGTGTGTGTGTGTGTGTGTGTGGGATAGGTAGATCTTAGATACACCACCTAGGCATTTAGCCAAGTCTTAAAAATGAATGCTTCCAAGATCCACCATTGGCCATTCTAGCCAAGCCTTGTGGTTGCATCCAAGATCCACCCACTTGGCCATTCAGATCAACTCTTACCAAGTGGATGCAATGGTTGGGTTAACCTACATCCACCACCTATCATTTTTAAACAAAGTGTATGGGAAATCTAGACCCTAAATCCATCACTTGGCCATTCTAACCAATCCTTGGATAGTGGATGCATTATAGATCCACCACTTGGCTATTCTAGGTCTTGAATGATGGATGCATTAATTAGTGTCTTCTAGATCCACCACCTTGCAATTTTAAATAGAGTGTGTGAGATAGGTAGACCTTAGATCCTCCATTCCAACCAAGCCCTTGGAAGGTGGGTGTATACAATCCGACATTTGGACATTCTAACCAGGTATTGAAAGGTGGATGCAGTTGTTGGTGTCTCCATGGGCGATATCATCAAATTTTAAAAATAAACCACCGATAATAACCAACATGGCCCATGCACCTTTGAACTCCTTTATAGTTTTTAGGTGGTGGCAAATTGAAAATGACTTTAATTTTACTCTCATCTATAGAAATCCCATTCTTGGACACTACATGCCCGAAAATGACTCCATGTTTAACATGGAATTGGCATTTGAAAGGGTTTAATGAGATGCAATACAATCTACACCTTTCAAACTTGTTTTATAGACATGATAGATGGTCTTTCCAAGAAGAATAAACACAAAGGTCATCTAAAAAAGCTTCACAAAACTCTCTTAAAGCAGTGTTTATTAATCTTTGGAATGTAGTAGGGGCATTTGTTAATCCAAAAGCCATAACACAAAATGTAAACACTCTAAATTTAAATAAAAGCAGTTTTTCCTTGGTCCTCTAGTGAAATTGTGATTTGATTGTAACCAGAGTATCCATCTAAAAATATATAAGCTTCCTTGCCTGCAACTCTTTCAAGCACATGTTTCGATTATGGCAAGGGATAATGGTCTCTCCTAGTGGCTACATTAACCTTCTTGAGATCCACGCACACTATAAGTTTCCCGTTCTTTTCTAGCACAATAACTTTTGGAGACACCCATTATGAGTGCTCAATAAGGTATATGAATCCACATTTGATAAGCTTTTACAGTTCTTCGTGAACAATCTTTGCATACTTAGGATTCATTGGGTAGGGTCTTTATTGAATTGGTTTAGCAATGCTAATCATTGGAATTGTATGTTGCACTACAGAAGGTGGAACGCCCTTCATTTCATGAGATGTTCAAGTACATATGTCCTTGAATTCCTTAAGGAGCTCCTTCAGTACACATTCCTTGGTCTTTGTAATGTCTTGGGCAATGGAAGAAGGTTTGGACTCCTATTTCCTTAACGCTCATTTAGATTACAGTGAGAATTCAAATTCTTTAAGAGACTAATAAAGTCTCTCACTAACTCACCTTCCTCCTGTTGGGATTTCTAGAGCTGAGAGGCTACACCCCAAAGCACTCCCTCTTGTTTGTACTCTTTCAAGAACAATCTCCTAAGAGTGGGATAGTACATGTGCTCTTCATTCCTTAGGGTTCTATACCAATCCCCTACCTTCCCACTTAGATTCAAGCTTGAAGCCTTGCACTTATGTAGTTCATTGTGCTCTTTTAGGGAATCGCATACGTGTTCAAATACCTCAATATTCTTTCTAACATCTCCGTCTCCATTGAACTTTTTGTGAGCTTAACTACCTGTATTGCTTTGCTTCTAGGATCTCTATCAGGTGTAGTATACATATATTCAGCAATAGATCGACTGATAGCTTGAGAAAATGTTGCCAAGTCACCCAAGTGAGCAGGTATAGTGGGAGGAAGTGCTCCCTAGATTGCATGTGGATTAGGGGTTAGCATTTGTTTTGGCATACGGGCGGTACGTGAGTCCTATGCTTGGTACGACAGTACCATGCAGTGGCCCAAAGTTTATATGTGTGTCCCTAAGCATAGAAAATTTGGGATGTGACATGTTAATGCTAGCTGCTACGGCCCTACTAAAATAAGGGCTTGGATAAGGTGGTTGTGGAGCATAAACTGTTGCAACAATTGGGGGTGTAGGAGCTACATGAGCATGAGGGGCAAAAGATATATTTAATTGATAATGGTATATTTTTTCCATGCTCATCATAGCGGTAGGCATGGTAGCCATAGTGTCATCAAGAGAAAGATAAGATAAATTTGGAAAGGTAAAACTATCACTTGTGGGCTCGGACTGTATTGAGACTCCTCGTGAAACAACATATGAAGGATCCACGAAGCTCACTGAAGGAGTCTCCATTTGTGATGAGGTTAATTTTTTAGCTTTCCCTGTATCCAAGAATCTCATGAGACCCATTGAAGGCATGTTAATTCCTTTGTTTTGCCTCTCCAACTCTTTGTTGTTGCTCCTCTAAGCTAGTAGCGCCCAATGTGGATTGTAGAACATCTAACCAATACACATGGTATGTGTGACCCGTGTATAGGTCACTTAAAGTCTTTGTTTGTAGTTCATACTTCCAATTTTCATTTAGAAATTCCCCATCTAGGATTGAGTAAGTAGGGGTGTCCGAAGTGGATGCAATGTGGCTCCCTATGGTCTGACCCTTAGTAGCTGCTAATTCGGGAGTACTTTATTGCTTGACTGGCATGAATGTTGTCATAGGGGCCTTTGCCTTTAGTTCTCTGCATTTCTCTGCCTTGCATAAGCTTTCAATTTCCTTTTCCCTAGCTTCATGGTTATAGCACTTGACCTCTTACACTTCGGTAAGGCTCCCACCATCAGGTAATATAACTTCAGAGGGGAATAGCTCTAAAGGGAAAGGAACCACTAGCTATTTTGGCCGTTTTCACTTGATTTTTTCTTATTTTCCTACTTTTTTTAATGTGTTGATGTGGAATAGGTCATGTTTTAGCTCAAAACGAGCGTATCATTTAGAGGAATGTAGGATGCTTTATAGCACACAAATTGATTATTGAAAGCTCTTATAACCCCCAAAATAATCAATTTCTACTTGGACGTGTAGACAAAAGAGGGAAAGTCTAAAGGAAGCTAGTGGAGGGAAAAGGAGGAGCCCTTATCCCACATTCCCCATTCCACCTTTCAAGTAGTAGGGTATATATATGAAACCATATTTAACTACTATCACTAGACCAAGACCAAGACAGTTCTCATGCCTGGGGTCGGGGACGAGGACTTTTCAACTTTTTTTTCAACAAAACAAATCCTGAATCAAATTTTCTCAGCCAGCTGTGTGGCTTTTTTTGTTGGAGTTGATTTTTTATTTATTTATTTTTACTTTATGGATTTCTTTTTTTTTTCAAAAACCCAAAAAGTACAAAAATTAAAATATAAAATACAAAAATTACAAAATCATAAAGCTTGTAGAAATTAATGAAAATGCAAAAATTTATGTAGAGAGCCAAAAAAACACAGAAACTGCTTCAATAAAACAGCTTCTCTCACCCAAAACAGCAAATATACATTACTGCAATAACAGATCTATGAAAAACAACAGTTGAGCTGACAGGTCTAGTCTATCGTACACAACCCTGTACAAAAATATAGGAAAACTATAAAAAACTAGCAGCACAGCTGCGTTTGAAGCTTGACGCACAACGCCTCCACGATAACGGTGCCAAAAATGTTGGACTATAGGGAACTTGATGTGCGTCATGTGTGAGCCACTGAGGCTGCAAACACACAACCAAGATGTAGGAAATCTCATAGACACAGACGGGTGTGTCACTCACCTCTATGTAGTTGTCGATGCAGGAAACTCGCATTGCCATGAAGAGGGAGCACGCCGCTGCTGCTCAACCACCTCGTCGCTAACGTATCGCTGCTTCCTCACACTTGCTCACCCACACACTCTCCCTCATGCCCACACACTCTCCCTCATGCTCACACACAACAAGAGATAGCACACGAGAGGCCCCAAGAGTAAAACCATACATTCGAGAATGAGCAAAGCTAGGGTTATAGACCACTTATGTGAGTCGTCCCATCCACATATGGGCACCCACATTTGGCCTATAGTCCAACATGTTCTCTCTCTCTCTCTCTCTCTCTCTCTCTCTCTCTCTCTCTCTCTACTAAATTTGGTGTGTGCCTATTATCAGCAATCACCCATGAATAAACATGTGGAACCGACAAGCCCAGCCCATGACTCAATATAAATAAATGAGAGTGCCGCTTAAAGTGAACACTGAGAGGATACATATTCTCCCCCTGTTGTTAGTACACAAGGCCTTCAACTTATTGCCTGACTGGATTTTTGCCATAGCTAGGAACTTTTGGAAGACACTAAGGACTTTGTCTTTCCTCTTTAAGAGGTAGACCCACACCTTTCAATTAGATTCACCTATGAAAGTTAGGAAATGTAACGCCCTCCCTAGAGACTTATGTGGCATAGACCCACATAGATCACTATATACTAAATCTAGAGGATTCCCCAACTTTCAATCTAATGGCAATGAGTTAAGCCTAGTCTATTTCTCATATATGCAATGTTCACACAGACTAAAATTAGAATAGTGTAACACACAGATATAACCAAAATGTTGTAGATGCGTTTTTCACTTTTGACTCATATGACCAAGCTAGCTATGCCACAACTCAGTAGAAGGAAGAGTTCTCTTTCATAGAAGAGAACTCTTTCATAGATAGAGTTCTCTTCATAGAAGAGAAATACAAGAAATATAATGATCCAGAATTTTTTCTTTGAGCATGACCAAGTTATCTTTTCTAATCATCCAAGAACCATTGCCAAACACTGTAGTGTATCCAAGATCATCAAGCTGTCCTACTGAAACCAAGCTCTTACTTAGCTTTGGCACATGTCTAATACCTCGTAGCATGAACTTAGTATTTTTGCACATACTCAATTTCACATCTCGAATGCCACATATCTAATAAGAATCACCCAGCTTAATTGAACCATGTGTAGAAGGATAACTTGAGAACCACTCATTGTGAGGAGTAACATGAAAATTGGTACCTAAGTCAGTAGTCCCATTCTGCACCTAGCATTCTTCAAGAGCCAACAATGCCTCTAGACTCTCATAAAAAATGAAGACTAGCATATCTGATGGTTGTGTCATGTTAGGAACAACATCAACATGTGGAGACTCAATGACATTGAGCTCCTCTATCTTCACACTGCTCTCAAGAGGTGCAAGACTTACAATAATGGCTTACCCTTCTCTCTTTGCAAAAACAAAAATCTTTCTTCATGCTACCTTTCTTGTGATAATGATAGCATTCAATGTTCCTTGTGTCACAACCATGGCTCTTGCTACATGCATTCTTGTAATTCTAAGAATGATCGTGACTCCAACTACAACCTCTCTACCTTTGATTGTCTCATTGGCTACTTCCACTTTCCATGTATGCATCACCATGCCCATTAGTGTCAAGAGACTGATGTTGAATCTTTTTGTGAGCAAAGCATTGGTAACATCACTGAAAAAAGCTTGCACTTAGGGACAGAGTTACTAATGGTAGTGTTAAATGTGTCCCATGATGCAGACAAAGAACATAGCAAGAAAATGGCTTTCATCATCCAAAATCAAGCCCCTTTCATGTTAATTGAGTAATCACAATGCTAAACTTGTTCAAGTGTGAACTAACACTGCTATCTTCTTTCATGTTAAGTCACATAAGCTTATTCCTCAAAAACACTATGTTTGATGCATTGTTACCATCCCATGTCGAGCATAAAAACTCCCATATTTCTTTAGCATTGGTCTTGTCCATAATCATGAAGAATATAGACTCACTAAGATGCAATCTAATAGTTTCCGTGATAGGAGAATTAAGCTCCTTCCATTGAGCATCAGTGTACAAACCCTTTATATGCTCTTTCAATGGTATTGCAAGTCCTTTATTGACTAGCACATTGAAAGCATTCTTCCATGTAGTGAAATTTGTGCCATCAAATATCTTAATGTAGTACTCTTCTTCTTCACAGTCATACTAACAAGAGATAACTGCAAGAGAGTAATGCTAAGAACTTATGGAAATTTTTTTGACAAAAAATTTTGCCAGAGTCTCTCTACACAATGATCAAAATCTCAACTAGGAATTGAGCAAATCACTGCAGTAGCAATGTAGAAGAGTGTTGTAAGTAAACTAGAGAACTCGCAGGAAATATCCGACAGAGTCTCCTCTGTACGAGGAGCAAAATATCAACCCAAATCAAGATAAAGTCAATCCATAAAATATCAAGAGTGCTCTCTAAGCACAAACAACAAAGAGCTGATCAAGACAATTGACAAAGGTGATTGACACCAACAAGGCATCAAAAGCACCTATACCCTTCTATACATGTCCTATGATGAGGCCACAAATGGGGATCTCTAGAGCTTAATCCACCTCACCCTAGGTAACCCGGCTTCCAGTGCTTGGCTTCAAAAAACCTCACGCAATGACTCTCACAAGAAGTTACACAGACATTACTAGCCATAGTCTTAGAAAGGGCTCTTCTGGACCGAGTCTCAAAAATGATTGGGATTGTTGAAACAAGCCAAAATAAGCTCCACAAGTGATGCACAAGGCAGTTTTTGCAACTCAACATACATACAAAACATAAAACTGTCACTGCAAGATCATAGGACACGCGCTCAAACAGGTGCCATTGTGATGTAAGCAAAGTCTGGACTAAAGTGAGCTCCCTGCAAGGAGTAAATATTGCTCTCAACAAAGCACAAGCATGCATTGTTTCCGTATTAAACCTATCTATCTATCTTTACTATACTATAATATATAAAGGGGCAAAGGATCCCCCCCCCCCGGCACAAGTCGAAAGCTCCTTTCTCCAATGAGTGAACGCTGCAACCCATCAACACAGTGCAAGAGAGAGAGAGAGAGAGAGAGAGAGAGAGAGAGAGAGAGAGAGAGAGAGAGAGAGAGAGAGAGAGAGAGAGAGAGAGAGAGAGAGAGAGAGAGAGAGAGAGAGAGAGAGAGAATTCCCATGTCCATCACAATAAGGATCTTTGTGCACACACCTGCTGGCACACAAGTTCTAATGGTCATTCAGTTGACCTCGCATTGTGCTCATTACAGCAACCACGCATGCCATCATAGACATGTTGTGCACCCACAAAACATGTGTGTGTGTGTGTGTGTGTGTGTGTGTGTCCCACATAGACACACACACCCTGCCGGTGCAGAGGCTCCAATGGTCATCCAACTGACCTTGCAATGTTCTTATTGAAGCCATCATAGGCATGTTGTATGTCCTTACACACACATACACACACCTACGTCCACAAGTTGTAGGTTGCACACACACACACACACACATGTTGGCACGTGCACACACAAACACATGTATAGGTTGCAACGCGCACATAGTGCACACCCACAGCTGCTCCACCTCTATCGTCCAAGCTTGCACACACATACCTGCTACGTGTGTGCGTGTGTGTGTGTGTGTGTAGCTGTTTAAATCTTAACTAATACGACATAATTGAATTTTTCCATTCAAAAGATAGCTGGCCAAGGAACAATGAACTAATATGTACAAAAATAACTCAGTATCAAAATTATTTAGGTACAATGATTGTAAGAAAGAGGTCCTCTTTCAGTAGGGTTGGTAGTAAAAAAACTTCCCCGTTCCTCAATGGGTATTTCATCACAGTAATGTTGTTTGCCAAAGAAAAGAAAACCCTCCAAGATACGATAGAGTCCTTACCTGCATCCATCCAAACAAGACAACAATTCTGTTAGCCTTGGATGTGTTTTACAGGTATCAACGGACTATATCAGTTGTTATCCATGTCCATCTTATAGGTTTTTAATTACTTTAGACAAGCAAGTTTATTCATTAGTTTTGGTATGTTTAGCAGTCTTTTATATCACTTTATAGTCTATGGTGAAGTCCATCAGTAGTAAAACTACGAGCCATAGTTTAGTAGCTATGTATAAAAGCAACCATATAGTTACCTTCAAGATCAATAGCACCCATGGTATAAAAGGGTATTTCTTTTAGACAGAGAGATGTGAAATCCAACTTCTTTTTGTCATCCAAAAAGTCACAGATGAGGGTGGTGACAACCTTTATTTTTAAAACCAATAAGACAACCATGTAACCGGTCAAGAGAGTAGTAAGAACCCCCCCTTTTTTTTAACCAAACCTCGGCAAAAGTTTGGGAGCTATACCCAAGCCAAAATAAAACCGGCCATATAATTACCTTTATTTACATCAATCATTATCAGTTTTCAAGAACAGTAATGTCCGGCCTTACCAACCATAGCTTTTTTGCAAAGCCAAAAAAACGTGTGAGCTGCTGTATACTTACCTTCACAAAATGCCAGGCTATCACGAACTGTTAATGTCCGGCCTGATATGAGCTCCCCAATTTGTGATAAGCCTCAGTGATAATCAGTTTAATCACGTAAAAAACAAACCATTTTCGAATGCTGCCAGTCAAGTAGATGCCTCTACCTCCTTAGAGAGAGAAAAAAACAACCAGTTATAACATCGAAAAAAACCAATCATAAAGAAGTTTTTATTTCCGCCAGAGTCAGAGAGTCAAGTGGCCCATTGGTCATAACCCTTATGTTGCCACCATTTATACAGTCCGGACATCGTATCAGTCCCATTCTTGTATACACATCCAACTGTAGCATGTGTTAGGAACGGCCATCAAGCCAACCATCATGTTCACAACCATATACATACACATACTGCCATATATGCTCAAGAAGCTTTATGCGGAGATGAAGCCCTTTACAATTTCCTCAGGCTACCCTTATTGCAAAACAACCACCGACCTACGTTTTCTTATGCATAAGAGACCCACGGTCTGCCATGATGTCAAGGCTTTAATACAATAACCAGTCAGGCTCATAAACCTGCAACGAATTACGAGAATCGACAAATCCTTCAATTATACTACATAGGCAATCTATTCAGTCCTGAGGTCAGGAGATGCTTTAATGCAAGGTGGGGGTACAATATCCCTAGGTTTACCATATCAAGCTTTGTAAACGATTATCAACAGAAAAATAGCATTTGTACACAGTTCTGCAAGAAAAAAAGCCCGATGCTTAGCAGTCCCAAGGTTCAAAAAAACCTCACAGTACAATAGTTGAATTAATGCAGCGGCTACTTTCTGAGCCGAATATATGCAGGAAAAAGAATCCATTGCTCAAGTGCTTTAGGCAAAGCAGGAAGTACATAGTGCTATGGAAGGTATTGCATCTTTACTTGAACAAAAATCCTAAGCTTAGTAAGGTACCTGTGTGACTTGAGCTGCGAGCTCCATGTTGGCAAGATCAGACAGTAGCAAAAAAAACAGAAAGAAATACCTACTCCAAAGCTAAGTGAGGGGCAAGGTGTGCCCTCACCCTATTTATAGAGGTTTGAGCTTCCTTTTCTGAGCGTGATCGGCGAGAGAGGCAAGCCGCCCTCCGGTTAAGCATCTTCAAGTGATGCACAGAAACTTTGCAAGGGGAGATCTCAGCCCAGGATGCGCAGGCCGCCTCATGAGAGCCCAATGTGTTTCATTTTAGGAGAGTTTGTTTAAGCAAGGGCCTAGTCCCACCGGCCATGAGTAGCAAGTTATGAGTTAGTGTCCCATGAGTGCTTCAGAAAGAGGAGGGGGGGGGGGGGGGGGGGAGAATATAGAAGGAGGGTGAAAATAAAGCATTTAGTAATACCACAATGTGTGTGTGTGTGTGTGTGTGTGTGTGTGTGTGTGTGTGTGTGTGTGTGTGTGTGTGTGTGTGTGTGTACCAACCCTAACCCAGGCACCACACACAATGGGTCGGTAGTAGGCCCATTGTGTATGGGCCTACTACCTTATGAGAGAGATAAGACTCTCTCTTTAGAATAACAATCTAGGCCAATTGTGCCTAATGAGAGCTTGAGTGATGGTGTTACGGATCTGATTGCGATTAAATCCATTAAGGCAGTATTTTTTTATTAGTACAGAAATTTCTTCCGAGGCCATGGATGGTGTAGATGAAGAGTAGCAGATTAAGTAAAGAAGGCCAATACAGGAGCAGATAGAGGCTTTGTAAGGCCTATTGCTATTTCTTTTTCTATGTGAGGCAATTTAAGAAGATCCTTTCTCCAGATAAATCTAAGGTCATATCCACCTGGAGATGGGGAGTGAAGGGATATTGAAAGGTTAATAAATTGGGCTGATTTGCAGAAGCTCCCAAGAGTCGAACTATCAGGGATGGAAGTAGGCTCAATTCTTAGGCAGTGGGGGTATATTTGATCTATCTCCGAAGAGAACAATCTGTTGTTGATACTAAGCAGGTCATCCATATATCTAAAAGTGTGTTTGAATAGTGGAAGTTTTTTATGGTTAGTTTCCATGTTCTTAAGACACCATTTGTACTCAAAAAAGGCTAGGTAAATGTTACACATAAGTGGTGAGCAAGTGAAGCCCATAGGGATGCCAAGACACTGATTAAAGCAGCAACCACCTGCTATAATAGTACAGTTGTTCAACAACCAAAAAATGTAGGAGCAAAGTTTTGCTTCATTGAAGTGTAAAGGGTTTATGGAGTGAGATACTTGAATCCATCTAGGTTTCTTGGCTAGAGATATAAAAAAATGCTTTCTTTTTTTAGCATTGGTAAATGCTAAGTTAATGACCTTGGCTACTACTGTCTTAAGGCCAAGATCCCCACTAAGTGGGATGTTTTTGTAGCATTGTGTAATATCAGCTATAAAGATGTGGAAAATATATTGCGGAAGGTTGAGTGCGACTTCTATAGCATTTTTTGTAAGCCAAAAGGGATTGCATTGGATATTTAGGAAATCCTTGCAGATTTTATGTTTCTCTGCACAGGTGATTTCTAATTCTGTAAGAATAATAGCAAGGCAAAGAGTAATATCTTTGGTGATATCTGTGAAGATACAGTTAGAGGCATCAGATATCCATCTGAATTTATGTTTGTGGAATTTATATGTAGGAAATAGTATTGGTAACTTGGTGTTACTGATAGCGTAGCCAAGCTGTCCTAAATGTTTAGAGATCTTGTTAGAGATATCTTGCGGTGTTTTGTTGGTATGACAGA
This sequence comes from Adiantum capillus-veneris, assembly GCF_014529385.1. Lineage (NCBI taxonomy): Eukaryota > Viridiplantae > Streptophyta > Polypodiopsida > Polypodiales > Pteridaceae > Adiantum > Adiantum capillus-veneris. Next base: position 52,804,467 of record NC_140947.1, on the reverse strand, counting down.
ATTCTTTTCCTGATACTCGATCCCGAGCTGCTTTCCAAGCAAGGTGTTTGCACATAATAGGAGGATAGTTAGAGCTTTTGTCAAGCCCGACCACCAACCATTTATCTGAGATTAGTTGAAGGTCAAAATCTAGTTGAGGTGTAAGCCAAGAACTATCAGAAGAAAGCCACTTTCTAGGAAGTAGAGAAATTTTGTGAAGGAAGCATTCCTTTACTAATTCCTTTAAGTCCGGTAGGACTGTCATCTCCAGTCGGAGAGCACTGACAAGGTCAGTGAGGCAGCTAAGTAAAGCTGATAGGGCAAGGTAAGGGTTTTTTGGATAGTTGGGTATGTGATTGAGTCCTTTGGCTAGTAGCTTACGTATTGTGACATTATCGATAATGTTGAGGTCCTGAGTACAGACATGGTTCCCAAATTCTTCAAAATTCCTGCAGAATGAGGTAAATTGAATGCATGTGCAGTAAGGGATTGTTTCTTGTCTAAGAAAGTCATTGTTTAAAACTAATCCTTTTATATTATGATGATATTTCCATCCAATGAGAATATTGTCAAGTAGTTTATGATTTCCAAAAAATAAGTCAAAACACTCACAAAAAAGACTTTTTGGTAAGATCCAATCGAGAAGTATGTTGTGAAACAGACAGTGTATGTAGATAGCACCATAATTCGAATCATCTTTGCTGAGAACTTTTCTTCCACATGGGTTTGTAGAGACCTGCAATATATTTAGGGGTTAGATTTCAAGGAAGTTTCTGATTGCAGGGAATCTGCCTCTCCCTCTAGTAAAGCTACGAGACTTTCCTCGATTAGATGAGGAGCTAGGTGTAAAAAAGGAGGTGAAAGAGTTGGGAGAAGCTAAAGAGTTAGCTCTTTTTAGAGCAGGAGAATCATCATCTTCAATACAAGGTTTAAGCAGATTACTGATGTATTTGACTCATTTGTAGTTAGCATAAGTGGTGAGGTATAGACCGGGCTCATCAGCTTTAAGTTCTTTCAGAATATCATGCATCAGTCCTCGGAATATGTTAAAAGCAATTTGTGCAATCACAATCTGCTTGGCCTGTCCACCTAGCCATGAGCAGATGAGGGATAGATGAAAGTCTACTGGTTTCTCTGGGAACAATAGATCCAAATGGTTGAGGATATACCATATTGCATGGTCAAACCACATGATGCTTGATTCACAGGTAGCTTTGGGGTCAAGAAATCTGCAGGCACATTTTACATAGGGGCGGAAGATATTCTAGATAGACTCTGTGTAGAAATTTGGGTTACTTTTTGCAAATTCCATGCTACCCTTAGTATGTATGTACAATCCAGCATTTGAGGGGCATTTGGAGTGGTTGAAAAGATGAAGGTTAAAGGGGGCTTTAATCAGTTCTCCCTTGTCCAAGAATTGCCCACCTTTAAGAATTTTAAGTTTACAGTCTTCCACTGTTGAGGCGGGGAGGTTGGCCAAGTATACCCAGGTTTCACTAAGAATAGGAGCTAGGAAGGCTTTGTTTGGTAGAACCCACAGTTGATGGTCAACTCCGAGAGATTCAATTTCTATTTGTCTTATTGGTAAGACAGGAAAGACTTTTGAGATTTTAGGTACCATCTCTAGGAGATTAACATCATTGAGAGAGCAAAGATTATTTTGAAACTCTTTTACTGCTTCTAGAGCTGCACTATCTCAACAGAAGATGCCACCAGTTGGAGGGATGGAGGGGGTATTTGGGGTGCAGACAAACGAGGGGTTAAGTCCACAGAGTTTTCTAAGGAAATTTGATAGCTCAGCTTCAGATGAGGAGAACAGGGCAAGCTCTTGTTGATATTATGAAGCAAGGATAGGAAGTTGGGCAATGTATTGGGAAATCAGATTAACACCTTCTAGGGGGTCTTTGTCCAATGAACGCCAGAATTTTTACCCAGATTAAATGATAACATATGCAAGACAGAAAGTTTTTTGTCTGAAACAAGAGCTGAATCATAAATAAGTTGTGAAGCATCCAAACTGCTAATACATCATAGGACCAAAGACGAGGCCACAGAGAGGGGCTCCGCGGTAAGTTCCAATCCTTGAGATAAAGCAAGAGTCTGCAAAAATAGTGAGGTCAGGTTTATGTTTTCTTGCCATAGTATGTGATACATAATTTGGCTTTCCTAGCAAGGAAAGGTCTAGTTCTAGCAGCTAGGGCATCCTTTGGTGTATGGTCTTTAAGGTAGAGCTTAATCTAATCAAGAATCTTTGCATGATTCTCAGGGTTGTGATTAGTACTCATGCGAGCTGTCATTCTATAATGTGAGCAGTCCTGAAACAGAGGTGATATAAAAATTAGTAGAGTGTCTAAAAAGTAAAGTCTTTTTGGTCCTGCAACCCTTCAACCGGTAGAGTCTGAGACTATGGTAGCCGTGAGCAGGGAACCAGAAGAGAGTCTAAAAGGGGCCACCTAACACCAGTCTACCAATGAAGGATTTAACGACTGTGGGTCCAATTTAGAGCTCTATTCCTACGATAATTTCCTAGGCCAGCATCCCGGTTTCCCCGAAGAGGAGAGACCTTATGTATAGGATGTGTGTGTAGCTGTTTAAATCTTAACTAATAAGACATAATTGAATTTTTACATATGAACTGATATGTACAAAAATAACTCAGTATCAGAATTATTTAGGTACAATGATTGTAAGAAAGAGGTCCTCTTTCAGTAGGGTTGGTAGTAAAAAAACTTCCCTGTTCCTCAGTGGGTATTTCATCACAGTAATGTTGCTTGCCAAAGAAAATAAAACCCTCCAAGATAAGATAGAGTCCTTACCTGCATCCATCCAAACAAGACAACAATTCTGTTAGCCTTGGATGTGTTTTACAGGTATCAACGGACTATATCAGTTGTTATCCATGTCCATCTTATAAGTTTTTAATTACTTTAGACAAGCAAGTTTATTAGTTTTGGTATGTTTAGCAGTCTTTTATATCACTTTATAGTCTATGGTGGCGTCTAGCAGTAGTAAAACTACGAGCCATAGTTTAGTAGCTATGTATAAAAGCAACCATCACTACAACATAACATGAAGATATCGACGCATCATATATCGACGGCCATGCCTTTCCACCCGTATATCGACGTAATTAGAGCACGTCGATATAAGCGTCGATATACGTGTCGTAAACTACGTCGATATACATGTGGAAATGCAATTTTTGCCACGCGTATATCGACGCAAATTCCCACGGGTATATCTATGCAGTTTGCGACGCAACAAAAAATTGGGGGAAAAAAGAGAAACCCGCGTGCAGGGGCCATTTTCGCCTGGCTGAAACCTGCTGTGCAGGTATTATGTCACTCTCCCCCCCCCCCCCCCCCCCAAACCTCTCTCTCTCTCTCTACATCGTGTGTGTGTGTGTGTGTCTGTAGGGGAGAGAGAGAGAGAGAGAGAGAGAGAGAGAGAGAGAGAGAGAGAGAGAGAGAGAGAGAGAGAGAGAGAGAGCAGTGTGTGTGTGTAGGAGAGAGAGAGAGAGAGAGAGAGAGAGAGAGCGGTGTGTGTGTGACGTGTAGGAAAGAGAGAGAGAGAGAGAGAGAGAGAGAGAGAGAGAGAGAGAGAGAGAGAGAGAGAGAGAGAGAGAGAAATGTGTGTGTGTGTAGGTAATCAAAGAGAGAGAGAGAGAGAGAGAGAGAATTAATGTGCGTAGGAAATTAAAATTAAAGAAAGAAAAATTAAAGAGAGAAATGAAATGAAATGTTATATTAACGTCTTCGAAAGGCCAAAGTGACGTATGAGACAAGAAAGTTACAATGTGGTGGATCTGATACAAAGTCAAAGTAAAAAGATGACAAAATGACAAAATAAAATATTATGGAATCCTAAACTGCTAGGTGTGGACTAAACGGCTAAAACAGCTAGCTGGGATAGGTAGATCATAAGGGATCCAGCATCTGTCGTTGGCGGATCTCATCCATGGTCAGTAGTATGATTGGGCGTTATGCATGTCGAGCCAAAGTGACCTGGATCCTCTGATGCAGCCTCTGTCAATGTTGTGTAGTCCTCCGCAGTCGTGGGCATCTGGATCTCCCTAGCTCAGTCGCTCATTCAATCAGTAGAGAGATAGGGAAGTAGAGAGAGAGAGAGAGAGAGAGAGAGAGATAGAGATATAGGAAAATAGAGAGAGAGAAAGAGATAGGGAATAGAGAGAGAGAGAGAGAGACTGAGAGATAGGGTACGTAGATAGAGAGAGAGAGAAATAGAGAGATAGAGAGTGATATATATATATAGAGAGAGAGACACTACTAGAGATCACTTGAATACCGACGCCAACTTACCGATGTCATTGGCGGTGTCGGGGGATATGGGTTCGCGAGGTGAGCCGGGTAGGCACCGGGCCTCTGGCTGTGGGAGGTGTGAGAGACTAGATGCAAGACTCAAAGCGAAAGACTCTGAAAACACCTTGAAGGCTTAAAAATTGACAAGCAGAATGTTCCTAGCTACTAATGATTAGCTGAAGTGAAATTCAATTACAAATGTTTGTCGTTAACGGCACTGATGGTGATAGGAGAGTTTAATGCTCTCCAATTAGATCATGACTATAAATTTCTCACTTATGCCTGCCATTAGAGCCATTTGAAGCTGATCAGGACATAGATATCTGGTGAAATTCCCTGCTTGATGTCCTTGTAATTCCCAAATATGTACCTCTCTCCTTTTTGCCTTACCGCTCCCTTATCTTATTACTTAACCCTAGACTCCTTGAATGCTTGTCGAGCTCTGACATCTGCTCTTGTCAAATTTCCTTCGCCTTAACTTTTCCTTGCCAAGCATCTTTTCCCTTGCCGATATCTACCTTACCTGATTTTGCCAAGCATCCTTTCCCTTACCAAGTGCTTCACCGGATTCAAGCCTCGAGCTTGCTCTCCACAGTCGAGAGAGAGAGGGAGAGAGAGAGAGAACCCTCTCTTGCTTACCCTCACCTCTTCCTGCCTTCGAGCTTCTCCCCTCTTCTCGTTCTCCCGTTAGCCAAGGTCGAGAGAGAGGATGCCTTAAAGTCTCACTTTTGAGAGATCGAGCTTCCCCAATGCTAAGGGAGAGAGACCATACTTGAGAGAGAGAGCAAGAATGAGAGATATTGCCCTTCAGCTTCGAGAGCTAGAGCTTGCTCTGTGTTCTTCTTCCCCCTCCTTCCATGTTCACAATCACTTGCCCTCACGCTCCTCCTTCCTTGTTCTTCCTCTCTCTTTTTTCTCATTGTCCACCAAAACCTAAAAAATTCCTCTAAAATTTTGCCCCCACCACGCAGTCACGGCGCCGTGACTAACGTGGCGCGGGAAAGCCCGTTTAGTGACGTGGCAGGTCGTCCTCGACCCCCGCAAAAAATGGTGTAGCTGCTATCGAAAAGGGTCGCCTTGACGTGCTGGCAAGGTTTCGCTTCATGCTCGTTGGCTTTTGCGTGCTCTACAAGCCGCTGCGAGCAAATCTTCGTCTGCCCCGTTCTTTGTCTCGTCCGCTGCCTGATCCACGCCATGCTCCTCCTTTTTTCACCTTTTCGATTCCCACTAAAAACCCCAAGTATTGGGCGGCCACACCCTTAGTGAATTGGGCGGCCACTAAGTTATATGGGTGGCCTTGGATTTGGTGGGCTGCCCCTTATTCTCTTGCTTTGGGTGGCATGTTGTCTTCTTGGCTTCATTTGAGCGGGTGGCCCTTAAAGGGCACCCCATTTGATGTACATATTGGCAAAGCATTGCCAAGCACAGCATCTTTCTTGAGCAGCCACTATCTAATCATTAGCATATCCCACAATCGATACGCTCCATAAGATGTCATTTAGAACTATGAACTCATCAAGTGCTTTTCGTAATGGCACCATTTTTAGCATGCATAATCTAGCAAGGCATTGCTAATTCCACTTAGAATATTTATCAACATATTTATCATCAAAGGCACTGCTAAGCACATCAGTCGTATCTTCATTAGCTGGTCATGAAATACAATTCAATTGAAGCACTAGTTGACAGTGCACTACAAGAGATGAAATTCCGTACAAGATTCCAACTTCCAAAACCTGGCTGAAGCTCAAACTTTCCCAGATGGCACACTGTCCAAGCCGACTTGACTGGTACGGAGCCGACCCCCGTTGAATCTTTAACGCTTCATATCTTGGCAAACGGAACTCCGATCGCGCTGATCTGAAAAGACCAACGCGCTCCACAAAGTGAGCACTTCAGGCCTGAGCATTCATTTCATCTCTGTCACCTCAACTGTAGTTGCCCAATCTGGTACGGATCTGCAATCGACTTGAAAATTAAATAGCCATAACTTCTTCACCGTAGCTCCAATCGACGAGCCGTAAAGACAGGCCGGTAGAGCACTTCAAGCACTGCAGTTTTACATCATAATCTTCCATCTATGCTCACATCAAGAATAATCATTTTTGGCATCATTAAGGCATCTGTTGGCCCTTTTAAGCCGCATCTGGCATACATTAATCATTAAGCTTGGCCTGTTAACAAGCCCTGATCATTGCTCACTTAATGTGTAGGCTTCAAAGAAGCTTAGCTTGCATTTCTCTGCTCTTTTTCTCATCATGGCAGCGGAGCTGCACGACAGCGGGTGTCGGTATGTGCATTGGCAATACTGGAGGGAGCTCAGATTTTAAAAAAATTTCAAATTTCAATTTCCATCGCGTACAACTACGCAGATATCGACGTGTATACAGCAGCGTATACCGACATGTATACAGCAGTGTATACCGACGCGTATACAGCAGCGTATACCGACGCCGACGATTAAAAATGAAACCGTGGGCTTATTTTCTGTGCATTTCCAAAAACTCATTCTCTCTCTCTCTCTTCGCTCAACTCGCGGCCAGATTTGTACCTTTGGACTACTACGGGCTTGGGCAAACACCATCATATCTTCTCTACTTTGCACGTAAGCCTTTTGTCCTTGTTGTTTGGTTATTTGTGTGTGTGTGTGTGTGTGTGTGTGTAACACAATGTGTGTGTGTGTGTTTTCTTTTTTGCAGATGTGGAAGCTACTCCGGAAGCTTTGTGCACACATACGAGTGTATGTGAGTGCACAATCTCATTGCTCTCACACACACACACACATTAATTTTAATTTTGGTTTAATTTTATATTTAAATTTGTTATTTAATTTTAAAATTCAAATTGTTATTGTTGTTTAATTTTAATTTGTTATTGTTATTTAATTTTATATTCAATTTTTTTATTGTTAATTGTATTTTAGGGTTTCTTGAAATTAATTTTAGGGTTAAAGTTAATTAGTTTTAGGGTTTTATATATCCAAAAATAGAATAAAAAAGCTTTAAATACATTAACAAAAAGTTTTCATATCCCTGCATGACCAACGGAAACGTTTGCATCTTACTGTCATCATTCGGCATTCTTAGTGACAGCATGTAAAGCACACACAATCTCTCTCTCTCTGCTCTCTCTCTCTCTCTCTCTCTCTCTCTCTCTCTCTCTCTCTCTCTCTCTCTCTCTCTCTCTCTCTGTGCAAAGAACCAACGGCCCGGGCGTACACACGCTTCGTCGGCGCCGCGGCTAGTACGAGAGCAGAATAGAAGAAGAAAAGGGGAAGGGAGGACCGACAAAACACAAAAGGCAAAGATGGTGGCTCATTGCTTGCTCAAAAAACCATCACAGCGCTCCACAGAGCTTCTCTCTCACTCTCCTCTAGCATTTTTAATAACCGGCCGACATGTGACACTCCTCTTGAGCTTCTTTGACTTCATTTGACCAGCTCAAAATACATTCGAAGGTCAACTCTCACCTTTACACATGAAAGTCCTCTAGGGAGCAACAACAGCGCCGTCGTTGCTCTTAGAGACAAGCTTCCTCCTCAAAAAAGGTTGGGCAGGGGCATATAACAAGCCGTAGGTCAAAGGGATAGAAGAAACGCCCAAAATACAAGCCGTTTTTTAAGTCCGGTTGGGTTTTTCTACAGAAAAACGTAAACGGACTTCATAAACGGCTTCTATGCCGTAGGTCAAATCCGGTTGCATTTTTCTATGGAAAAACGCAAACGAACTTTGCAAATGGCTTCTATGCCTACCAAAACCATCCGTAGTCCGTTAGGTAGTCTTAAGGCAATGTAAAGAGCGTGTATGGCAAGCCGTAGGTCAAACGGACAGAAGAAACGTCAAATACACAAGCCGTAGGTCAAATCCGGTTGTGTTTTTCTACGGAAAAACGTAGACGGTCTTCGGAAAATGATTCTATGCCTACCGAAACGATCCGTAGTCCATTAGGTAGTCTTTAGGCAATGTCAAGAGCGCGTATGGCAAGCCGTAGGTCAAACGGATAGAAGAAACGCCAAATACACAAGCCGTAGGTCAAATCCGATTGCGTTTTTCTACGGAAAAACGCAGACGGACTTCGAAAACTGATTCTACGCCTCCCGAAACCATCCGTAGTCCATTAAGTAGTCTTAAGGCAATGTCAAGACCTTTTATGGAAAGCCGTAGATTAAACGGACAGAAGAAACGCCAAATACACAAGCTGTAGGTCAAATCCGGTTGCGTTTTTCTACGAAAAAACGCAAACGGACTTCGGAAATGGCCTCTATGCCTACTGAAACCATCCATAGACGATTAGGTAGTCTTTAGGCAATGTCAAGAGCACGTATGGCAAGCTGTAGGTCAAACGGATAGAAGAAATGCCAAATATACACGCCGTAGGTCAAATCCGGTTGCGTTTTTCTACGAAAAAACGCAAACGGATTTCGGAAATGGCTTCTATGCCTACCGAAACCATCCGTAGCTCATTAAGTAGTTTTAAAGAAATGTCAAGAGCGTGTATGGCAAGCCGTAGGTCAATGGGTTTGAATTAATGCCAAATACACAAGCCGTAGGTCAAATCCAGTTGCGGTTTTCTACGGAAAAACGCAAACGAATTTTGGAAATGACTTCTATGCCTACCGAAACCATCCGTAGTCCATTAGGTAGTCTTAAAGAAATGTCAAGAGCACGTATGGCAAGCCGTAGGTCAAACGGATAGAAGAAACGCCAAATACACAAGCCGTAGGTCAAATCCGATTCCGTTTTTCTACGGAAAAACGCAGATGGACTTCGAAAACTGATTCTACGCCTACCAAAACCATCCGTAGTCCATTAAGTAGTATTAAGGCAATGTCAAGACCGTGTATGGCAAGCCATAGGTTAAACGGACAGAAGAAACGTCAAATACACAAGCCGTAGGTCAAATCCGATTGCGTTTTTCTACGAAAAAATGCAAACAGACTTCGGAAATGGCTTATATGCCTACTGAAACCATCCGTAGTCCATTAGGTAGTCTTTAGGCAATGTCAAGAGCACGTATGGCAAGCCGTAGGTCAAACGGATAGAAGAAACTCCACATATCTGCGTCCATATCTGCGTCACAAATAAAGCCTTTTCACGCAGATATCGACGCAAATAGCGACAGTTTTACAGGGACACAGATATCCACGTAGTGCGTCAATATCTGCGTCGATGACACCTTTTTTTGTTGTAGTGCATATACTTACCTTCAAGATCAGTAGCACCCATGGTATAAAAGGGTATTTCTTTTACACAGAGAGATGTGAAATCCGACTTCTTTTTGTCATCCAAAAAGTCACAGATGAGGGTGGTGACAACCTTTATGTTTAAAACCAATAAGACAACCATGTAACCGGTCAAGAGAGTAGTAAGACCCCCCCCTTTTTTTTAACCAAACCTCGGAAAAAGTTTGGGAGCTATACCCAAGCCAAAATAAAACCGGCCATATACTTACCTTTATTTCCATTAGTCATTATCAGTTTTCAAGAGCAGTAACGTCCAGCCTTACCAACCATAGCTTTTTTGCAAAGCCAAAAAAAAGTGTGAGCTGTTGTATACTTACCTTCACAAAATGTTAGGCTATCACGGATTGTTAATGTCCGGCCTGATATGAGCTCCCCATTTTGTGATAAGCCTCAGTGATAATCAATTTAATCACAGAAAAAACCAACCATTTTCGAACGCTGCCAGTCAATTAGATGCCTCTACCTCCTTAGAGAGAGAAAAAACAACCAGTTATAACATCGAAAAAAACCAATCATAAAGAAGTTTTTATTTCTGCCAGAGTCAGAGAGTCAAGTGGATCGTATCAGTCCCATTTTTGTATACACATCCAACTGTAGCATGTGTTAGGAACGGCCATCAAGCCAACCATCATGTTCACAACCATATACATACACATACTGCCAAATATGCTCAAGAAGCTTTATGCGGAGATGAAGCCCTTTACAATTTCCTCACGCTACCCTTATTGCAAAACAACCACCGACCTACGTTTTTTATGCATAAGAGACCCAAGGTCTGCCATGATGTCAAGGCTTTAATACAATAACCAGTCAGGCTCATAAACCTGCAACGAATTACAAGAATCGACAGATCCTTCAATTATACTACATGTGCAATCTATTCAGTCCTGAGGTCAGGAGATGCTTTAATACAAGGCGGGGGTACAATATCCCTAGGTTTACTATATCAAGCTTTGTAAAAGATTATCTACAGAAAAATAGCATTTGTACACAGTTCTGCAAGAAAAAAAGCCCGATGCTTTGTATGCACAAGCAGTCCCAAGGTTCAAAAAAACCTCAAAGTACAGTTGTTGAATTAATGCAGTGGCTACTTTCTGAGCCGAATATATGCAGGAAAAAGAATCCATTGCTCAAGTGCTTTAGGCTAAGCAAGAAGTACATAGTGCTATGCAAGGTATTGCATCTTTACTTGAACAAAAATCCTAAGCTTAGTAAGGTACCTGTGTGACTTGAGCTGCGAGCTCCATGTTGGCAAGATCAGACAGTAGCAAAAAAAACAGAAAGAAATACCTACTCCAGAGCTAAGTGAGGGGCAAGGTGCACCCTCACCTTATTTATAAAGGTTTGAGCTTCCTTTCCTGAGCGTGATCGGCGAGAGAGGCAAGCCGCCCTCCTGTTAAGCGTCTTCAAGTGATGCACAGAAACTTTGCAAGGGGAGATCTCAGCCCAGGATGCGCAGGCCGCCTCATGAGAGCCCAATGTGTTTAATTTTAGGAGAGTTTTTTTAAGCAAGGGCCTAGTCCCACCGGCCATGAGTAGCAAGTTATGAGTTAGTGTCCCATGAGTGCTTTAGAAAGGGAGGGGGGGGGGGAATATAGAAGGAGGGTGAAAATAAAGCATTTAGTAATACCACAATGTGTGTGTGTGTGTGTGTGTGTGTGTGTGTGTGTGTGTGTGTGTGTGTGTGTGTGTGTGTGTGTGTGTGTGTGTGTGAGAGAGAGAGAGAGAGAGAGAGAGAGAGAGAGAGAGAGAGAGAGAGAGGAGAAGAAGAAGAAAAAACAAAGACCTTTTTGCATCTAGTGGAGCCCAAGTCAGGCTATGAGACAAATCAAACATATATGTGTGTCTCCTCCATCTACTGACAAAAGAACAAAAGTACAAAGTAACAAGATGTGGCCGTGTGCAAAAGAATGAGATCTCAGGGGTTGATCCATGAGAAAGGGCTCAGGGGTTGACCATAATACCATACCTCTTTTAGTTAGTAAAAGTATCCAAAAACCATCAGCTCCAAGAAGTATTAGCCCAAGCCAAAGGAGTATCAGCCAGAGCCAGAGTAACCATATACCCATCTTGGTCATACTCTTAGTTTATCCCAAATCTTAAGTAGTAAAGCATAAAGAACCATATTATGTATGTATATAACAGGTTTTTATGGTAGTATGGGCCAGATCTAAGCCAGGCATCCAAGCAACAAGTAGAAACCTAGATCCATGTCAGTCAGAATTTCCATGTTAAGAACAACCATCCTATACCATAATACCATATCCCATTTAGTTAGTAAAGGTATCAAAAAATCATCAGCTCCGAGAAGTATCAGCTCAAGCCAGGGAAGTATCAGCCAGAGCCAGAGTAACACTATACTCATCTCGATCAGAAATTAGTTTATACCAAATCTCAAGTAGTGAAGCATAAAGAACCAAAATATGTATGTATATAACAGGTTTTTATGGTAGTACGGGCTCGGCCAGGCATCCAAGCAAAAAGTAGAAAACCAGATCCTTGTCAGTCAAAATTACCATTGGGATCAAAGTACCAGCTAAACTTTTAGCCCAGAACCAAAAAACTGATAAGTAACATCCCTAGTCAGAATACTATTCATTCCTTACCCTACTGATTAGCACCCTCACAATCATCAGGTGATTTGGCACTCAGCCATGTTTATACTACCAGTATTTTGCCAATTTTGAAAAGGTTGAACCTATAAAGAGTCAAAGGAATATGCCATGGTAACCTTATTAGATACATCACATCATTCTCAAGGTTATTTTAGAAGCATTATCAAAAATTAGATCCATTTCTATGAGCTAGTTATTCGAAAATGGTACAACTTTTAGACAAAGGTAGTGAGCATGATTCCTTCTCAAAAATTTACACCCCTAGTACTGCAGCAGTTTATCAATGCCGACAAAAACCAATGTTAATATAGCAAAATCCCGTTTAGTCCAGCCTCCAAAAGGGTCCCAAAAAACCTTTGTAAAGAAACCCGAATGCTTATATATATTCTATGGCGGCATAACCAGCAACACCACCAAGCTTTCAACCTTATACTCACCATCAGTAAACAAAACCAGAACAATATCCATGTTTATGCCAAATTTGATGCCATTTTTTTATACAGTAGCAAAAAGCTAAGTGTGAATACAGTCAGTATCAGGCATGAAGTAAAAACCAAATTCTGTTGCTAACTACAAATCCAAATGAACAGTTCTTTCAATGTCAAGAAATGGGTTTCACAGTACCAAGCATCATTTCTATTATATATTAAGCAAAGGAACTCGACCTGAGAAGAAGCAGAAGCCAACGGTTGGACTTCCAAGACTTGCTTTCCTTTCGCCATAGTTTAATACACTCCAAGCTCAACCACTTAAGCACTAACCCTCAGTTACACACAAAGAGTACAAAGAATACAAAAGCACATACTCGCCGGCTAAGTGAGGGAGACCCTCACCTTTTATATTGTTGCTACTCGGAACATGCCGAACTTCCACATCCCATACTTAGATTTCTGCAGATCATCTCCAGCTATGCACTC